>NC_090930.1:758876213-759496095 GCF_040938575.1 Ambystoma mexicanum
TAGGCTATTTTGTGTTTAATGCCTATGGGATCTTTCTCAACCCCATAGGAACCATCTTTATTCACATGTGTTACACAGCACACTCAGTGCAGTGACACAGGGGTGTTGTAGCGACCCCCAAACAGTCTCCATACCCTGGGACTGACTACTGTCTCCCAGGGCATGCAGAGTCCCCATTGACTTTACTAGTCAAATCCTGTCAACTAAACCAGCACATCCCATCTTACTATGGAGGTATTGGAAGGGATTAATAGTTTTTCCCCTATGTTCATTTTCGAGAGTGTACCCTACAGTCCCTCTCTCAAAAGTTCCTGGCTGCTGGCAGTGGTTACTACCATAAATATTCGACCGCAAATATTTCCCTATGGGATTTTCCCATTGTTCGAGGCTACCACTTTCTCTAACATACCGCCGGTGCATTTCAATATTAACTTTGCTCCGTAGGTTTTATTTGCCAGAACTTTAATATAAATTCTTTCTCGTGTCTTTCTCTAAACTCCTAACCCAGGTCGGGGATCCTTTGTTCGTCCTTTTGGCAGGCTTCGGCCGAGAAGCCCTCCTTTCGGCGCCACTGAGTCTGGGGTGGGTCCATTGTGTGGGAGGAGGAGTAGGACCCCTGGACAGGGTTGCCTCCGCAATCCATGTCGCACTCTATCCTGATAGGCTGGAGGGTCTCCCGCCAAGAACACCACTCCACTGTGTGAGTGACAGCTACGCTGTATGAAGGGGGATCTTTTTGCATAAAAGCAGGGTCCTGAGGACTGGAAGAGCAAGACGCTGCCACTGGAACTAAGAAGCCGAAGAGGAGAGAAGCCAAAGACATCTGCAACGACTGAACCACCGGTGAAGCCCTGCTGCAGCGTCTCACCACTTTTCTCCACACGAGAGAAGATCTTCACCTCCACATGGAAAATCCGGCCGCAGGATCTTAGGCACCTAAACCCACAGCCGTAGACACTTCGCCCATAGTCTTCGTCGAAGATGTTCTTGTTGGGCGAAGTAACTTAACGGGGAATAACCGACAATTTGGTAAAGATAAACAATGTCTCTAGTAAGAGCTCCGCTATAGGGCGACCAGTTATCTGGGCAGAAAAAAACAATCTGAGGGACCTCGGTGCGTGAGGGATTTTGGGTACACCACACGTCACGATAGGGATAGTGTTAATGACACGCCTATGCCGACGTCCCCTTTCAGTCCCCGAAAGACAAGATGCAATACTCTGCGGTTACCACTGGATGTCGGACCATATGCACAGCATGTGATTCTAAGCAGATTAACAAGTATCAGAAATGGTATTCTAGTTTTGGCCAAACAAAAAAAGTACTGCTGAGGCACAAACTGACATCTCCTCCACAATCCCAGCAGAGTTAAAAAATTAAGTGTTACTCACCGGAGTGACTAAGGTACTCCTAGTCCATAGTTCCCTTTCCTCCATACAGTAAGGGCGTCCCTCGCGAGCAACAAGAACGGAACCTCTCTTCCACCAGAAAAAGACATTTCCCCTTTAAATTTATGGGAGTGCAGGCTCCCTTAACCCCGCCCACCGGCGCCACACTTCAGTCCCCTTTTGATGAATCTGCTGTATAACACTTAACCTCACTGGTCTCATTATAGGGGGACGGATGGTGGGACGTATGACGAGGAGTACGTTATTCAGACCGGTGAGTAACACTTAATTACTCCTAAATCTCGTCCCCTTTCCTACATCTGGTATGGGCGATTACAACTGACAATGCCCTGTGGAGGAGATCCTGACCCTCTAGGCAAATAGATTACGCAGCACCGCTTGGCCGAATGCTGCATCTGCCTTGGCACTGCTATCCAAGCAATAGTGTTTGCAAAAGGCCGGAGGGGTGGCTCATGTTGCCGCCTTGCTGATCACCAGCCAGGGAACGTGGTGCTGGAACGCGACTGTGGTCGCCTTGGCTCTTACCGCATGCGCATGTATGCCCTGAGGCGGATCCCTACGTTTCAAATTGTATGCCTCCTGGATCGCTGCTGTCATCTATCGAGCTACGGATGCTTTGGAGGCTTGCTGCCCAGGTCTTGAGCCTCCAAACAAACAGGGCATCTGTCTTGCGGATGCCCTTTGTTCTGTCCAGATAGAATTTCAATGCTCTCCTGACATCCAGACAGTTGAGCGTTTTCTCTGCGTCTTCCTTGGGATCCGGGAATGCCTGTATCTCACTCACTCTGTGAGCTGACTTAAGACCAACCAGAAGGGCTGTCTTCAGAGTGACCAAGTTAATGTCTGCTGTGGCCATGGGTTCGAATGGTTTGTGGGCTATAGCACTTCGAATCACATTCAGGTCCCAAACGGGATGCAGGCGTTTGACTGGGGGGGATACATGTTTTTTCACTTCGGGTTTGGCCGAACAGGATAAGAGACGGAGCTCCTGGATCCAAGAGTGGCCAGGTATATCCGGCAGGTATCCACCTGGACACCCATTCTGGTGAGATAAGCCGAGAATGATAAGACTTGGTTCAGGGTGCATGTCAGTGGATTAACCCATTTTTCTTCGCCCAAAAAAAGAATCTCGTCCATTTGCTTTTTCACTGCTTGCGCGTAGCCTGACCTTTGGCACTTTGAATGATCTCCAGATTGTCGCTAGACAACTGAAGGTGCTGGAGCTTTACCTGCTCAGGAACCAGGCCGCTATGGCTAGCCTCTCCAGGGAGGGGTGTAGCACTGCACCTCCCTGCTGCGCTATGGGAGGGCCCTTCTTAAGGGGAAGCACCATCTCCGGCTGGGTTGACAGCTGCCGCAGGTCAGAGAGTAGAAGCAGGCAAATTTAGAAAAAGGCTGTCGCAGTAGTCCAGCCTAGAGAGAACCAGAGCTCTAGAGATGAACTAGTTACTCTTACCTTGTAACGTTCTTTCGATGGGATGTTCCTCCGACGTATTCCTTATCTTAGATATAAATCCTTCAGCTTTGCTGGCCTCGGAAAATTTTTTTTTTTTTTTTTTTCGCCAGAGGGCGCTGCGCGTCGATGATCGCCGAGTCGATGACCCTCGACGGCCTCCGTGCCGACGTCGACGTCATCCTGCCTATAAAGGCCGCGCGCAGCGTCCGTTGCTCAGTTCCGTTTTGTAGTCCCCAGTAATGTTTTTGGATTAGACTAATCACCTTGAAGGAGCATAGGCTGCAAACCCACAGGAAGTCATACTGCGGGGATGGATGGGAGGGTCGATAAGGAATACGTCGGAGGAACATCCCATCGAAAGAACGTTACAAGGTAAGAGTAACTAGTTCTTCGAAGGGATTGTGTCCTCCGACGTATTCCTTATCTTAGATAGACTCCCATAGCAGTGGTATTGTGACTGGAGGCGGGAGTAATAAAAGTTATGTTACCCTTCCAGAATGGACAGAGTGTAACACAGCCTTGCCGAATCTAGTTTCTTGACTAGAGGAGGAATCCAGGCTATAGAATTTGGTAAATGTATGTGCGGACGACCATGTGGCAGCCGCACATATATCTCGAATTGGCACCCCTCTTTGAAGGGCTGAGGATGTTGCGATACCCCTGGTAGAATGAGCCCTTAGATTTTGAGGAGGCTCCTTTCCTGCCAATTTGTAGCATTCCAGAATGGCTAAAATAATCCATCTGGAGATGGTTTGTTTTGTTATTGGAAGGCCCAACTTATGTCCTGCATAACCTACAAAGAGTTGGTCTGCTTGTCTGATCTTAGCCAATCTGCTGATATAGAAGCTCAAGGCTCGCTTAGGGTCCAGCCTGTGCAGTCTCTCTTCCTCCTTCCCCGGATGAGGAGGAGGGTAGAAAGAAGGTAATATAATCTTCTGAGTGATGTGAAACTCCGAGACTACCTTCGGGAGGAAGTTAGGCTTCACCTGAAGAACAACTTTGTCCTTGTAAAAGATTGTATGTGGAGGTTTACACGATAAGGCTTGCAACTCGCTAACCCTTCTAGCAGATGTCAATGCTATTAGCAAAACAGTTTTGAGGGTGAGAAGCTTCAATGAACAAGAGTGTAGTGGTTCAAAAGGGGCACCCTTTAGGAAGTTTAAAATTAGGTTTAAATCCCATAAGGGAACTTGAAAAGGTTTCGGGGGATAAACATTAGTTAATCCTTTTAGGTATTGTATTACCAATGGAATTTTGAAGTATGAAGGCTCCTCTGCAGTGCGCTTAAAGATTGATAGCGCTGCGAGATAGCCCTTAATTGTGCCAACCTGTAGGCCTGAATTAGCCAGGTAAAGTAAGAATGACAACACCATAGGTGTACCACAAGAAAAGGGTTCAATATTCTTTTCTCTGCACCAGCTGCAAAATTTGTTCCAACGGCAGCGGTATAGAGTTTTAGTTGCCGGCCTTCTGGCCGAAAGCAACACCTCCATAACATCATCCGGAAGGTCCCAATCCTTGTACCTCAACCTTTCAGACACCAAGCGTGAAGGTTGAGGGTCTTGATGGCTGGATGGAGAACCTGACCTTCCTTCTGCGAGAGAAGATCCTCTCTGTATGGCAGTCGAATTGGAGGGCAGATGGACATGTCTAGAAGGTCCGGGTACCACGTTCTCCTGGCCCAATCCGGGGCAATTAGGATCATGGTCTTCCGAAACCTTCTCAACCTCCTGATCATTTGAGGAATGACAGGGACCGGAGGGAACGCGTACAGAAGTGGGAACTCCCAGTCCACTACGAACGCATCTCCTAGAGCTCCTCTCGGGGGAAATTCCCTTGAGCAAAATCTGTCGCACTTCCTGTTGATACTGGTGGCGAACAGATCCACTTGAGGGGTTCCCCAAAGGGCGAAGATCTCTTGAAGGACTTCCTGAGCTATCTCCCACTCGTGAGAGACTGTGCTCTGCCTGCTCAGAGCGTCCGCTGTCAAGTTCTTCTCTCCGGCTAGGTGAATTGCCGATAGAGAGATTCCTTCCTGAATTGCCCAAAACCAGAGCTGCATCGCCTCTCTGCACAGTGGTAGTGAGCCTACGCCTCCTCTTTTGTTGAGGTAGTGCATGGCCACTGTATTGTCCGTCATTATTAGGACGTTTCTTCCCCGTACAGACGGCAGAAAAGCCTTCAGCGCTAGTCTGATGGCTCTCAGCTCCAACAGGTTGATATGTAGTCTGGACTCCGATGGAGACCAACGACCGCTGATGGTCAAGTCGTTGGCGTGAGCTCCCCACCCCGTGAGTGAGGCATCCGTGACTACTGTTATCTCCGGCCATGGTTGCCAAAACATTTCTCCTTTCAGGATGTTCTCCCGACAGGCCCACCACTGAAGGTCTCGGGCTACTTTGACCGGGATCCGAAGGAGATCTGTCATCCTTCCTGAGAATTGTGACCACTGAGTTCTCAGTGCCCACTGGAGGGATCTCATTCTCAGGCGAGCCTCCGGCACGAGGAATATGCAGGATGCCATGAGGCCTAGCAACCTCAGAAAGTCGTAGGCTGGGAGATATTGGGCATTCTGAAATCTGATGACCATCTGCAGAATATCTCGAGCCCTCACCTCTGGTGGCAAGGCTTTTCCCAGGGAAGTGTCCAGGACTGCTCCAATGAATTGGAGTCTCTGTGATGGTATCATCTGTGACTTCTTTAAATTGAGGGAGAAGCCCAGCTTGTGAAGGAAGTGGCAAACATAATCTAGTTGTCTCTGAGCCTGTTCCGAAGATACAGCTCTGATCAACCAATCGTCTAGGTAAGGGTAGACATGAATCCCTTCCCTCCTTAGACTTGCAGCCACAACCGACATTAGCTTGGTAAAGACCCTCGGGGCGGAGGTTAGCCCAAATGGCAGAACTCGAAATTGATAATGAGAGCTGCCAATTGCGAACCTCAGGTATCTCCTGTGCCTGGGATGGATCGGCACATGGAAATAAGCGTCCTGGAGGTCTAGAGATACCAACCAGTCCTGAAGCTGGAGGGCCTGAAGGATCTGAGAGAGAGTCACCATCTTGAACTTGTCCTTTCGGAGGAATTTGTTCAATTCCCGTAAGTCTAAGATGGGTCTCAGTCCTCCGTCCTTCTTCGGTATTATGAAGTAGGGGGAGTACCAACCCTTGTTCCTTTCCGCTACAGGTACCAGTTCTATGGCACCTTTCTCTAGCAGGTCTAAAACCTCCTGCAAGAGGAGCGGATCTGGAAGCTTCAAAGGGTTGTTCCCCGGTGGATGACTCTGAGGGATATGTAGGAAGGGCAGGCAGTAACCTTGGGCTACTGTCTCCAGAGCCCAAGCATCTGACGTAATAGCCTGCCATTCCGTCAGATGGTGAGTTAACCTGCCCCCTACTGGTGTTCTGTGAGGGGAGACCTCAGAGTGGTTTTGAAGCGGCTGATGCAGTTGCCGAAGGTAAAGTGGCTCCTGCTCCTGCGGGTGCGGCTTTCTTTCCCCTACCCCGTCCACCACGGGTAAATCTTCCTTGGCCTCTTTGAGCCGGTCGTCCCCTGCCCCTTCCATATGAGGAATAGTAACGAAAGGACCGTCCTCTCCACGATGATCCCGAAGGACGAAAGGTATTCTGACGGATAGCAGCTCCCAATGACTTGGCTGCTGCCTTGGACGTTTGCAGTTTCTCCAAACTGTCATCCGCCTTCTTTCCAAAGAGGGTAGAACCGTCAAAGGGCATATTCAAAAGCCTGGTCTGCACGTCAGAGGCAAAACCAGACTTCCTCAACCACGCATGCCTGCGGATTGTGGTACTTGCCGCCATGGCCCTGCTGATACTGTCAGCAGAATCTAGGCCAGTTTGTAGGGTCTCGCACATCGCATCTTTACCATCCCTGATGATGTTTAAAAATGCGTCCCTTTCCTCTCCTTCTTGGAGGCAGTCAGCCGCTGATGAAGCGCACTCCCAAAGGGTGTGGCTGAACCTAGCGAGCGTACAGGTCGCGTTAATAGACTTTAACGCCATGCTACAGGCAGAAAAAACCTTCTTAGCCATGGCATCATATTTTTTGTCATCCCTATCCTGCGGAGCAGTGGGGTATGCAGATGTGCTGCCTGATGAGGTTGCAGCCTGTACAACCAAGCTCTCAGGAGTAGGGTGTTTTGACAAATATTCAGGGTCAGAACTAGCCACCCTGTATTTTGTTGACAGTTTTTTATTTACTGCCGGGATAATTTCTGGCGTTTCCCAGTTTGTCAAAATCCTTCTCTGTAGAGCAGAGTGAAATGGAACCACAGGATCCTCCTGTGGGCCCTTGTCCAGTATGTCAGTGAGATCATCCTGCTGAAAGGCAGGAGAAGGTGCAGACCAACCCATAAATTCTATGATTCTAGACATCAGAGCTCTATATGGAGTCTCCGCATGTTCTCCTGGGTCTGGTTTGATAAATTCTGCTTCAGGAGAAGTGTCCAAGCCACTAGCTTCCTGAAGTGCATCCTGAAGATTTTTTAATCTTCCTTCCTCAGAGGCGAAAGTCTCTGGCTCTGGTGATGTGGTCCTCTGTAAATCAATATCTTGGTCTGAATCCTCCCTTTCCTCAAAAATCGAGGTTAAAGGGGGATACATTGGTTTTTGGAATGGTATAAACCCCATTTCCAATGCAGAAGGAGCCATCATCACAGGCCTTGAAAACGTCGATGTCGTCGACACCGACGTGAAAGTACTCGAAGGCGCCGTGAAAAGCGTCGAGAAATGTGTACTAGGCCTCGAAGAACTCGAAAGGATCGGAGTCTTGCTCGAGAACGACGTCGACGTTCTCGGCGTCGAGTCGGAGGTCTTTTGTCTAACCGTTGGCTGTGGAGTAGCCGTGGTTCTTTCCTTCACCGGCGTCGATATCGGCGTCGACGTCGGCGTCGACTCGATCGACTGATGCGCCGATGAATCCTTCGACAACGGCGTCGATGGCGCCGACCTCTGTTTCGAAGGAGTTTTCGACGATGGCGTCGATGATGCTTTATCTCCCGATGGCTCGAGGCGCTTTCGGGTTGACTTTTCCGCCGGGTACTGCGACTCGCGGCGTTTAGATTTTTTGGGTTTTTTACCCGGGGTATCACCCTCAGCTGTCTTCGAGGGGGACGAGGCCGCTTTCTCGAAGACGCTTAGCATCTTTTTCCTGAATTCCTCCCACTCAGCTTGCGAGCTGCGTTTTGTGGGGCAATGAACTCTCTCAGGAGAACTCGACGAAGATGACGAAGGGGATCTCCTACGTCTCTTCTTCGAGTGTCTCGATGTCGACGAGTGGTGGGAGCCACTTCGTGATCTAGATCGAGAGTGTTTTTTATGGTGAGGAGACGAACGTCTCGACTCTACCGAAGAAGCTTTCGAGGAAGTTAAAGTTGACCTACCTCTCTCGAGCTTCCCCCTACGCTCCTTCAAGGCTTTCGCCGTCATGGAAAGGCATTCCTCACACTCCGAACTCTGGTGCGTGATTCCCAGACACCACAAACAGACCCTGTGAGGGTCCGTCAACGACATTTTCTTCCCGCAGTCTCGGCACTTTTTGAAACCGGACCGAGGGGTCGTCGGGTCGGAGGAGGATGCCATCGATATCGAGGTAAATAGTAGTTATTATATACGTTATCTTGACGAGAACTGAGCAACGGTGTTCCGAGGCACAACGAAGCGCGGAAAAACGGAACTGAGCAACGGACGCTGCGCGCGGCCTTTATAGGCAGGATGACGTCGACGTCGGCACGGAGGCCGTCGAGGGTCATCGACTCGGCGATCATCGACGCGCAGCGCCCTCTGGCGAAAAAAAAAAAAAAAAAAATTTTCCGAGGCCAGCAAAGCTGAAGGATTTATATCTAAGATAAGGAATACGTCGGAGGACACAATCCCTTCGAAAGTGAGCTTCTGGGGGAAGGAGAGGAAAGGAAGAATACCTCCAAGGAGGAGCATTTAGTAGTTTGACTTCTTAGAGACGTCAGAGATGTGAGGAGAAAAGGAGAGTGTGGAGTCGAAGATGACCCTGAGGTTCTTAGCCTCACAGGTGGGAGCAGGAAGAGGGCCAAGGGAGGCCGGGATATAAATAACAATATGGCCTGTTGCAAGTTAATTCATTTAACTCAACTTAAAATTCATCCATGTAAATAAGTTTGAACCACTTACTCGAATGATTATTCGGATTGCTGCACATCCAGAGGTCGCCATGACTTTGGCGCAGTTAGGAACTAGGTTAAAGAGAGGAGGTACAATGGATTCTGCCCCGTGGTCAAACTTGTTCCCCAAGATCGTTGAAATATGACTGGAAAAGAGAAAACATAACACCTGTAGATTGCATGGCAAGTAAGGATTCATGGATTTTGCTACACTGATATCTTAACTATTGGGTATTAATCACAAGGCAAAGACAATTGCCTCGAGTTAACCTTAAATGGCATTCATCACCCAATTACAAATACATACACGCCTTACCAATAAATATGGTTAAAAAAGAAATATCCTATGCCATATTAATGTTATAAAGTATCATCGTACCCAATTTAGAGTAAGCTCATATTTCAGTCAACTCTGCACAGTAATCATGAAAGTAATCATACTCACGCTACAGTTATACAGGCTTCTCTGACCACTTGTGACCGGAGGTCTTTGACTGAAAGTTTAAAAGCTCCGTCAAGCAACCGTAAATGCTGGAAAAAACAATCATTGTCTGCAGCTCCAGCAACAAGCAATGATCTGACCTTTTTGAGCTAAAAGAAAACACAAAAGAACCATGAACGGCAAGGACAGCATAAAGACAACCATTGCTTTCTGATTCAATTACAGTGTTTGACTCATTTAAGATCATAGTTATCAAAAGGCATTTCCAGATTAAACGTGTGAAAGGGGAACAATTTACAGCAAGTCTTGTGAAAGTTTAGAATTGCAAAACTGCAGAATCATCAATGAACAAAAAGAATGGAAACATAGATTAATCATTCCGTAAATAATGTTGCCAGGCTGCGGTGTCCAAATCTCTATGCAGGACTACACCATCTTAGTTCAAGGACAGAAATCATTGAGGAGGACAAGGACAACATACTGCAGTTGTGGTCTTCCATATACGCATACTGTATATTTTATAATGATCACAAATATTGGAATGTTTAAAAAGCATGTGAATGCGGCTGCTCCCATTTTAGTAGTAGAGTGGTTTCAGGTGGTTGAATCACGATAATTTATTTTGCTGTATTTGATTAATTTGATTTTATTGGCAAGCGTGTACATTTCAAGCTGTATTTGTTGGATAATTTGTATCTACCCAATTGTCTTTTTTATGTAGAAGTGTAAAGATGAATGAGAATGTTTTGGTAGTTCATGTATACATTAGTAAATTACATAGGAATAAGATAGCTGCCATGTTAGGCTATTACTTAGCATCATTTGGTGCACGGAACACATGATCAGCATGGTGGACATCGACAAGGGTGTTTAAACGTTCGCTCAAGTTTTTAGTATCAAAAATAGATGGAAGACATGGTTTTGTGTTTTGACTGAGAAACCGCCAATGTCGTGTCACTAAGCCCATGTCGGCACTTGCAACCGTTTTTATATGTAAAGAATAAATTGCTTATATATTTTGCACAATTGGATGAGTGCCTGGATTTTCTCGGTCTCGCCTTGATTAGCTAAATGCTAAAGCTAATAGCTGTCTAAGGGGGGGAATAGTAAAGGTGAATCAGACGCCCATAGGAAACTAAGAAAAATGAATTGCTAATATTGTTTGCCTCGTGCAACGGATTTGGTTGAAATTATGAAGACAAGTAGGTACGCCCGTGGCCCCCAAGGGCTGCAAATATTGGTCAAGATTTGTTAAAAAAGAAAAAAGTGGAGACCAACAGGGGGCGCGGTCAAGATGGACGCCTAGCTGTAAGGCTCTGTCCTCTGCCCTGGTCAATGGCGGTGTAACTGTGGAGCAAAGTCCCGGGGAGCAGCTACAACGGCTCTCGAGACAGCAAAAGACTTGCTCAACAAATGTGAGTGATCAGAGGCACCCTCGAATCACCCAGGCAGCCTAACTGAGTCTCCCACAGCGAGCTGAGAAAAGAGGGAGGCGAGGCGGCTCAGGACACAACACACTATGGAACGGAGACACACCAGAGGCCTGCAGGTGATGCCCACAGGGTGACGGTGGAGACTGGTGCCCTCCCCACCTCCCATTGTCGCTGGAGGCTTGCCTTGAGCTCTATGCTGGTGTCACCACTCGCCCGCCAGCCGCCAGTGAAATCCTCAACAGACGGTGAGGGCACTGCGTTACCCCCCCCAGCGGAGAGCTGCAGCCGGCGGGGCGACACCCGCGGGGAACTGGAGGATTGTGGATCCCCACCTCGTGCCGCAGATGGGTGAAGAGCCCAGGCACCTCAACTGGGAGAGAGGGCAGTTGTAAAGCTGCAGCGGCGAGGGATGCCGTTTCCCCCACAGCTGAAGAAACACAGGGCGCAGAGAGGTGTGAAACACTACTGAATCATGGGACCAGCTCTACCTGCCCTGTGGGAGCAGAAAACACAGAAGAGCACACCAGGACAGGTTAACGCAGGGCCTGGGGGGAAACGACAGCCCACAGACCGGTGAGTGTACCCTGAGTGGCCCCCTAGCAAACAGCTAAAGTGGGAGTAGGCTGGTGGAGCTACCAGGGCCCACTGTTGAGTGGCCCCAGAGGAAGGTGGGGGCATAGACAGGGAGCTGCACAAGCAATGGCAGCCTGAAGGGGGGAGGAGCTGAAAAGTGGGGTGGAGCAGTAACCTCCCACCACTGTAGATAGAAGAAAGAGGGCAAGTGACAGGCGAAAGGCAAAGGGGCCCTTGAAGAACGGGGCCATGCATGGTCGCTTGACCACAGAGTATAAGCAGTGTATCCTTAGTCTAAAGGGATACTGGAAAACAACAGCAGACTGCCACAAGAGGCTGAAGGGACAACCACAAAAGGGGACCTCGGAGAACGGGCGGGCTGTGGAGGGTAGAATAGCAGTAAGCCCCCTTCCCTCCCCGAGTCTACACCTGCAGGGTCTGGTGGTGCTACGTGAGCCGGCACGGGAAATTTGGACTGGGCTATGGTGGACAGGGTTAAACAAGCACTGCATACCCCAATCTAGATGAGTTGGAAAGGAGTGCACCAGCAATATGGGTTCTCAGAGAGCGGACATGGCGGCAATGAAGGGGGATGGTGGACCGCATTCGTGCATGGCTGAAATCGGCTCTAACAAAAATGACATTGTCTATCCTCAAGGAGATAAAGGGCATGAGGACCGACAGTGGTGCGAAAGTGGCAGACCTCAGTGAGAGTCAATACTCTGGAGGACAGGATGGAGGGACTGGAGGCACACCAAACCTAATCTGTGATCCTTGGGACACAGATGGGGGCTCGCCTGCAACAAATGGGGAAACGAGAAGAGGAACTGCGGCTAAAGGTGGATGACAATGGGAATAGGAAAAGGCGCAACAACCCCCGCTTCTTCAGCCTACGAGAAAAAGAGGGTCAATAGCTGGCTGGGCTGGAACGAAAGATACAGAAGATTATGGGGATGGTCCTGGCCTCCAAGGAAGGAGAAACGGTGCCCCTGGACAGAGTGCATTGGGTGGGTAGTGAAGGCAGGGGGGGCCCGCACAGTCCTAGACAAGCTACATTACTACGGACCCAAGGTGGACGTTCTGGAGAAGGCTAGATGCATGGGGGACACAGAATATGACAGCTCCAAAATGACAATCCTCCAAGATCTTGCAGCCCAAACACTCAGGTGCAAGCAATGTGGCCCCCTGACCAGATGGCTCAGCGAAAAGGGGTAATATACAGATGCAATACCTCTTTGCACTCGCCTTTGAAGGGGAAGGTGAGAGACCCCAGGTGGTGACGGAAAACTATATCAAGCAGGCCCTGGAGGAACTCTCGAGGTAGGGGCCCCGACGGCCGCACAATTGAAGACAAGGAAGGGCCCAGCGAAACCAATGGAGCAGCAGGACTGGGGACACTGCGGGGGCGACGCAAGGTCCATGGCGCCAGGAAGCAGGAAGTTCCAGAAGCTCAGCACCCCACCCTGGTGGGGGGACACCACCTGAAGGGAACAATGCCTGTCTGGCAAGGTTTCTAGCCTGACCCTTGGGTTGTATTAAGAAAGAAGGGGTGACCCCCTCCTCCCCCCCCCCCCCAAGTTGGTTAAGTGATTGATAACAGTGTTCTGGGGGAGGGGGGGTGGGATGGAGACCAAGATCTTTAGGGGAATGTTACATAGGAGCACGGCTTGCTTGGTTCAATGTTACAAAACTGGGGAGAGGGGGAAGTTACTTTGGGGGTTTGGGTAGGGGATAGGGGAGGTTCCCAGGGGCGACTGATGGGGGGGCTGAAGATGGGAATGAGACAAGGGAATGCTGCACGTTTCAAGTAACAAGGTGGTAATGCCTAAGTTATTGGGACATCTGGTGAGCCAGGGCAGCGACATGTCCTGGTGGTTCGGTTCACGGCACTACAACACTAGTAGTGTGGGACCATGGAAAAAGGGGGAAGGGAGTGGTGGGGTGCGTGGGGGAATGGAGGGGTGGGGTGAGGGAGGAGGAGAGGCATGGGGGAAGAAGGGAGGGGGAATGGGTACCATATGCAGCCAACCTAGGGAAAGAGGGGAGGGAAAGTATCCTGCTACACCCGAGAAGACTCAGCAAGCGCAGCAACAAAAAGGTATGGCTGAGCTAAGGATAGCTATGCTAAATGTCAACTGTTTAAACTCCCAGAATAAAAGGTCACCGACTGGCAATATGTTCCATAAACAGCATTTGGCGATCCTCTTTTTACAGGAAATTCACTAGAAACGAGTGTCCGAATCCCCAATTGAACGGCAGGACGTTGCTACGATGTACTGGGCTTCTCATAAGCACCGTAAGAAGGAGGGGGTGGGTATCTTGCTAGCGAAAACATTTAAGTTGAGGGTGACACAGGTTAAGAGGGGGATTGGGGACCGGTTCCTGTGGATAAATGGTTTTCATGAGGGTGTACAGTTTACCCTAGCCACGGTCTATGCACCGAATGCGGGGCAGGTGGAGTTCCTACGCAGGATATTTGAGATTGTAGAGGGCTGGGCGAAGTGCATCACTGTCCTGGGAGGAGATTTCAACCTGGTGGGAGACCCAGGGATGGATTGCTGGTCACTCAAGGGGGATAAGCAGAGGGTTGAGACCAAGGAAAAGGAACAAGTTACTTACCTGTAACTGTTGTTCTCCAGCATGGGTCTGGCATGGATTCACATGCTCATGAATATTCCCCGTCGTCAGGCTGGGAATCCTCGGTAAAGAAAAAACCAGTATCAGTTTCGTTTCTGATCTGTCTTTCGTAGTAATAACCAATCACTGGTCTCTGCGTCATACTGACCACAGCCAATGACTGCCCTCTACCTAAGCACTGCCTCTGGCAGCCATCTTCAGATTTGGAAGCACGTGAAGTGGCAGTATGACCAAGTGAAGAGCCGCAGAGGGGTAGGCGGGAGGGTTCGCATGTGAATCCATGCCAGACCCATGTTGGAGAACAACAGTTACAGGTAAGTAACTTGTTCCTTCTCCAGCATGGGGTCTGGCATGGATTCACATGCTCATGAATAAAGAATACATAGCAGTACACACATGCACAACCACGGGAGGTGGCAAAGGCTCAACATTAAGCATTACATCAAACTCAACATTAAGCATCTTACCTCCTCACCAGGCTCACCTCAGGCGAACAGGTTGCGCAGCACTGCTTGGCCGACCCTGGACTCCTCCCTGGAATCCCGATCGACGCAGTAGAATTTCGTGAAGGTGTGCGTCGACCTCCACGTAGCAGCCCTACATATGTCCAGCAGGGGCACACCAGAAAGGAACGCCGTGGTAGCTGCGATCGCTCTGGTGGAATGGGCTCTCGGACGGCCAGGCAGCGGTCGGTTTGCCAACCGATGACAGTACATGATACAGCCGGAGAGCCATCTGGAAATGGAAGCTTTCAAGAGAGCCTTCCCCTGATTGACAGGTCCAAAGTTCACAAAAAGTTGTGACGTCTTCCGAAAACACTTTGTGCGGTCCACGTAGAACTTCAGCGCTCTAGCCACATCCAGCGAGTGCAAAGTCCTCTCAGCCGGCGACGAAGGCGACGGGAAGAACACAGGCAACACCAAGGGTTCGTTGAGATGGAAGTCCGACGGTACCTTGGGCATGAAGGAGGGGTGCGTCCTGAGCACTACCCTCGTGTCGTGAAAAGTCAAGTACGGGGCCTTGCAGGAAAGGGCCTGGATCTCTCCCACCCGTCGTGCGGAGGTGATGGCCACAAGAAACGCTGTTTTCCACGACAGAAACTTCAACGGGGCCGAGTGCAGAGGCTCGAACGGAGGTCCCATGAGATTGGTCAGCACCACGTTGAGCTCCCACGCCGGGGCCGGAGCCTTCACCGGCGGGAACGATCTGAACAGTCCCTTCATGAACTCTTTCACCAGACAATGAGACCACAAGGACGTCCGCCCCGTGGTTCTGGTGTATCGGGAGATCGCAGCAAGATGAATCTTGATGGACGCGTGTGCCAGACCAGCTTTGGCCAGCGTCAGCAGGTACGGCAGTACCTGGGGAGCCATAATCCGTAGAGGGTTAATCTTCTGTGCGTGGCACCAGACAGAGAACCTCTTCCATTTGTGTCCGTAGCATTTAAGAGTCGAGGACGCCCTGGCCTTTGCAAGAACCTCTCTGCAGTCGGCCGATATGTCGTATCCCCCAAACTCTAGCGCTACAGGAGCCAGGCCTGCAAGTTCAGCGATTTCGGGTCGTGGTGGAGGATGGCGCCTCCTTCCCTGGAGAGTAGATCCGCGTCCACCGGCAGCTTGATTGGCGGGGACGCTGACAAGTCCAGAAGGTCCGGGAACCATATCTGCCTCGGCCACGCAGGTGCGACGAGGATCATCCTGCACCGTGACCTCTTGAGCTGGTTGACGAGCCGGATTAGCAGTGGCAAAGGAGGGAACGCGTAGAGGAACAGGCCCTCCCAGGGGAACGAGAAAGCATCGCCCATGCTCCTCGCCTGGGGAAACCTGCTGGCGAACCTCCGGCACTTGGAGTTCGTCGCCGTCGCGAACAGGTCGATCTGGGGTGTGCCCCACACCGTCGGAAGAGGCGATCCACTAGATCCTGCCGTAGTTCCCACTCGTGGCATGAGCGCAGCTCCCTGCTGAGTGAGTCGGCGATGGTGTTTTTTATCGCTGCCAGATGAAACGGCACCAGAAACATCCTTTGGGCGACGCCCCAATGCCACAGGTCCTGCGCCTCCTTGGACAGTGCTGGGGACCTGGTTCCGCCCTGTTTCCTGATGTAAAACATGGTGGTGGTGTTGTCGGTGAAGATCCTCACCACCTTGCCCTTGAGGGACGGAAGGATGGACCTGAGGGCCCAGAACACTGCACGGAGCTCCAGGACGTTGATATGGAGGGACTTCTCCGTCGGGAGCCAAAGGCCTCTCGCGTGAAGATTTTCGGTGTGCGCCCCCCACCCTTCCAGGGAGGCATCCGTGGTCACTGTCTCCTGGTGGTCTGGGGTCCGGGCCTGAGAAGCTTCTGGAGTCCTCCAAAAGCGTAGCTCGACGAATTCTTCACCCTTGAGGGGCGCAGACGAATCCGACACGGGTCCCCGTTGATCGGATGGAGAGTCGGTGGAGCTTGAGGCTCTTTTGACCGAAAAAAATGATGTTTTAGAGAAAAAACGTGAAGAAATAGCACTAACGCTCGAGAGCAATAGCACGAGGATCCCAACACATGAACGTGCAGTAAAAATCTGAAGATGGCTGCCAGAGGCGGTGCTTAGGTAGAGGGCAGTCATTGGCTGTGGTCAGTATGACGCAGAGACTAGTGATTGGTTATTACTACGAAAGACAGATCAGAAACGAAACTGATACTGGTTTTTTCTTTACCGAGGATTCCCAGCCTGACGACGGGGAATATTCATGAGCATGTGAATCCATGCCAGACCCCATGCTGGAGAATGTTAACTTCAGACAAATGCTGCAGGATTACCATTGGACTGATGTATGGAGGAAACACCAGGCCAGGCGGTTACACATTTGCCACCCCCCACCCCCACACCCCCACACCAAACCTACTCCAGGATAGATATCTTATTGGTGCCCCGGGAACAAGAGGAGCTAACGCAGGGGCCCAGAGTTGAGGCGATAACATTGTCAGACAACAAACTACTGGTGGGGGATTTGGAAGGTAGAGCGCCACCCCCGAGGAGGCAACCACAATGGTGGTGTAACGATACCCTGGCAAGAGATCAGGTGTTCAGGAACTTACTAGGGAAGGAGATAGGTGCATATTGTACAACAAATGATAATGGGGAGGTGGGCACGGCCCGGTTGGGGAAGACGCAAAGGAGACATTCAGGGGACTGTTCAATGCTGAGGGGGCACGGAAGAAAAGGGAAAGGAGTCTAGTGGAAACCAAGCTGCGTAGCAAGGTGAAAGCACTCAGAGCACAGGTGGCCCAATCAGATGCAGATAGGGGAAAGCTCCAGGGGGATATGACGGATAATAGGCAGGAGTTGCACTCTATCTCCATAGGGGAGGTGGTCAAGCGGATGAGGTACACGCGACAAATATTACGAGCAGGGAGACGCGCCAGGGACCTTCCTGGCAAACAGTGTGAGAGGTGATAGGATGGCGAGGAGGGTGGTAGGAATACAGAAAGCAAACTGGACCATGGTAGAGAAGTGTGAGGAGATCACATCCCAATTCGCGGAATACTACAGGGGGCTATACTCCGAACCAGAGGAGGTAGGACAGGAGGAGATCCGTGGCTACCTGGAGGCTATGCAGCTTCTCAATTTGGCAACACAGGCACAGGAAGCATTGGATAGTGAAATTACGAGGAAGGAGGTACGTCTGGCTATCCGCAAAGGCCGGGAAAGCCCAGGGGGAAGACTGGTTTACCACAACTTTTATAAAACAGTATCAAGACCTGCTGGCAGTACCACTGGCTAAACAAACTCCATATCGAGGGAAAGATCAATCCCACCGATGATCCTCCAAGCACTGATTATGGTGATCCCAAAGACGGGTAAGGATCCATCCAGCTGTGCCTCCTATAGGCCCATTTTGTTATTAAACATGGATGCCAAGACCTTCACCAGGGCGCTAGCGTCCCGCCTAGAAGCCCATCTCCTGTGAATGGAGCACGTAGATCAGGGTGGATTTATATTGCATAGACAGGGAGTCGATAATATGCATAAGACGCTCCACATTCTTAACTCACCAGAGGTGGCAAGAGACGGCGCCATATTTCTAGCCCAGGATGCAGAGAAGGCATTCGACAGGGTAAACTGGGCTTTTATGGGGAAGTCCTTGCGGCGATAGGCCTAGATTGGAGATGGAGGCATTGGGTCACTGCCCTTTACTCGAAACAGACATGAAGGGTAGTGGCAAATGAGTGTCTCACAGACATTCCAGCTGCAACAGGGAAGGCGACAGGGATGCCCACACTCACCGCTGCTTTATGCGCTGGTGATGGAGCCCTGGGCCAGAGGGGTACATAGAAATGAAGGGATTAAGGGAGTGGCGGTCAGAGAGCTAAAGTACAAGATGAGCCTCTTTGCAGACTATGCCCTGCTATACATTGCAGACCCGATAAACTCGGTGCTTTGCATTATGGACAGTCTGAAGCAGTACGTAAGACTGTTGGTTTTCAAAGTTAACATTGACAAATCAGTGGCTCTGCTGGCCGGGGGACTGTCGGGAACAGATAGTATATGAGGGGGCTACCATTCCAGATACAGGAGGAGCACAGGTATACAAACAATTCAGGTACCTGCACACGGCGAACTATCTGCCATTATGGCCAACCATTATGGCCAACCATGCGCAAAGATGTGGAACATTAAGGCAGGTTAGAGCTATCTTGGATGGCACGTTTGAATTGTATAAAAATTGTGGTATTGCCTAAATTCCTGTTCATGTTTCAGATGCTCCCGCTGGTGGTCCCGAGGGCCTTTTTTGAGGAGGTAAGAATGACCTTGCTAAAGTTGCTATGGGTAGGGGCCAAACATAGAATTGCTTACAAAACACTGATCTTGCCTAAGCATGAAAGAGGGGTGGGCTTCCCAGATCTCCCGACCTACTATAAAGCGGCCCAACTGCGTGTGCAGGTAGACCATCTGGACCCGCCCACCAAAAAGCAATGGGTGCCACTGGATAATGCAGTCCTAACACCAGTCGCCCTTGGAGAATGGCTGTGGTTCCCCCGCTCTGATATTCCAAGGAGGGTGCTGACTCACTCGATCCTGGAAGTTCTATGGGTTCTTTGGTGGGGAGGAGGGGAAAATAGATGGCTGTCTACATGGCCGTCCCCCCTCAGTTGTATCTGGGCACCACCATTATGAGACAAGATCGAAGAACCTTTGGCATTCCAAACGTGGTATGAGGCGGGGCTGAGCAGAGCAGGCCAGATGTGGGAAGGGGAGGGTTTATTATAATAGAGAGGCTAGCAGACTGCATGCAGATAGGCACCCAGTCCGTATTCCGCTACTTACAGCTGAAGGGAGTCGTATCAGAGGCTAGATGGGGTGGTGAACTTACAGAGGGGGTTGACGGATTTTGAGACACTCCTGCCCACGAGGTCAGACTCCAGGGGACTCATAGCCCAGATATACAATGGGATACTGCTAGCGGAACCCAGGGACATACTCCTGGCCAGGAAAAGATGGGCATGCGACTTAGGGAAGGAAATAGACGATGCTCTACGGACACTGAAGTGCAGAAAAGTAGCAAAGTTGACAGCGTCCTTACAGTATAGGCCATAAAGGTCCTACACAGGTGGCACTACCCACCGCCTGTGCTAGCTACGATGTGTAGGGGATACGACTCACGCTGTTGGAAATGTGGTGGGACTGAAGGGGACTATGGGCATATGTGGCGGGGCTGTGGAACAGTTGCAAACATACTTGAGGGAAGTTTGGTCATGGATTAAAGGGGTAGATGGGATCAATGGGGAACTTTCCCTGTGGTGGCTTCTCTATGGGGCAATGGTGGAGGCCGATGAACCTGCGGGTCATAGCAACAGAGGAGGAGGTGCAGATCCTCAAGAAACAAGTGGCTGCATTGGCTCAGACGACCAAGGTCCTAGAGGCCTGAGCGGAAAACAGAGGGCAATTCACCTGGCAGGGAAGGGCCTGTTGCAGTGGTTCGCAGTGGAGCGATCCCACAGGGTGCCAGCACGGGGACCAGCACCCGGAGCTCGGCACAGACCAATCGTGGCCAAAATATTCAATTATTGTGACCGTGATGTTCTTCTGCAAGCTGCCAGGAGAAAGGGTCTGATAGGTTTTTCAAACTCCACGATCATGGTGTTCCCCAACTACATGAGGCATGTACAGCAGCAATGACAGATCGCAGAGAAGATAAAGCAAGTTCTGAGGGACAAAGTCTGTTATATGTAGTTGTAACCGGCCAGGCTCAAAATCATCAAGGGTGACCGCCAATGGTTCTATAACTGACTGTAAGAAGCATGCGAGTGGTGGAAAACAGATGGCAGCTGGTCAGTGAGCTCATCCAAGAGACAGTAGGGCAGGTGCACCAACAGAGCTGGTCTAAACATAAACCCAGAGGCAGGAGAGAGGTGGGCTCCCAATGTTCAGGCCGAGTCAAGCAGGGTCACAGTGGTGTAGGATGGGACCCTTCAGTTGCACGAGGAAGGCGCGCCGACTGCGAGAATGTAGTCTCAGACTTCGGGGGAACTGACACCATGAACAGGGGACCGCCCCTGTACATATCCACACATGTGTTGCAGGACTGTACCGATAGAGACAGTGAGGTGTCGCCGCAGCATGGACAACGGGGACGGCGAGTGAAGGGGGGAGGGGGGCGGAATCCAGCCCTGGGATGCATGCCATGATCAGTGTCAGAATATGTGGAATGCTGTAAAGATGGGGTGAGGGGGCTCACAGCTTGAAATATGGGGTTGATGACTGTTCTCACCTGGAACGTGAGATGGCCGGCTAAACCCTGAGAGGTGCTGGGGTTCCTCAAATAGTAGGGGGGTGCAGATAGCGCTCCTTCAGGGAACACATCTAAACATAACAGTTTGAAAAGGTGAAATCTAGCTGGGGTGGTGAGGTGCACGGCACAACTTTCTTTTTACTCCAATGGATTCCTGATGGATAGGGAGGGAACAGGGGGTTCACTTCCAGACAACCAAACTTATACATGACGAGGATGGGAGGAATTGTCCTTTTGTCCTCTAATATGCCCCCAATATTGATAACACCTAGTTCTCAAGGGTGGTTGACATGATGGGGGAGTCACAGAAATAGGGAGCAAGTATGGGGAGGAGATTTCAATTGTGTATTCCAGCCTCAGCTTGATAGGTCAGATCCCAAGGAGGATAGCAAGCCACTGGCCTCCAAATCCTTGAAGCGCACATTGGCAAATCTAGATCTCAGATCTCTGGCGAGAGAGCAAGGGCAACGAAAGGGGTAACTCCTTTTATTCTCAGAAAGCAAAGGATAATAGGTCGACTACCCCTACCTCGAGTCCCTGAGAGGCACAAGGTTAAATCCAAGATAATGCCATACAATTTTAAGATTACTGATGCCACACGTAATATGTATAGAAAAATTCATTTTATAGTTCGAGCATCTTGTGCCCAGAGTAAAAAGGCTCACTAGAACCTATATCTGTAAAAACAAACTGTACTATTCACTTACATTCTAACTGGTGTTTACACACCAGACTTTTCATGATGCCAAAGTACACAGAGAAAGGAAAACGGGAAAACCAGTATATATTACTGTAAACATGAACACATAATCAAGACGAAGGATCAGACATGTTTAATCCTCCCAACTGTAATGTGTACCTCATGGGTTTAGCCAGAGCGGGTAGTCATTCATATAGTTCTGTATTTCATTTGCTAACCACTCTGTTCTAATTTTATCACGTTGATGTAGGGTAACTGGGGGTTGCTTTGTACACACCAAATACCCTATCATAGATTGTTGGGATGAGAGATAGTAAACAAAAATGTAGAGGGTTCCTATTAACAAGTCGACATATGTTTCGGCCTTGACTCATACGGTACTCTCCCTCGGTGCCATTGGTTCTGATGATGGTAGTGGCCGTCTTCAGGACATAAAAAAGTAATGTTTTTGGTAATTAATACTTTCCCATTGGTTAGTTATGTGAGTGATTCTCTATTTCTTCGAGAAGTGTTAGGTGACTATCAGTATTTTCATCTGGCTCCTTGACGGATGCCAAGCATACAGTGTGTATTCATGCACCGTATCTTAGATATTTTGGTATTGTGATGAAATTGCGGGTAAAGGCACTCCACATGATATTATTCAAGATGCTGCTTTGTTCAAAGTGATAACAATTTCATCTGTTGGTTTTAAGAAACATCAGCTGCAAGGAAAACTCTTTTGCTATGGCTTTCACACGCAAGACTGGGATTCAACCGTCTCAGAAGACGTCTCCCTCTACATTTTTGTTTCCGATCTCTCATCCCAACAATCTATGATAGGGTATTTGGTGTGTACAAAGCAACCCCCGGTTACCCTACATCAACGTGATAAAATTAGAACAGAGTGGTTAGCAAATGAAAAACAGAACTATATGAATGACTACCCGCTCTGGCTAAACCCATGAGGTACACATTACAGTTGGGAGGATTAAACATGTCTGATCCTTCGTCTTGATTATATGTGTTCATGTTTACAGTAATATATACTGGTTTTCCCGTTTTCCTTTCTCTGTGTACTTTGGCATCATGAAATGTCTGGTGTGTAAACACCAGTTAGAATGTAAGTGAATAGCACAGTTTGTTTTTACAGATATAGCTTCTAGTAAGCCTTTTTACTTGGGGCAC
The DNA here is from genome assembly GCF_040938575.1 of Ambystoma mexicanum. NCBI lineage: Eukaryota > Metazoa > Chordata > Amphibia > Caudata > Ambystomatidae > Ambystoma > Ambystoma mexicanum. Next base: position 758,898,951 of record NC_090930.1, read on the forward strand.
AAGATGCTCCAACAATAAAATGTATTTTTCTATACATATTACGTGTGGTATCAGTAATCTTAAAATTGTGTGAGATTATCTTGGATTTAACCTTGTGCCTCTCAGAGACTCAAGGTAGGGATAGTCGACCTATTATCCTTTGCTTTCTGCTTAATAGCCTCCCACTGATAGTGTCGTCCCCCCGATAACAAAACACAGGGAGTACCCATTTTTGAAATATCCTTTTATTCTCATCCACATGGCACTTACTCCTGATTAGATTACCTCTTTGTGAGGCATGAACTGTACCCCAGTTTTGGGAAGTAGAATATAGGGGCAGAACATTATTGGATCACACCCCACTAAGGGCCACAGTTATCTGGTGGAGGACAATTATTATTTCTATGGTATTTACTGAGTGTGGAGCTAGCTTCAATAAGCAACAGAGCGCTTTAGCGGTATACAACAGTACACATGCTTAACGGAGCACTTTTCAGAGGTAACATAACAGATATACAGTGGGGGTGGGATACAGCTGTACCGGGTGGCGGGAACGATAGTGGCAGGCCAGCGTTTACCCCATTTGCCAGAGGCGGGCGTACGCAGAGGAAATTATATGTGCCATTGTAGACTATTTCGAACTTAATGAAGGATCCGTGAAGGAATGAGTACTGTGTGAATCATTCAAGGTAACAATTGGGGGCAAATGCATAGCTACCGCTCAACACACACGCTCCACATTACTCTCTACTTTGAAGGGTGCGAAGTACCGGATCAGAATGTTGAATGTTAGAAGGTGAGATGGCGATGGGGTCGCTGTGTGGGGGGATGAACTCCTCAGGGTGAGGGTGCACTGACAAGTACGCGAGCACCTAGGAAAATAATACTATGCACACCACACAACCAGGATTCACAAGATGGTGGACAAGGCAGGGCGACTCCTGGCCTGGTTTCTCAGACAGGAGCATCCACAGAGCTTGATCGCACCAATTGAGGGTGTGGAGGGGAACAGGGTTACAACACAGGAGGGCATGAAAACGGTTTTCCAAATATTTTATGTTGCTCCTGACGCTTACAGAGGAAGAAAATGGAAGTCAGAAAAGAGTGCAGAGAGGCTCGGAAGAGCAACCGAATAACTGAGTGTGAGAAAGGGAACACTTGTACCAATGCGCTCCAGGGGCAGGAACTGGATATTTGCAAGTAGCGATTCAGCTAAAACACCTCTAAGACTGGGGTTTGGAACCCTAAGTGAAGAATATTGAATACTGAACAAACTACAAAGTACCATGGTGAATACAGAATTCAAAACAAAGATAACGAAATCAGATGAAGACTGCATGGTTGAAAAGCGAATGATGTACAGTTGTGAACATAGTGAAAACCTGTTCAGAAGCAATCCTACAAGAACAAAAATTGTTCCCAGTTACGGAACTTGCGCCCCCCTCCACACTTTCAATGGTTGGTATACAAGCCAAACAGTTTACAATATGTTTTTTATGTAAACAAAATGTCAATCAAATATTTACAATTTTACATTTACAATTTGTGAAAATAGTACACTTTACCAATAGGTTTTGATTTCATGAACAATTTATTAATACAAATACTGTGGCCCAATGCGTTTGGAGACAACTCTTCTTCAGGGGCGCAAAACCTTTTCAAATTTTTTTCTATGAAGAAAAATTAAACATGTATTCCAAATATTGAATTATCTAAAATTCATGATATTTCATTGTCCTTGCATGCACATCGCATCTTTCTTAGACTTTGATATATTCAGCATTTTTCAAAATCTGAGAACCTCTAATACAGCAATTTGCAGGACGCCAATTTTAGCCCCAGTATTCTGAACAATACTAGTCATTTATACAGTGTTGTCTGATGGAAAATCAAGTCAGGGGTATGTCAATGCATTACTTACCGTAAAAGCATTTCTGATGGTTGTATCTGCTTAGATTCACATGCTGTGCATAGGTCCGACATCCAGTGGTCACTGCGGAGTATTGCATTTTGTTTTTCGTAGTCGAAAAGGGGACGTCGACAAGGCGTGTCTGTAACACTATCCCTATAGTGACGTGCGTTGTACCCACAATCCCTCACGCGTCGAGGTCCCTCTGTTTGTATTTTTCTGCCCTGAGGGAGCCTTTTAGCCGTGAGTGAGTACAGAAAAGAGAGAAATATATATAAAAGGATGTCTATGTTCCTTCCATCCGAGTGGGGAGGAAGGGTGGGCGCATGTGAATCTAAGCAGATACAACCATCAGAAATGCTTTTACGGTAAGTAATGCATTGTCTTCTGATGTTTGTTAATCTGCTTAGAATCACATGCTGTGCATAGACTAGCGAGCAGTACCCGGAGTTGGCGGTGGGTTATGAGAAGGAACAGTAGAAAAAAGATGTCTTAATACTGCCTGCCCAACCTGGGAATCAGATCTAGAGTGTGCATCTAGACAGTAGTGTTTTGTAAAGGTGTGCACAGAACTCCAGGTTGCCGCTTTGCAGATGGACTCAAGGGGAACATTTGCAATGAATGCTATGGAAGCCCCCGTGCCTCGAGTGGAATGTGCTCTTGGCTTGAAGGGTAGTTCTCTCTTAGCAAGAGTGTAACAGAGAGTGATGCATTGAACAATCCATCTAGATATAGTGGATTTTGAGACCGCATCTCCTTCTCTTCCTGCTGCCACCGAGACAAAGAACTGATTAGTCTTTCTCAGTGGTCTGGTTCTTTCCATGTAGAACATGACAGCTCTGCGTACATCTAGTGTATGCAGACTTTTTTCTCCCGAGCTGGAAGGGTTTTGAAAGAACGTTGGTAGTTCTATAGTTTGGTTTACATGAAATTTCGAGATAAATTTAGGTGCAAACCTTGGGTGTGTGCGTAGAACCACCTTATCTTTGTGAACTGTTACGAAGGGGTCTAGTACAGAAAGAGCCTGTAGTTCACTTACTCTCCTAATGGAGGTGATAGCTATTAGGAAAGCAGTCTTAAGGGTGATATCTTTAAGAGTTGCCTTGTGCATGGGTTCGAAGGGAGGGCCCATGAGTCTGGAAAGTACCACATTTAAGTCCCATCCGGGAGCTGGGTTAGCTATCGGAGGGTGTATCCTCTTTACCCCCTCCATGAAGGCTTTGATAACTGGTATCTTCCACCACGACACTTTAAGTTGTGAAGTGGTGTATGCAGAAAGTGCCGCTAGGTGGACTTTAATGGAATTGAACACTAAACCTGAATCCAGTAAATGGGTCAAGTATAGAATAATGTCAGTAGGAGAGCAGTCAACTGGGTTGATGCTAGTACCTCTACACCAGATAACGAATCTTTTCCATTTGCTAGAATAGCAGTGTCGAGTATTAGGTTTTCTGGCTTCCCTGAGGATGTCCATACATCTCTGTGGGAGTTGTAAATGTCCAAATTCTATGATCTCAGGAGCCAGGCTGCTAAGTTCATGGTCTGAGGGCATGGATGCAGTGTTCTGCCCTTGTCTTGTGACAGCATGTTGTACGGGCAGGGAAGTTTCACTGGGGGAGATAGGGACATCTCCATCAAGTGAGCGAACCATGGCTGCCGGGCCCACATTGGGGCCACTAGTATCATTGTAACCTGCTCCTGATGCATCTTGTGCACCACTTTGCTGAGAAGGGGAGTCGGGGGAAAGGCGTAAACAAATTTCCCTGACCATAGAATCGACAGACCGTTCCCCTTGGACTGGTTCTGGGGGTACCTGGAGGCGTAACTTTGGCATTTTGAGTTTTCCAGAGTTGCGAACAGGTCTATTTCCAGGAATCCCCATTGAGTGAAGACGTCTAAGACGATGTCTTTGTGTAATTGCCATTCGTACTCTCCGGGCAGGGGGAAGTCTCTGCTGAGTTTGTCTGCTAGAAGATTGAGTTCCCCTGGTACATGTTGTGATAGTAGGAACATGTTGTGTTTGAGAGCCCACTTCCATATGTTCTGGGACAGTTTGGACAGTCCTGGAGAGTGAGTGCCTCCTTGCTTGTTGAGGTAGTACATGGCTGTGGTGCTGTCTGTGAGGACCATCACTGTCTTTCCTTGTAGCTGTTTCTGAAAGGCTTTCAGTGCTTTGAACACCGCTAGTAGTTCCAGCAGGTTTATATGCTTGGATGCTAAGCTCGGAGTCCAAACTCCGTGGGCCGTCTGATGGGATAGGTGAGCCCCCCATCCTGTAAGGGATGCGTCTGTGGTTAGAGTGGCTTCCACTGCGGGTGTGGCAAAAGTATTCCCTAATAACAGGTTTTCTTTTGTCCACCACCGTAGCGAGAGAACCAAGGCCTGCGAGACCACCACTAGATCGTCCCATTGTCCGCTGGCCTGACACCACTGGCTGTAGAGCCACTCTTGCATTGGGCGCATGCGCAGGCGCGCGTGAGGTACCAAATAAATACATGACGCCATCATCCCTAGCAAGCGCATTGCTTTGCGTACCGTCACCTCTTGGCCTGCTACATAATGGGGAATCTGAAACAGCATGTTTTGGACCCTCTCGTTGGAGGGGAATATGAGGCCGTCCTTTGTTCGAATTAGAGCCCCTAGGAATTGTTTGATTTGGCTGGGGTCTAAGCTGGACTTCTTTTCGTTGATGGAGAAGCCCAGTTGGGACAAAAGGTCTACGGTCTTTTGGGTATTGGAGAAGCATGTTTCGTAAGAATCCCCTGTTATGAGCCAGTCGTCGAGGTAAGGGTATACCGGGATGGATAATCTGCGCAGGTGGGCCGCTGCCACTGCCAGTACTTTCGTGAATACCCTTGGTGCAGATGCTATCCCGAAGGGTAGTACTCTGAACTGGTAGTGTTTGTCCTCTATCTTGAACCTGAGGTATTTTCTGTGCGATGTCAACATTAAAATATGAAAGTATGCATCTTTCATGTCCAGTGTTGTCATGTAATCCCCTTGTGATAACAGTGGGATTACCTCCTGTAAGGTCACCATACGAAACTTTTGGGTTTTGACAATATGTTCGCTGGGCGCAGATCTAATACAGGGCGCATGGTTAAGTCCTTTTTGGGTACAAGGAAGTACACTGAATAAATACCTTCTGTTACCTGTGATAGGGGGACGGGCTCTATAGCTTCTTTCTTCAGTAGTTCTTCCACCTCTTGAAGAAGAATGGAGAGGTGTTGCGGTGTCATGCGTCGGTTCCGTGGGGGTTTGTACTTCGGGGAACCGTTGAACTCGATGCAGTATCCGTGGGCTATGGTGGATAATACCCAACGGTCTGACGTGATTCCCTCCCATGCTGAAAGGAACGATGTTAGCCGGCCCCCGACCGGTGATGCATGGGAGGGGACCCGAATTTTCGGGTCATTTGCTGGTATTGGGCGTGGAACCTCTGGGGCTGGAGCCACGACCTCTTCCTCTGCCACGGCGTTGGCCTCTTTGACTGAACTGGGTGTTACCCTGGTTAGTGGGCCAGTTGGAGCCAGAGTAATATTGTTGTTGTTGGTTTTGCTGCTGTCTTTGGCCACGAAAGGAGCGTTTATTACCATAGCCTCGCCTGTTAGGGGGCCTAGAAATTTGATCAAGAGTCTTGATGGTATCAAACTCTTTTTTAGCATGTTCTAGGGCCTCATCTACTGCTTTCCCAAACAGATGCGTCTGTTCAATGGGTTTATTTATGAGGGAGGCTTGGGTTTCGGGCTTAAAACCTGAATTGCGTAGCCAAACGTGGCGTTTGAGAAGTATTCCCTGCACTAGGGAGCGGCCAGCCGTCTCAGCGGCATCTAGGGAGTTCTTAACGATGCCCTGGTTTACCAGTGTGCCCTCTGATATTATAGCTAGCAGGCGAGAACGCAGAGGTTCAGGTGCTTCCTCTGCTTCGCTGCGCAGCTTGTTCCACTGTGCATCTGCGTAGCTAGCTAAAAGTGAGTTGTTATTAGCAATTCTAGTAGAGAAGGCGGCGGAGGTCGTGATTCTCTTCCCCAGTGCGTAGAGTTTTTTGCCTTCTTTGTCTGGAGGTGCTTCACTAGTGGATAGTGGCACCCCTGCTCTTTTTCTTGTGTTGGTAACCACAAGGGAGTCCGGAATAGAGTGTCCTCTGATGTATAAAGGGTCAGAGGATGAAGGGCTGAAGAGCTTTTCTATTCTAGGGTTGACCCCTCTTACTAAAGCTGGGTTAGTAAGGGAAGGAGAAATTCTTCTTTTAATAGAAGCCAGGAGTGGAATAGATTGGCTAACAGGGGCTTTTTCTTTGATGACTTTCTACAAAGTCAATGTCTGGAAGAGTTTCCCCTGTATCAATTTCAAAATGCGCTGCTGCCTTGCGCAATAGTGCATTGAGGGAAGGTTGGTCATCTATGGGAGAGGAGTTCCCATGTGAATCCTTGAGAGGAGAAGGGAGAAAGGCATCAGGGTCTGAATGTACTGATGGGGATTGCCAAGGCTGCACTGACGGTGAATGCCAGGGCTGCGAGGTAGCTGTATCCTCTTCAAAACCTGTAGCAGTGGTGTAAGGATCTTCTTCGAACCCCTCTTCCTCAAGTTCTACCTCTTCTTCTCCACCCAAACACTCCTCATCTTCTTGGAGGTATTGCTCCTCCTCAGTGAGGTCAACCAGCCTAGGAATCTTGACTCTAGGGTCATCCTGTGGCCATTCTCTTTGTCTTTTGTGAGTGGGTGGGTCCTGGTTTCCTAGAAACCTTTCCATTTTCTCCATGCAAGAATGGAGTCTTTCAAGGGTCTCATGGGGTACCCCTGAATAGTCTAGAGGGGGGAAATTAGTGTTTTCGCCTTCGAATCGTTTCGAACGCTCCCACAACGTCGACGAGAGGTTCCCGTCTCCTTCTGAAAAGCCTTCAGGTAGTCCGGAAGCGTCCTTTGGAGAAAGGGGCAGTTCCTGGCTACTTTTATGTTTTTTCGACGCGGTATTCGACGTTTGTTTCGTCGTCCGCGTACGTTTGTCTTCGGCGACAATTCTCGCTAGGCTCTCGACCACGATCTTGTCCGTCGAGGGCTCTGGTGTCGACGTTGTGTGCGTTGCGCGTTGTACCTCGACGGTCGGTCTATGGAGCGTTGCGTCGGATGTTTTTGGGGTAGCGCCCGTGTTAGATGGAAGCCCAATCGCTGGTCGCGGCTGCGTTTGCGGGTGGGGCTTGTGACCTTTACGGTCTGCGGTAGACGCCGGAGTGCCCTGCGTCCCCTTCGGCGCTGATGGATCCTTCGTTCTCGACGAAGAAGAGCCGTGGGTAGTGTGTTTAGCCTTATGGGGTTTGTGTGCGTCCTTGTCGCCGGGGTGTTCATCCCCATAAGCAGGGTGTGAGCCGAGCCCGTCGGGGCCGGGGACGGACGACGAGGAGCGGGAGCGCTCCTTCTGGGGGTTCATGACTTCCGTAACGGACGTCGAGTTAACGCACTCCTCGTCACTTTCAGTAACAGCGGCAGCGGGTGAGGAACCCGACTTCGACATCGCGTAGTCCGCCCACCTCTTAACCCTACGTTCTTTAAGAGTCCTGGGTTTTAAGAGCTTGCAGGCTGCGCAGCTGTTCTCTATGTGATCGAGGGGTAAGCAACGATTACAGAGCTTGTGCTTATCTTTCCAAGTATATTTGCCCCTGCAGCGTGGGCAAAACTTAAATGGTGTCCTCTCCATAGCTGAGGCAATAATAGCTGGCGATAACAACCCCAAGGGAAAGAAAGGGGAGAAAGAAAGACATTCTCAAAGAGAAGAGACAAAGTTCTAACCCCCACTCTCCCTACTGTAAGTTGGCCGTCGAGGCCAGGCCACGTGTTCGGCAGCGCCGAAGGATCTCCTCCGCTCTTCCTCTCCGTCGAAAATCAGTTCGGCGGAGCAACAGCTTCACAGCTAACGTCGAGGGGGAGGGATCGTTATCAGTATATTAAGTTATGACAAAAGGACCGAGGTCCGTGGCAAGTATAGCAATGTCTCTCTAGGAGCTCCGCGAAAGGCGACCAGAAACTGGGCGGAAAAAAACAATCTGAGGGACCTCGACGCGTGAGGGATTGTGGGTACAACGCACGTCACTATAGGGATAGTGTTACAGACACGCCTTGTCGACGTCCCCTTTTCGACTACGAAAAACAAAATGCAATACTCCGCAGTGACCACTGGATGTCGGACCTATGCACAGCATGTGATTCTAAGCAGATTAACAAACATCAGAAATATGATTATTATCCATAGATTTTTGCAACCCAAAGTCTATGCACTCTAATCCAGACATGAAAGTCTTAACAATAGTACTATTTTTACATTAACTGACCTCCTTCATGTTTACTACGCGATCCTGCGTTGGTTGGCTTAATTGTATAGTTGATTTTTCTTTATTCAAAGATAGAATTCATAGGAGATTGGATTTTCTTACGACATCCTGACATAGGTTTCTAACCTGTAAATATGAACATGAAGAAGGTGAGCGAGCCTTGGGCAACTTTTCGCAGTTATGAGAATAATGACCCTCAATCTTAGGACGTGGTATTTGTGGATGTCATCACGTTGAAGAGTGAATGACCAATATCCTTCTCTAGTACCACTTTATACCTCCATGGTCAAGCTTTGAGAAATTAATCTAAGTAATGGTCATTATAAGCACTGATAGTAAAATATACAAGTGCCAAGAAGGAGGAGAAGGAGCAAGATCAAGCGACACAGGACACTTGGTGAAGCCAGTGCGAGCCCGGGAAGAGAAAAAAGACTGCAGAGCATCAAGAGCATGCAGAGGTAGCACGAAAGTGCATAGTCAAGACCTAAGAAGGACAATGGAAGCACAGCTGGGACACAGGAAACCCAAGGTCCCTATACATCTGGGTGCGAGATAGGACACAAGGTCTGGCAAGATGGAATAGGCTCCATAAACTCAGCATACAGGAGCCGAAACATCAATCTGTAGAGGCGGCGAAGCTCGTATCTAAGGAACAATTAAAGACCAAGGCCTGCAGGGTGGCAGCTAGGGGAGCAGTACAAGGATAACTCCAACAGCAGAAGCTAGACACACAGTACAGACAGAAGGACTAGATAGTGGAAAAGGCAGAAGGATAAACTATCAGTCATGAAGTCTTAGACCAATAAGAATAAGGCGAAGCAATCCTCTATAGACACGTTTGCCATGCAAGTGCAGAAAACAGATGGCACGCACGCAGCCGCTTCGACGACTCAGGAGGGAACGTACCCCGGTTGGGGGGTGGGGGGAGAGAAGAGATCAGCAGGTGTTAGAAGCTATAGCTGCATTGAAGACCGCACTGGAATTTAAAATGGATGCCATCAGTGTAGATGTGAACCTCCTGAGGCAAGATGTGAGGGCACTGGCAGAACGCACAGGAGAGTTGGAGAAAGAGATGGCAGCAAACTCAAGCAGCTGTAGAGACAACAGAGAAGTTTGGGTCCTGCAACAACAGGTGCGGAATCTCGAAAGCAGGGCGGAGGCGGCAGAGGGGAGAGCAACGAGGAACACTGTACAAATCATTGGACTTCCGGAAGGAGAAGGAGCAAACCTGACAAACTTTGTGGAAAATATGTCTTTGTAGGAAGTTGGCCCCGGAAACCTCCCTCAAGGGTTCACAGTGGAGAGTGCACAGAACTCTGTCAAGGAAGCCGCCACTAGAAGCTCCACCACGGCCCATAATAGCCTGGATACTTACTATAAAGACGCAGAGAAAATTCTGCAATGCTTCCGCAAATGGGTCACAATCCAAAGAGCATCGGCCAACATCACGACGTACCTGGACTCCACCTTTCCGGTGCAGAAGCAGAGGATGAGCTACACGTCAGTCAAGAGGGGGCTCTGTGTAGGGAATCTTAAATACATGTTGTTGTACCCGGCCAAGCTGCAAGTCATATACAAGGGCAGCGTCATTTTCTTTGAGACCCCAGAAGACGAGCGTACGTGGATGGACTCTGAAAATGTACAGGCTAAAATGTATGATCAGGCGAGGGAGAGACATATCTGAGTGCGGAGCAGTTACTGGACGAGCATGAAGGAACATAGCAATGGTAATATCGAGCACAACCGAGTCACAGAAGAGTTGCATATGCTTAAATTGTTCAGAAAGCAGGAACCACTGGAGCGGAGACCAATCGGCACGTACCAGGAGGAAGCACCCTACACTTCAGACTAGATTAGATTGTGTTAGGATCCTAGCAATTACGCATACTCCTGTTGCACTCCGAAAGCAAGCACAAGTGACTGGGAAGGAGTGAGAAGGGAGTAGTTTCTTACCTATAACTCCATTTCTCCAGCATTGGTATCTTTCATGGATTCACATGCTGTGAATATTACCCTGTCAGGCTGGGAAACTTCATTAACTTTAACATAGCATTTACCGATGGGAAAACATTGACACTTTAGTGTCCTATCAACATCCATTTTGGATGCTTCAGGTCCCACCAATAGGACGCCTGGTATAAATAGCCCCGCGGCTTCCCTTCAGATTTTAACCTCCAAAGTAGAGGGAACCCGAAATCAGGTTTGCCTGCAGGGGAGGCTGGTGGGCACATGTGAATCCATGAAAGATACCAACGCTGGAGAAATTGACTTACAGGTAAGAAACAACTCCCTTCTCCAGCATTGGATCTTTCATGGATTCACATGCTGTGAATAGATTACATAGCAGTACAACCAATGCGTGGCGGTGTGTCACAGGCAAACCAAAAACCGTACTTAATCACATCTATGAGACAACAAAGCCAGTAAGTGATATAGCACATAGAAAAAACACAGAAGCTGCGGGGCATACCTTATTGGAACAGGCGTTGGAGGACCGCACGCCCCACTTGCACATCTACCACATGTTGCTGCCCCAGACAGTAATGCCTGGTGAAGGTATTTCCCAGGAGGCTGCCTGGCAAATGTCCACCAGCGGTATCCCAGACCACAAAGCCGCTGACGACGACGTGGACCACGTTGGTCTATCGCCCCTTTTTCTAGCATGAGCACCACCTCCTGCCGCAAGATCTGAAGATGGGGCTGTAGCCCAAGCACCGGCGGAATAGGAACCGGCGGATGCCGGAACTCCAACGAGTGGCCAAGGCGCACCGTGTCCAGCACCCAGCGATCTGATGTTATCTTCTGCCACTCATCGACGTGGGTGGCGACCCTGCCCCCCAGCAGATTGTCCATATGGCAGCCAATGTTGAGTTTTAGCTTGTCGCCCCTTGGATGCCGTGGACTGCAAACCCTTTTTTCGCTGAGCGTGGAAGTCCCGGCCCTTCTGCGCTGACTGGACAGAATGCTGATACCCTTGAGAAGAGTAGCTGGAGCACGCGTACCCCCAATCTCTGGAGGCAGCAAACCGAGCATTCCCCGAGGCTCCACAGAAAGCTCGAAAGGAACGAAAAGAGCAACCACTTTGTAAGGAACCCAAGGATTTATAGGTTTCCGTATCCTCTTTCATCCCCTTCAGGGCCTCATTACTTTCCCCGAACAAGTGTTTGCCTTCACAGGGCATGTCGATGACTTTATATTGGACCTATGGCAAAAGTCCGTGCACTTCAAAAAGGCCTGCCGCCGGAGCACCACTCCATTATTAATGTGTTTAAAACCAGACTCCACCAGGTCCACAGCAATATTGATACTGTGGTTAGAGCCTCCTCCCCCTCTCACACCAACAGCATTGCTTCCTTTCGGTGTTGCTCTGGCAGATGTTCCAGAATCGGGGCCAGCCGATGCCACATTTCACGATCCTACCTGGCCATTATCGCCAAGGAATTTGCAGCCTTCACAGTTGTAGCCCCAACCGTTAAGACCTTTTTACCAAAAGCGTCTGGCTTCCCATTTATATTGCTCCTGGCGTTACAGCTGGCCGCCACCAACACCACCACAGACTCTGGCGTGGGCTGTGACACCAGGCATCTAGGGGTAGACTCCGGAGCCTTGAACTTCTTTTCAAGGCGACCTATCACAGCCGGCTCAACGGGTGGCGCATCGTGCGCAGGCCGTCCTGCCACACGAGGTCGAGTATCGGCACCGAGAAGACCACCTTCCTCCGCTTGCCCATATGGTCGAAGAGGAAGCAATCCTTACGTTGCTCTTCAGGCGCCAGCCCAAACTCCAGACGTGCTTTCGACATCATGGCTTGGAACGCCCCAGTATCATTCAGAGGCGATGGCTGAGCCGGACTATGGGGCTGTTCCACCTCCACGTCCGTGTCCGTGTCCCACGCGTCATCCTTCAGCGGCGATGACGACACAGACAGGGTGTCCCTCGGCACACTCTCAGGGTGCGAGTCAGGTAGCTCGCCTTCTGCAGGATGAGACTGTGGACGACCCAACCCCACCGGCAATGGACAGGGCAACCGTGCCCGAGTAGGCTTCCTAGACGCCTCACCAGGCAACCCCTTGACCACCGGCACCACCGGACTCCGAGGAGGAGGCGACCTCGCACCTAGTTGCTCCAACAAAGGATTGAAGCGTCAACAGTACTTGTAGCAGAGACTGCAATTTCACCAAAGGATAAGGGGGCGGCCCAGCCCCTACACCACTCAACATCGAAGGTCTCAAACCCAAAGCTGACGCGTCAAACACCGGCTCCTGTTCCTCCTCCATACCCGAAGAAACAGAAAACATAGCAGGATCTTGCTGCAATATGTTCTCAGGAAGGACCGACTCAAGGGCGGCGGACTGCCACGCCCCACCCGTCGTCAACAACCCTTCCGATTCCATCTATGACGATCACTATCCGTCAAAGTCGTGGACGGTGCCAATGACACCACCGTCGACGACGGGACCATAGATTTCAGTGCTACCGCCGACGGAACAACCGTCGACGAGCTCGTCGTCAGAACCATGTCCTCTGGCCACAATTTTACTGGAGACCCAGATTTCTTGGAAGAGCCAGAACGATGCTTCGAAGACTCCCGGCTGGACAAGACTTGTGATGCTCCCTGGATGACCAGTGCTTCGACAAAGACTCCCTCTGTTTCGCCAGGCCTTTCGTCGACACCATAGACTTCTCGGGCCAACCACCATACCCCTTGTACTTGTCCGGCCGACCATGCTTGGACAACGAAGAGCTACTTGCCCCCTTGACTGATGCAGCCTCAACAAAGACTTGCTGCCACTCCCCACCACTGACGCAGGCACTGCAGCCCGATGCTTCTTAGCAGGGGGTTCTGCCGACGTAGCGCGGCAATGCTCCGTGGATTCCTCCGCCCTTCCAGAAGATTGGCTCCCCCAGGCCAAACCCACCTCAGAAGCTGGGTACGTGCCCTCATTAAGCCAACAAATAAGCCGTCGATTATGGTCCTTCAAGGTATTCTGCGAAAAACCCTGACATATCTCGAAGGTATCCACCGAGTGATGAGGGTAAAGACCGTCCATATGACCATCTCCTTTCTACACCTTCATGTGGCAGGTAGCACACGGCCGAAAAAGACTTCTTCGGGGCTACAGACGACATCCTAGCCCACGAACAAAACGAACGTGCAAAAACACAAAGAAACACGAGGTGATCCCCACAGTTTGGAGGTGATTGAAATCTGAAGGGAAGCCACGGGGGCAGGGCTATTTACACCAGGGGTGCTATTGGTGAGGCCTAAAGCACCCAAAAAGGACGTTGATAGGACACTAAAGTGTCAACGTTTTTCATCGGAAAACGCTAAGTTACAGTTACTGAGGCTTCCAAGCCTGGCGACGGGGAAATATTCACAGCATGTGAATCCATGAAAGATCCAATGCTGGAAAAGGAGGGATGCTCAAGCACAGAACATGTAGCAGGGCAGTTGTTGGGGAAGGGGATGGGGAGTTGGGGTAGTTATGAGGGGTTTAGCCTACAGGTCCCACACAAAGAAAAATTAGTAGAAGCAACAGACGGTTAACCTTAGCAAGCACTTTAATGAGTGATGGGGGACCTTAAAATAGAATCCTGCAATGTCAGGGGATTGAATAGCTATATAAAACATAACAGAGTAATGGCGTACCTGACGCGTCAGAAAATTGATATTGCTCTCCTTCAGGGGGCTCATCTCACTAAAGAGAAGCAAGCCATCTTAGTAAAAATGTGGGGGGTGGGGCTACAACCCTGGGTTCGACATTCATCAGATGCCAGCGGGGTCTTAATATGGGTGGCACCAACAGTCCCATTTAGAGTCCTTAACCCCCCCCCCTTGATAAGGCGGGTAGGATGATTGTACTGCAAGGGCTGATAGAACAATGAAATCTGCGTCATTAACACATATGTGCCGAATCAAGACACGGCAGCCTATTTTCGATTGTTATATCCACAGATTAAATCATATAGGGATGGTAAATTGATATGGGGGGTGATTTTAACTATATGCTTGATCCAACAATGGACAGATGACAAGTACACACCCAGCCCCCTTGGCTAAAGCTCTGAACATGCTATTGACTGCATTTAAATTGTCCGATATATGGAGGACACTGCATACGCATGATAGAGCATACTCATTATACTGCTCCCAAGGACCTCTATACGAGGTTAGATACAACCTCTATACGAGGTTAGATTATGTGTTCGCAGGAGAAGAATCAGTGGGTGTATTCAAAGGGGCGGAATATAAAGCGCAGGTACTTTCATATCACGCCCCCTTGGTGGTATGTGGCAGGCTATTCCCCCCATACCCCAGGCTAGGATCCCGACAAGGAGGCTCAGCGGTCAAGTACTTAAAGATGTTGCATTCAGTGAACATCGAAGGGAGGGGGTGAAAGGATGTTTGGAATAGAACACGGGTAGCGTGGAATTAGCAGGCATGCTATGGGAAGCCCATTTAAGTGGTCAGAAGGACGGCTATAGCAAAAATGAGAGGAATGCAATATACCATAGCGAGACCTACGAAAGGCAAAAAGCAAACTGGAATTCCGAGTTCGGGGGATAGTTCCAAAGAAAAGACCCAGGAGGTTTCCCACTTGCAGCAAGAATTTCCTGAGCACTGGAACAGGCTCGGCGTGCTGAGTTACAGGAAATATGTGGAGCGACAACATGCAGAAGGGGACAAGCCTGGGTGCCTGTTGACCTGGCTTTACAAAAGTGAGACCAAGCGAGAGTTAATATGCTCGGTGATGGGTGGTGATGGGGTGCTGTGTGAAACGCAGGCAGGGGTGAATAAGAGTATTACAGGAAGTTATATGAGGAAACATCAGAATGCCCCGAGGCGGAGATAGAGGGACTCTCACAGATAGCCCTCCCCAGGTTAGAAGCAGAGGAGGTAAATAGGCTGGAAGCTCCCATAACCATGGAGGAATTAGAACACACCATAAGAGAGTTGCCTACCCGGGGGTGGATGGGTTGCCCAGCGAATTCTACAAAGAATACAGAGCAGATGTCATGGCCCCATTGCTGGCTATGCTGAATGAGGCGCTAGACATAGGTAAGCTAACCAGGACACTTCGAGAGTTGACAATTGTTCCCCTTCTGAAGCCAAACAACAAACAAACCGGATACGGAGTGTGGCTCCTACAAACCCCTATCGCTACTTAAACAAGACAGAAAAATTCTCACAGCCATAATGGCTAACTGGCTTAAGCCGGCCATCGCCAAGCTCATACACATATGTACCACACAGGAATATTACTAATAACCTCAGGAGGTTGCATCACATAATAGATCAAAACCAGGGAAACACAATTGGCAGTGGCCTCGCTGGATGCAGTCAAGGCATATGACTCTGTCAGGTGGCCATGGCAAGAGTTTTGGCAAGGGACCATCGTATATATTAAGTGGGTCAGGCTGTTATATAGCAAACCCACGGCCAGGGTCAAAACCGATACATGCATTTCGGAGCTCTGGCAACTCAGTAAGTGTACAAGACAAGGATGCCCATGGTCCTCGATTCAGTTGATCTTGGCATTGGGGCAATTAGTGGTATATCTTCAGGAGGAATATCTAAAAGCAGGGATAGCCAAGCTGGGGGAGCAGCACCCGATTTCCCTGTAGGCTGATGACATGCTTCTGTACCTGCAACACCCCGAAACTAATTTACAATATATTCTAAATGTGTTGGAGAGGTATGCAGCCTTATCAGGCGTAACGGTTAATGTCCAGAAATCGTGTTTGTTCCCCCTGGGGGGACATACAGTAAAACCAGAGCATGATCTGCCGGTGTTACCAATTCGGTGGAAAGTGGATAGGTTTCGTTATCTGGGAGTAGACATTTTTCATGATCCTAAAACAGAACACACACATAATACACTTAAAGAAGTGAGCAAAATTGAGTAGTTCATGACGTTCTGGGTCAGGTTGCCGCGGTCATTGATGGGGCGAACTGCACTGCTGAAAATGGCGGTGCTCCCAAGGCTACTTCATCGTTTCATTAATGTTCCATACAATATCCCGAAGAGTTTTTTCAAGAGACTAGATAGTATATGTCGTAGCTTTTTATCGCATAATTCGAGGTGTAGAGTGGCACTTAAGAAACTTCAGAATTCATATGACCAGGGCAGTATTAATGTGCCTCATTTTGAGATATATTTAGTAGCAAGCCAACTTCAGTTTGTGAACACATGGCTGTCAGATGAACAGAACCCAGAACCACTGCTGCTACAGGCAGTGAGTGCCCATTCTTTCTCAAAGAACAGATAGGGACAATTGAGTCACGAATCTCGAGGCCTCCATTGCAGATTTAGTTAGGCAGGGTAATGTGGCGCAGGGCATGCCGGTTGATCGGGCAGGCCCCAGATCCCATTGGTGGTGCTAAACAGAGAAGATTGACAAATGAGATTACAAGTGAGGAAGTATTGGGAACCAATCGGGGTGGCAACAGTTGGAGATTTGTTAAGTGGAGGGATGCCGAACGGTTACTCCAGAACTTGTGGCGGTTACGGGGATATATCTAGGCCAACACCTTACAAATACCAGGCTCCTTATTAGTCTCAGGCAACAATGGCCGACAGCCGCTGAAGGATTACAAATAGATGAGATGATAGAGACATTGTATTATATCGCAGTGGGAGGTGATGAAGTGTCGATAATATATGAGGCACTGATCTCAAGCGCGGGAGACACGTTAGAACAGACTAGGAGAAGCTGGGAAGTAGATTTACAAGAATTGATAGATGAGGTATCGTGTAGGACATTGGCTTATCACAAAAAGGTGTATAGGAATGCAAGATTATAGTCGATTCACAGGGTGTATCTGACCCCGAACAAGATAACCAAGTTTAATGATGCACCAGCACAAAGATTAGACATTACTGGGAAAAGATAGACAAAGCCTTGGCACAGGTGGGTTTTAAACTAGACACAGGCACTCCCTGGGCTTGTCTGCTGGGAGGCTTTAACAGACCAAAGAAGGCATGCATGTGAGCCGCAGATAGATTTGGCATATATATTAGCGAAGCGCAGAATAGTGACGGGATGGAAATCACCCACTGGGCCGGAAGTACGAGTATGGTGGGAGGACCTTCAGAAATGGACAAAAGCAGAGACCTCATAGTGGCAGGAAGTTGCCTGTCGGGGCCAGGAGCACAGGAGCGTAGACTTAAATGCTTGGATACAGCTGTTATCAGTTATAGCTACCTCTGGGTATGGCGAGACAGATGGGGAGGAACCTACAGAGATATAGCTGGGACAAGGACTATTGTAGAGATCAAGTTACTCAGTTGCAAGGTGATGATATATACGTAGGTGGAGTAGGCTGGGAGTTGGGGTGAAGGGAGTTGGGGGGGACAAACGAAACAGGCAGACACGGGTTGTTACAGATTGTAATGTATACAAATATGATGGTCTGAATGTTTTTTGTTTTTTATTAAAAAAGAAAATTAATAAAATTGTTTTTAAAAAAAAAGTATAACCTGTGCTCCTCTAGGTGCAATTTGTTAAAACATAGATTGTCTCTGTTGCTAACCATTTTATCGCAGTAAGAATCGACAGAGGAAGCCACTACCTGATTGGGTGCACATACTCCAAATCACCACCGAATCGGCTACGCACATATAATGAACCATTCCGGTGGACACCGGTCGCAAGCATGGCTACCCGCACACATTAAAATACAGCAACGACTGACGAATGTGTGCACGCTGAACACATAGCGAGTCTCTAGCACTCACACCATCTCCTGACTCCTCTTAGAATCCATCCATGTGCCGGACCTCATGGGTTGCTCTCTACCGGAGCCTTATTTGGCCAAATGCACACATCCATTCTAAACTTACTCTCTGACCCCGAACACTCTAGACTTATCCAGAACCTGATCCATTCAATAAAACACCCAAAGGTCACACCAAAGAGTTATCAGTGCTCCTATGCCCTTTCTCAGGAATATGAGACTTAAGGAGTGGTTAAACCGTTGGTTTGTCATAAGCATTGCAGTTAATATGGTGTGGTCATTACCTGTATTATTTTTATTTGTTATTTGTTTATTTTTTTTATCGGTTACAGGGCTGCTCCCGTTATGAGATTTTGAGCCCGAAAGCTTGGTACCTGTAAGTAAATAACCAAGGTTGCTTATTTAAGAAATCTACCATCTTTCACAAATGCCAGACTTTCAGCAGACTTTCTCTGAAATCCACCATATTACTTACCAAGCCAGCATCACATATTGTTTGCTGGTATCCTGACAATATATATGAAGCAACAAGAAAATACTTTTCTAAATCTAGAGTAGTACAGCACCAGTTCAACCATGAGCAGAAAAACAAAACCATAGGTGATGTAGATATGAATCATGAAGCGAGTAATGATTACAACAGCATGCAAAAGGACTGACAGTAACTGGCAAAATATGCAATAATCCAGAAACCTTAGGGGCAAGTCTAAAGATCCAAACAAATGTGCCATTCCAGAAAGAATGTGAGGCGGATGTAAACGTAACATGGAAGAAAGATTGCCCTTCGGAGTAGCAGCAGAGTAGCAGTCTTTGGAATCAACACTGCATTGCTCTACTGGTTGGCAGTCTTTTTCCAGTGTCTATTGTCATAGTGGGTGGAACCATTCTTAAACCCCTTGCTCCTGCGGAGCAGCCGCAGAGCAGCAGCAGAGTAGCAGCCTAAGGCTGCTGGGGGTGCGGGCGCTACGGAAGTAGAGATAGGGCTAAAAAGAAAGAAGAGGGACGCTGACTGAGAAGCTTGCTTCCCTGCCGAGATGATGTAGAGGTTCCAGTGGATTCTTCATTTCCTCTATGTTAAGAAAAGACTATACATGATGTGCCTTCAACCCCCAGAGGACGGGGAAGTTTGGGGATTCCAACTACATAGTGGCAGGTAAGAAGTCTACAATATGTATGGCACACTCCCACGTGGATAACATCGATAACACTATTATTGTTTCATCGCCTGCCACACAATCTCACGTAGATACACTAAAATTAACTTTCACCAACCCAGTGAATATTACCAAGACGCCACCCCTGAATAGAAAAAACTCCAAAAATGCTCAGGCAAGGCTCTAACAAAACAGGCACTTGTAAAGGCTAGGGGGAAAACTGTCTTAAACAAGAATAGCATTGTTGCAATCAAACGAAATAAATATAGCACAAATAAAATATAAGGACCTACCAAAGGAAAAATAAGCCCCCCACCATAACGAACCTACCAGGATAAAATTCTTTAACAGCTTTTTTTTTCCAGCAAACTGACTAAATTCAACCCAGACAAAACGACTGAACTATCAGATGCAGAAATATTACAAGCAGCGGAACATGAGGACACTTCAGTCAGTAAAACTCAGGAGACACAGTGCCCCGCTGACTACCATCTAGCAAACTTGATTAAAATGCCAACATCTTTGGAAAACATGAAAAGATGGCATTATGGTCATTCAGCTTCTAGACCGTTTACAACCATCAGTACAATTACCGAAAAGGACATGGGTAAATCGTCTAATCGTAAGAGGCATTCTTTGCCACAGCAAAGAGCAACTAGTAACGAAGACTCGCATCAGGGACAGGAGACCCATCAGTGTACTTTATCAAGGGCTATGGAGAAAACTAACCACTATGAGTATGAAGACCTATATGATCCAGAATTATTAACAGAAAGAAGAGCAGATGCCTTGCATATGTGCTCTGCATACACCGTCCAACTAGAGCAGCCCACCGGAGTCAGTCTGGCTGCAGTCTTAAAACCAGTCTCTCGTCAAAGTACATCTTTATTGGACCAAACTAATGACAATCCCCTAACAGAACGCTGGGGAAGGAACTTAATGTCAAGAATACTACGGAGGACCCAAAACAAGGGGAAGGGACCCCGGTCAAAAAACCTGACCGCTTTGCAGTCATGTCTGCGGTGACTATTGCCCTTGCGCCCTTCAGCAAGCTTTATGAAGCATTAAACGACACCCTGAAGGACCATACAACCATGACAGCTAAGATGCACTCCAAGCTTATATACTTGGAGGGTTACACATAACAGACTTGGACACCAGGGAGAAAGAGAAGGAAACCACCTCCAGCCCTTCTATGGCAAGCGAGTTAGAACAAAGAAGCACTACAGTCTCGAGGAAAGAGCAAATCACTACAGGAACCCAGACTACACCAAAAACAACAAAAGCAGAAGACATGGAAGAACTGGAGTGTCAGATTATCGATGAACAAAATGCTGGTATATCCAACAAGCTTGACAGCAGTACGAGACCACAAACCAAGTCGGTAGTAGCTGGAGAACCAATTAAAGCATCAGAGCTGGCTCAAAGAAGGCGAAAGAAAGTTGACAAGGAAATTCAACATGAAAACTGATCTCAAATAGCGCTCTGCAGCGCAGTGGAACAATTCAAACTGAAAGAAAAACGACACCTTCCTAAAGTTCTTCTGCAACTCAAAAACACAAATTGTAATAAAATTAACGATAACACAAAAAGATTTTGCCATCTTCACCCAATTAAGAACGGGGCAACAAGAAGAGACGACTATAAGTCGACTTAAATCACAAGACCGGAAAGCCAGAAAGAATGAAGTAAATAACTTGAGTAAATGCCCAAAACCTGTACCAAGGAAAAGAGCAATTGCAAACCAAATAAGAGAGGAAGAAATTGTTGAACCAACAGTTCCTAACAGCACAGCCCAACAGGCTAATGTACGAAAGTCACCAAGATTTTGAAGCAAATGACGAACTGATGAATCTACGTCAACACTTGACCAAAGACCCAGAAGAAGTTCATGAGGAAATCCCCAAGGTTACAACACGGTATCAAGCTAATCTACAAGGACCTTTGAAACGTTCAAGCCAGGAGTCTGACTCTCAAAACCAAACAGATTCGGCTGAATATCTAACTTTATCAAAGCGATGTCAAAAAGTGCTGCAGTAACAAGCAGTAAAAAAAAAAAAGAAATGAACAGAACAAAGTAACTCGAACAGAATCTTTAAACGTGGCGTTATTGCAGAGTCTGGATAAAAAATATAACATCAGAAATAACAGTCCAACTGAAACAGAAAACTGGCAAAACAACTTAAGGGACGAGAAGAAAAACTAGGAGGTCCAGAGAGAGGAGCTGCACATTGAAAGGCCAGGGGGTTAGAAGGTGCCCCAACCCACAACTAACAAGGAGAGATTCCCCTAGGGAGAGGGGAAGAACCGAGGACTGCGAACCAGCGGTGACAGGACAGAGGCGGGAAGCAGCCTGGAGAAAGGAGAGCAGCTGGCCCCAGACGAGGACAGAGCACCGGGACAAGCAGGCAAGTGTGCAGAGGTGGCGGGGGAGCTGGCCAGCAGTGGAGAAGGGCACAAGGCAAAAGAGCAATGCGACAAGGGAGCTGTCCCCCGGGACACCAAATAAGCTTGTAGAGTATCACCCGAGAGGAGCCCAAGGGCAGGAGAAGAGGGAATCCGCCCAATAATAAACCAGGAGAGGGTCAAAGACTGAGGCAGGGGAACAACCGCCAAGGCACACGGGGCCACCGAGAAGGGGAACCCTCAGGAAGGGACGTACTGAGAGCCATCGCCCGCACTGGGAGAGGGACGGAGCCCAGCAGCCTCGACAAGCCATAAGACCAGTGCAGGGGACGGGGGGCCTCCACCCCAACGCACATGAGAAGAGGGGAAAGGGTGGATCACAGCGACCCGCCAAGGGTCCCGAGACCAGGGGCAACTAATACCCTGAGGGGCCCCCAAACACTTCATAAGCACATCTGGGGATAGACAGGGCATCAAAGAGGTCACGGACCCACCAAAGGAAGATAGAACCACCAAAAGCACTCACAAGGCCCTGCATGATATGGCGGAGGGACACCATCCCACCAGGGCCCCCCAGAGACACACCCCCACCCCAGCCACGGTAGAACATAACTGAGCCAAGAGGCATAGGAGGGGGAGTCAGACTACGGCAGCAAGAACCAGGGGTAGGGACCGAGAGCCAGGATTGTCAGCCCCTCCACAGCCCAACACGAACGTGGGGGGAAGGAGATCAAGTTAAGCACAGAGTTAGCAGGGCCAATACGGAGCCCAGCTTGGAGGAAGCAGAATAACATGGGGGATAACAAAACGGTAGGGAACAAGACAAGAGATTACACGAGAGCAAGGGAAAATACATCAAACAAGGCGAAGGAGGGACCCACAAAACAGTAAACAATTTGTCTCTTAAGCGGGGCAGAAAACGCATTGGGAAAAGACTGAGGAACAAAGGGCGAAACCCACACCCGAAACGGAAGCACAGGCCTGAAGCGAGCCAGGGCACCGGGACTCCCGGCACAAAGCGACCAGAACATGGCTTCCAAGAACAAAAGCAGACAGAATAAAGGAGGGCAAGCACAGGGGGACACCCTGCGACACTCACAACAATGTGGCAGCCCAGAGAAGTTAACTAGGCACATGCAGGCTCCCAGGAGGGAGCAGCAGGACACAGCTGCATGGATGAGGGGGATCCAAACCCACTCAATGTCAAGGCAGGACCTCCACGGGGAAATGCTTGCACTGCAAAGCAACCTAGCCAGGACGTTCCAGGACCAAATTCAGTTGCTCAGAGCAAACATCAACCTGGCCATGGCAGAGATTAAACAGGAGGTGGGGCAGCTAGGAGAAAGAAAAGATCTCCTAGAAAAGGGCCTGCAAGAAGTGGAAAGCGAAACAACGTCAAATAGTGACGCGATTGACAGGCTGGACGCTGCAAATAGAAATTTGGAACTGAGGATGGAGGACATGGAGAAAATGTCTAGAAGAATCAACATTCAGCTGAAACTGCTATCAGACACATTGACTGATAGAGAGTTGAAGGGGGTCCTCTAGGACATCTTTGCAGACTTACTAGGAGAAACAACCCCGGAGACAGTGGAACTGGATAGAGTACATAGAGAAGGACGCTTCAATAAGGGTGTCAAGGAGACGTACTAGCCGCCTTCACGAGATACGGCCAGAAGGAAGCAGTACTGAAGGCCGCCAGACAGCGAGAACTGGCACACTACAAAGGGCAAAGAATTGAGCTATACCAAGACTTTGTTAACAGGACCCTGGTGAAGCGACGCCAAATTAACCCTCTTCCGGTATGTCTCAGAAAAAGGGGAAACCTGTACAAATGGACCTTCCCCTTCGGCCTCACCTTTGAATGGGCAGGAGCACAGAAAAGGATAACCACGCTACAAGAAAGGGTCAAAATATTGCAAGTGGACTTGGAACAGGGAGATCAGACGGGGAGGACGGAGAGATCACCGGAAATGGAGCCCCAACCGAGGCCGAGACCCTGGGAATGGACGAACGTCGGAGAAAACCAGAAGAGGAGACCAACACTACGAGGCCCACATGGAAGGGGAGGCGGAGAGATGAAAGCAGAAAGGGGAGAGGCAGCCAAAGGAAGGGATCCCTGAAAAGACAACAAGGCAAGGGGTGGTGGACACAAAGGTTAAAGTAGGGGCATAGGGCTGAGAGGAGGGAACATCATGGAGTTGGTAAGGGCGAAAGAGACCTAGGGGTGGGCGGGGAGATCTGTGCCAAAGGGGGCGGGGGGTAGTGGGGATAAGGCAGGGGTATACCAAGAGCTGAGGGAGAAGACACAACAAAAAGAGGAAAGCGCGAAAGGGCAAGGGTAACTCAAGAGTCAAGAGGAACAAGAAAGGGGGAGAACCGAAATAGGGGAACTCCCCAGCATAGCAGCTCACACGGCATAGCGCAAAGACACATCCTTCAAGTGGGTCACCCATAATGTAAGGGGACTCAACACCCCCATAAAAAGGAAAAAAACTGGAACGATTCACGAGGAAGGAAGGGCCGGACATCCTGGGATTGTAAAAAACACACCTACTCCACAAAGACCAGGCACGGCTGAGGCTACGGGGTTTTGACCAAATCTACCAGGCCTCAGGGGGAACCAAGACAGGCGGGGTGGCCCTCGCCATCAAGAATATAGTGAACTTCAGGGAAACCGTCATCATACGGGACAAGGAAGGTAGATACATTATAGTACGAGGGACCTGTAAGGAAACCACATGCACAAGAGCGGTGGTGTATGCGCCCAATATGGGACAGGAAACATTCCTGAAGCGATTCCTGGGTCTACTGGAAGAGAACGCAAGGGGCCCGGTGGTGTTGATGGGAGACTTCAACTTAGCCTGGGACAGGGAACGGGATAGGTCGGGTAAAAAAGAGACAGGAGTGGGGGGGGCGGCTAGCAACAGCGGGACTAAGGGACAGAATGGCACGGCTGGGCTTAAGAGACGTGTGGAGGGAAATGAAGGGGGACGAGGAGGGCTACATATTCCTCTCGATGGCACGCAATCTAAAATAGACTATATATGGGCGACAGCAGCCCTTCTGGGAAGGGTGAGGGAGGTGAGAGCAGGCCCCGTCGGAATAGCAGACCATAAAATAGTCACTATGACATTGCAACTAGGGGACAAAAGAAGAGAGGTATGGGGATGGAAATACCCAGGGACCCTGATGCAGGACCCAGTTATTAGAGAGGACATGGAAGGGAAAATGAGGGAATTCATTGAGATAAACAAAAGGGGGGTACACAAGGGAAGATACTAGATAGGACGCGTTTAAATCCACTATGTGGGGAGAGTTTATAGCATCTAAAGCCCAGAGGGACAGGCAACTGGGTGAGCTGGAGAAACAACTAGAGAAGGAGGTGGAGGCTGCTAGGGAAAAGGTGGAGGAGACACCCACCAGGACCTCAATGAGGGATTACAGAAGGGCACTGGGGCAATTGGGAGTTTGGGGAGTTCTGCGAACTAGGAGAGCAGAGGGGGCATTGCTATTTGTCCGGCAATAGTACTAGGCAAAGGCCAACAAGGCAGACACCCTTCTGGCATGCCTTCTTAGGGGGGGGGGGGGGCCATGCCTTCTTAATGCGATCACGGCATTGAAGACACAGGGGAAAGTATGATGTGGGAAGAAGACATCCAAGAAAGCTTAGCAAGCTTCTACCACACTATACACATCGCAGAGACCCCACCCCCAAAAGCCCATCCCAGACGGCTACACAGTAGCATTCTATACAACACTTGCCGCAATCCTAATACCACACCTAACCCACCTCTTAAACACATTTAAAGATACAGGTTTTATAGCCCCCTCCATGGAGGAAGCCAAAATGACGCTAATCCTAAAACCACATCAAGATCCCATGGAACGAGCCCCCTACAGACCGATAGTACCAATTAATGTGGATGCGAAAATCTACACAAAAATATTAGCAAACAGGTTGGAGGGGCTACTCCCAGGGTTAATACACCAAGACCAGACAGGCTTTATAGGAGGCAGGCAAACGGCAGATAACCTAAGAAGAGTTGTCCACTTGGTGGAAAAAGCAGAGGACAAACACTCCTGCAGTCCTACTCTCACTAGACGCGGAAAAAAGTGTTTGACCGCGTGCAGTGGTTCTTTTTGTTCCAAGTCATGGGAAAGATTCGGCTAGGGGGTAACTTCCTAAAAATGGTCCAGGCTAATTATCAGGAACCACTGACAATGGTGACAGTAAACAGAGCTATGTCACGCTCATTTAGACTGGGCAGAGGGACAAAACAGGGGTGCTCTCTCCCCGCTACTCTACACAATATATCTAGAACCTCTCCTACAAACTATACGGGAGACAGACGGCATCCATGGCATCCCCCTGGGAGGGAAGCAAAATAAAGTTGCAGCATTTGCCAACGACATGTTGCTTACCCTAACCAACCCACTAGAATCCTTAAGAGCGAGAATGGAAATTCTGGAAGTGTTTGGGGAGGAGTAAGGCCTGCGCATAAATATTGGGAAATCAGAGTCGATAACCATAACCCTAGGAAAGGAGGAATGCAGTAGATTAAAAAAAGAAACCCCATTCGTATAGAAACAAGGGTGAATTAGATATCTGGGAATACAGATCACCCTGTCCCTCAAGGGATTGTATGCAGCTAACTATATCCCCCAGCTGGAAGGAATAAAGAAAGACCTCCACAAATGGCGGGCCCGACAAATCTCATGGCGGGGAGCTTAGCGGCTGTTAAGATGGTCACGCTACCAAGAATATTATATCTATTCCAGGCTATTCCACAGGCAGTCCCAGCGTGATTCTTCAGGGAACTGCACTCCCTGACGAGCGAGTTCATTTGGGAAGGGAAGAGGGCGAGGGTCAATAGGCACCAGCTGACGGCCCCAAGGAGGGAGGCGGGGCTAGCACTCCCAGACTTTAGGCAGTAATATGAAGCAACCCAGCTACGGATTATCAAGGAATGGTTACACAAGGGTGGGGAAAAGCATTGGGTTGGGATGGACAGGGCAGTGACAAAACATAATCTGGGAGAGGTGATCTGGCTGCGGAAACAACACAGGCCAAAAACTATGTACGAAAGCACCATTACGAGCCTAATGGCAGAGAATTGGGATAGACTAGCGAATATATGGGGCATCACATCCTTCCCATCCCCTTTCACACCCATTTTTAATAATGGAGACTTCACACCAGGTACAGAGATGGGAGCATTTAGGAAGTGGCAGGAGGGAGGTTGTAGGAGGATCAGGGACATGTTCCAAGAAGGGGAGATTGTCTTTTGAGGAGTGTAAAAGAGCATTTGCAGTCGGAGAAGGGGAGAGGCACAGATATGCTCAGCTCCGTCACTGGCTGCTGCACCCAATAAATAATGAGGTGGCCACCAGAGAGTTAACTCCATTAGAGAAATTCTTGTTGTTCAACGATGGGTACAAGGGGCTAATCTCCAATCTTTATAGCATATTAGATCACGCAACTCCAAGCCAATACTGGCCGTACATGAAAAAATGGAAACAGATAGTAGGGAGGGACATAGGAAAGGAGGAATGGGGGAGGCTATGGAGGAAGATTCCCAAGCTGACCAGGGCATCCCCGCTGCAAGAAGCATGGTACAAAATACTATTTTATTGGCATTACACACCATCTCGCCTTTGCTAAATCTAACAAGAGACATCAGGGGAATGTTGGAGAGGATTCAGCAAAGAGGGTACAGCGGAACACATGGTGGAGGTGTCCGAAAATTGTCCCCTTTTGGGAGGATGTGCAACAGGCACAAGAACAGGCATATGGGAAAGGGGGAAGCAGACAGCCGGAACAGATCATACTGGGTTTGAGGGAGGGGGACGCAGCATGGGAACCCACCACTAGCGAGAAGTCCAGAGTGGTCCTGACCTTGGAAGCAATGACCCTAATCGCGAAGAGATGGAAAAGTGAAATAATACCGGGAATACAGGACTGGCTACACAAGATCTGGGACATAGTAGTCTTAGAATGGGCCACATACGCCATGAATGGGGAATTACAGAAATTTGCAAAGGACTGGGGGGAGACATTGGACTGTCTAAAAGACGATTTCAGGGCAATGTGGTGCCCTCAGAACCTTAAACTCTTGAACTTGCAATGAACGCAAAGTAAATAGCACAATTAAAGTCAGCTCAAGAAAGAATGAAAAGCTGCCCCGGGGTGGAGGTCGGAGTGGGGGGTCTGAAGGGGGGGCGGGGGGGGGGGGGGGGGGGGTAAGTTGGGGAAAAGTTTTATATATCTATTATTCATAAAAATAAAAATCGAACAAATTTCAGAAACGGGAGTAAAAGTCACACAGAACAGGAAAACAATAATGAGCTTATTTCATTGTATACCGAATTTACGCCTTCTACGATCAGAAGATTTAAAAATCGTTGAACCAGGACATGAAGGCCGAAAAGCAAGCTCTTATTTACATCCTCATCCGTGGTAAAGAGCATGTTAAGGGACAATGCAGAAAGTATATTAACACTGGGATATGATTTAATAGAACTAAAACTGTCTGAAGGACCAGTGAACCATCGAAAGAAATCATACATAGAAGAGAAGTCAAGTAAACTTAGTACAAAGCGGGTCTTGAAGCCAAGTCCAAAGGAAATTGAAAAAGAAGGAATAAAAGTAAAAGAACCTACCGACACACTAGCATTTATTTCAGAAAGCACAGAGATTACAAGAACAGAGGAGGAAGAAGTTGATAAAACGATAACAAAATACTTCATAGATCTATTAAAATAGGTCGGATTCTGGAACACCAGAGGGTTCTCCGACCTAACGACTCCTAGTGACGTGAATCTGGGAAGTTTTGATATACTATGCTTGCAGGGACCTGGCTGATCGAAAAACCATACCTTGACGGATACAAGGTCTTTTTCTCACGAGCACTAAAAGGAGACTAGGGCAGACAAACTCGGGGCTCTTGATAGCTCTTCGTTCCGGTATAGGTTTGCAACATTTAAAAACCTTATCCGCAACATCACTGATGCAAGTGGAGCTTCTACATTGGAACAACTCAACAACAGGAGAAGAAGCGGGAGGAGACCCAGTGATTATGATAAACACTTATTGGAATGCTCAGGCAACTCCAAACTAACATTTTCTACAGACGATGGAAAAAGCAATGGATGAGGCTTACATAGAACATCAAGTCAAATATCTCCTCATCTGCCAGAGACTTGAACGCTACTTTCCGAGAAGGAGAAAAAGGACTTACAAGGTCGAGCAAAGAACCTTTAGCTGTGCAATGAGGTAACCAACAGACAGCACTAATATCTACAGAATTAAAAAATGTACACCTTTCTTCGAAAGCAAGACCCCCTTCAAATCCCGACTTGGGAGCGTGATGGGATGCAAACAACAATCTATTACGTATTCATGTCAAGAGACTTTTTGTCACTTATAACATCCTTTGAAGTAATAAGGATGAGAAATAGTGACCATAATCTGTTAGTCTCATGGGAAACACTGCAAATCTTGAAAACGAAAATGACAGCTCAAATTGAGGGACCCAACCACAGAGTACGAGTGAGGCTCACAGCAAACATCATCAAGACCCTAACACAAAGATATCAGAAGTTGGATACATTGGAAGTCACCAACTCAGGAGGCTTAACAATCGATTACCGCCCTTTGCTCATCACATGGGTAAATAAAAAGAAAAAAAATCAAACAGACTATCTGCTCCACCTATACACAGTTATGACATTTTGGTGGCAAAAAGAAGAGCATTTCGGAAAGCACAGAGACCAGCCAAAAGAACAAGAAAGCGCAAAGACATTGAGAAAGCAGCCTACGCAGTAAACCAGTACAAACACTGGGGTTAAGGAGCATCGAATACAACTTTCAGCAAGACTCCGAACTAATGCTCAGGATAATTTGTGGTCGCAAGACAAGAGAACTTTGGTCACTAATAAGAGACGCAACAAACTCAACGAACACAAAATAACGTTGGAGAAAATAAATGCGTGAAGCACTTCACAGAACTTTGATAGACCTGCAACGAGCATCACTAAGGAACAACGAGTTTCATCATCATGTTGAGATGTTCCTCATGACAGAGGCCGAGGAGTCAATTTGAAAATTAAAAACTACAAGAGCACTGTGCCCAGATGGGATAACCAACATAGATCTCAAAGAACATCGGCAAGAATGGGCCTACTTTATACACCTGGTATTCAAGAGGTGCGTAAAAAACACGTACAATTCCAAGCTCCTGGAAAACTTCTACAGTAGTACCGATTTTCAAAAGAGGAAGCAAAGAAAATCCCAAGAACTACAGACCAATAGCGTTATTAGACACTATTAGAAAGATCTTCGGTGCAACACTACTGGCACGCTTCCAATCATGGGCAAAAAACACCACTTGCACGGATGCCTTTCAAGGAGGATTTGTAAAAAATATCGGTACTACAGCAAATATACTGTTGATATGCAGTCTAAAAGGAAAGATCATGGAAGGCAGTCCTAGGGTATTTGTGGTGTTTATAGACCTGACCCAGACTTTTGACCAGGTCAATCTCAAGACCCTATGGAAGAAGCGGACCACTTCGAAATGCCTGAACTCCATCCTTGACCCAGTACAGGCACTCTACTCTGATACCACCATGAGAGTTTGCCTAAACCAACAAGGCCCTTTGCCTGCAGAGACCATAACAGAGAGGTGTAAAGCAAGGGCGCCCTCTGGCCCCAGCACTATTCATCGCATACATAGAAGACTTCCAGACCGAAGAGAAGAAAATAAGATCATTCCCTCCTACGTTAGGTGACACTAAAACAACTCCCCTATTATACGCGGACGATATGATCCTTTTAGACCAGACAGCAATTGGTCTACAATGCCAACTGGACAACCTTTCTGCGTATATAAAAGAAAACAACTTGGAAATAAACAAAGACAAGACGAAAATAAGGTCTTTGGAAAATGTCCCCAAGGAAGGTGAACAACTAAGATGGTTTCTGGATGGTGAACGGATTGAAAGAGTGACAGAATTCAAATATCTGGGGGTGACCTTAAGCAGCAGTCGTACAGCAAAGCCGATGCAAAAGATTCTCTTTGAAAGAACAAAATCAGTGGCAGCACAAACCAGAGCTGTGGATAATAAATATGGAAGGTTCTCCCTTATTGCAGCGATACATTTTTACAAGGCAAAAGTCATCCCATCCTTGTCCTATAGAGCTGAGGCAATGCCCTATATATTCCATCAACAATATGGATAAAACTGGACGGCCTTTACTGGCATTCAGTTTTGAACCTGCCAAAATCAACAACCCCGGCCTCAATAAGAGAACTGTTCATAACCTCATTACAGATGATCATCGACCGCAATAGCATCATGTTATACAGAAAGGTACTTCTTCCAACTCGACTGAAGATACTGGATATCATCAGTGAAGAAATCCAAGGAGGAAGGAACCAGATACTAACAGAGTGGAAATTGAAAAATCAAACAATTTTTACAAGGTGTGTAGCACTGAAGAAGAACTGATGACCAATCCAAACAAGGTAAAAAAGAAAATGGCAGAGTACGACTGGATTAAAACCCTGGATAGGGCCGCTAGCAATAAATGGACAGCTAATATTCCGATTAATAGAAAAAGCTAAATGATCTTCCGGAATATCTGAAAGAATGTCCAAACAAAACTCTATGCCTTACCTACTTGAGGGCTCGTCTAAACCTTTTGGCACCAAAGAAATCTTGGCAATAAGAGGAGTATCTCCTACAAATACATGCCATCACTGTAAAGGTGGAGAAGACGTTGAAACAGTCAGACATCATCTGCTTTCGTCTGAGGGAACAAAACCTCTCAGAGCCATCTATCTGAGACCCCACTTTCTCAAGATAAAAACATTTGATGAAGATGATTGGTGGCGAAGTCTAATGAGTGGAGAAAAGGGATCATGGGCGATTGCAGTGACACTTATTCTCCACAAAACAAAGGCCTGTAAAAGGGACAGATACAATAGACAAAAAATAGACCAATAAAAAAGACCTAAGGAAACAGGGAACAAATTAGCCTGGAACATCTATATATGTGTTAAGAGCTTTTTGGATAAGAAATTAGCTTGATCTATCAGAAAATGTGGAACTGGATTTTAGTAAAAAATAAATTTCAATTAAATAAATATTTTTTTTTAAAAAAAGATTGCCCTTATCGGCATGCCAACTCCACATAGGTGCTATTAGATAGCAAGACTGGTTCAAGCATAGATGGAAGTTGGTCCAGGTGCAGTATGTAGAAGGAAAGCAGTGGTGCTATCAAAGACAGGCCACTGCTGAAAAGTGCAAATTTGAGTAAAGCTGTGAGCCCCTCCTAAGGGTTCTCTCATACCTGGAATATAAACCAAGAATGAGACACCGTCACAGAATAGCATAGTCACATAAATACATTAGCATCAAACAAAGTACTTGAGTAGAGAGGTGACAACATATGTTTCGCAAGTGCTCTCTGACTATCTTCCGCTATTTACTCTTTTTTTCAGCTGCTTTAGCATGAAACATAAATAACAAAGGGTCCTTGGAAGATAAATCACTGGCAGGGTGAACAGAAATCTCGGTGAGTAATCATAGTGAAGAACAAATAAAGACATGTGGGGGAGGCTCAACGGTGTTCCTTTCTATCCTTAGCCTGAGGTTAGGGGGGGGAGGGTCACCACCATCTGGTATTTATGCATGCTAATTTGAGCAGTACCTGCAGTTCGGCACACAAAAATCTTTTGGGACTTCGCTGTTGTAAACCATGTGTAAATGTGTCATGTAACTGGTGTTCATTTAATGTAAATTTCCACAGCACCATCCAGATACAAAAGCTGTGCAGGCAGAAGAACAGAAGCAGAAATTTGGCAATGTGCAGACAGGGTCAATATTTGGGAATGGTGTCCAGAAAAAGGAGGTCCTTATCAATCTACATCAGTAACAGTACAAGGAACGCACAAGTAGAGAAAAACAGCTAATTTGCTTGAGAGCAAAAAGTCCGAAGATAAAGACTAACAGTGACAGAAATAGGTCTACAATGATGGAAATTATAATCCAAGCAGTACACTAGTAGTACCCCATTTCTTTTTTTTGGGCAAGAATCATTTGCATGCATGAGGCACAGCACCCACACCCAATGGCGTAATAAATGTAGGGGGGGCCTGCAAGCCCTGCTGAGGCAGCACCCCACCCAAGCTCCTTGAAGAAGTGTATACTGTGCAACAGGCTCTCGTGGCCAGCCTGGGCCACCACTCATAATCACTTCTTTTGCTGCCTCAGTGACATGCCACGCACTGCACTAGGCGATGGAAGTACTTTTTTAAAAATCAAAGCTTACATCTTACACCCAATTTAGAAATTAGCCAGTTACATTATTATGTAAATGTCAGTAGCAGAGACCGATGATGATGCTAGGGGGAAGAGATGACTACTGAGGTGGTATTGGCATTGTAAATGATTCAAAGTCAGTAGCGATAGCTGAAGATCAATATTTTTAGTGCAGTGCCATTCATATGTCACATGAATTAGCACGAGTGGATAAGCACAATAAGAGAAACTCATGTAATGGTGGGGGAAATCGGTGGTTCTCACCCCTAGAAAATTGTAAAATTTGTCATTTAAATGGTTCATTTTACAACACTATTTTTTAGAACAATCGGTTACAAAGCCATACAATTGATTATCTAGGGTACTGCATAAATCATCCAGTAGATGCCATGTCACCAACAGTACACAGGAGCATTTGAGACCATGTTCATGATGCCTGTGGTCACACCATATGCCAGCATTGCCACTGCAAGTCATTTTTATGCAGCTGCGCCCCTGAAGCATTGCCGCTGCAAATCATTTCACAAGTCAGTCTTTAATAAATGCCAGTATTCATAATCTAAATCAATTTAATTTCACATCCTCAATGAATGCCATTATGTGGTCACTAAGTTTTAGCTGCTTACCCTCTACCTGTTTTTCTCCAGCATCAGTATCTTTCAAAGATCAAATGCTGGAGAAGAACAAATTACTTAACCCTGGTAATGTTCTTTCGATCTGATGTTCCGCCCACGTATTCCTCATCTTTGATATACTCCGATATCCTGCCTAAAGCTCAGAAACCTTTCTGAGCAGAAGGCGATATGCGTCATCCACCTTGTGTCCATCAAAGGCCTCCGTCCTCCTCCAGTATGACGTTGACGCTGGTACAATAGGCACGTACCGCGCCCGTTGCCTCAGTTCGTGTTTGTCCTCTAACCAGCACAGCAGTCTCGAAGATGAGAAATACTTGAGCATTAACAGAGAGGAAGGTGTAAATCACAGAAACTCAGTCTTGACAGAGTGGATGGCTGGTAGGGGCGATGAGGAATACTTTGGAGGAACATCCAGTCGAAAGAACAGGACCAGGGCGACGTAATTTGTTCTTCGAATTAATTATGTCCTCCCACGTATTTCTCATCTTTGATATTATCCCGTAGCAGTGCTTTGCAGGGGGAGAAAAAGAAGAGTTCAGTTTTGATTTACGGTGTGTAAAAGAGCATTTCCAAATCTGGATTCCAGGCCGGAAAGGGAATCTAAACAGTAGTGCTTAACAAATGTATGCACAGAAGACCAGGTGGCAGCATTGCAGATGTCCTGCAGCGGTACCCCTCTCTGAAGGGCTGAATAAGTGGCAAAACCTCTAGTTGAGTGGGCCCTTAAACCTATGGGAAGCTCTTTCCCAGCCAAGTTTTAACATTCAGATATACAGAGTATCATCCACTGAGACAGCATTTGCTTAGTAATCGCTTGTCCCATTCTGTGGCCCGTGTAATCAACAAAATGTTGGTTATCCAGTTTCATCTTAGAAACCCTGTTAATATAGAAGCTCAAGGCTCTTCTAAGGTCAAGTCTGTGTAACATCTCCTCCTCCTTCGTTGATTGGAGGAGGTTAGAAAGCCGGTGAAACAATCTTTTGCATCAAATTGACACTATTTCTGGTAGAAAAGAAGGGTGAACCCTCAAAACTAGCTTGTCTTCCTTAAAGACTGTGAATGGTGGTTTTGAAAATGGGGCCTGAAACTCACTCACTCACTCTGCAAGCAGAGTTGATGGCCGTCAAGAATACTGTTTTCAAGGACAACATCCTAAGTGGAAAAGAATGTAATGGTTCGAATGGAGAACCCATCAGGAAGCTTAAAACAAGGTTGAGATCCCACAACGGAACAATGAATGGAACCAGCGGAAACATGTTGGTCACAACTTAAAAATTGGATGACAATAAGAACCTTAAAGTAGGAACCTTGCTCATGAGAGCGCTTGAAAATGGACAGTGCAGCCAGATATCCCTTGGCCTTCGCAACCTGTAGCCCCTGATGGGTGTCAGAAGAACAAGTTACTTACCAACTGTAACATTATTTCAATTGGATGTTCCTCCCACGTATTCCTCATTTTATGATAATTGTATCCCAGCATCAGCTGCTTCGGAAACATTTTTCACCAGGGGGCGCTGCGTTCGAGACTGCGCAGTCGATGTCCCTCGAGGGCTGCCGTCGACGTCATCCGCTGTAAGGGCTCGAGCAGCGCCTGTTACCTCAGTTCTGTTTTTACGGTGTTCATGGTCGCATCAGCTGATCAGGTTTTAAGTCCTCAGGCACTTAGGGAAGTTAGAATGCAACTGGCGTAAACTGTACAGAGGGGTAGGATGGGAGGGTCGATGAGGAATACATGGGAGGAACATCCAATCGAAAGAATGTTACAGTTGGTAAGTAACTTGTTCTTCGAATGGATTGTGTCTCCCACGTATTCCTCATCTTATGATAGACTCCTATAGCAGTGGTAATTCTGGAGGTGGGAGTACTAGAATTTTTAATTATGGTCAGAAGGAAGGACAGCTTTTGCAAATAGTCTTCCTTGGTATGAAGTAGAGTCCAAGCAGTAGTGCTTTACAAAGGTGTGCATCGATGACCAGGTGGCCGCAGCACAAATATCCTGCACAGGGACACCCCTCTAAAGGGCCGTGGAAGGTGCCATGCCTCTTGTTGAATCCATCCTTAATCCATCCGGAGGCTTTTTTCCAGCCAATTTATAGCACTCTGAGATGGCTAAAATGATCCATCTGGATAGAGTTTGTTTAGTGACTGCAAGGCCCAATTTGTGCCCAGTATATCCAACAAATATTTGGTCACATTGTCGGAGATTTGTCAATCTGGAAATATAGAAACTGAGAGCCCTTTTTGGGTCCAGTCTATGTAACCTTTCCTTTTCCTTACTAGCGTGAGGTGGAGGATAAAAGGAAAGTGGAACAATCTTCTGTGACAGATGAAAATCAGACACTTTTAGGCAAGAAAGATGGTTTGACTTTTAAAATTAGCTGGTCCCTATGGAAAATGGTGTGAGGAGGCTTACACATGAGAAATTTTAAGACTAGATTTAAGTCCCAGATGGGCACCTGAAAAGGTGTCTGAGGGTGTACATTTGTCAACCCTTTCAAGAATTGAATGAGTACAGGCATTTTAAAATAGGACACCTCTTCCAAGGAGCGCTTAAAGATCGATAGCCCTGCCAGGTAACCTTTCATCGTACCAACTTAGAGCCCCAAATTGGCTAAGTGCAAAAGAAAAGAAAGTACTGTTGGGAGTATTACAAAGAAATGGATCCACATTCTTGTTCCTGCACTGAATTTATTCCAACGACACCGGTACAGGAATTTTGTTGCTGGCCTTCTGGCCGAAAGCAAAATCTCCATTACGTCATCCAGGAGATTCCAATCCTTATATCTTAGCCTCTCAGAAACCATGCGTGAAGGCTGAGTGTTTGGACCTCTGGATGGAGAACTCAACCTTCCTCTTGCGAGA
Organism: Ambystoma mexicanum; assembly: GCF_040938575.1. NCBI lineage: Eukaryota > Metazoa > Chordata > Amphibia > Caudata > Ambystomatidae > Ambystoma > Ambystoma mexicanum. Next base: position 758,935,289 of record NC_090930.1, read on the forward strand.
GAAGATCCTCTCTTTGTGGAAGAAGTATTGGAGGGCAGATGGACATGTCCAGAAGGTCCGGGTACCATGTCCAACTGGCCCAATCCGGGGCAATTAGGATCATGGTTTTCCTGAACTTTCTCAACCTCCTGATTACATGAGGAATCACGGGGACTGGAGGAAACGAGTAAAGGAGTGGAAATATCGAGTCCACTACGAACGCATCCCCTAGAGCTCCTCTCGGGGAAATTCCCTTGAGCAATACAGTTCACACTTCCGGTTTGTCCCAGTCGTGAACAGATCTACTTAAGGGCTTCCCCAAAGGGCGAAGATCTCTTGAAGGACTTCCTGAGCTAGCTCCCATTGGTGGGAGACTGTGCTCTGCCTGCTCAGAGCGTTTGCCGCTGTGTTTAGCTCTCCGACTAGGTGAACTGCCGATAAGGAGATTCCTTCTTGCATTGCCCAGAACCAGAGCTGCATTGCCTCTCTGCACAATGGAAGTGATCCTACGCCTCCTCTTTTGTTGAGGTAGTACATGGCCACTGTGTTGTCCGTCATTATCAGGACATTCTTTCCTTGTACAGAGGGCAGAAAAGCCTTCAGCGTTAGTCTGACTGCTCTCGGCTCCAAAAGGTTGATGTGAGTTTGGACTCCGATGGAGACCAACGACCGCTGATTGTCAGATCGTTGGTGTGGGCTCCCCACCCCATGAGTGAGGCGTCCATCACTACCGTTATCTCTGGCCCTGGTTGCCAAAATGGCTCCCCCTTGAGGATATTCTCCTTGCAAGCCCACCATAGAAGATCTTGAGCCACTTTGGTTGGGACTTGTAGAAGATCTGACATCTCCCCCGAAAACTGGGACCATTGAGTCCTGAGGGCCCACTAAAGGGATCTCTTTCTCAATCTGGTCTCTGGCACTAGAAAAATGCAGGATGCCATTAGGCCTAGCAACCTTAGGAAGTCGAATGCCGGTAGATGTAGGGCATTTTGAAATTTAGTTACCATTTGCAGAATACGGTGAGCTCTCTCCTCGGGAGGCGAGGCTTTCCCTGAGGAAGTATCCAGGATTGCTTCGATGAATTGGGGTTTTTGGCTTGGAATCATTTGTGACTTCTTGTAATTGAGGGAGAAGCCCAGAATGTAAGAAATGGCAGGTCCAGGCCAGATGTTCATGGGCTCGTTCGGATGAACTCACCCTTATTAGCCAATCGTCCAGATAAGGGTAGACGTGAATCCCCCTTCTTCTGATACTCGTTGCCACCACCGCCATCAGTTTGGTGAAAACCCTCATGGCGGAGGTTAGCCCAAATGGTAGAACTCGAAACTGATAATGAGAACCACCAATTGCGAACCTCAGGTACTTTCTGTGCTTGAGATGAATTGGCACATGAAAGTAAGCATCCTGAATGTCCAATGAAACCAGCCAGTCCTGAAGTTGAAGAGCCTGAAGGATCTGAGAAAGGGTCACCATCTTGAACTTGTCCTTCCTGAGGAACTTGTTCAAGCTTCTCAACTCCAAGATGGGTCTCAATCCTCCGTCCTTTTTGGAGATTAGAAAATAGAGGGAGTACCAACCCTCGTTCCTCTCCGCTACAGGTACATGTTCTATTGCACATTTCTCTAGCAGGGTTAAAATCTCCTGCACAAGGAGCGGGTCTGGAATTTTTATAGAGTTGGCTCCCGGTGGCCTTTAGGTCTTTGATGAAAAGGAAGACTCTAGTGCCCAAGCATCTGATGTATTGCCCCGCCATTCGTCCAGATACTGAGTGATTCTGCCTCCCACCAGGGTTTTGTGGGTTAAGACCTCAAAGTGGCTTTGCAGCAGCTGCAGCAGTAGCTGAGGAGCTAGTAGCGCTGCTGTGGCTGATCTAGTACCGCTCCCTTTTCCACCATGAAAAGGTTCTCTCTTTTGGCCTCTGTGACTGGTCTGCCCTCTCCCTTTTCCAAAAGGGAAATAAAAGCGAAAAGGGCGGCTCTTCCAGGAAGATGAGCCTGCTTAAGAGTGTTTATGAGGTTGTCTTTTGCGGCACAGTGATTTTGCTGCCGCTTTCGAGGTCTGCAGCTTCTCCAGGCTCTCATCTGCCTTGCTGCCAAACAACCTCAAGCCTTGAAAGGGCATATTAAGTAGTCTAGACTGCACATCAGGTGCAAATCCAGATTTTCTTAGCCATGCGAATCTGTGCAAGACCGTGCTAGAAGCCATGGACCTGCTTATACTATCCGCAGTGTTCAATCCTGACTGAAGGCATTCCTCCATAGCCTTCACTATAGCCAGGAAGCCATCCCCTTCCTCACCTTCCGGGATGCGTTCAGCCGCTGATGACATACAGTCCCACAGGGTAAAGGCAAATCTTGCTAATGTGCAAGTGACATTAGTTGATTTCAGGGCCCTGTTGCCCAAAGTAAAGGCTTTCCGGGCCCAAGAATCAACTTTTTTATCTACCCTATCTGGTGGTGTTGATGGATAAGCCGATTGCCTAGTGGAAGTTGCAGCTTGAACTTCAAGGCTTTCGGGAGAGGGATGCTTGGATAAATACTCTGGGTCTGATAAGGCTGGTCTATATTTTGGTACCAGTTTTTTTATTCACTGCTGGAATAGAATCCGGATTATTCCAATTTACCATTACCCTTTTTTGTAAAGCTTTATGGAATGGTAAAACAGGATCTTTTAAAGGGACCCTCACTCAGGATATCAGTCATGTCATCCTGGTCAAAATCCAAGGAAACTGCTTTCCATCCCATAAAATCGATTACTCTTGCCATAAGATTTCTATAACTGGGATCAGCATGATCTGTAGGGTCTGGCCTCTCAAAATCCACTTCAAGAGAAGCATCCAAGCCACTGGCATTTTGTAGGCAATCATACAAGTCTGTTATTCTTGATTGTGGGTCCACTAGCTCTTCAGGGACCTCTCTGGCCCCAAATTTAACTCCAGCTGGAGTGACATCCTCTTCAGAGGAATGTTCCTCATATATAGAAGACATGGATGTAAAGAATTCCTGTCTAGATTGAGGGTGAAAAGCCTTTTCAGGCAAAGAAGGTGGAACTTGTCAAGGCATAGAAAATGGCGTTGACTTAAACTTGGTATTAGAGAAGGCGTTGAAGGCGTCTATAGGTTAGACGCGGGCTTCGACGGTGTCGAAGGAGGCTTCGATGCTGTCGAAGAAGGCTTCGATGCTGTCGAAGCTACAGGTGTCGACGCCACCTTTGTAATCGGTTTCGATGCTATGGTCATCGACAATGTTGAGTCAAGTTTTGTCTTTGACTTCGACGTCTATGCCGATTCCTTTTGCCCAGATTTGTGCACCGGAGGCTTAGATTTAGAGTGAGGTGTCGGGGAACTTTCCCTTGAAGATACTCATCTCTTTTTCAACCCTTGCGTGTTTGGATCTTCATTTTCCTCTGTCACATTTAGAGTGACTAGAGGCATGATCACCACGCATCAACTTCGAGGGGTCTGGCCCGCTTTCCTGAATATTTTCAACATCAAAGCCCTGAAGGCCTCCCATTTTTCTGGGGAATCGTGTTTTGAAGGGTAAGTTACTCTCCTCTCTGAAGAGGACGAGTTAGAAGACCTATGACGTCGCTTTCTTGACTTTTTCTTCAAAGACGAGCAAGACTTCCGCGAGCGACTTTCCGATCTTGAACTCCTCGACTCGTGACGAGATTTCTAACGGATTCGTCCGAATCCTTTTGTCTTTTCGAAGACTTATACTTGTCCTCCCACACCGCCAGCTTACCTCTGCGTTCCCTAAGAGCCTTATTTGACATGGCCTGACAGGACCTGCACTCATCAACCCAATCGTCTGGGCTGAGGCACCAGAGGCAATTCCGATGGGGGTCGGTGATACATCTTCCTGCCACACTTCAGACATTTTTTTTTAACCCTGTCTCGGGTGTGGAGGGAGTGGAAGACAAAGACATTGTCGAAGATATTTTAGATGCACCGTTCGTGACATGAAGCAGTTGCGTCGGAAAAACCGAACTGAGGTAACGGCGCTGCTCGAGCACTTTATACAGCGGATGACGTCGAAGCTGAAAGCAGCCCTCAAGGGAAATCGAATCTGCGGTCTCAAACACAGCACCACCTGGTGAAAAAAAAATGTCCGAAGCAGCTGAAGCTGGGATACGATTATCATAAGATGAGGAATACGTGGAAGGACACAATCGATTCGAAAACAAACTGTGTCTCACCTACTAGTCCCTGAAATCTCCCTCTCTCAGGTGGCCAGGGTACAGCCATCGCTTTTGGATCCAGATCCTAGGGGTGGGCCAGTGCGCAAAGATCACCTGGGTGAGGGGTCTTCAGGGAGCAGGGGTGAGACAAAAGATGGTGAGACACAGTATTTCCCTCCTTTCCCGTACCCATGGCCCATTCTATTTTATAGGATTCTCCAATGTTCCAACACCACCCTTCCCCCGTTCTGTACAAACACTGGGCCAAGGAAGAAGGTGACAGAGTAAAGAGGCTAACTCTTACATATCTCATTGGACATGTCCCGCTAATCGGGTCAGGCAGTCAGACACTTAAATTTAAATCACATACATTTGATACCCATTAGCTCTCCCCACACAGATAAAAGGCGGAATGAAAAGACACATTCTGAGCAAGGTGGAACACGAGAAGGAGCAGAACATCCGGGGCGAGGCAAACCTACTGGAGCAGAGTGACCGAGAGAGAGACGAGAGCAAAGGGTAGAGAAACCCAGGAGATCCCTGGAGGAGGTCATTGCCTCCGAAGAGGCATGAAAGCTACATGGAAAAGGCCAAATCGCAAACAAGAAGACTGCATTGTGTTTCAAGGGCACCAGCGACCCACCCGGTTGAACGACTGAGTTGGGGAGGCGAGGCAAAGCCTGTGGTATTAACCTTTACTCGTGAATTAAAACTGCAAAGACAAGAAAAGAATGGACACAGCCGGTGAGTTGGCGAGCGACATGAAAGAAATTCTTTAGGTTTTCAAAGAGGTTTTGGGGCAATGGTCGGGGCAGAAGGCAAGGAGGCAGATGCTGTTGCAGTTCCTCTGCTCGAACAACCTCAGCGGCCCTGTAGTTGTCTTCTCTGTCCCCTTTGCATGAACGACATCTTGGTTCCATTAGTGTGGGCGTCTCGACTGGCCCGGCAGCGGCCTGCTAGCCAGTCGACAATGCTTGATGCAGCTTGAGAGCTAGTTGGAGATGGAAGGTTTTTCTGTGATTCAGAGGCCCAAAATTGGGGGCAAACAGCTGAGAAGTCTTCTGAAAGCTCTTTGTGCGTGCCACGTAAAACTTCAAGGCCTGAGCAACATACAACGAATGCAAGGCCCTCTCCACTAGCGTCGATGGATTCGGGAAGACGACGGGCAACAGCAAATGTTCGCTGAGGTGGAACTCCGACAGCACCTTCGGCATAAAGGTGGGGTATATACACAGTACCACCTTTGAAGCGTCGAAGGACAAGTACAGCTGCTTGCACGACTGGGCCTGGATCTCCCTGACCCGCCTGGCCGAGGTGATTGCAACGAGCAAAGCAGTCTTCAATGATAAACAATTGAGCAGTGCCTGATGCATCAGCTCAAAAGGTGCCCCCATAGGCTTAGTCAAAACCACATTGAGCCCCCAAAACGGTACCAGAGCCTTCACCGGCAGAAAAGTCCTGAAGAGTTCTTTGAGGAACTCCTTGAGTCTGAGCGACCAAAGAGGTGGCATACCTGGCACCCTGGTGTAACTGGATATGGCGGCTGGTGCACCTTGATAAAGGCATGAGCCAGTCCAGCCTTGGCCAAGAAAAGCAGGCATGGCAAGAGCTGCAGGGCTGTGATACACAGAGGGGTAGTCTTCTGAGCTCGGCACCACACAGAGAAAGACTTCCACTTATGGCTGTAGCACGTCAATGTTGAAGAGGCCCTGGCCTTGGCCAGGATGTCCTTACACGCAGCAGTAAATCATAATGTCCAAATTCTAGTGCTGCAGGAGCCGGGCCATGAGGTTAAGAGACGCTGGGTCGTGGTGCAGAAACGCACCTGCCTCTCTGGACAGAAGCTCCGGAAGAAGTGGCAGCTTGATGGATGGGACTGCCAACAGACGTAGCAGGTCTGGACACCAAATTTGTCGCGGCCAGGCCGGGGTGACGAGTATCATCCTGCAGTGACACTCTCGGCATGTGTTGATCACTCGTGGCAGGAGTGGGAACTGAGGAAAAGAGCATAGGAAAAGTCCCTCCCACGGGAACGAGAATGCATCCCCCATGCTCCTCGGCTTTGGGAAGCTGCTGGCCAACTCCTGACATTTAGAATTTGTAGCCATTGCAAAAAGGTTGATCTGGGGATGACCCCATTTGTGGAATTGAATTACCACCTGCTACTGACGAAGCTACCACTCGTGGCAAAAACGTAGTTCCCTGCTGAGGGAGTCTTAAATGGTGTTCTTGGTTCCCGCCAGGTGAAAGGGGACGAGAACATGCCCTAACGAAAGGCCCAGTGCCACAGGTACGGGGCCTACCTGGAGAGAGCTGCAGAACGCATCCCGCCCTGCTTCCTGATGTAGAAAATGGTGGTGGTGGTGTCTGTGAAGATCCTCACCACTTTGCCCCTCATCGACGGCCCAAAGCTCCAGAACGTGATGTGCAGAGTCTTTTCTACTGGCAGCCAGAGGCCTCTGGCGGTCAACTGTTATGAGCTCCGCAACCCTCCAGAGAAGCATCTGTGGTAACTTTCTCCTGGTAAGGAGAGACTTGGAAGGGGGCCCTTTGCGAGAGATAAGAGAACACACACCACCACTGTATTGCTAGTCGGAACTCCTCGTTGAGGGGGGATCTTGTCTGTCCAGGATCCGGATGCTTGCAGCCATCTCGCATCCAGAAACTCCTGGAGAGGCCTCAGCCGCAATCTGCAAAGGAGGACAAGGTTGATGCAGGATGACATCATGGGCAACAGCGACTTGACGGCCCGCACAGAAGCCGACCACGCAGACAGGTGCTGCACCTTCCCTAGGATGGCTACCACCCTCTCTTCCAAGGGAGTCGCCAGACAAGTCACTGTGTTGAGTCGTGACCCCAGGAGCAGCGTTATGCGATGGCTCCAGGCAGGACTTTGGATAATTTATGGAGAAACCCAGATCCGTCAGCAGATAAATGGTCCTTGCAGTGTGCTGGCTCGCCAGAGCATGATAGCGGGATCAAACTATCCGATCGTCCAGGTAAGGGTAGACGTGGATGCCCTTGACACAAACATGCAATGCCACCGGTGCCAAACACTTTGTGAAGACCCTTGGGGACGATTTCAGGCCAAAGGGAAATTAAGTGTTACTCACTGGAGTGACTAACTTATTCCTAGTCCATAGTCTTGTTTCCTCCATCCTGTATGGGCGTCCCTCGCGAGGGACGGGAACTGAACCCTTTTTCACCACATAAATCACTTTCCCTATTAATTTGCAGACGTGCTCCCTTAACCCCGCCCTCCCTTAACCGGTACCACACCTCAGTCCCCTTTGATGCGTCGGCTGTATTATGCTGAACAACCTTGCTGCTCTTATTAGAGGCAAGGATGGTGGGAAGTATGGAGGAAAGGGGACTATGAATTAGGAATATGTTAGTCACTGCGGTGAGTAACACTTAATTGCTCCTACGTCCTGTCCCCTTTCCTCCATCCTGTATGGGCTATTACCACTGATACAACTGCCCTGGGGAGGAGAGATTGCCACTATGCAAAAAGATTAAGCAGGACTGCTTGGCCGAATGCTGCGTCGGCCCTGGCACTAGTATTCAGGCAGTAATGGTTGCAAAAGGGCGATGGGGTAGTTCAAGTCGCCGCCCTGCTAATCACCTGCCATCGTACGTGGAGCTGAAAAGCAACTGCACTGCCTAGGCCCGGATGGCATGAGCAGGCATGCATGCCCATTGGCGGATCCCTATGCTGCACCTTGTAGTCCTCCTGGATCGCTGTTGTCATACACCTAGCTATGGAAGCTTTGGATGTTAGCGGAGACAGCCGTCAGCCGCCGTGACAAACAAGAGGTTTGTCTTGTGGAAGGCCTTTGTTCTTTACAGATAGAATTGTAATGCTCTCCTGGCGTCTAGGTATATATGAAATGATATGTTTATTTATATAGCGCCTATACACAATGTGTTTCAAAGCGCTTCAAGGCAAGGGAGGGAACAAGGGAAAATACATTGACATTCTTACGGGCCATGAACAGTAAGGATGTGAAATTAACTATCGTACTCGGCCTGACGACATTTCAGATAGTGCAAGAGCTAAGACATAGATAAGGAAGGGAGGGGGAGAGTGGGAAGGAAATGCAAACAGACAGGCGACTAGCGAAGAGCCCCTTCTGCCTCTTCCTTGGGGTCTGGAAAGAAAGTGGGTAGCACAATCTCCTCATTAATGTGAAAGTGGAAACCACCTTCGGGAAGAACTTGGGGTGTGCGCAGTGCACAACTTTGTCCTAATGAAACCTAGTATAGGGCTCCGACGACACTAATGCCTGCAGCTCGCTGGCTCTGCGAGCAGAAGCCCCACTAAGAGGGCTGTCTTCAGCGTGAACAGTTTGATATCTATCGTGCCCATGGGTTCAAAACGTTTGTGCGCCAGGGCACTGAGCACAACATTAAGATCTGAAAATGGGTGCAGGAGTTTGGCCGCTGGGTACAGTCTGGTGAGACCTGTCAAATGCCTCTTTACGACAGGATTGGCAGAAGAGAAGTTAACAGTGTCAGAGTTTCTGTATGCGCTGATAGCCTCTAGGTAGTCCAGGGGTCCAGGTGGACACCTGCCGATCTAACCAGGAGAACACAGGAGGATAAAACCTGGTCCAGAGTGCAGGCCAGGGGATCAACACTGTTTTCTTTGGACCATAGTCAGAACCTGGTCCATTTGCCTTTGTACTGCTTTCGTGTAGAGAAGCTCCTGGCCCCCTGAATGAATTCCAGCTTGTCATGAGACAGCTGGAGGTGTTGAAGAGTTAGCTGCTCAAGTACCAGGCTGCTAAGGCTAGCCTCTCTGGATAGGGGTGAAGGACTGACCGCCCTGCTGCGCAAGGAGAGGGCCCTTCCCAAGTGGGAGGTGTATATCTGGCCAGGCTGACAACTGAAAAAAGTCAGAGAACCAGGGCCTGGCAGTCCACCGCGGTGCTATGAGGATGAGACGCAACCGCTGGGATTGTCTGATCTTGCTGACTGCCTTATGAATGAGCAGTGTGGGGGGGAATGCATACGCCCACACCCCATCCCAGGGTATCTGAAGGCCATCCCATTGTTTGTTCTCTGTCGCAAACAGGTCTGGAGCACTATCCTATTCAGTTGCCATTTGTAATTGTCAGAGACCAACCGACTGAGCCTGTACGCCTCCAGGATGGATTCTCCCGGCAGGACGACAGCTGAAATCCACACATCTTGTGCAATCGCCCACTCCCAGATGTCTAGGGTCAACCAGCATAGAAGAGAAGATCTGGTGCCCCCCCCCCGCTTGATTAGGTAGTACATGCAGGTAGAGTTGTCCATTTGAATGCACACTGCACTGCCCCCAAATTACTGGTAGGAAAGACTTGAGTGCGAGCCAAATGGCAATCAATTCTAGCCAGTTGATGTGGTTCTGCTGCTCGGTCTGAAACCATAGCCCATTAACGGTCTGTGCCCCGAGAGACGCACCACACCACTGGAGAGAAGAGTATGGTCAGAGTATGCTGTATTGGAGACGGTCAAAACGGCCTGCCCGCCATGAGGTTCCCATCCTGAGCCCACCATTTGAGGTCCTGCTGTAAGTGAGGAGGTATGGTGACCGGCGCCCCCTGATGACCCGATTCCTGGTCCCAGGAGGCCCCGAAATGCAGCTGCAGCCCCCTCATTCAGAGCCTGGTGTACAGAATAGCTAGGAGACATGCCACCAGCACTCCAGCAGGTGCTGGAACCACCAAACCATTGTTACTGTTCTGCTACGGGAAGTGAACGACAGAAGCTTTGATAGCTGCCACCTTCTCTGCCGTAGGGAATACCTTCCGTTTCTGCATATCCCATAGCGGCCACAAGAACACTGGAGTTTGAGTAGGGCAGGGCTGCGATTTTTGGTAGATGATCGAAAAAACCCAGGTCGGAGAGTGTAGCCATGAGTGTGTCCGCTGAGGCCCTGATCTGCTCCGGAGACGTCACCTCTAACCAGTCATCGAGGCAGGCACTCTGTTCTGAGCAGTTACGCCACAGCATTCATGGATCTTCTGAACACTCTCGGAGTTGAATTCAGACCAAAGGGTAGCATCTTGTATTGAAAATGCAAGACCATGACCTGGAACCAGAGGAAGGCCCGGTGAGCTTGCACTATGGGGATATGAAGATATGCGTCTTTCAGATCCAGGGAGCACGTCCATTCCCCTTCCTGCCTTCACACAGCGTCTCGGCTATGATAGCTGGCATCACCATTTTGATCTTCTGCAAAGGTATGTACAGATTGAGAAAGGAAAGAGCTAGCACCACTCACAGGCTCGCCTGGTTCTTCTTTTGAATGGCGAAGATGCAGGAGTAAAAGCACTGGCCCTGTTGAGGGAGAGGGACCTCCTCCACAGTGTAGCTCACCACGAAGGAACGAATCTCAGATAACAGTGAGGGTGTTCCGATCTGTGGGGGCGAGGCAAGGGGGAGGGGATGGAAGGAGAAGCCGGAAACCTGTAGACACTACAGAGATCAGAGAAAAGGTGTGCGCCAAAGCTTGACTGTGTAAGGCCAGCCAGCCCCCGATTGAGGTGCTCTGGACCTGAAAAGAGCGTCATTGATTCTTTGGGTCAGAGGCCGAGGACTGTGAGGGGGACACTGTAAGAAGCCCTTGTGAGAAGACTTGTGATGCTTCCACCTATACTGGCTTGGGGACCTGTCTGGTTGCTTGGCTCAGTGGTCCTGAAACCCCCGAAATCTGCTTAAGGAACGCCCCTTGTCTGAGCAAGATTGGCTTTGCTGCCGGCTTGGTCAGAATTGCCGGGGATGTGGCCGTCTGCAAGCTGCTTTTCTTTTTGTCGAGCATTTCGTCCATAGTAGAGTGGAAGAGATTGCCAGCCTCGAAGGGCAAATCTTAGGAACCTATCCTGAATGTCCGGGTTGAACCTGATGGCCATAAGCCAGGCCGCCATCCTCATGTCTGTAGTCACACAGATTGCCCTACTAGTGCTTTCTATGTGGGCCACGGTGCCCTGTATGATATCCTGCGGCACTATTTTCGCCTCAGCAAGCACAGCCTTGAAAGAGGCTTGCTTGTCTGTTGGAATGTCCGGAATAAAGTCTGCAATCTCTCTCCACAGCTGTTGATTGCCCGCCGCCAGGATGGTATCGGCGTTGGCCTGTGAGATGCAGGCCCGCATTGGAATACATCTTTTTGCCATAGGCCTCCAGTGTTTTCGGCTCTTTGCCCAGTAGTGCCGCAGAGGAAGTACCCGACGAGGAAGCCTGAGGCTTGGCATTCATAGATGGCGCTGCTATAACTGAGGATGATGGCTGCGGGTGCACCGACAGAAGGATATTGTCACCCTCCACCTGTCTGAACTTTGCATTCAGCCTTTTGTTGACTGGCTGAGTAGAGTGTGGTTTGATCCAACCCTTTTTAGCCTGTGCTTCAACATCTTTCTGTAGCGGGATGCCAGACCTGACCACTGCTTTAATGTAGAGCACTTATGCCAAAATCTCTGTTTCTGGCTGCTCCTCTTGGGGCTGTGGGATGGCCAGGTATTTAGGTAGGCCCGCTATCCTGTCATGCTGATCCCACAGATTAGCCGGGACACCTGGGTCCATACGGGGCGTCTGCCGGCACTGAGAGAGCTGGTACCGGTAGTGAAACCAGAGTTACCACAGGCACGGGTAGAGGTGGCAGAGTGGGTTGCGTAGGCGCTGGCTAAAGAGGCAGTGTGGGAGGTAGCATGTCATGTATTAGACCCTTCAATATGTTACCCATTTCCGGGGACCTCATGAGGGACAAAAACATGTCAAAGAAACGGTCTTCACAGGCAGGCTAGACCTGTACGGCTGCCGAAGGTGAATACGCCAGTTTCCTGCCGCCCCGCCCCCCCCCCCCCCACGAGAGTACATGCCGTCCATGTACCGAGCTCCAGTGAAGGTTGGGTACGACGCGGCACAGGTGATCAGAATCATTGGAACCCAGTCTGCCCTGGCCGCAGGGTCGCACCTCTGCGGTTCACTCAGTTGGAGGGCTTCTATTCTGGCTGGAATAATTTCCCGCCTTTGGGGGTCTGGTCTGGCCGCCATCTTGTCCGTGCCTTCTCCACATGGGACCGTGGTCGACACAGGCCTGGGCTGGGCCTGCACACCTGGTCACATCGGCTCTTCCCGGCCCTGTACCTCAGGTGCATGCCTGGTAGGTGGTTGACCCTCGGCCATGGGGCTGGTAGTGCTATGTGCGCTGCGTGTAGGCGCCCCCCCAGGTGTGTGACCGGTAGAAGACCTACACCTCTCAGGGTGTGACCCCGGTACCAGAGCCTGTGCACACCTCGGCGGTGGAACCCGTAGGGCCCATAGACCCCTTGGCTGTTAAGCCGGTAGCTGCAAGCGCTGAAGTGTCCTTTATGCCGGTGCGAGGGTCCAAATGACCCTTCCCACGAGCAGGCTTCCCTGGGAAGGAGTCGCCTTTGCAGGATGCTTTAGAGAAGCGTACACTTACCTTCTTGGTCTTTCTCCTTACGTATTCCTTAATGTTCCCCGGCAGAGTCCTGGAGAACAGCTCTCTCCACCTGTTACTCACCACTCCGAGTAGTCCGAAGATACAGAGATAATGAATTTGGAGATGTTGGTGGTATAAGATTCCAAACTCAGCCTTCCATCCCAGCTCCCCCGAGTATAAGACTCAGGCTTCCTCAAAGAGAGGCTCTTTTCCACAATGTACCTCTCTGCTGTTTTAGTTAGAACAGACAGAGATGTCAATTGAATAAAAGAGCGGGGAGAACACAAGCCGCCAATACCAATGCTGCAAAAGAATACCAAGATATTAGACAGTGTTGATATTATGCAAGTAATTTAGAACAGATGAAATGATGGGACAACTACCTATGTAGATATTGGAGTGGAGTTGAATTTCCCCGGGAATTATCTAAATAAAGAATAACATAAATGAGTGGAATTGAACTAATTCAGTTTCGGGTCCCACTATAGCTATAGGATTGATAAGCAGGGACCTGAAATAAGATAGTAGAGTAAGAGGAGTCCAGGATTCTGAAGAAAACGACAGGAGAAAATAAACAGGGAAGTTAGTACAGGTAAGTAACCCCGAACGGCATGAGGGACGCACTAGTGCCGGGTTGGTGCAGTTCAGGAGGGAGTTCATGTGCACTTAAGAGCAATCACAAGAAAAGTCACTCAATGTCCCAGAATCCAACAGAAGACAATAGCCATGGAAGGCAATAGGTATGTACCCGAGTACACGAGTATAGCTGAGTAGCTGTTAAGATTATCCGGATAGAAGACGGCAATTGAAGAGCAGAGCGGCAGCTGGGAGGAACCACCAAAGAAGAAAGCCGTATCCAGTAGCGTTCCGAGTCCAACAACCAGATGAGCACGACAGGAATAAAGGATGAGACGATACAATCCAAAAGTCAGGCAAAGGGTCAAAACCAGGAGTTCAGATAAGGATTCGTGTAAGGTAACACGAAGAGGAAACGGTACAAAAACCGCATGTAGCTGGTAATGCTAATTAGCAGCAACGAGCCCCGTGGAAGACGGTGGTTTTATAGTCGTAAGAGGGGTGTGGCTTGCTGTATGTCTTCCACGTACAAGACGTGTCAGGTGACCTGGAGTGCGTCGACTTTTGTATAGACGCCATGGTAGCTTGTACCTGGACCATAGAGGAGCCTGTAAAGAAGTTGTATATTGCAAGGATGCCCGCGGGGAAGTCTGAAGTGTAACACCACCTCACAAGCTGGTTTTTGAGGGACCGGGGCGTGAGAGTGTCGCACGCTGAGCAGCCTTCCCATCTGTGGTCTTTGCCAAGGCACCGGAGGCAAAGCACATGCAATCTGGCGTAGGGAACCTGCTGAAGCCGGTCGTTGCCGACATGTGCCGGGGACAGACTAGGGCACTGGTGGACGGTGTTCCCAATTTATGAAAAAATAGGGAATTTAAGATTGGGGATAATGCGAGTGTAATTACGAGGCTTGAGGCCTCAAACAGGAGCGCTGGTGAAATTGGTCTGCTCCCGTCGACGCAGAAAAGAGTCCTGAGGTGTGGCGTTGGTGGGCAGGGTTAAGGTAGCGCGTGCTTCTGGAGTCCGCGCCCCGCACCTGTATATTGAAAGGGAAAGTAATTTATCTGGTGAAAACATGCTCCGTTACCGTCTCTTGAGACGGACACCCTTACAGGATGGAGGAAAGGGGACGGGACGTAAGTAGTGCCTTGAACTGATAGTCACGCCCCTGGACCACAAACTGCAGGAACTTGCGGTACTTCCAATGGATGGAGATGTAGAAGTAGTCCTACTCCAAGTCCAGAGACACCAGGAAATCACCTTCATCCAAGCATGTACTGCAACGTGACCATCCTGAACTTCTGGGACTTCAGGTACTTGTTGAGGCGTTGCAGGTCCAGGATCGGCCTCCACCCTCCTGACTTCTTCCAGATCAGAAAGTATGTGGAGAACACCCAGAGCACGGGAGGTGCTGGGGAACGGGTTCTAGTGCCCCCTTTTTTAACAAGACTCAGACCTCCTGTAGCAGATGTGCCACGTGCTGTTATTGTCGAGCTACAGGGTGACTACGAGGACACCTGCATTGGAAAAGATGTGTCCCTGTCCGAGAGCGTCCAGCACCCATCTGTCGGTGGGGATGGTCTTCCACACGCTGATGAACCTCGCCAGCCAGCCTCCCACTGGGGTGCAAGAGTGGGGGCCCGAGACCAGGGCTGGTTCAGGCCTTTTTAGTTGCAAAGGCCCTGCCCCGAGGGCGGCGCCGGCGCTGTCCTCCGCTTCCGTATCCTTGTGCATTCACCTCCTGCATCATGGAGCAGGAAGGCTGCTGATAAGGGGTGGTCTAGCCCTCGAGGACCTGCCAAGTTTTCCCTTTAAGAACCGAAAGATCAAACGACCGCTGCAGGCTGTCCAGCGAATGTACCGTCTGTGTCAGTCTTGATTATTTGAAGAGACGCGTCGACCGTCTTGCCTAACAGGTTTTCTCTGTCGAATGGCATGTCTAACAACTTCAACTCAACGTCCAACAGTATGTTGGTGGCTTTTAGCCATCCTGGCCGAAGAAGAGACACTCAGTTGCACAATTGACAGAACCATTGTCCGCAATAACCACCGACACTGATGGCTTGGTCTGAGGTCACCTCCCCCTCTGTTAGGCAGAATCCTGTGCAGTTCCCTTAGGGAACACTACAGAAGATTAGGACTACAGGTGAGAGCAATAAATCCCCTTTGGTATCAGTTGTCCCACAAAGATTTAGTTGGTAGCTGTGGCTGAGCAGTCAGACTTATCTCAAGAGGGAGATGAACAGTATTCAGGGTTTACACAATAGGCCTACAATACTATGGCACAAGGAAACACTGACCAAAGCTTTGTATTAAAAGGTAGATATACATTTATTTTATACACTTCTAGTAAAACACATTTATCACAGTCATCAAGCAAGTTAAAATAAGTCAAAGAAAAATATAGACACTCCCTAGTTAAATTGTAGACCAAGTGAACCAGAGTGAAAACTACAGTGAAAGCCACACACAAGGGATACTCTAGCAATTTCTCACAAGGGAGGGAAAGCACAAGTTATATAGAAATAGCTTCTTACACACCCTAGCAACACTTCCCATAAGTTTGTGAACCAGTTTAAGCAAGACAGTGCATCAGTATAGGAAATACGTAAATGAAAACTGAGCAAAATGGCATTTCACAAGGTTTAGAAAGGGGAAGGAAAGGGTAGCTATAAGAAGTAGGTGCATCAACACAGTTCTAGTTGAGAAGCAATCTAAAGAAGGCAGTTCTAACAAATGTAGCCAGAGTCAGTGGTACAGGGCAAGGGCCCAGGAGCAAAACGTTCTTGTAGCTGCAGTCAACGATTAACGATTGGTTAACGATTCTGAAAAGGTGGAATCAGAAGTTGAAAGACAATGTTAAGAGAGAGGGGCGGCCAACCCAACAGGTAGGTAAAGGATTTAAAACACCTTTAGTGCTACCACGAAGAAAGGGCGGCCTGGCGGAACAATGTACCTTTAAATGAAGAAGTGGCTCCTGCGGTGGCGGTTGTTCCTGGTAGTTCCTGCAGTTCGGGGGATCCAGCAGAGGAAGAGAGGCTCTCGTCATGGAGGAAGGTTCGAGTTACTGCACTACCCTAGGATGAAACCAGCCGCTGTGCTGCCCGATGAATAAAAGGTACGCTCCTTTAAATCACGGTCCGGGTGGACTGGTGCCTGGCTATCCGGCCTCCGAGTACAGGGTACTGGTGATTCAACCAAGGCGGGTCCAGGAAGGCGATTGGCAAACTGGTTGGCCCTACCAGCTCAAGGGAAGAAGGCTTTTTCGGATGAAGATCTTCTCTCGTCGTGTGGAGAAAAGTGGTGAGACGCTGCAGCAGGGCTTCACCGGTGGTTCAGTCGTTGCAGATGTCTTTGGCTTCTCTCCTCTTCGGCTTCTTAGTTCCAGTGGCAGCGTCTTGCTCTTCCAGTCCTCAGGACCCTGCTTTTATGCAAAAAGATCCCCCTTCATACAGCGTAGCTGTCACTCACACAGTGGAGTGGTCTTCTTGGCGGGAGACCCTCCAGCCTATCAGGATAGAGTGCGACATGGGTTGCTGAGGCAACCCTGTCCAGGGGTCCTACTCCCCCCTCCCACACAATGAACCCACCACAGACTCAGTGGCGCCGAAAAGAGGGCTTCTTGGCAGAAGCCCACCAAACGGGCAAACAAAGGATCCCCGACCTGGGTTAGGGGTTTAGAGAAAGACACGAGAAAGAATTTATATTAAAGTTCTGGCAAATAAAACCTACCGGAGTAAAGTTAATATTAAAATGCACCAGCGGTATATGTTAGAGGCTGTCAGAAAATGTGGTAGCCTCGACAAATGGGAAAATCCCATGGGAAAATATTTGTGGTCGAATATTTATGGTAGTAACCACTGCCACCAGTCAGAAACTTTTGAGAGAGGGACTGTACGGGACCCTCTCGAAACTGAACATAAGGGAAACACTATTAACCCTTTCCAGTACCTCCATAGTAAGATGGGTTGTACTGGTTTAGTTCATAAAAAATGAGTAGTAAAGTCAACTGGGACTTTACATGCCCTGGGAGACAGTAGTCAGTCCCAGGGTATGAAGTCTATGTTTGGGGGTTGCTAAGACATCCCTGTGTCACTACACGGAAGGTGCTGTGTAACACATGTGAATAAAGATTGTTCCTATGGGGTTGAGAAAATCCCAGAGACATTAAACACAAAAATAGCCTAGAACACACATAGCAAAAATGCCTAAGAGTGGGAAAAAGAGTCTCACTCTTAGCAGGAAAAAAGAAACAAACCCTTCAAATCCAGCAAAGCTGATGGGGGACACTATAGGTAAGGGAAATTAGCCATAGAATGAGAATTCTCCCTAACACCCTCCTGGAACAGTTCAAGAGCTTATGCTTTCTGGTCAGGTAGGAAGTCAAGAACAGGATCCAGCGTATACCAGAGCTCCCAGTCATTGCACGACAAAATGGCCAAAACATTAGCGGCCTTAATGGTGCTGGCAGCCGCATAGATAATCCTCTTCCCCATAACGTACAGAGTCTTCCCCTCCAAGTCCGGGGGTACCATGGATGAGAACAACTGATTCACAGAGCGTTTCCTGGTCGCAGCTGAGACCACAGAATTAGGTCAAGGCTGGGAACTCTGGCACTTCAGGGCTGAATCCGGGACTCTGTATTTCTTCTCGAGCCTTTCCCGCTTAGACGGGGCGGTGCACTGACTCTTAACAGTTCTCAGCCTTCATCCCAGATATCGACCAACAAAGGAACGGACATGGTAGTCCTCCCGCCTGGACTCGCGACGTTGATAAAGGAAACCTTCCTTTTTCGTCTCCTCAGGCATCAGTTGAAACGGTTTGGAGGCCCTGGACATCATTGAATTAAAGGAGCCAACCTCATCCAGTGAAGGTCATCCGTGCCTGCTGGCTCGTCATCTGCTGGCACAAAGTAATCTGCTTCATCAGCGTCTGTTGCTGTAGTCGCTGTATCCATGCACGTATCCGTGTGCGTGGCAGTATCCCCTGTCGGGGTCAACACTTGAGGTGGAGGAGGCAGTGGCGGTGGTGTTGGTTGGTGCCTCGCCCCAAAGGCTCCTTCTGACTTATGTTTGCGTCTAGAAGGACTTCCGGAAAGCTGAAATGGAGGACTTCCAGACAAAGCAGGGTGCGGTGCGGGTGGCATCCTTTGCTGAATTTCTGATACCAGCGTGGTCAGCCTGTCCAACTTAACGTCTCTGGTTTGAGGGGGAGGCTCTGGAAGGATATGCTTCTTCTGGAGAGGGAAACAATATGGTTCACCTGTAGCGATACCAATACCAGCGACGGTCCCCAACCCCCTTCTTAGTCTGAATTGTAGCCCTCAGGCAGGTAGTCACCCTCATCGGAGCTAGTATAAATGTGCCCCGGCACACTTGGTTCAGCTCCTTGTTCTGTACCCTTCCTAGAGATTGTCTGAGACATACTCCCTCCCCCTCTCCTGAAACTACTGGGAGGAAGAGGCTCCTGTCACCATTCTGGGGTTCTTCACCGAAGCCGTGGCAGTTAACTCACGCTGTGCCAGTCAAGGACACCCACTGAGTAGCCGTCGCTGTCACTGTAGGCACCACCGTCGTGGTCTGCCCTCCATTTGAAGAAATATTGATCGTCGATGAGACTGTTGGTGTTGCAGTTGAGGATGGTGTCGTCTTGGCTCATTGAGACGTTGATGGAGGCAGAGAAGGGGCCACCCTTGTATTTCTGTCACCTTGTCCGCTGGCAAGCAGAGTTTCGAAGGGGTCAAGGACTTTCTCTTTTAGTGTGCGACCCTCGCAGACAGGCTCCCCATGGATGTGGTCGGCGATGGAGACCTTCCATTCCCGAGCCCGAGCCGGGACCCGTAGTAGCAGCTAACCCAGTAGGAACAGCGGCGTGCAGTCTTGCCTTCTTTTGGACCCCCGCGGGTAGGGCATCCTCAAAAGGACCTCAACCTCTTATCTGAGGGAGTTTGATTGTTGGACCGGGCGGTCCTGGTGGAAGCGTGTTCATGCCCAAAGTCAGAAGCCTTACCCGATTATAACCATGCCACCAGCCTGCTGTAGCGGTCCTTTTTAGTCTTCTTCAGAAAAACCACGGCAGACCGCGCATCCCTCCTCATCATGGTCCAGATGCAGGCAATAAAGACATTTGTGGTGTCGATCCTCCACGAAAATGTTCCTGAGTCCACATTTCGCGCAAAGTGTGAAGAGGCATCACTTCTCTTTGGGTCATGGTGAAAAGGTGTGAAGTAGGCCCAAGACTGAGCCTTCTCTGATCCGATAAAAGATCCTCGAAGTATGAGCTTAACTGACAGCGGATCACCACTGCCGGTAGTCGACCTACGGTCCAACGAGAACTGCAGAAAATCGGTTGAAACATCCACATTTTAACAAAAACTCAAAATATTAGGAAAAAAGCTTGAAGAGCACCAAGAGGACTCCCAACACTGAAGCGTGCAGTAAAAATCTGAAGATGGCCACCAGAAGTCTAGATTAGGGAGAGGACTGTCATTGGATGGGGGCAGTATGACTCAAGACGACAGTGATTGGTTTAGAGGAGAAATATGTTTTTAAGCGAAAGTAAAACTTTCTTCTTTTACCGAGGATTCCTAGCCGGACGACGGGGAATATTCATAAGCATGTAAATCCATGCCATACCCCACGCTGGAGAACTAAAAGTGTGATTCCCCATCCATATCACTACCTGTCTGGTATCAAGCGCGCTATAAAAGATTAATTTAATATATACAATTGCTCGCAATCTGCAACTAAGTCTATTGCTTTGCTGAGACTGGAGCGTTGAGAGAATTAAGTTTTAAGTGCTTACAATACTAAGTAAAAAAATTCACCCTTGCCTTTTCGTTACTATGATCCCTTTATTGCAAAAACGTAGATCACATTTTTTCTGGCCTTCACTTGTGTCACAAAGGAAATTACAGATTGAAATACAACAGCATTATACATAAGAATTTCTTTCGAGGCTCAATCAACTCTCCCTGACATCTTTATGCATTCCCACTTCAGCAATAAAACCTATACAAAATGTCAGGGTTCACCCCCCCCCCATTGGAAGCTCCTGGTCACTGATAAGTGCTGGATACCCAAGAGCTGCTTTTAGCTCCTGCTTATACATTCTTAATTTTGCGCCCTGAAATGTATTACCTTAAGACTAACCTAACAGCATTTCATGGCAGGGGTTTAGGACCTTTCATTAAGCATAACATTTACAATAGAATTTGTGAGGAAAACAAACGTGAACTTACCGCATTGGCGCGTTGATCCCAGTCATGTTTATCATCAGAGAGAATTTCCCTTATTTTATTCAATGTTTCTTCAAGCTCACGATTGGAATAGATCTAAATTAGCAAAATGTAATGCAAAATGAATGTGCTTTACAGACCTTATCATACAAACATTTAAAAAAACAGTGACCATTGTTGGGATGCACATACAGGTTCCAGCCCCTCACAAAACGATTTTGACTATGGAAAATATACTAATACATGGGAAACAAAAATGGGCTGGTACAGGGACGGGGGGCGTGGGGAATGTGGGCATAGAGAAGTAGTGCAGGTTGTATTTTTTTTATCATCTTTATTTAATTTCTAACCATACATAACATTGGAACACATTGGTGAGAACCATAAAAGTAACAGTTTACATAACATTTCCTTTGTAAACATAAATAACAATTCACTTAGCATCAAACCCCCCCCATCTAAAATTCCCACCCCATACTCTAAATTAACTCTGATCTTCCTAACAACATCTACACACATACAAACAAAAACACAACATCAACCCCCACCCTATCCCTGTATTCTGTCAAACCGATTCACTACACTTTACCCAAATAAATCCTTGAAGGAATCCCAATTTTCACAATATTCAGTCTCTCGAAGCCGAGATGCTCGAGACCTTTCATATCTCGATAATGTGCACTTGTCTACCAACCAACTATCAGCATGTGGCTTTTTCCGTGACTTCCACACTCTCATAATATGTTTAATTGCTGTCATCAATGCCCTATCAATTCACTCAGATGCACCACAGATTTCCAGATTTCTACCTTCATTTGAGAAGAAAACCACAGACATAAAAGTTTGAGGGAATGATCTACCCAACACTAGATCTACCCGATCTAGAACATCCCTCCAGAAGGGAAGTACTCTCACACTCCCATAACATATGCAAATAAGTTCTTATTGAACGAGTTCACTCCCAACATAAATCTGAATCTATCAAACCCCACACTTTCATTTTAACTGGAGTCCAATAAATGCACCCTAAGATACGCTGATGGATATATCTCAAATTCAGATCCATTTTATCTCTCACCGTTACTCTCCAAGCATTATCCCATTCTTCCTCAGTTAAATATCTTCCCAACTTAGTCACCCATTTCATTCACAATTTCTCAAAGGAAACCTGCATACATTCATGCACAGACATCAATTTGAAAAATGTAGAGACTGCATTTGGAACAGTACCATACATACTTGGGGTTTGTCACTCAGCGGATCACTTAACATTTGATGTCTTTCCAACATTAAATGCTCTAGAGACCTATATCTCTCAATCTCTCTATTACCCAATCCATATCTAATCACTAAATCCTCAAACATGGCCATTCTACCATCCTTCCACACATCTATTTTCAAAATTCCTTTACTAACCCATCCCCTCCAATGCAACATTTTGTTCTCGTTCTGCAAACCTGGATTAGACCAAATGGAAGCAGAAGTGTAAGAAAAAAAACCATTCTGACCACACCCTTGAATCAACGAGACCAAATCAGATTTTGTAGCCTCTAACGCCTCAATTTTCAACCGGAGTCTTGGTAACTTCCCATACGAATACAAGCAATCTATCGCGAATAGTTTCAACCTCTCCCTCTCCATCAGAAGCCAAAAGGGATCAGAACACCCACCGTCCCTTGTTGTATTGATTGTAGGGAATCAGATAGGTTTGTGGTAAACTAAACATAGCCCAATTGAGTGCTAGTTGGATATACTGGGTGTGTACACCACTTATGGTACAAGTCTCCGCTTTATTGATGAGAAATATAGAAGTGTCACCATACATGAAGTTAGGCCTGGGTCCTTGCAGGCCGTGATGAGAACACAGAACGAGGCACCACACTCCAATATTCCACCTCCACACCAGGCGAGGTAGGGAACATGTACACACAAATATATCTTGTTAGAGCTTTGTGAAATTAGAAAGGAATGCAAATGGCCTAATACGAGTAGGGGTGGGGGTGGGGCCGGTCATGATAGAAAAAAACCCATGAGCTGCCAAAACACAAGTTCAGATATAGGACACTAGCACCCCGCCTCCTGCCCCTCAGGGTAACGGCCATCTTATTTGAACTACCAGATGTTCGTGAGCAAACCTCCCAAATACTTCACAAATTAGACTAGTTAGTGGGACCAGCAGGAGAACCAGGCCTGCCTCACCGGGAGGGGTAGCTGATAAGGGGGGGAGCAGAAGACAACCATGCCCATGATTTATACCAGGGAGAGCAAAGGGTGATGCTAACGCAGATAAGATTGCAACAGAGACGCATAGTGGGGGCGCCTGTGTGTCTGGGATGGGAAAAAAATTGATTTGTTCCCAAGGACCAGACCGACCTCGAAGCCATCCACTGAGCTCATGTTGATGGCCAGGTGCACATCACGTGATTAGGCCTCAGTGCAGGGCAGTGATTTCAGTAACTTAACCAATCACCTAGCAGCAACCCAAAGTGAAGAGATTGAAACCCACGTGTGAAGAAGTTGGAGTTGAAGAGGATGTGGCCAATGAAATGGGGGACCATATGTAATCAGCAATATGTACATAGGTGGTAGCCAATGAGGTTGGGGGATGAACACTGTATATTGTATGTGCACAGATGACGATTTTCACAGTAATAATGAGCTATTTGCTTTGAGGAAGAGAGAGAGTTCTGCGACAGAGGACTAATAAAACCCTGTCGCCATTTTCTTTTTTTTAAACCAATAAAGCTCTTGTTCTTCTTACAAAAGGGTGCACCAAGCCGTTTCCTTAGAGGATTGTTATTGATCTGTCTGGTTGTTGGAGGTTTACCCTACACCATTTCTGTAGCAGATTTCATCATGCAAAGGAAAGGACGGCAGGAAAGGAGGGAAGATGGTTGTCAGATGGACACTTTATATTAAATCTTGAGATCTGAACACTGCAAGTAAGATTAACACACTACAACCCTTATCACTTGAACAATTTGAATAAATGTTTCATCAATTCAGATAATCTGAGGGCTGTCTTTCAATGGAATCAATAGGTTATGAGGGACGACAATATCCTGTTCCCAAAAGCGTTTTATTATCTATATTTATCATTTTTCTTCATTTTCCAAAAACCAGCAATACCCCCTTTATTTGCTCAGACTTCTATCCAAGGATAATCTATTATTAATACCATTGCCACACAATAGTGCAATTTAATCATACAATATGTACCCATGCACTGAGGTTTTTAAGCAGACGCTGCCTACCTAACTATTTCAATGTGTGAATGAAATGCTTAAATGCACACTGAAAACTGAAGTCCTCCACAGCAGTGTGAATCATACCCTAGTAAGGATGTGTAAATCTAGCCAGGAGCTATTTATACACAACTTTGTTGAGTACCATAAAGGCAAAGGCCCAACAGAATTAAAAAGCTGCCAACACCTCTGATATTCCCTTTTTTCCAAAATAATCTATCTCCAGTTCTTACGTGGAGTTGTGAAAAAGTAGTCAGAAGAAACATTTGTCAAAGAAACGCAGATAGGCTAAATTAAAGAAGAAATGAGTGGCTCAAAGATTTGGTATGAGTTTCATACACCAACTTGAAATGTGCCGCTTTTAATCTGACACTGATCATTAATGAGACAACTGCTTGAATTGGGGTTGTGCTTACATTATGTATAAAAAGGTATTCAGGTGAACACTGGCCAATATTCTTCTGCCATCTATTGCCACCTATTAAAAATGACCTTCATATTAACATCATTAAACTTCGTCCCAACTCTTACTCCTCCAAAATTAGTTGAAAAGAACAGATGACGCAGTCAGGGTGGTCTACGGTAGTGGGACTCCACAATGGGAAGTGGGCAACAGCGCAACCATCCACTGTGGAAAAGCCCAACAGAGCAGTCTGCCCAGAATTGGCGTTGCAGAGGAGGCGGAGTAGCCTACAGTGAGTGGTGTAGAGGACACCCCGTGCTAGGTAAAGGGGTAGACAACCACAGCACATGGAAAAGTCTTGCACCGTGGGATTCTCACCCAGTTACTCCTGGGTGCACACCAAGCGCTCAATAACCAGTCATTCAAATACACCTTATGTGCCACTGAGGACATGCAAGGCACTTTGGCATGTGTGTGTACTGGGTTGTACCTGTAAATGCTCCAGCAATTACACAGATTCTGGCTTTTATAATGTTCAGGAAGCAGTACTTAAAATAAGGCAAATAATGACTGCCACACTCTATTCTTGCACCCGGGAGAAATAGGGGGCAATGGAAGATGATGGGTTGCACAATGCACATCCAGCTCCCATGGCCTCCTAAACAATTCAGGCTGCAAAAAATATATTAGTGCACAGGTAAATGTGCTAGGCTGCAGGGTGGGTGGAATGTGCAAAATCGGAACAACAAATATAATGTTTTGTAGCAGTTATGGGAACATAGGTAGGTCACGGCATAGAGCACGAGTTAGAGTGAAGTACAGTGGTAAAAATAGCGGAAAATGATGGCATAGGCCCAGGTCCCAGACGCGAAAGATAACTGAAGCACCGCCATATTAAAAGTGAGGCCCAGTAGTTTGCAGGCCCATTATAAGCAGCAGCGTTTTGTGATAAGAGTTTGAATCACCTTCCAAGCCCAAGAAGGGAAAGCAAACACACAGGCCTCGAGGCTGAGCAAATGAAAATATAACTATCATGTTGTAGGCCTGCCAAACTAGCAAGGAATGTGAATGGCCGAGCATGGGCAGGGCTGTGCCCTTCACGCATGACAAAACCATGTGAGCCAGGCCAGAGGTCTTCAGCTGCCAAAAGGCCTGGTCTAGATTTCGAGCACTAGCACCCCCGAAATCATGGCCAACCAATTGGAACTGCCAGAACAGACTACCTAAAAGCAAGCAGAATGTGGCTAATTAGTGTGGACCTCGAGAAGCTACAGGGAGTGGCAGGCTTAGAAGGGAGGAGCCAGGAGTGAAGCATACAGTGATTTGTGATATGAGAAGCAAGAGGTGATGCCAACCAAGCAAGGTGGGCGGTACCGGCATGCCTGGTATCAAGAGAAGCACATAATTATTCTAAAAGGACAAATCTGACCTCAAAGGTATCCTCTGAGCTCATGTCAACAACCAGGTGCACACTATGTGACTAGGCCAACGGGGTGGGAAACATTTCAGGTAACTCAGCAATCCAGTAGCTGGGAACCACAGTGATGGAATAGGGGGACCACGTGTTAGAGGGCAGGGGTAGATTAGGATGTGGCCAATCGGACGACGGACTATAGGAGACTGGTAGTATGCATATTGGTGGCAGCCAACTAGGGTGGGGGATGAACAATGTATACTGTGTGCATCATTGATCACCATAGCTCTCCATATAACATCATATTTGCTTTGAACTAACAGTTCCGTGTCAGTTTGGTTCCACGGGACTCTGTCACCTTTTTCCTTTTTAAATACAAAATACACTTGTTTTCCTTGCAAAGAGGTGCACCGAGCGTTTTCCCTAGAGGAGTGTTTATTCTTGTCTGGAGGTCTTGCTTTACAACCACCACAAAGCAAGCTGAGCATTACTATCCTGAATGGGTTCCGTCATACCCACCCAACTCTATACTTCTTTCGAGATCCTGGTCTGCAGGTTGTTCATCTCTCCCTCCTCTACTTTGGCCATTGCTACCATCTACCAGCCTCCTGGCACAATCACCCTGTTCCTCTCTGAATGGGCCGATTTCTGCTTCTCCTTACTTTCATCCACCTCCAACCTCCTCCTCCTCTTTGTTGACTTCAATATCCAATTGGATGCCTCTGCTTCAGCATCCACTCTTTTCATTGACCTCTGGGCCTCTCTCCCAATCCATTCTTCCTTCCAGTTCAACCCACTCGGCTGGACAAACCCTGGATGCCATCAACCACTCCGACCTCTCGCTTGCTCCCCCTCTGGACACCCCTCTCTCCTGGTCAGACCATGCTCTCCTCTCCTCTCCTCCCACCTGGGTCCCTTCGGCCCTCCTACCACACCCACAAAATTCCTGTCAACCTCGTTCTCGAACATTCGCCCAATGAAACTAGTGTCAGCTGCTGCCTTTGCTTCTACCTCCATGCCACATTACCCCCCTACCTCAGACTCCACCACAGACATTGATCTCAGCATCATCAATACTCTTGACATCCTTGCCCCAGACCGTGGGTGCAACTGGTTGATGTAAATCAGGCTGGTTTTTGCTGCATGCCCCTAGAGGTGGATGTTTTTTGCCTTCTTGGAGCTTGGTTTTAGACTTTGTTTGTATGGGTACGCCCAGCAATACCCCTAGTAGCAAGTTAATGAATATGAGGCTCCCCTCTGGTATCCGTTTCCGCCTCCGTTTGTTGCTGTGGAATGACCCGAGGCTCCTCAGAAGGAGCGAAAAGTGCATCTCACCGTTAGTGTGGTAAGTGATCTTGCTGTATCGGTTTCCTTTTTAAAGGGCATCGTCAATTTTTAGTCCGAACAGTTGGTCTCCCCGAAAGACATGTCTAGTACCTTTGGCTGAACATCTGCCCTGAAATCTGTGCACTTTAACCATGCCTATCTCATTAGCACAACACCATTATTTGTTTAACCCCTTAAATGCCAAGGGTGAGCTATCTCGTCCTTGACATTACGTACGCAGTGCCAAGGACGAGATAGCTCTGCAAAGCAGGGATCGCTCAAAACTGTAATCCAACCCCCGGACCCGGTCCCCCCTCACTGCCAGGGGGCTGGATTACCTTCAGTTTCACGTCGGTGTGCATAAAGCACGCCTACGTGCAAGAGAAAGTAATTTTCAGCCATTTCGGCTGCTGCAGTGAAAATAGAAGGTGAGTCTTCACCTTTCTCCCCTTCTGTTAAGCAGAAACCTGTGCAGTTCCCTTAGGGACCACTGCAAAAGATTTAGGACTACAGGTGGTTGGCAGTAAACCCAATTGGTAGCAGTCTGTACCACCCAGATTTACCTGGTAGCTGTGGCTGAGCAGCCAGACTTCTCTCAAGATGAGTTAGGCAGTATATGGAGTATACACAATAGGTACAGACAACCAGTAGCAAAAGCAAACACTGACCACAGCTTTGGTGTAAAAGTATATAATTATTTATTTAAAGGCACACTTGTAAATTAAACTAGCACAAAAAGAGGCACTATTATATATATACAACCCTGATTACTTATTAGACAGGTCTTAGTGAGAAACACCACTTATTTTCAGACAGAGGTGAGCGCTTAACCTAAGATGGCACTCTAATAAGTTATAAAAAAAAGGGAGGGAAAAAGGCAGAGTTATGAAAGCACACAATTTCAATACTTTTAAAAGAACCACAGTGAGGTAGGTTAGGCAAAGTCTACTGGGGAGCAAGGAAGTTCAAATGCCAGACCCACTCTTAGAGAGAGCAAGCGAAATGTGTCGAGGATCAAACAGTGGGGTTATGCCTAAAAGAGTCTTTATAAATAGTTCGCAAAAGATTGAGATCAAGTCAGGAAAAAGTTAGTTAACAGGCCCCAGGCTAACCCAGGTTAGAAAATCGAGGATTTACTGTCACCCCGAACGATCTGTCGCAAGGGAAGCCAGGCGGGACACAGATAATGGGGCGGGGAGAGGGCCCCCACAAATTGTGGGACAGGCCCCCCAGTGGGTGGGGCAGTAAGGTTTGGGCACCCCGGGGCCAGATTGGCATGGTGGAACGCATTTTAGGGGGGGCTGTGGGGCACCGCAAAGGGACAGGGAATTTTCTAATGGGATGGGACGGTGACCCCCCCACCCGCAATGGAGTGGGTGCCAGGTCATGCAGCCCTCCCTGGGACCAGATACCTGCTCCTAGGAAGGGACGTCTGAGCCCAGGGAGGAGTGCAGGACACCCCCCCCCATTATCTGCTCCCTGGGGAGGGCTACATGAGATGCGCCGCCTCTCCAATTGGGGTGGGGGTGGAGAGGTGCACCCCCCTTCACATTTGAAAATTCCCCAGCGGTGTAGGGGGCCCCTCAGCCCCCGCTAAAGGGCAGGCTGCCATGTTGAATTATTTTCTTTGTTTACCAAACTTTCCTTGGCGCAGAGGGGCACATTGGTGTGCCAATCTGGCCCCGGGGTGCCCAAACCTTACTGCCCCACCCACTGGGGGGGGCCTTTCTCACAATTTCTTGGGGCCCTCTCCCCGCCCCACCCCAAATGGAGGGGGGTGTACCTCACCCGTTTGTAGGAGGCCCAGGGAGGCCTGCATAAGGTGCCCCTGCCACCCATTTGGGGTGAGGGCCCCGCAGAAATTGTGGGACAGGCCCCCCAGTGGGTGGGGTAGTAAGGTTTGGGCACCCCGGGGGCCAGATTGTTACACCAATGTGGCCCTTTATGCCAAGGGGAGTTGGGTTACCAAAGGAAAAAAAGGAAAATGGTGGAATGCATTTTAAAGGGGGCTGTGGGGCACCCCAAAGGGACGGGGAATTTTCTAATGGGATGGGCAGTGACCCCTCCCCACCCGCAATGGAGTGGGTGCCAGGTCATGCAGCCCTCCCTGGGACCAGTTATCTGCCCCCAGGGAGGGCTACATTTTCTGGTGTGACCGCAGGTAACATGTTTTTAGTTTTGTTTACAGCTTTTTCTACGTGAGCAGCTGCACCGTTATGGGAGTACTGTTTTTTATTATTCTATGGTTAGGGCCCACTGTCAGTGGGGTGGGTGAGACTGGGGCTGGATTGTTGGTGGTGTGGGTGGGAATGGGCCGTCTGGGCAGATATGTTGGTGGGCTCGGACACAATTGCAGGGGCAGGCCACAAATTGCCCCCCCCCCCCCCATGCCAGCAGAACATTGGTGTTTCCCTGGGAGCGGATCCCTCCCATGTGGGTTGTCCGTCTGCAAGCCCAGGCTCCACCTCTGGCTGTGCTATGTTACAGAGGTCACCTCTGGGGAGGAATGGGGATCCTGCTGGGGCTCCCTGGAGCTGCTGCTGTGCTTAGGGGACGGTACACCCACATGGTACATGGATGTCCAAGGCCAGGGACATCACCTCGAACCGTCCTGGAGTTGCGGCTGGGCTGCATTACAGCTTTTCCCTTCCGGGTGGTATTGGCACACAGCCGAGACTCCTTGGTGGGGAGAAGTAACGCAGGGCAGCCAGGGCTCCAGCAAAGTCGGCGGTAATATCCCTAGCCTTGGGCACCCTTCTCCCATGTGGGTCTTTGCCGGGGGTTCTGGGAAATAAATTCAGGGCCGAGTTGCGTAAGTCAGACCTCTATGGATTCCCACGGGTGTCCTCTTTTGGGAAATGCATGGGGTTCCCTGTTTTCCTTGCTGGCTTTGACACCCTAGGCCCAAATCTGTAGGTTGACTAAATGTTCAAAATGGGCTGTGCCGAAAGGCTTGGGGTTACCAGTGGGTTACCCTTTTCCTTTTGGGCCCCCGGTAGGTGCACCCACACATGTGAGGTGCCATTTTCATCAGGACACGTGTGGGGACGCGGGAAGATAGGCCATGTGTTGTTGGCGGTGTGTTTCGGTGGGTGGCCAGAGCGAAATGTCTGAGAATTGTCTTCATTTACAGCCAATTTAAGAGACATTTCCCTGTGTCCACTCACCGAAACACGTTGCCAACAGATGTCATACCTTCTTGCACTCCCACAGGTGTCGTGATGAAAACAGTACCTCACATGTGTGGGTGCACCTATCGGGGGCGGAAAAGGGTAACCAACTGGTAACCACAAGCCTTTCGCCATAGCACAATTTGTTCATGTGGGCAACCTACAGATTTGGGCCTAGGGTGTCGAAGCCAGCAAGGAAAACAGGGAACCCCATGCATTTCCCAAAAGAGGACACCCGTTGGAATACATAGAGGTCTGACTTGCGTGAAGCGGACCAGAATGTTTTACGCAGAACCCCTGACAAAGTGAAAAATGTGGGGGTTTTCGACACAGTTCAGACTTTTCCAGGGCTTCTGGGTAATACATTCTGGGCCGCATTGCGCAAATCATACCTCTGCGGATTCCCACAGGTGTCCTCTTTTCGGAAATGCATGGGGTTCCCTGTTTTCCTTGGTGGCTTGGACACCCAAGGCCCATATCTGTATGGTGTGCCTGTCTTGAGAAAGTGTGAAATTCAGGTGTCGAAACAGACTTGGGGTTACCTGTGTTTTAGGTTTTCCCCTTGGCGCCCAGGTAAGTGCACCCACACATGTGAGGTACCGTTTTCATTGGGACACCTGTGGGAACACGGGAAGGTATAACATGTGTTGTGTTCGTGTGGTTTTCATAACGTTTTGACCCATTTGCTGGTGCCCTTTGTCACACAAACCTTTCATTCCCCAAATGTGCCCTACATTTAGTCGCTGCTTTAGGCACCATACACTTTTGTAACCTGCACAAGTCACCTACCCTTGAAAAGGTCTGCCTGTGCTCTTTCAAAAAAAGAATGCTTGCCGTTCCTCACCACATTGTTTTCCCGATTTACACATGCTAAGTGCGTCTATTCAGGCCGTAAGCATAAAACTCCTGTGTACCATGGCTCAGTGTTTGGCTTGTGGTATTGCTTGTTTTGTAAAACACTACAAAAAATGTGTGCTTCCCTAACTACAAGAGTCGGGGGAATGTAGCGGAGCATTGATTTTCTCAAAATTCATAGAAGCCATTGCCGTACCAAGCCAACCATGTCCACCACATACCTTTTTTTCGCTCATTTTCCTGCTTTTCCCCCCAATCTATGGCATTTTCCCCTACCTAGTTGTTGGCCGACCTAAATCACCCCTTCCTAAACTTGGAATTTTGTCTACTTTTCAGAAATGTATGCCTTTCTGTCCTCCAATACGGCTTTCCTACCCTTTTCTTCCATTCCGTCCATGCATGTCCAATTGGCAAAAATGGCCAAAATCGCCTACCTCTCACAAAACGATTGATAACCACATCAAAATAATGTTTTCTCGTTTCCACTCAACCTGTTCTTGAAAGCCAGTAAATTGGGGAATTCAGCACAGCAAACCATTTGTTTCTAGCTCTTACAAGGAAAAAACCACAGGCTTCTTTGTACATCATTTTATTGGCATTTTTTGAAAAAACACAAAATGTTCACCCTTTTTGCTTATTTTCTCTCACCCCCCCTACAGCAACCTAGGATTCCTGGGTGGCGTTACGACCGCCTACATGTGGGGAAAAAAAGGAGTCAAATATGGCCGAGATATCTCATGTAACAAAAAAGTTACAAGCCAATGAATGGCCACATACCGAAATCACCAAAAAAGGCCTTGGCAATGGAGGGGGGGGGAATACCCATGGCACTTAAAAGGTTCAACTCTGTCTGCGCAACATCGACTGCTATGTTGTTCGCATGATTGGAGGCGTCTTCCCCTTCTTGCAGGATGTGTAAGGTCTGCTTTCTTTTATCTTCTAGCAAGTACTAATAGCGGAGCCATCTGGTTCCACATCTTGCGGCCTTATCTCAAGAGTATTGCCAGTGAATTTGCTGCTTTTACTGTCGTGGCTCCCATGGCCAGAACTGTCTTGCCAAATGCATCTCGTTTCCTGCTGTCGTTAGGTGGTACTGCGTGATTTTGACCTTGAGTTATTAAGATTTCCTGCATGCTGCCGCTTATACCACAGAGTCGTGTGTTGGTTGGGAAGTAACGCATTTTGGGGACACCTTTGGTGCGTTACATTTCTTCACTAAGCAGCCTTTTAATGCTGGTTATGAGAAGGGTTTCTTCATGAGCAAAAGCCCTTCTTCCAAAACATGGTCGAGAATGGGAGTCAACATTATCGCCTTTCTGCGCTTGTGCATCAAATTGAACAGGAAACCATTTTTTTTTCTGCATATATGGCATTAGGTCAAATTCTTCACAAGCCTTTTGGACTGTATTGTGGAATACCTGTTATGTCATCAGGTGGAGACTGACACAACGGTGCTTAGTTTAGGCCCAAGTCCATGTCCTCCCAGTTATCTAGCTATGGTGATTTTGAGGTAGAGCTGTCAGCGTCCCTGTTGTCTCCCTCATCATCCGTGGTAGAGGATTGGAGTTCTCCTTCCTGACTCTATGGGGAATGTTGTGTCCTTGGAGAAGCCCCTTGCGTTCTAGTGGGACTGCTGGTCCTGTGCACTAGTGTTTGCCTCATAGGCTTGATAGGCGTCCTTTGCAGTGAGGTTGTACGCTTGGTGGGTGTATTAGCTCTTGATTCATCCATCGCTGTTCTGTCAGACCTGTGGGGTTCCCCAGAAGGGCCTGGTGCGTCATCAGATACCTGTGGGTGTGGTTGGTTCACTGGCAGCCTAGCATCCAGTTGTTGAAGTAGAGACTGGAGAGTAGATAAAACCTTTAATAACAGGAACTGTGGGTTGAGAAAGGTTCCTGTAGGCTTTGAAGGGATGGAAAGGGCTGCCGGTTTCTGTTCTGGCAACTCCTGTAACCTTGGTTCCAGTTTCATATGAAGTTGTGAAGCAATATTTCCAGGTTTTGAAGAAATGAACAAGTTACTTACCATCTGCTAACGTTCTTTCGACTGGATGTTCCTCCAACGTATTCCACATCTTTGACATGTAATGTCCACAGCTGTGTACTTTGGAAACTTTTTCAGCAGAGTCGATGTTCCTCGAAGGCGACGTCACCGGATGTTATAGATAGTATGTACGGTGCCCATAGCCTCAGTTTATGTTTTTTCCTCCATAACGTGTGACATGCATATACATGCTTGCTTGACAGCACAAACTTGCGGCAACGTAAGCTGCAACAGCATAGGAAATTCCCCAGAGGGGCAGGCTGGGAGGGCGATGTGGAATACGCTGGAGGAACATCCAGTCGAAAGAACGTTACCAATTGGTAAGTAACTTGTTCTTTGAATGGATTGTGTCCTCTAACGTATTCCACATCTTTGACAGACTCCCAAAGCAGTACTAGAAAATGGAGTAGGGAAAAGAATTTAGAATACCCAATCAGATGGCAGAATAAAGAACTGCCTTGCCAAAGGCCATATCTTGACCATGGAGTGTAACAAAGGTGTGGATAGAATCCCATGTGGCTGCGTCACAAATATTCCCAATAGGAACTCCCCCTTGCAGGGCTGTCGAAGTAGCCACGCCCCTAGTGGAATGAGCTCGCAAACCTTCAGGAGGGTCCTTGCCTGCCAATCTGTAACATTCAGTAATGTGAGGGTAATCCACCTGGCCATGGTCTGTTTGGGAACAGACTGGCCCAATCGGTATCCAGCGTACCTCACAAAGAGTTGATTGTCCACTCTGATCCTGGACATCCTAGAAATATAAAAGCTCAGTGCACTCCTAGGGTCCAACCTATGGAGCCGCTACTCTTCCTTACCAGGATGAGAAGGATAGAAAGAAGGAAGAACCACTTTCTGGCTTAAATGACATTCAGATACTACCTCAGGTAAAAAGGAAGGACGCACCCTCAGTACAACCCCATCCTTGTGGAACGATGTAAAGGGTGGCTTAGATGAAAGTGCCTGCAATTCACTCACTCTGCGAGCGGAAGTAACCGCAACCAAGAACACTGTCTTGAAAGACAATAGTCGCAAAGGACAAGAGTGCAAAGGTTTAAATGGAGCACCCATTAGGAATTTCAAGACCAAATTCAGATCCCAAACCGGCACCTGGAACAGGGACGGCTGGAACACATTGGTGAGCTCTTTAAGAAATTGGGAAATCAAAAGGAATCTTAAAATAAGAACATTCTTCAGACGAGAGCTTGAAGATAAACAGCGCAGCCAGGAAACCTTTAATGGTTCCTACTTGAAGGCCCCTGTGGCCCAAAGAAAGCAAGAAAAATAGAACCACAGGAATGGAACACTGAAAAGGATCAACATTTTGTCCTCTGCACCAGTCGCAAAACTAACGCGAACGGTACAGGGATTTGGTTGCCGGCCTCCTGGCCGAAAACAACACCTCCATCACGTCATCCGGAAGGTCCCAATTCTTATACCTCAACCTTTGAGATAACAAGCGTGAAGGTTGAGAGTCTTGACAACTGGATGGCAAATCCCCTCTCCCCCTCGCGCACGCAAGAGCAGACCCTCTTGGTAGGGAAGACGGGCTGGAGGGGAGATGGACATGTCTAGGAGGTCTGGGTACCACGCTCTCCTAGCCCAATCCGGAGCAATGAGGATCATGTAGGATCCGAACCTACGCAACCTCCTAAACATGTGAGGAATGACGGGTACCAGAGGAAACGCGTACAGGAGTGGGAATGACCAATCCACTACGAATGCTTCTCCTAAGGCTCCTCACGGAGGAAATTGCATGAGCAGAATCTCTCGCACTTCCAGTTGGTACTGCAAAGAGATCCACTTGTGGGGTTCCCCAAAGGGCGAAGATCTCCAGAAGGACTTCCTGAGCCAACTCCCACTCATGAGAGACTGCTCTGCCTGCTCAGATTGTCCGCCGCCGCATTCTCATCTCCGGCCAGATCATCTGCTGAGAGTGAAATTCCCTGCTGGATTGCCCAGAACCAGAGCTGCATCGCACAACGGGAGTGACCCTACCCCACCCCCTTTTTTTGTTGAGGTAATGCATGGCCACTGTGTTGTCCGTCATGATCAGGACACACTTCCCCCGCACGGACGGCAGAAAAGCCTTCAGGGCCAGCCTGGTGGCCCTCAGCTCTAACAGGTTCATGTGGAGTTTGGACTCCGACGGAGACAAACAACCGCTGGCGGTCAAATCCTCAGCATGAACTCCCCATCCTATGAGGGAAGTGTCTGTCACTACTGTCACCTCCGGCCACGGTTGCCAAAACAGCTCCCCCTTCATCAGGTTCCCCTCTTTGGCCCACCACAGAAGATCCTGTGTGACCGAGAGTGGAATCTGAAGGGGATCCGACATCTTGCCTGAGATTTGTGACCACTGCATCTTGAGGACCCATTGCAGGGATCTCATCCTCAGTCTGGCCTCTGGCACCAGAAAAATGCAGGATGCCATGAGGCACATCAACCTTAAGAATTCGAAAGCCGGGAGACGCTGGGCATGTTGAAACTTGTCCACCATCTGCACAGCGTGATGAGCCCTGACCTTGGGAGGCGAGCACTTCCAAGGACGTGTCTAACACTGCCCCGATGTACTGGAGCTGTTGGGAAGGTGTCAGATGCGACTTCTTGAAATTGAGGGAGAAGCACAGCTTGTGGGGGGGAGCGGCAGGTGAGACAGATGATCCATCGCTTGTTCAGGAGTACGTGCATGGATCAGCCAGTCGTCCAGGTAGGGGTAGACATGAATCCACCCTCGCCTGAGAACGCTGCCGACACCACCATTAGCTTGGTAAAGACCCTCAGGGTGGAGGTCAATCCGAATGGCAGGACCGGAAATAGAGTGAGAGTCTCCAGCCACAAACCTAGGGTACCTTCTGTGCTTTGGGTGAATCAGCACATGAAAGTAAGAATCCTGTAGGTCCAGAGACACCAACCAATCCTGAAGTCGAAAGGCCTGGAGGACCTGAAAAAAAGAGTGACCATTTTCAACTTGTCCTTCCTGAGAACTTTGTTCAACCAACTCAAGTCCAAGATGGGTCTCAACTCCCCCGTCTTTCTTTGGAATCAAAAAATATGGGGAATACCATCCCTTGTTCCTCTCCGCTACAGCCACCAGTTCTATAGCGCCTTTCTTCAGCGGGGCCAAGATTTCCAGCACAAGGAGCGGATCTGGGGGCTTCAAAGAGAAATTCCCCAGTGGATTGTCGTGAGGTCGCTTTAGGAAGGGAAGGCAATAGCCGTGGGCTATTGTTTCCAGAACCACGCATCCGAAGTAATAGCTTGCCATTCTTCGAGATGCTGAGACAGTCTGCCCCCAAATGGCGAACAATGGAACATGGCCTCATGATTGCTTTGGAGCGGCTGCGGCAGCGCCTGAAGCCAAGGAGGCAGCTGCTTGAGCTGCTTTGGCATCCCTATTTCCCTGACCACCACAGGTACTCTTACGCTGACCCCTTTGATTTACAGCTCCTCTCGTCCTACCAAAGGAGGAGTAGTAACAAAAAGAACCTCCCTTCCACTGCTGTCCCCTAGGACGAAAAGGCAGAGGTT
Organism: Ambystoma mexicanum; assembly: GCF_040938575.1. NCBI lineage: Eukaryota > Metazoa > Chordata > Amphibia > Caudata > Ambystomatidae > Ambystoma > Ambystoma mexicanum. The sequence continues at coordinate 758,971,696 of NC_090930.1, forward strand.
GACTCTCAGCTGCGCTCAAAGATTTAGCCGCAACTTTTGAGTCTGCAACCTCTCAAGGCTCTCGTCAGCCTTGCTGCCAAACAAATACATGCCATCAAAGGGCATGTTCAAAAGATGGGCTTGCACATCCGGAGCAAAACCCGAATTCCGCAACCACGCAAACCTGCATATAACGGTGCTCACAGCCATGGACCGCATAACACTGTCGGCCGTGTCCAAAACCAACTAAAGGGATTCACACATGGCAGCCTTGCCATGTTGCACGAGAGCAAGGAACCCATCTCTTTCTTCCCCTTCGGGAATATGCTCAGCTGCTAGAGAAACAATTCCACAGAGTGTGTGAAAATCTTGCTAAGGCGCAAGTGGAGTTGGCTGAATTCAGCGCCATACTCCCCGCAGAAAACACCTTGCGTGCCCAACTATCAAAGCGCTCGTCGTCCCTATCAGGAGGGATGGTAGGGTATGCCGCATGCCTCGAGGTGGCAGCAGCCGCCTGAACCACCAAACTCTTGGGAGTGGGGTGAGAGGAAAGGTAGCTGGGGTCGCTACCGGAAGGGCAGTATTTTTTAGTTAACGATTTGTTAACTGCCGGAAGAGATTCCGGTGTCTGCCAAGCAGCCGCCACCCTTTTCTGAAATGTCAAATGAAAAGCTAACACCAGGTCAGAGGACGGACCTTGATCCAAAATATCCGTTAAGTCATCGTGAGCAAAAGCTTCTGGAGGACTAGACCAACCAAGTTACTCAGTGATCCTAGCCATCAGTCTCCTGTAGGACGAATCATCATGAGTCTGCCAAAGTCCACCTCAGGAGAAGTGTCCAAGCCACTGGCATCATGAAGAGGATTGCTGTAACTCTTCCAACGGAATGTCCTCAGAAAAGACAGGAGCCACATCAGGCTCAAAAGGGTCCAATTCTAAATCTGACCTCTCCTCATCCTTATAGAGGTCATCCAGAGGGAGAAAAAACTCCTGCCTAGGGACGGAAGAGGGTCTGGAATCCTTAACAGGCCTCACAGACATGGAAGTAGCCTTACTTGGAGGATCCACAGTACCCGGGACCTCCATCTGCAAATTCCGGCCAAAAGGCCCTGAATGCGTCGAGGGTGCTGATGGCTTTGGCGGCTAGGTCGGCATAGAAGTCTATAACGGCGCCAAGGGCTGGTGTGGAGGCAAAGCTTTGACTTCCGTATCTGACGGAAACAGTGCCGACAGAGTCGGCACCGACCTCGAGCCCTTGCCAGATTTCTGCAGTCTCGTCGGGGACGAAGACCGAAACCTGGAAGCCTGTCTCATGCGATCAGCCTGAACTCTGTCTTAACAGGACCTCGCAGGTTCTCGATGCGAATCGTGCTGAGGACCCGAGCCAGAAGGCGCACGAGCCACGGACCGAGACCATTTCCTGCCGGCTTCTTCCAAAGGCGCGGATGCAACTGTGCCCTGGGATTGAAAAATCGCCAGCATCTGCTCCCTGAAGGCTGCCCATTCCTCCGGAGTTGAGGACTTAGTAGGACAAGCCACTTTACTTGCAGCACCATCCTCTGAGGAGGACGGGGAAGGTGACCGGTGACAGCGCTTCCTGGAATGCCGAGAGGAGGAAGAATGGCGGAACCCACTCCAGGACCGAGATCCCCGGGACTCCCGACGCAGAGAGTCGCCCCTCGAATCGTTGGTGGACATCCCCTTAGCAATTTTACAAGGCGTAATGGGTTTAGAACCCCTACCTACCTGAAGCTTCCCCTTACGCTCCCGCAAGGCCTTAACAGTCAGCGATTGGCATTTGGAACAGTCGTCAGTGTCATAACCCTCACCCAAACACCACAAACAAATGTGATGCAGGTCCGTAATCAACATTTTAGACTTGCAGTCCCGGCAAGTCTTAATGTCATGATGCCTACCCCCGGGCATCCGGACCCAGTCCAGGAGCCTCGGGAGCTGGCATCCAGTCATTTATTGAGACCCCAGCAGCCCCGGCTGGGGGATATCTGGGTTCATTCCTGGCGCCAAAGGCACCAGGCTCATAGACATTACTTACCTCCTGCAGGCCATGCTGCAAATGAATCAAAGCCCACGTGAGGCCTGGATGGGACTATTTTATTACAGGGACTATTTTTTACTCAGGTGTGGTTCTGGGGAACTTCTTACCTGGGACTACTTTGCAGGCTATTTAAACCACGCCCGAACAGCAGCCCATGCTTTGTGTTATTCTGCACTTCAGCAGCTTGACGCTCACCGTGCCTGTAGCATCCAGTCCTCTGCCAAGCCCGCCTCGAACCTGGACACCATCCTAGAAGAAAGAGAAATAAGAACAAGAACTTACCTTTTAATCTTCATCTGTTCCCGAATTCGCTGCACTTCAGAATTGGAAGAGGCACGTCGGAAAATAAAAGCATTGCATCGCTAGCAGGCGCGCCGCGCCATACTTACCAGTCTGCATCTCCACGGTTCAGTGCTGCAGCCATCATTTCATCACTGCATCCATGGAACCTGGAAGGGACAAAGAACAAGGTGAGCCGGGTGCTAACAAAGACAATCAAAGCAACCATATTATACTGACCAGAGTTACCGCTCCCCTAGGCATCTTTCATCGGCGTTCCACCTCTAACACCGCACCTGTGGGAGGAAACAACACTTGTTAAAGACATTTATTTCGCTTTTACTGGACAACGCTGGGTAATACAGACTCTTACCCACGCGCAACCTGCAGCACTTCAGGTGAACTCTTCTCGGATTAAGCTGCAATACAAAAGGGATAAAAACGAGTGAATAACAGACAATTTAACTCTATAGACATTATACTGACGGCTCCTTGCCATTTACCACGGAGTCCAACACGTCTGGAACTCGCCCAAAATCTTCACACCAGTGAAGCAACTGGGATTCTACACGCCCCTGTGCTCAGTGCAGGATGGAGAGCTCATCATTACAAACAATAAGGTGAGACAACCAAAGGGGGAATATCGGGGTGCTTAGAGGGAACAAATTAAACAAGTGTTTCCTTGCATCCACTGGGTGGCTAATTCCCCTCCTCCTGCTTTTAGGAAACTATTTTTACGAATCAAGCAGACGAAGCTTGGGAGGCCGGTCCAGTCAGCCGTCTCTGCACTACGAATAACGTTGGTGGAGACCGTAGCAGTCCAGTTCCGATCAACGCCCCCGCGGGAGTCAGGTGAGCGTTACACTTAAAGCCAGACCACGGAGTCAGAGGAGTCGAAGAAAAAGACATTCACAAGGAAGACACGAAGGGGCGCTGAGTCTCTGATGCAAACACATTTGCGGAAAAAACGGAACTGAGGCTACGTGCGCGGTACGTCCTATTTGTAACATCCAGTGACATCGCCCTCGACTGAGGCCTTCGAGGGACATCGACCCAACGTCATTGACACAGGATACCCTCTGCCGAAAAAGTTTCCCAAGTACACAGCTGTGGACATTACATGTCAAAGATGTGGAATACATTGGAGGACACAATCCATTCGAAATGTTGGTTTCTGGCATTTTTTCTCCAGGAGAAAGCCTTGAGGCCAGAATGCACCCAAAAGGACATGGGTGGGCTACTAAAGTGAGCTTTAAAGTTCTATTATAAGCAAAATGTGGAGAGGAGAATTCCAACCTGGGACACATGTTTTGGCACTGTTCAAAAATCTAAGAATATTGGTGAGAAATAGAGCAGCGCTTGAGAGCTAACAGGATTAAAGGCCGGGTGTGGACCACTGAAGCCTGTCTCTTGGGCCTCTACAGCTTTCCAAAAAAGATGATCAACTTATCATGGGCACTTGCCAAGCGACCGACAGCGATGAGATGGAAGGCCAAAGATAGACCCAAAATGTAGATATGGTGGAAGGATCTTAAAAAGGTGGACTATGGTGGAGACAGCGGTCTGGCAAGAAGCTCTACAAACAGGAAGTAGAGAAGGCTCAATAGACATAACAGCCTAGAACATAATACATGAATAATACACCTCCGGATGATAGGCCCCCCCTGAAAGTACAGCACCTGACAGAAAGCCAAGTTGTAATGAACATGTGTCCAAGTAATGCTTGTCAAACACACGCCACCCTCAGTGGCATTGACCTGGGCATCCACGACCCAGACGGCAATACCCTGTGACCAAATTTTGTTAAAAGTTGGGGTTAGGGAGGTATTGAGGGAGGGGCGGCTACGGGTATCTAAAGAACATCAACATACATCATAATGTAATGTATTTTACTATGTACCAGAAAACCAATAAAACATTTAAAAAAGGAAAAGTCCTATTATAAGCTCTAATAAAATGTTAGAGGATTCCCAGCCTGTCGGCTGGGAATATTCCAAGCATGAAAGACCCGTTGCTGGACAAATCTCTATAGGTGTGCTACACAACCATCACCTAAGCAGCTCCTTCTAAATCAAAGGCGAAGGCCTCTAACAAGAACCAAACTAACCTAAGGGTAAAACTGTCATGTTGCAAGTTACTATCAAGGTATAAAAAGTAATATTTTACCAAATAAAAAAGCACAAACTTAAAAACTATTAAGCTAAAAAAAGGGATGCCCCACCTGACAGTTCCTTAAAATACCCTACTTGCAGTGTTTTAAGTGGGCCGGGGCCAAACTGTGGCAGTATCCAAAAAGTGGGGCTGAGCCGGGACCCTGACGGGGTTGCTCGTTCCCACCACGCCACGGCGCGACTCATTATCCCGCCAGGGCCACATCCGTGAGCGGAGACGCGCCTGCCATGATCAAGCCAGGCAGCTGTGACTGACGGAAGTGCCAGACAGCCACAGCAGTTTGCACAACGCTGTGGTTGGTTGGCACTACTGTCATTCGCAGCTGCATCCGTAAATGTGTTGGTCGCCAAACTAACTTCCTTTTATGCTTGTGCTGTAGATTGGGTCGGGGTTTGTCCGTCTGTTGAATCCTGTGCGCTTTAGGTGCCCCTTCCCCTGGGGTCGTTACTTTTGTGGGGAGTCCCGGGCTGAGTGCACAGGACACGTGGAATCCAGTGTCCTTTAGGTGACCCTCCCCAGATGCTGCAGCCATGTCATTCCCCAATATCTATTTTGACCTCCAGATCCTTCAAGCACTGAGCTGGTAATCCGGAATTCCTACCCAGGTAGTTCGAGAGAGCAAGCAGGTTAGAGATCTTAATTTTAGGGACACTTGATATGTCCTGAATGAACTCAGTTTCACAAGGGTATTGTTTATGCTCATGCGTGGCCATAGTGGTGTTGGTGTTAATCAGTGAGATCGGGGCTTTATCTACTAGACATTGAGATGGAGCAAGACCTAGCGTTTCCCTAGCTTCCTCAAATGACAGTGGTAAGGGACCCTCATATACATCCATGACATGGCCGTCCAGCCAGTCCTACATAGATCTCCTAATCGGATGAGTTCTGAGGATGTTTTTGATACTGAGCCAAGGAGGAACATCTCTTATCAACCCCGGTGCGTTTAAGCATTTGATGCCGAAATGATACTTTGATGCCGAATACTGTCTCATCTTCTACGTTTTGGTACTTTAGCCAATGGCAGAGCTATCATTTCTTGGGGTGAGGAAATAAGTATTACAGGCACGTCAGCAGCATATGAGTTGAGATCAAAGGCCTCAGGAGCTCTCACCCGCTCTGCTGCGCCAGAATCATGCAAGTATCCCCCCTGCAGCCACAAACAAGAAAGGATTCCCTCATTGCAGCCTTAATGAAAACCAAAACCTTGTGAATAAGATGGCCACTGCTTATTCACACCCTGAAAACCAGCATCATCCCTCGAGTAGCCACCGATTGGCCAGTGAATGGCCATGTGACCCGGGACGAGATCTGCCGGATGGCGAAGCCAGACTCACTCGAAGGCCAAGATCAAAGGCCTCTGGAGCCCTCTGTCGCTCTCCACAGCACGAGTTTGATGGCTAATTCACTAACCGGGTCACATATTGAAGGTAAGCCAGTTCGTCTATATTGCACGGCCGGAAAATATTGCTCTGTTATTGCAGTCTTCCCCCGGGCTGCATGCCGAAGCCATGTCCAATCCATCTGCCAGACTTCCTTCCTTCCCCCAGCAGTGCCACTAACATTGCCACTTCGCGCCACCCCCAGCAAGCAAGAGACAGCCGGTGGTCCACCCATCGGCCGCACTAACAAAAAGCAGGCCATCCCGCACTTGCGGAAATGCAACCCTACCCCTCATCCATGCCCAACGCAACCTATGATTCAAGAGAGGTACATGCCCATTCCAGCCTAACATAGGGAACCTAGCTCCACCCGCCATAAAGTCACACTCGGCAAACATCTCAAGACCACCCCCCAATCACCCATCGCCTCAACTCCCAACAGATACTTAATCCACCTACCGCTCTCAAAACAGAAAACACAACGCCCGTTGTTTTGTCTGCTATATACAATTCAGCATTGCTTTTAATCTCTTCTAGATGTCTTTAATGGTTCCTTATAGACATTCCCAGATAAAGAAAGTTAATGCCACATACGTATAGATGTATGGCACAAATTTAACTCTGGAGCCAAAAGTAGCTCCTGGTAGCTGTTGGTATAAAGCTAAGCCGTTTCTCCTGGTCTAGGAGCAGGAGCTTAATAGCACACAGCTCCCGCCATTTCGAACCATATTTGATTTTTGGCCCTTTTGAAACCTATTTCTCCCCTTTTTCAAAAATTCTCACCCTGTGGGGTTATGTTACTGTACAAAACGCGTTTTTGAAGAAAATAAGTTAATTGTGTTTTGCCCCCAGTGATCTCAGAATGTCCACGGACAAACATGGCATCCATTTCAATATATTTGGACTTTTCGCAGGTTTTTAAACAGACCAATCCGCTACATACCATGATGTCTACAGACACTGCAGAACCTCCCAATTGATCAAGGCATGCTGACTCACTGACACCAAACCAGGAAGTGTGTTTGCGGACCAACTTTTGGGCCATTTTTAAACAAACCGCTGGACAGATCGACACCAAATTTGCATGCTTTTGGGACCAACTTCTCGCGAAAGCCCATCCAGCAGTTTGCCTGCAGGCTTAATAGAATGTATTAATGGAAGTCAATGGCCTTTAAAAAATGCAAGACCCCATAACTTTGTCCCCTCCAAAATGGCATGCATGTATCTTTATAAATATTCTGATCTATATTTTTGGGGGAAGTTTAGTTGGAGATACAAACAGCGCCAAAGTTATGAGCCACCAACAGGTCCTCTTCCTATATGGAATACAACTTAAGTACAGAGTTGTGTGTGTCTGTATTTTTTAAACTATCTTGACCCTGTAAACCGATGTAGACACAGGAGTATCGACTGTTTAGAACAGTAGACTGCAAAATATGCCAATGTCTTCCACAATTGTTTATTTTCTCCTCCACCCGATTGTCATAGATATTAAAGAAGTGTGATGTGACAGTACCTTATATGAATATCCTCTTGCGAGAGCTGTCAAGCTTCAAAGTTATTCTTTTGTCAAAATCCAGGTTTCAAGAATAAATCCTTCTGACCATTAAAAACTCACTTTATTGCACTAACTTGACTTCTAGGGAGTATGCTGTGTATGTGCTGTAATTTGTTGCTGCAATCTTACCAAAAAATGTGTTCTTTGCAAAGGTCTGCAGATCTTTCTGGCTCTGGTTCTACAATTCCAATACTGGATCAAGTAAAATCATTGGGTTTCATCTTAAACTGTTTTCTCCTTAGCTCCAGCAATCAGTAGCTTAACTACTTCCACTCATTATTACTTAATGATTTTAAAACCAAAAAGGCCATTGTTATCAGAAGCAGATTGTACCACTCTAACATGGCCTATTATGGGGGTTGAACTTCTTTACAGCAATTTCCTCTATGCACGTCTACACACGCTTCCAAATGCAGCAGCTCGCATATTATCGGATATAAAGAGATGAGCACACATCTCCAGTACTAAAAAGGCACCACTGACTCCCATACATGCTAGGATTTAAATCAAACTCTTGACCTTAAGCCATACAATTTATGGTACGTCCCCTTTCTATACGAAAGGGTGGTTTGCCTGACACTGAATCAACTGTTAAGAGATTCACTCATTCTTAAGCTGGAAAACCCTAGGTTAAATAAATCTTTGGCATATGGAGGTTCCAGCACAATGGTTAGTGCCAAAGTATGAAACAGCCTTCCTCTAAACGAACAAGTTACTTACCCAAGGTAACATTTCTTCGACTGGATGTTCCTCCCATGTATTCCTTATCTTTGATGTTCCCATATCCAGCTTGCTGCTTCGGAATTTTTTTTCCCCCAGTAAACGGCGCTGCACGTCGATGTCTGTCGAGTCAATGTCCCTCAAAGGCTTCCGTCTCGACCACAACGTCATCATGGGTATAAGTAGTCACACGGAGCGTCTGTTTGTCAGTTCCGTTTTTAAGTGTTAGGCATTGTCCAGGATGAGACGGTTACTACCCTTGAGAGAGCGCAGATTGCAATTACAAGGGAAGTTTTCCTGCGGGGAAGGATGGGAGGAGCGATAAGGAATATGTGGGAGGAACAGCCAGTTGGACGAATGTCACCATGGGTAAGTAAAGTGTTCTTCGAATGGATTGTGTCCTCCCACGTATTCCTTATCTTTGATAGACTCCCAAAGCAGTAATGTATATAGGAGGAGGGAGTAAAAATGTATTCTTTAATTATGCACAGAATGCAATACTGCCTTCCCGAATTTAGTTTCTTGGCTAGTGGAGGAATCGAAGCTATAGAACCTTTTAAAGGTGTGTGCAGACGACCATGTGGCAGCTGCGCAAATGTCTTTTACTGGAAGTCACCTTTGAAGAGCTGACAAAGTTGCGATACCCCTGGTTCAATGAGCCCTCACATGCTCGGGAGGGTCTTTACCTGCCAATTTGTAACATTCTACTATAGTTAGAATGATCAATCTAGAAATTGTTTGTTTGGTGATGGCTAGGCCTAGCTTAGGAGACCTGTATTCCACGAACAATTGGTCAGTTTGTCTTAGTTTTGCTAGTCTGCTAATATAGAACCTCAAAGCACGCTTTGAGTGAAGTCTGTACACCCTTTCTTCCTCTTTCCCCGGATGAGGAGGAGGGTAAAAGGAAGGCAAGGTTATTTTTTGGGCGATAAGAAATTCCAAAACAACCTTTGGGAGGGAATTAGGCTTCACTTGCAGAACGACTTTATCCTTCCGAAAGACAGTGTGAGGAGGTTTGCAGGATAAGGCCTGTAACTCACTCACCCTTCTGTCAGAAGTTATTGCCACCAAAAGAACAAGTTACTTACCAACTGCAAGGTTCTTTTTCGACTGGATGTTCCTCCCACGTATTCCTCATCTTATGATATTCGTATCCTGCCAGCTTTGCTGCTTCGGAAAAAAAAAATCTCAGCAGAGGGCGCTGTTCACGGGGTTGTGGTGTCGATGTTCCTCGACAGGCTCCATACAGTGTCGACATCACCATCAGTAGAAGTAGCTTGTGCCGCACCCGTTGGCTTCAGTTCTGTTTTTTCAAGGAAATATTCGAGGAACACCCAGGCGTGCCCCATGACTGATAAACCCTTTGTGAAAGGAGAGTGTAATTTATGTAAACTGTACTGCGGGGTAAGATGGGAGGGGCGATGAGGAATACGTGGGAAGAACATCCAGTAGAAAGCATGTTACAGTTGGTAAGTAACTTGTTCTTCGAATGGATTGTGTCCTCCCACGTATTCTTTGAAGAGGAAGATGAAGAGCGTCTTGATCTACTGCGTGATCGAGACCTCTTGGAATGTTAACGGCGATCCGATTTTTTCGAATCGCTCGATTTCCTATGTTTTTTTGACGAGAACTTCAAGGAGGCCTTGGAAGCTTCCCGCCCCACCGCCAGTTTACCTTTCCTCTCACGAAGGGCCCCATCATCAACTGACAGAAGCCACAGTCGCCGGTTCGATGGTCTGAACCTAGGGACCAAAGATAAACGAGGTGAGGATCTGTAATCAACATCTTCAATCCGCAGTCGAAACATTTTTTTAACCCCGTCTTGAGAATAGGGGGTGGAAGAAGACAACATTTTCTGAAGAAAATTTCGAAGCGTGCCATTTGAGAGCAAAGCAATCGCAAAAACCGGAACTGAAGCCAACGGGCGCGGCACGAGCTACTTACACTGATGGTGACGTCGACACGGTACGGAGCCCGTCGAGTGACATCAACGCCGCGACCTTGTACACAGCGCCCTCTGCCGAGATTTTTTTTTTCTGTAGCAGCAAAGCTGGCAGGATATGAATATCATAAGACAAGGAATACGTGGGAGGACACAATCCATTCGAAAGACAATTTTGAGGATAAGAAACGTCAACGGGCATAAATGAAGGGGTTCAGAAGGAGTACCCATTAGAAATTTTAAGACTAAATGTAGGTCCCACAGAGGAACTTGAAAAGGAGTTGGGGGGGTAAACATTGGTCAACCCATTCAAAATTTAATTACCTAGGGCATTTTAGAGTATGAGGGTTCCTCAGCTGTGCCGACCTGGAGCCCTAGATTTTCTAAGTGCAAAAGGAAAGAACACACCATAGGTGTATTACACGAAAAAGGGTCAACATTCTTGTCCCTACACCAGCTGCAGAACTTGTTCCAACGGCAGCAGAATAAGGATTTGGTTGCTGGTCTTCTGACCGAAAGCACCACCTCCATTACGTCGTCTGGGAGGACCCAATCTTTGGACCTCAGCCTTTCAGAAACCATGCGTGAAGGCAGAGAGTCCTGAGATCGGGATGGAAAACCTGACCCCCCCCCCCCCTCTCGCGAGAGTAGATCCTCTTTGTGAAGACAAATCGGAGGACAGATTGACATGTCTAGAAGGTCCGGGTACCACGTTCTCCTGGTGCAATCCGGGGCAATTAGGATCATGGTTTTCCTGAACCTCCTCAACCTCCTTATTACATGAGGAATGACGGGGACTGGAACAAACACGTAGAAGAATGGAAATTCCCAGTCCACCACAAACATGTCACTTAGAGCTCCAATCGGGGGAAATTCCCTGGAGCACTACAGCTCGCACTTCATGTTGGCATGCGTTGCCAGCAGATCCACTTGAGGGGTTCCCCAAAAGTTGAAGATCTCTTGAAGGACTTCCTGAGCTAGTTCCCACTCGTGGGAGACTGCACTCTGCCTGCTCAGAGCATCCGTTGTCGTGTTCTTCTCTGCGGCTAGGTGCACTGCCGATAGAGAGACTCCTTGTATTGCCCAAAACAGGCAATGCATTGCCTCTCTGCACAGTGGTAGCGACCCTACACCACCTCTCTTGTTGAGGTAGTACATGGCCACCTGGTTGTCCGTCATTAGGACATTCATCCGTACAAACGGCAGGAAAGCCTTCAGCGCTAGTTTGATTGCTCTCAGCTCTAAAAGGTTGATATGTAGTTTGGACTCCGATGGAGACCAAAGACCGCCGATTGTCAAATGGTTGGCATGAGCGCCCCACCCCATTAGTGAGGCATCCATCACTACTGTCATTTCCGGCCATGGTTGCCAAAAAGGTTCTCCCTTCAAGATGTTATCCCGATAAGCCCACCACTGAAGGTCCAGTGAGACTCCGTTTGGAATTTGAAGGAGATCTGACATCTTTCCTGAGAACTGTGACCACTGGGTCTTCAGAGCACATTCTCAGACGGGCCTGAGGCACTAAAAAGATGCAGGATGTCATCAGTCCGTCCAACCTCAGAAAATCGAGGGCTGGAAGATATTGGGCCTTTTGGAATTTCGTCACCATCTGAAGAATGTTTGGAGCCCTCTCCTCTGGTGGCGAGGCTTTCCCCAGGGATGTGTTCCAGGACTGCTCCGATAAACTGGAGTCTTTGTGATGGTATCATTTGGGACTTCAAGTTGACGGAGAAGCCCCAGCCTGTGGAGGCAGTGGCAAACATAGTTTAGATGATCCAGAGCTTGTTCCGGGCAACCCGCCCTTATCAACCAATTGTCTAGGTAGCGGTAGACGTGAATCCCCCCCCCCCTCCTGAGACTAGCTGCCATAACGCCATTAGTGAGATAGTGAGAGTTGCCAAGGGCGAACCTCAGGTACTCTGTGCTTGAGATGTATTGGCACAGGAAAGTAAGCATCCTGAGGGTCCAGAGATCAACCAATCCCGAAGTTGGAGGGCCTGAAGGATTTAATTAAGTGTAACCATCTTGAACTCGTCTTTCCAGAGGAATTTGTTCAATTCTGGCAAGTCCAAGATGGGCCTCATTCCTCCGTCCTTTATCGGAATTAGAAAATATGGGGAGTACCAACCCTTGTTCCTCTCCGCTGCAGGTACCGGTTCTATAGCCTGACCACAAAAGTGATAGGCGGAAGGTTTCAAATTAATCTAAACCACTGGCAATTGCTCTGGGCAACCTTCCACGCCACCGTTTTTTAGCCCGTCTGCACCATTGCAAAAGGGGACCAGCCATGTGCAAATCAGTCAGCAGCTGCCGCCACGGAAGGTAGCAGCCCAGCCCGAACTGCTAGGCCAGGTCCCCTCTGCACAGAAAACCATGCAACCCCAGACATCTTTCGGCCTTGTTGGACCAAATCAGTGAGGTGTAGCCTGGTTCCCTGAGGAGCAGCGAGCAAGGTTCTATAGCACCTTTCTCTAGCAGGTCCAAAATCTCCTGCATAAGGAGCGGGTCTAGAAACAGCAAAGAGTTGTTCCCCGGTGGATGACACTGAGGCGTACGTAGGAAAGGTAGGCAGTCACACTGGGCAACTGTTTCCAAAGCCCAAGCATCTGACGTAATATCCTGCCAGTCGGTCAGATGTTGAGTTAACCTGCCTTCTACTGATGTTTTGTGATGTCAGACCTCAGAGAGGTTTTGGGGCAGCTGACGCAGATGTTGAGGGTAAAGCAGTACCTGCTGTTGCGGTCTTAGTACCTTTACTCCGTTCACCACGGGGGAAAACGTCTCTGGCCTCTTTGAGCTGGCTGTCCTCTGCCTTTTCCAAATGCGGAATAATAGCGAAAGGACCTACCCCTCCAGGGCGCACATGTGGGGTGGTTCGGAATTTGTCTTATCACAGCTCCAAGGGATTTGGCCGCCGCCTTCGAAGTTTGCAACTTGTCCAAACCGTCATCAGCTTTCTTGCCAAATAGATGAGTGCTGTCAAAGGGCATATTCAGAAGTCTGGACTGTACGTCAGGAGCAAATCCAGACTTCCGCAACCACGCAAATCTGCAGATTGTCGTACTAGCCGCCATGGCTCTGCTGATGCTGTCAACAGAGCCGAGACCGGTCTGGAGGGACTCGCACATAGCGTCCTTTACATCCTTGATAATGTTCAAGAAACCGTCTCTCTCTTCCCCTTCAGGGAGACGGTCACCCGCCATTGAAACACACTCCCAAACACACTCCCAAAGGGTGTGGCTAAAATCTTGCCAGCGTGCATGTGGCATTAGCAGACTTTAAGGCCATTCTGCATGTCGAGAAACCTTTCTTGGCCATGGCATCAAACATTTTATCATCACGATCCTGCCGGATTTTAGAGTATGCAGTCTGTTTTCCTGACAAAGTTAAAGCTTGAACAACTAGGCTTTCTGGGGTTGGGTGTTTTGACAAGTATAGGGGATCAGCAACTGATGCTCTATATTTTGCTGTCAGTCTTTTGCTGACTGCAGGGATCACCTCTGGCATTTCCCAGTTTGTAGACACCTTCTTTTTTAAGGCCTTGTGAAAGGGGACGATGGGATCAACTCGTGGTCCCTTATCAAGTAGGTCGTTAAGGGTCATCTTACTCCTAGCCAGATCAGGGTGTAGATAGAGCCGATGAAGAGGCCATCTCGATTGGAGGATTTTTCACGACAAAACCTCAAAGTTCTTCGATTTCTTCACAGAACCAAGCGTTACGTTGCCAAAGCTCACGAAGCCCGGAAAAAACAGAACTGGGCAATGGAAGGTACGCATGACTACTTATACCCAGGATGATATCGTGGTCGAGACGGAAGCCTCTGAGGGACATCGGCTCGACAGACACCGACGTGCAGCACCCTCTACTGGGAAAAGCAATTCCGAAGCAGCAAACTGGATATGGGAATATCAAAGATGAGGAATACGCGGGAGGACACAATCCATTCGAAATTAAGATACTGACTCTTCTTGAATTTAGAAAGAGAATAAAAATTGGATTATTTGAATCTATAATTGGTTGTTTTTGGTTTGATCAGTCTCATTTCTGGGCCTCCGTTTGATCGAGTGCTGAGAAACCTTATGGTAATAGCGCCTGTTTGCAGTGTTTTTATATAAATGGAATCACCATTGGTGTACTTATATTTACATACTATTGTGTCCAATACCTTGCCTGTAAGTGTTTCTGTAAGCTTGAAAACCTGGTTCTTCACATTAGTACTCATAAAATGTTCACCTTTCCACTGAGCCCCAGTACCAATTTATAATGTAGCTAGCTGAAGCTATGTGAATATGCTTAACATATACATTTCTGCCATCATGAACTCTGGATTTATTGATTTAAGACTGTAGCTTCCTCCCACTTGCATAATACTTGATGTTATCATTGTGTTGAAGATCTCTTACAAAACAGGAGCAATTCATGAACAGCATAACCTATTTTAAACAATTGGCCATTTTGGAGACTGTACTTGGAAACATAATTGTGACTGAGGGCTTACTGCTTCAACTGTATTTGTAGTTAGTTTTATTAGCAAGTGGGAATTTAATATTTCTAAGCATTTACTTTACATTAAATGGTTTGAAAGGACAATTAGGTTGTGCAAAACAAGGGAGGAGGTGTTGCCCACTAATACAGTTCAGGAAAAATAGATACTATGTTTAAGTACATCATGCTCAATTACACAACAAATAAAAAATACGTATTTCTCACGAAATTACATGTATGAGGATAACCAGTAACTAACAACGCATCAATGCATTTTGCACACATGAATTGATGTGGTAAATGTTCTATACCATCACATCACTTCTTTCTTCTGGAGCAAATGGAGGCATTTTACTACATGAAGAACATTACACCAACAGTGCTTTTATTTTAGAGGTTCCAAGATTGGAACAAGGCTGGATCTCCGGTCCAAAGGAAAATGAAACTCCTTACAAAAGGGTTCAGTTACTGACGGTGGTAGAGAACAAGGCGGATCCGCTGGGATTACATCATCTTTACCATGGCTATTTTTTTATTTTTTATTAGCACTTTGGTTTACACAAAAAAAGGAAAACCTTTGGCTATTTAGTTAAACATATAAAAAAAAACAGTATTAGCAGCTATAAAATGTGGTCAACTTAAAAAAAAAAAACACCACATATGTGTCTCTTCAAAAGTTCTGTGTTTAGTTTGGTACTCAATCCCGGAAACCCATCACTACCTAGCCTAGTCCATTTAACGCCCATAACCCTCCCAAACAGTGCACCCTTTGAAACGCACCCTACACACCGACAGAAATGACATACTGAGCCAGAGAGCACCCAGCATATCCAGAGAAGGAAAGACATGCATTACTTACCGTAATAGCATTTCTGATGATTGTATCTGCTTAGAATCACATGCTGTGCATATGGTCCGGCATCCAGTGGTAGCCGCGGAGTATTGCATCTTGTCTTTCGGGGACCGAAAGGGGACTTCGGCATAGGTGTGTCTGTAACACTATCCCTATCGTGACGTGTGTAGTACCCAAAATCCCTCACGCGCCGAGGTCCCTCCAATTGTATTTTTTCTGCCATGAGGGAGCCCAAGGCTATAGTGAGTGAGTACATGAAGAGAAAAAGTAGTAAGACGTATATGTTCCTTCCAACCCGAGCAGGGAGGTAGAGAGGGCGCATGTGAATCTAAGCAGATACAATCATCAGAAATGCCATGACGGTAAGTAATGCATGTCTTCTGATGCTTGTTAATCTGCTTAGAATCACATCCTGTGCATAGACTAGCGAGCAGTACCCGGAGGTGGGTTGTGAGAAGGAACAGTAGAGAAAAGATGTCTTTAGTACTGCTTGTCGCACCTGAGAATCAGACCTAGAATGAGTGTCTAGGCAATAGTGTTTTGTAAAGGTGTGTACAGAGCTCCAGGTTGCCGATTTGCAAATGGACTCAAGGGGAACATTTGCTATGGATGGCCCAGTGCCTCAAGTAGAGTGTGCTCTAGGCTTGAAGGGCAGTTCTCTCTTAGCAAGCGTGTAACAGTGTGATGCATTGAACAATCCACCTTGAGATAGCGGATTTAGAGACAGGGTCCCCTTCTCTACCAGCTGCCACTGAAACAAAGAATTGTTTAGTCTTCCTTAGTGGTTTAGTTCTTTCCAGGTAAAACATGACTGCCCTGCGCACGTCTAGTGTGTGAAGGCTTCTTTCGGTCATGTTAGTAGGGTTCTGGAAGAAAGTGGGTAGTTCGACTGATTGTTTCACATGGAACTTCGAGATGAATTTAGGCGCAAACCTGAGTGCGTGCGGACAACTACCTTATCTTTGTGGACTTTAACAAAGGGGTCTAGAACAGAAAGAGCCTGTAGTTCACTAACCCTTCTGATATAAGTGATAGCCGTTAGGAAGGCTGTCTTAGAAGTCAGGTCTTTCAGACTTGCTTTATGCATAGGCTCAAAGGGAGCTCCCATGAGCCTGGTCAAAACCACATTCAGATCCCATCCAGGGGCTTGGTGAGAAATGGGAGGATAAATCCTCTTAACCCCTTCCATAAAGGCTTAAATCACCAGTATTTTCCACCATGACACCTTTTGTTGTGATGTGGTGTAGGCTGACAGAGCAGCCAGATGAACCTTTAGGGAATTGAAGACTAGCCCAGAGTCCAACAGGTGGGTTACTGCACAATGTGTGAGGGTGAGCAATCGATAGGATTGACACCCTTGGAATTGCACCAGATGACAAAACGTTTCCACTTGCTGGAATAGCAATAACGTGTATTAGGTTTTCTCGCTTCCCTGAGTATGTCAATGCACCTCTGAGGGAGATGCAGGTGCCCAAACTATGATCTCAGGAGCCAGGCTTCTAAGTTCAGAGTTTGTGGGCATGGGTGTAGGGTCTCCCACGTCCTGAGACAACATGTTGTACGGGCAGGGTAGCTTGACTGGTGGGGAGAAGGACATTTCCATGAGGTGAGCGAACCAGGGTTGGCGGGCCCACATCGTGACCACCATTACCATGGTAACTGGTTCCTGGTGCATCTTGTGCACTATTTTTTAGACAAGGGGAGTCGGGGTGGGGGGGTTAGCGGGGGTCGGGGGAAGCATAGATAAATCTTCCCGACCATGTTATCAAGAGACCGTTCCCCTTGGATCGGTTCTGGGGGTACCTGGAGGCGTAGTCTTGGCATTGGGCGTTCGCCTGAGTAGCGAACAGGTTGATCTCTGGGAACCCCCATTCTGCGAAGACGTTGGACACAATGTCTTCATGCAGTCGCCATTCGTATTCTTTGGGCAGAGGGAAATCTCTGCCGAGTACGTCTGCTAGAAGATTGATTTCCCCTGGAACATGTTGGGAGAACAGAAACATATTGTGTCTGAGAGCCCATATCCAAATGTTCTGGGACGGCTTGGATAGCCCTGAAGAGCGAGTGCCCCCCTGTTTGTACAGGTAATACTTAGCTGTAGTGCTGTCCGTCAGAATCAGCACCGTCTTCCCTTGCAGTTGCACCTGAAAGGCTTCCAAAGGTTTGAACACCGCTAACAGCTCCAGTAAGTTTATATGATTGGACGCTACTTGAGGAGACCAAATTCCGTGCGCTGTCCGTTGAAGCAGATGAGCTCCCCACCCTGTGAGAGATGCGTCTGTCATGAGAGTGGCTTGCACTGCAGGGGTGGTGAAGCTCTTCCCCTTCAAGAGGTTTTCTCTTGACCACCACTGCAGAGAGAGAAAGAGGGCTGGCGAGACAACTAGCAGATCTTCCCATTGTCCGCTGGCCTGACACCACTGGCTGTTGAGCCACTCTTGCATGTGACGCATGCGCAGCCGCGCGTGGGGAACCAAGTATATGCAGGACGCCATCTTTCCTAGCAAGCGCATTGCTTTGCGTACCATCACCTCCCGACTGGCTACATGTTGAGGGATCTGTGAAAGCATGCTCTGAACCCTCTCGCTGGAGGGGAAGACGAAACAGTCTTCCGTCCGAATTAGCGCTCCCAGAAATTGTTTTACTTGGCTTGGGACTAAACTGGATTTCTTTTAGTTGATCGAGAAACCCAGACTGAAGAGGAGATCTACTGTTTTTGGGGTGTTCGAAAGACAAGCGTCGAACGAGTCCCCCGTGATGAGCCAGTCGTCGAGGTAAGGGTAAACTGGGACTGATAGTCTGCGCAGGTGTGCTGCTGCCACTGCCAGGACTTTGGTAAACACCCTTGGCGCCAAGGCGATGCCGAAGGGGAGTACCTTGAATTGGTAATGTTTGTCCTGAATCATAAACCTTAGATATTTTCTGTGCGCTGGCAACATTGAAATATGGAAGTATGCATCTTTCATGTCTAATGTTGCCATGAAGTCCCCGTTTCAGCAATGGTATCACCTCCTGCAGTGTTACCATGCAAAACTTCTGGGGTTTTATAAACTTGTTCGCTGGGCGCAGGTCTACAACAGGACGCATGGTGAGATCCTTTTTGGGTACAAGGAAGTACACTGAATAAATACCCTTGTTTACCTGAAGAATAGGGACGGATTCTATGGCGTCCTTTCCCAGCAGTGCTTCCACCTCTTGGATCAGGATCTCCAGATGGTCCGGTGAAAGGCGCCGTGAGCGTGGCGGTCTGAACTGTGGAGGTCGGGCGAATTCCACGCAGTAACCATGGGCGACCGTCTTTAACACCCACTGGTCGGAAGTTATCCCCTCCCATACCCTGAGGAAAGATCTTAAACGCTCCCCGACCGGGGTGACATGGGAGGGGACCTGGACTTGGTGGTCATTTCTGACCAGAGGCCGTGGCTCCTCTGGGATTGGGGCCTCTGTCTCTACCTTTGCCGCGTGTCTGACCCCTTGAGGGGTAGTAAGTGGGGCTTCCAGAATTTTGGTTTGAGCTGAAATTACCCATGCCGTAGTTGTTTTGGCCAGAACGGGCTTGCCCTCGAAAGAACCGCTGAGAGTTACTACCCCTCTGGGAGGAGGGTTTTTGTGTAATTTGATGCAGAGATCTAATAGTCTCATACTTCCAAAGCCTTATCTACCGCTTTCCCGAAGAGGTTAGTCTCCTCAATGGTTTTATTAATGAGAGAGGCCCGAGTCTCTGGTCTAAAGCCTGATGTACGCAGCCAAGCGTGCCTTTTCAGTAGGGTCCCTTGTGCAAGAGACCTGCCTGCAGTTTCTGCAGTGTCCAGTGTGTTTTTCACCACATTCTGGTTAACTAGTCTTCCCTCCGTTACAATGGAGAGAAGCTTTGACTTGGTGGATTCGGGAACCTCTTGGAGGTCTTCCTGGAGCATATTCCATTGGGCATCAGCATATCTTGCTAATAGAGTAGTATTATTATTAGATACCGGTATGGTGTATGCAGCTGCTGACGTGACACGTTTGCCCAGGGCATACAGCCTCTTAGACTCCTTGTCCGGTGGTGATTCTCCCGTGGCAAGGGGTACCCCCTGCCCTCTTACAAGTGGTAGTCACCACCAGTGAATCTGGGATGGCGTGCCCTTTGATATATAGAGGGTCGGAGGGAGAAGGTCGAAATAATTTTTTGACCCTCAGGTTCACTGCCCGTGTCTGAGCAGGTGAGACGAATGAGGGAGCTACCCGTCTCTTAACAGAGTTAAGGAGGGGGATGGATTGACTCGCTGGAGGCTTTTCTTTAATAATATCCTCCACAAAATCCTGCTCTGGTACTGCCTCTTGAGTGGCAATTTTGAAGTATTCAGCTACCTTCTTCAACATGGAGTTTAAGGCCATTTGGTCATCAACAGGAGAAGCCTGGCGAGCCGGGGTCGACGGAGGAGAGTCTAGGCACAAAACATCAGTGTCTCCATCTTGCTGTGTCCATGGGTCTTGACCTTCCTACTGGGTTTCCTCCCATTTGTCCGTAGTATCCTGTTGATCTTCCTCATAGGTTGAGAAATGAAGCTCTTCTCCTTCATTATAGATGTCTATATATGTGTCCATCTGGACAACGTCTTCCTGTTGGAAAACCTGAGAATGATCTTCTTGAAATTGGAGGTTAGGGTCTACCTGAGCCCTTTTCGGAGTTGGATGATCATAAGAACTGATAATCTGCTCCAGCCGATCCATACACCCCTCACATTTTTCAGTAGTCCATTTAGAGGACCCAAACGGGCCTACGCGAGGAGAAACGACGTTCTCCACACTGCAGCGTCGAAAGGAACCTCTAAGGGTGTCGGAAAGAGGCTCTCTACTATCTTCGTAAGCCTCATCGGAATCGGGAATCCAATCCGCCGAAAAAATGTCCGCGGCCTGGCCCATAACTTTAGGCAGAACCGGAGTAAGGCCCACTGCCACTGTGATTCTTCCGATGCTACTTTCGATAGTCGCCGAGCGTCGTGAGACAAAGGCTCAGATGATTTGTCAGCAGTTGCAATACCGTCTGTGGCACTAAAGGGCCTAGCGGTCGGTTTTCCGGGTAGAGGCCTAGTCGTAGTTTTCGGGCCTACTGAGGCCTTGGAAAGCGTTGAAACATCGGGCTCCCGCACTTCGATGCGTGTAGGTTTTGGAGTAGTGCCCTTAGTTTGTTTAGATTGCCCAGTCGCAAAACCCTGCTGCGGATGCGGGGAACGCTTTGGAGCTGAACGATCTGAGGGAACCAGCAAAGTCTTCGGCAGCCCCGCTGGCGTTTTCGCTTTTCTCGATGAAGGAGTCGAAATTGCCGTAGGGGTTGTGTGCTTGGTGCGATGCGCATGTACGGCCCTATCGCCGGGTGTAGTCCCTGTAGCAAGACCAGAGTCGAGCCTGGAAGGGTCAGGGACGGGTGTGGCAGACCTATAAGCGTCCACCTCAAGGTCTATAACATCCGGATTGGACATATGGACATCCGAAGTACCCCCGTCACTTTCAGCTGGCGTGGCAGTGGCGGTGGAGGAAGGGGGCTCCACGCGTGACATGCCATACGCGGCCCACCGCTTTACACGGCGCTCCTTAAGGGTCTTAGGCCGAAGGAGTTTGCACGCCGCTTCTCGTCATGCTCTGGGGGGAGACGGGCGTTACACATCCTGTGTTCGTCCTTCCAAGGATATCTGACCCTACACTTAGGGCAGATTCTAAAAGGAGTCCTTTCCATAGCCAAAGGGAAGGATGACCAGACCAACAGGGAAAAGAGGGGAAAGGAGGAAAGGCATACTAAACAATATGGCCACCCCGACCCCACTCTCCCTATTGTATAGGTCGGCCAGAGGGCCCGACCATGTGTAAAATCCAGCCGCCGGATCTTACGCGCCAAAATCCACAGCCGTAGACGATTCCCCCTTAGTCTTCGTCGAAGATGTTCTTGCTGGGCAAAGTGACTTAACTGGGAATAAACCGACAATTCGATAAAGATAAACAATGTCTCTAGTAAGAGCTCTGCTATAGGGCGACCAGTTATCTGGGCGGAAAAAAACAATCTGAGGGACCTCGGCGCGTGAGGGATTTTGGGTACTACACATGTCACGATAGGGATAGTGTTATAGACACGCCTATGCCGACATCCCCTTTCGGGCCCTGAAAACAAGATGCAATACTCCACCGTTACCACTGGATGTCAGACCATATGCGCAGCATGTGATTCTAAGCAGATACAATCATCAAAAACTGAGATCAAGCACGGACATCCACCTGGAACCAAAACCCTATAACAGAAGAAAACTCAGAGGATCCGCTTTCTCTCACCAGGCACCGAATTCCTGGAATGACCTACCTAAGAACATACGAAACACAACAAAACACCTAGCATTCAGGAAACTCCTCAAATCATGGCTCTTCACAGCTTAACTACAACATTGACGCACTAGAATGCCCACCGCGTTAAACAACGCTGAAAATAACAGCAACCTCGGTCACTTTGAAAATGGACATACACGGAACCCAAAGAACGGACCCCACGACAGACCATAAGATAGCTTGGGAAATAGCCACAAAAGGAGGTCACCATAGACTGATCAGATGCTCAGACCGAGACGAAAGCCCTAAATGACTCATCTACTGCCTCCCGGCCGTACCATATCCAAACCCCCAGCAGACACATTTAGATAGAAGTTTGTAAGAGGAGACCACAACACCTGCTCCAACACCCAAGGAGGAGAATAGACACAACCCACATTAATCAACCCATCAGCATTAGAACACCTACAGAGCTCGCAAGAATAGAACAGCGAGCGCACCGCACCTACTAAAACCCAACCCACAACACTCGCTCCATCAGTATTAGAACACTTACAGAGCACGTTAAAACAGCACAGGGAGCGCCTCACACAAACCTAAAACCCTGCCAGGCATAACCCCTTCGCCCATCCTGATGAGACTGGGAGGATTGGCGAGCGCCACACTCGGACAGAGTTCTGAATGTTAGCATGTTAAACTTCATACAACCCACTAACAAAAACTCAGCATTTCTGCAGACTTCTCACTCAATAATCTCACACAAGCATCTGTCGCACAACAACCCGCACGTACTTCACAACACCGCAACAACACAAGCCGCACCAACAGCACACGAGGAGTGACATCAAACCGATACTCGCACCAAAGCTCAGCACCCGGTGTATACCGAGTTGAAGCTGCCACCAGAACCCCACTCCTCACCCTATCCTACTCCCGCTTCACCTACTAACCCATCCCACCTTCTCGTTTGCAGATCTGCCAGAGCGCCTGGGGACCAACTCCGTTGGTGACGGTGCGCGGTACAAATACCTTTAACATTATGATGGAAAACAATGTTGGCTCGTTTAACTATTTTCTCAAGCACCTTCTCAATGCCATTTTATTTTTACACAACACTATGGTTCGCACCATCACCACACTATACTTAGCCCCATTTTGCCACTTCTCCTATCATCTAGTCTCTTGCTACACTTGCAGTAGAGTGCTTTCAGTAGGTGTGTTCCCTACACTGTGCATCTCAGTTGCTTTTGCCGATATTCTCATCTACTCTCCCCAACATGCTCCTCACAGTACCAAACATGTATAACCGAAGAGTTTGAACTAGGTTATCTTTTCAATGCTTTTGCTTATTATTTCCTACTAAACGCACATTAATGTATACATCTGGTACAAAACCAATAGTAGCACAATGCAGAGGTACCAAAAACGATCTTTCTTCATAGGTTATGTTTTTTATTGCATAACAATTAAATGCCAAACAAAGGTGGTCAATCAGGTTACCGTTATGACACCATTTCAATTAAAGCACATGTGTGATTGAGGGCTTGCGTGGACTATCGCAAATCCATATTTAATAAATATGACTGAATTTTAACTGCTACTACTCCACAAATCGGAACTATACAACAATCATTCTTTTAAATTCTACAAAATGAAAAGGTACCTAAAAGGCAACACTTCTAGCACATTACACCCTTAACTATGTCAACACATAAAATGCAATGATAAACTAGAAACGCGATGAAAAAAAATGTCCAACCTGCACTACAGGAACATCTGTAAATGCCTTAATGAAATCCTCTTCATCAAGTGCTCCAGCACCACCTTCTTTTGAGGCTCCTAGAAAAATAAGGAGAATGTTCAAGCAGGATTAACTTGGGGGTTTTGTTAAATGAAATAAACTACACTGCGTCCAATGGGCTCAGATAAGGTTTTAACAATACATTCTAATCGCCCAAGTAAGTTCTACTTAGGAAATAAAATCCTTTGCATGGTCCATGAAGTTACTAAATTCATTGTAGAATTTTCGAGGAAAGAAACCGACTAACTGAATAATTATCTGGTACACAAAATGTATGAATAACCATTGATAAAGAATGATGGTGTGAATGTTGTCTTGTTTCCTCGAGGTATGAAAAAAAAATAAACCTAGATAACAGGCTTGAAGACCTGCATGTGGAAAGGATGTGCAGGGGGAAATGATGACAACTTTTGACTGTTGCATTGCAAAGTCAAGTGCAGATGTAAAAAAAAACAAAAAAACGGTTCAAATGGTCTCAAGAACACACCAACTCTCAAAGGTTCAAGGGTTTTTATTAATGCGTCTGAAAAGGAGCACACTAAGGGAGTTCCCCTCTCTCTACTCTCCCGTGGGCTTTTCCCTAGCCCAGGCAACGCTATACCCAAAGGTTGTCAGTAGAAAGGGAGTAGTTTCTTACCTTTAACTCCATTTCTCCAGCTTTGGTATTTTTCATGGATTCACATGATGTGAATATTCCCTGTCATCATGCTGGGAATCCCTGGTTACTTTGACTTAGTAATTTTCCTATGGAAAAACTTGACACTGAGTGTCCCATCAACGTCGTTGTGGGTGCTTTTGATCCCCATCAATAGGACGTCGAGTGTATAGCTCCGCCCCAGCAGCTTCCCCTCAGATTTTAACCACTCCAGCAGTTTGCCTGTAGGGGGTAGGCTGGAGGGCGCATGTGAATCTATGAAAGATACCAACGCTGGAGAAATGGAGTTACAGGTAAGAAACGACTCCCTTCTCCAGCATTGGGTCTTTCATGGATTCACATACTGTAAATACATTTTATAGCAGTATACATGTTAGGAGGAGATAAAACGGGCAAACAGAAATTAGAGACTTGCACATTTTCTGCGCTAATGCGAGAAGTATATATACATACAAGTATCAGAAAAAACACCCGGACGCTGCGTGGTTTACCTTACTGGAACAGCCGTTTAAGGACGGCTCATCCCATGCGCACATCTTCAGCGTGCTGTTGTTGTAAGCAATAGTACCTGGTAATAAAAGTGTGAGGCACTGCCCATGTTGTCGCCTGGCAAATTTCTTTGATGGGCACTCCGGACCAGAGAGCCACAGAGGCATAGTTTTTTTTTTTAATAAAACTTTTCTTATTGAATTACCGTGAACATACATATGAGTGAATAAAAGGCAGCAGGGTCAAGTGGTGTGTTCAGCATATGATATGATATGATAAGGCATTTGTAACGCGCCTATACACAAGTGTTTCAAGGCGCGACGAGGCGGCGGGGAACAAGGGGAGACAGACAACGATCCTACTAGGCCAGGTGTCATTCAGATCGCGCAAGTGCAAGGGTAGAAGGGAAGGGAAAAGTGCATGGGGGAAAGGGAGAGGGGAAAGTGCAGTACAGGGTTATTAGCATACAGGATAAATAACAAGGGCCAGCTGGTGGCAAGTGCGAGGTAAGTGCAGACAAGTGCTGGGAAGGGGGAGCTGTATGGATACAGACACAGTCCCGTAGTGCAAGGGTTGCCGTGGAGGCAGTGCAGGGGAGAGTGGCTGGGCCGAGAACGGTGAATGGCCCAGTTGCAGATTCAGTGCAGTTTCAGTAGTATTAGCAGGGGAGAGGGGGAGAGAAAGCAGAGGCAAAGAGGAAGGTTTTGAGGTGCTTCCGGAAGCGGAGGTGGTTCTCCTCAAGTTTCAGGGAGGCAGGAAGGCTGTTCCAGAGGGAGGCCCCTGCAGTGGAAAGAGATCTGCCCCAAACACGTTGTTTGGAGAAGCGGCTGACCCTGAGGGATTTGGAGGCGGATGAGCGAAGAGCTCGAGAAGGAAGATATTTAGGAAGAGAGAGTTGAAGGTATTTTGGCCCAAGGTCCCAGACGGCCTTGTGGACAATGCAGAGGGTTTTGAACTTGATCCTCGCAGTCACTGGGAGCCAGTGTAGTGATTTCAGTCCTGGAGAGATAAGGTCCCTGGGCTTGAGGCCAAGGACAAGTCTTGCAGTCCTGTTCTGGATGAGTTGCAAAGGGCAGAGAGTAGAGGCGGGCATATTTAGATAGAGGCTGTTACAGTAGTCCAGCTTAGAGAGAACCAGGGCTCTAGAGACAGTGAGCTTCTGGGGGAAGGAGAGGAAAGGAAGGATACCTCTGAGGAGGTGTAGCTGGTAGTGTGACTTCTTAGATGCGTCGGATATGTGAGGAGAGAAGGAGAGTGTGGTGTCGAAGATGACCCCAAGGTTTTTTGCCTTGCAGGTAGGAGCAGGAAGAGGGCCCAAAGAGCCCGGCCAGAGAGCAGCAGGGAAGGAGGGAGTGGGAGTGCCGATGAGTAGAATCTCAGTCTTACTGGCATTAAGGCAGAGGTCGTTGGCGGCACACCATTCCTGGATAGCAGAAAGACAGTCAGAGATGAGGGAAGGAGAAGAGGAGGCCAAGGGTAGCCTGAAAATGAGCTGGGTATCATCCGCATAGCACTGAAAGTAGGGGCAGAGAGCGGCGATGTGGTGGGCGAGAAGTGCCAGATACTGGTTGAACAGCCAGGGAGAGAGGTTAGATCCCTGGGGGACACCACAGGTAGAGAAGAAGATGTCAGAGAGGAAAGACCCCAGTTGGACCTGGGAGGGTCGATTTGAGAGGAAAGAGGTCAGCCACGCCAGAGCCTGACCAGTGATACCGAGGTTATCACGGAGACGGTTGAGCAGGATGGTATGGTTGACAGTATCAAAGGCAGAAGAGAGATCGAGCAAAATGAGAACACATGGAATGTTAGAGTCAAGGTTCGAGAGCAGGTCCTCACGGATGTTCAGGAGAGCAGTTTCCGTGCTTCTGGCAGCTCTGAAGCCAGACTGATGGTCATGAAGACTACCAACAGATTCAGCATGGAAATTAAGCTGGGAGATGGCCAGTTTCTCCAGGAGCTTGCCAAGGAAGGGAGTGATAGAGATTGGGCGATAGTTAGCTGGGCAGGAAGTGTCGGAAGAGGGTTTCTTAAGAAGGGGGTGCACAAGGGAGTGCTTGAGAGGGGATGGGAAGACTCCAGAGGCGAAGGAGTGATTGCAGAAGTCAGCAAGGGCAGGAGCCAAGTAGTCAATGTGGTCCTGGATAGTTTTGGAGGAACAGGGGTGGACCTGTTTTGACGAGACTTTCATAGATTGGACTTGTCTTGAAACCTCGTCAGCAGAAAAAAGGGGAAAGGAAGAGAAGGCGAGAGGAGGGGTGGCTGCAGAAGAGCCAGAGGAAGGGCAGGGAATAGAGGGGGGGGAGGTTAAAGGAGGAGAGTGAGGACAGGATGTCCTGAGTTTTTGAAATGAAGTGAGAGGCCAGTGCCGTGCAGAGGGCCTGGGAGGGGACAGGAGAGGTAGACACTGCAGCAGGGTTGGCCAGCTCCTTGCAGATTTTAAAGAGTTCGGCCGAATTGTTAGATGCCGCAGAGATGCCGCAGAGATGCGGGCTTGGATAAGGGCTCTCTTCTTGGTGAGAACAGAGAGCCGGTATTGCCTTTGGAGCAGGCGACAGGCCAGTTTGTCAGAGGATGAACATGAAGCACGCCATTTCCTCTCTGCCACCCTGCACTTGCGTTTAAGGGTGACGAGATCCGAGTCATACCAGGAGTTACATTTGGCTTTGGGCTTCAGGCGGATTCTCATGACAGGGGCAAGGATATCAAGAGTATCAGATATAGCAGAGTGGAGAGTGGAGAGGGCTGTGTCAGGGTGGGAGTCAGCCGAAGGGGGAGGCGGGGGCAAGAAGGTGGCAGCGAAAGCCTCAACTGACACGCGCTTCATGGGTCGGATGACCGAGAAGCAAGGTGGCAGTGATGGGGGTGGCTTTGCCTGTGGGGTAGGGAGGGTGAGGTGGGAGGAGAGGAGAAAGTGATCACTCCAGGAGAGAGGAGTGGAGAGAGGGACAGAGAGGGGAAGGTCAGAGGAGATCAGGGCATCAAGAGTGTGCCCTGCAGAATGAGTCGGCCCAGACGGGAGAATAGAGAGTGAGAGAGAGTCGCAGAGGTTGCGAAAGAGTCCAGAGGGGGGACAGGAGGCATCCAGG
This sequence comes from Ambystoma mexicanum, assembly GCF_040938575.1. NCBI lineage: Eukaryota > Metazoa > Chordata > Amphibia > Caudata > Ambystomatidae > Ambystoma > Ambystoma mexicanum. The sequence continues at coordinate 758,999,446 of NC_090930.1, forward strand.
TGGATGTTGAAGTCTCCAAGAAAGAGGAGTTGAGTGGTTGAGGACAGGAGTGAGGAGGAGAGGTCCGCCCACTCGGAGAGGAAGGAGGAAATTTGACCAGGTGGCCGATAGATAGTAGCCACGGTAAGGGAATGGCTAGGAGAGAGAGAGAGAGAGAGAGAGAGAGAGAGAGAGTCGGCAGACAAGACATTCAAAAGAGTAGTAGGTCTGCGTGGGAGTAACAGTGGCAGGAATCCACTCAGGGAAGATAAGGGCCACACCTCCCCCCGCACGGTTGGGCCTGGGCACAGAGAGGATCTTGTAACCGTCGGGTAGGAGTGTGTCAGAGCTGGCCGTGAACCATGTCTCAGTGAGACCGAGTAAGTCAAGGTCAAGTTCCTCAAGAAGGCGGCAGATATCAGAGGAATGTTTGACGGCAGAGCGAGAGTTAAGAGTGGCAATGTGGAGAAGTTTGCCATCTTTGAAGGACTTCCGGGGAGTGGTACAGATCAGAGGTACGCCCTGCGGAGGTGAAGAAGAAGCACGAGATGGGGGTGGGGAGGGAGGGAAGAGGCACGTTAGTCGAGGACAGAGGAGGGGGCACAGCAGGAGAGGAAAGGAAGTTGATGAGGCGTGGGAAGCGTCTATCGAAGAGGTGAAGGTTGGCCTGAGGGCCTTGGACCAAGACGGTCCCATTAGCATAGACATTAATGATGGCCTTAGAGGAGTGGAAGGAAGCCAAGAGGACATCCCAACGGGTGCCACCATTAATGGGAGAAGAGGAGAAAGGAGAGAGCACAGAGACCATATGAAGGGTCCATAGGTCAGGCGAAGGCACGAAAAAGAGGATGTCAGTGAGAGTTTCCTTGGAGGAGGCACTAGTGTAGGTGTCAGCGATAGGGAGGCCTGGGTTGGAGACCAGGATGTCCTTTTTAAACTTTTTCCTACCAGATTTAGTGAGGAGAGCAGGATAGTCAATGGAGAAGCAGTTAGAAAAGATCGGTGAGATAGAGAGCACCATAGAATAGGAGGGAGTGGGTGGGGGAAGACAGGACAAGCGCAAGCGGACAGGAAGAGAGCGGCAGCCGTTAGTTTACCACAAATTCAGAACATAGTAAGCGTATCAGGTACACAGTGGAGAGGCCACCTAAGTTTGAAAATCCTGCGGAGGGAGAAAAACCCTAGCTTACCACAAATTAAGAACACAAAGAAGTGTAGCCACACTGCGAGGAAGTGAACAGGTAGGGGTGGGGTGGGCCGAGGGAGCAGGTGGAGCTCACAAGATAAAGCGGTGGAATGGCCCTGGCGTCCCCTGCGGACACCTGCAGACACACCGGGAGCCGCAAAGGAGGGAGCCGCCCTTTGCCTAAGGGGGCCCTTAGCCGCTGGGGCTGCCGGGCAGGGGCTGCCCTGGTACCACCAAAAAGAGGAGGAGGAGACACAGGCTTGCATCATCAGTAATGAGAGGCATTACACAGGTACATTGAGTCTCTTCAGGTAGCAAAAGAGGGGTGGGTAGAGGGGGCGGGGGGGTGGGGTTCATTGGTTGTCCATCCATTTCCCCCACATTTTCTGGAATTTTCAGGGGCAACCCCTCGGTTTGTAGATGCGACGTTCCATGGATGCGCACCTAGTAACTTAGTTAGACCAATGGATTCGGCTTAGTGTTTCCGCCGAGCCCCAAGCTGCAGCAATCAAACGTTTCTGAACTCCCAGTGCAACAGCAATGAACAGTTTGTCATGGTTGGTAAAGTCCACCTCCCCACAGACTCCAAGCAATATCAGTTTTGGATCCATCGGAATCTGGGACCCCAGTGTCTTGGAAATCCTGCCAGCGCACTTCGCCCAAAAGGTCTGTACCCCATCAAAGTCCCAGATTGTATGAAAAAAGGTTCCTTGTTCACGCTTGCACCGGAGACCGACATCTGCCCCGGCCCACTTGGCTTGTTCTGTTCGGGAGTAATAGGACCGGTGCAGTATTCTAAGTTGTATCAGACGTAGTAGTTTTGCATCGATACCAATCTCTCGGGGGAACATCAATGCTTCCATCCATTCCTCCGATTCCAGCCCATCTACGTCTCTTTCCCATTTTTCATTCAGTGTAGTAAGTTCTTTGGTGCCAAAAGAGTTGAGGGGCTGGTATAGCGTGGAGTTAACTTTCGAGGGGATACAGTACAGGAAAACGTTAGTTTCTAGGGGGAACAGAGGGGGACTTCAGCCAGGTTCGGGAACTGTGCTTTCATGGCGTGAGCGAGTTGAGCGTGCCTGAAGCGGTCCATAGGTTTTAGGTCAAAGTTTTCTTTCAGGGTGTCAAACTCATGTATGCGTCTCTCCTGAATAACATGTGCTAATGTGTGTATCCCCTGTCTTTCCCAATTCCCAAAAAATACAATTTTCTGAATTTCGGGGAGGTGTGCATTGTGCCATAGCGGCTGGGCAAGCATTGGCTTTGAACCCCAGACAATGTGCTTGTGTGCATCTTTCCAAGTGCGGCGAATATGAAGTGACATGCGTGGGATGCCAGACAACCTCTCTTGGGTAGCGTATAGAGCCTGAAGGGGTGATACCAGGTGCATGGCGGACAATTCCGTACAGATATGGGGGAGTGTGGCGTTGCTGTGTAGCCAGTCATTTACAATTCCTGTTTCTGCTGCCAAGTAGTATGTGCGAATGCATGCTAATCCTGGACCCCCTTCCCATATTGAACGTTGCAAGGTTGTAAGTGCGATTCTGGGTTGTTTCCCACCCCATAGCAGTGTCCGTATATGTTTGTCAATCATTGCAAAGGTTTCAGGGGTAATGGGAAGTGGAGCGTTTTGTAAGACATAAGATTCTTGGGAGTGTCATCTTGAACAGTGCAGCCCTGCCCATTAATGACAATGGGAGAGACTGCCAATGGGAGACGTCCTTGGCAAATCTATCCAGCATGGGCTGTATGTTTAGTTGAAGGAACTCCAGAGTTGCACTAATTCGTATAGCTAGGTATGTGAATCCTAGGACGGAGACGATGTACGGACAGGGCTCGGGTAGTGCATCAGCGCCTCCTTGAATTGGAAAATACACCAGTTTCTGGTTATTTACTCTGAGGCCACCAAACTGTTGGTATTCTATGAGGGTTTGAGATACGATTGGGCATGAGACCACGGGATTGCTGAGGTAAATGAGGAGATCGTCTGCATATAGTGAGAGTCGCTTTTCTCCTCCCACCGGCCAGGCGAATCCGGACCTGCTTTTATCCATTCTAAGTTTGCTCGCCAGTGGCTCTATTGCAAGAAGAAATAATAGGGGAGAGAAAGGGCAGCCCCGTCTTTTCCCGCGACCCAGCGGCAACGTCCTAGATGACCTACCATTCATTCTCACCATCGCTTCAGGGGATTCATAAAGAAGCATGGTCCAGGAAATAAAACCTTGCGCAAAGTTAATTTGTCTCATGGTGTCCCACAAAACCGCCCACCCAACGGAGTTGAATGTTTTTTCAAAGTCGACTAGTAAGCTAGTAAAGATAGCGGGTCCGATATACCCGAAGCTCGGTCTAAGGCGAGTTGGATTCTAACAAGGTTCATGCGGGTGGATTTGTTAGGCATGAATCCACACTGGTCTGGGTGGACGAGGCATTCAATCACTCTTAGTAGTCTGTTGGCTAGGACTCGGGCGAGGATTTTTGCTTCTCCGTTTATCAATGACATAGGCCTGTAGGAGGCACAATAATCCGGGGGCTTTCCTGGTTTAGGAATCACTACAATACATGTTTTCCTGTGGTCCGGGGGAAGGGTGCCTATTTCTTTGCTCTGAAGAAACATACGGTGCATGTGTGTGATCAGTGTGCCACCAAGACTCTTCCAGGTTTCTACTGGCAAGACGTTGGGCCCGGGGGTCTTCCCGATATGGAGCTGCGCCAAAGCAGTTTGCATTTCGTTTTCTGTGATCTCGGGTTCAAGTTGTTCCCTCTGTTGCATGGAGAGCTGCGGGAGTTAGATCAAGTCGAAAAAGTTAGAGTGTGTGGACGTGAGGTTTTCTATAGGAGGGGAGTAGAGACGCTCATAATCAGCGAAGACCTCCGCAATGTCGGAGTCTGCCATCAATGATTCCCTGTCGGGTACCTGAATAGCCTACACCTGACCCTTTCTTTGTTCACGTCTCTCCAACCAGGCCAAGGTCTTCCCAGCCTTTTCTACTCGCTCATTAATCTGACGCCGGATCAACCAGTGGGCGGTCCGAGCGTCATCTAGGGTTATATTTCTTAGGGTCTTTTGTGCAGTCATCAAGGCCTCATGCAAGGTCTCAGTGCCCTGTTCCAGGAACTTTGTCTCCCGTTCGGACACCTGTTTTTCTGATTCTGCCATCTCCCGGCTGTGACTCCTCCGGTGAGCAGTCAACAATGAGATGGCTTCTCCACCAAGGACTGTTTTATATGCCTCCCACATCGTGATCAGGCAGTCCCTGTTTAACTCAAAGTATTTGCTGGTCTTATTCATGAGACGTTCGAATATTTCGGGGAACCCCAGGTTGTAAGTGTTTAGGCGCCAGGTGGTGTCCGGTTTATGATGTGTGCCTTTTAAGGTTATTAACAGGGGTACGTGGGTGTGATCCGAGATTCCTCTTGCCAGGAGGAGTGCAGACATGAGTCTGTGGGACATGTTCCGAGGGATGAAGATATAGTCGATCCTGGAAAATGTCCTATGCGCATTGGAGTAAAACGAAAACCCTGTGTCGGTGGCATTTCGGAGTTCTTGTATTGGATAATTATGGTTATATTGGACTTTTCTGGTGATTTCTTGGAGTGGATTCTGTATTCCGGTGAAACTTGGCTTTTTTGGGGAGTATTTCTTTCTTTAAACATTTTAGGTTATATGCCAGTGCTTCTAAATAGTTAATACCATCCACTGTTTCAAATCTGTTGACTATAGTTACTATACGTTCCGCATAATCTCTGTATTTTTTCTTTTTTGTATGGATATGTTTCAGTGAAATTGTTTGAGCTATTTTAAATTCTTGGGCTGATTGTTCAATTTGTAGGTGCTTTAAAAAATGCCAGAGATTTGGGTTGCTTATGTTAAATGTTTATTTATTCTGTTGGGCCACCCCTCTAGCATGTTGTTGGTTCTTGCTCTCTCTCTTCTTTGACTGCTAGGTAGCAGTTCCATACCGAAATTGCATATTTTGCCTTTCTCCTTGTTCCATTTCGTGTTAGTTAGTTGCCCTACCCAGGTGCTCTCTATGTAGTCCAGTAAAGTGTTCATTTATTTTGAAGTAGTTTGTGTCAATTAATTTTTCATAATATGCAATCACATGTTCCTCCTTTACAAATGCCAATGCAAATAATTGTATAATGCTGTGTTGGAATTCGCTGTTTTCTATATATATATTGATTGGAGTCCCAGTTTTTGAATTTTTCGCCAAACGGCCTGGCTAAAGTGGAAAAAACATCCTTGGATGTTTGTGTAGGTGATTTAAATGCTTTCATTTGTCCTTTACTATTGTTGTAGGGTTTTCATCTGGAATCGCTTCCCAAATAAAACTGTTGAAATGGGCGAGGACACGCTTTAAAAGTTGCATCGCCATGCCATACTGTCGAATTTACAAGGTGTGATAAGTTATCCTTTGTTGTAAATATTAGTATTTTTTCTTTTTTTGTTTCTGTTGATGTGTAGAGAATCTGTTCACCCTTATCAGTTTTTTTAAATATTTCCTTAACATCTATTTCTTCATATGTTCGCGGTGCCATAGGTAGGTTTTCTTTCAGTTGTTTTTTCTGTTTATACTACATTGGATTAGTTTGGTTTCCGGCATCTGAGCCACACCATGTAATGGGATTTTTTTCACATGTTCGGCCTATATACCGATCCACTTGCCTCATTCGGGTTTTCATCAGCTTTTTTTTAATTTCATTTATAGTCTTTTTTATTAGTATAGCCGTTTTGTCGGGCATATGATTGTGCTCTCCGCCGCTTATGTTCTCACCTTCAGCAATTGCTCTTCCTATACACTTTGTCTTGTGGTACTCTGTACACTTCCAGTATGTTTTTTCTTTGCATACCATTTCGCGACTGTATGTATAGCCTCCATTTACTAACTGGTTCACTCCCATCTGCGAATTGACATACTCTATCGTGTCACTCATCACGTATCTGAAATATTGAAAATGGTTAATTTTGTTTGCATGTATTACTTATAGGTACACATTTCTTTTTGTCACTTTCTTTGTCATTACCCATTCCTTTTACCTGTATTTTTCTGTCACGCAGTACGATTTTCTTTTTAGTAGGGGTCTTCATTCCCCGGTACTGTCATACACTGGCAGTTTGTTTTCAACTGTCAGCTGTGTGTGTCTCTGTTTACATAAGGTTCTTTACTCGTCGTCAGTTTGTATTTTAAACCTTACTTGATCGGTATTTCAAGTATTATCTGGTTTTGGTTTTTTAAATATTTTGTGTGCTCGTGGAGGGGGGGTTGGGGGTGGTGGATTGGTAGGGGGTTTGGGGACACATCCCCCCCTCCATAATGTGCACACTTTTTTGGGACAATTAACATGCTCATTTTGTACCGAGTATAATTAATTACTATGTCCAAAGCTTTTGTTTCGACGGAATGACGTTTTACTTTCTATTTGTTGTCAAAGCTTTTACTTTAGAAACTTTTTTTTCCGAAACTTTTGTTTGTCAACAGTGTTTTTTCAATACTATCACTATAAACTGGGTCAAAGAGGAAACAATCCTTTTCTTTTTCAGCGATTAAGCTGAACTCCTGGCACGCCTTTGAAACAATGCAGTGGAAAGCCCCAATGTCATCTGGAGGAGAGGGTTGAGCAGGACTACCCTGCATATCTTGGTCTGGGTCATCCGTGTCCCATGTCTCGGCTCTGCGAGGAGACGAGGCAGTGGAGCTTGTGTCCCGTGAACCAGTGTTTTGATCCGTGTCCATCAATTCTCCCTCTTCTTGCTCGCGTATACATGGACTATGTCCTCATGGAAGGGGAGGTATGGGAGGGGATTGAGCTCATAGACGTTTGTCTTGGGCCTTAGAGGGATAGCCTGAATCCCTCTGATGCTTCTACCCTGGCATACCTTGGTCTTTTCTGCATACATGAACTGGCTGTGGTTGCGGGGGTGGATGGCTGGCATTGAGCTGTCGCAATAATGACTGTAGAGTGGAAAGCACTTGCAGGGTGAGCAAGGATTGCGGGTTTAGGACAGGGGCATTGTGGATGCATACCTCCCCTTTCGGATGGTGTTGTAGATAGAGTTGGTGTGTCTTCCCCTCTTGACAGTAGGCAATCGGAGGTATTGTCTTGAATGGGAGGTTTGGAAGTGCCTTCCTCCGGATAAGAGTCAGTGACCCCTTGACGCTCTTCTGGGGGAGGCTCAAAATCTGTAGTGATTTCATGCTGTAAAATGTCCTCAGGCATGATGTTTGGGTAGTTTATCCGAGATCTTCCTAGAGGAACATGCTCATGCTCTACCGTGTCTCTTGTCAGAGTTTTCAATATACTCTTAGAAGATGATATAGTGTCCTTGATCTTCGTTGCAACAGTGGTCGACAGGGTTGAAGGCTGCGCAGGCTCATTCCTGGGCGATTTGTCGGTTTTGGTAATCGACAAGGTGATCGTCGACGAGTGACGCCCTGTTGTCGCCGTCGATGTTGACGACAATTTGATCGGCGGCAGGTGTCTCGAGGACTCTTGCCCAGTGGAGGATTTGCGAGAATCCGAGGACGTGTGATGTTTCTTTTTTGCCGACAATGAAGAGTATGTCTTCGTGCCCGATTTGGATCTATGCTTGTACGTCGCCGGAGAGGACCTTCTTGACGAAACAGATGTTGTTTTTGTTGACGGGTGTGAGCTTTCATCCCTCGGTTTTTCCAAAGGTGTCTTCGTCTACAGGACCTTGGACAAGTGGTTAGACCTGGTATGGGACACCCTCACCGCTACCTGGTGTTTTTTTTTTTTAACCGAAGAGGAGCTTTTAGGTTTATCGTGACCCGTGGACGATTTGGGCTCACCCGTTTTTCAATTTTTTCAACAATGGTTCTATAGACTTGGATCTCAGTCGTGATGTTGACCTCTTGTCAGAGGGAGTGGTAGCTCTCCCGCTCCTTGAGAAGCCCACTCCCGACACCTGGTATGCGCTCCTTAATTGAGCCAACAAATCAGGTGACGATTTCTGTCCTTATGGTTTTATTTTTGAGAAACCCTGGCAGATGTCACATTGCTCCGTGGAATGGTTAGGTTAGAGGCAATAAAAACTATGTTTATCGCCTTTGTACACATTCTTTAGGCTGCAGGTGTCACAAGGCCTGAACAAGGACTTCTTAGGTCCAGAGGTCTTCATGGTCGCACACAGGACCGTATAAGTCGTCGCAGTTGCTCCGGATGGAGTAAAGTGAAGGAATATGAATATTTTCAAAGAACAGCAATTTCTCTCACGAGAGAAGAATGCGAGGAATCCCACCAGATCGAAAGACTTGAAATCTGAGGGGAAGCTCATCAGGCAGAGCTATACACCCGACGTCCTTTTGCTGGGGACAAAAAGCACCGACAACAACGTCGATGGGACACTCAAAGTGTCAAGTTTTTCCATAGGAAAATGACGGAGTCAAAGTAACCAGGGACTCCCAGCCTGACAATGGGGAATATTCACAGCATGTGAATTCACGAAAGATACAATGCTGTAGAAATAGGTAACCCCTACTGTTTACAAGCTGACTTGCTGGTTGTGATGGCCTAAAGGCAAGAGTTTTAGCTATAGGACTCCCTCTAGGAATTCCTAGATGGGTCCTATCCAGGTGTCCCACAGAAATATCAGTTATCTTTACAACTGGGTTAAGCACCTTTCAATTGCCCAGACTCCACTTGCCCTTTCCTCTCTGCCTCTTGTACTTCACACCCTGAGCTTCCGTCTCCTTTCCCATGCCCCTACTCACCCTCCCTGCTATTCCTCCAACTGTCTCCCCATCCCCCATCTATTCTTCTGTCCTTGTGATGATCACCTCGCTCTTCTCACGCCCACCACCTTCACATCTTATTCTCTACTACTGTTATGTTACTGGGGGTGTACCGTGCACTGCTAACATTTTTCATGTTCTCCAGGCGATCTGGGATCTGAAATAGAAGGGGGTTGGGTAGGTTAGTGGGTATGAGATGGAAAGGCGCAAGAGAGCTTTGTTGTGCTGTTGGTAGCTTCAGTTCAGAAGAAACGGTCACTGTGTACTAGTATGAGTTTTGTGAATTGGTATTTGTATGCAGGTGTGTGATGTGTTGTGGAGGGATGGAAGAGTGTTTGTAGTTGCGGTGTCTTTTGTCAGAGGTTTGTCTCACGTTAATTATGTAATGTATGGTGGATATGTTGGGTGTTCAGAAGTTAGAGAGTTATTAGTAAACAATGCAATACAATGGCTCCCCTCAACATCCTTCAAGCGCATCAGCCTTCCTTGTATTTCATCTAAGTGTGGTGGTGTGTTTGTTATCCTCCCAGGTCTATTGTGTGCTACACCCAAGATAGCTTCACCATCTTCTAAGTGCAGTACCTGGCTACCCTGAATGTTTTTCAGAGTGCGAAGCAATGGATAACGTACAAGACTCTTCAGGAGCAGTAGAGGCATATTCTTTGTAATGTATCACAGCGCAATGCACGGGATGGCAGGGGAAAGCGGGTGGTAAACATGGAGGAAAAGGGACTAAGGACTGAGTTTTCTAGACACTACAGTGAGGAACTTTAATTACTCATACGTCCCGTTCCCTTTCCTCAATCCTTGTGGGTGATTCGACCCAACAAGAACATAAGGTGGAGCTGTGAAACCTGCCTCATATCTAGGACGAAGCAAAAAGGTTCATCAGTACTGCCTGACCAAACTCTGCATCGCGTTTGGAGCTGGTGTCCAGTGAGTCGTGCTTACAGAAGGCCGACGGTGTGGACAAGTAGCCGCATTGCCGATGACATCCCAAGAAGCGCATCTCTGAAACACGACTGTGGCCTTGCACTGACCGCATGGGCATGAATCCCCTCAGAAACAGGTTTGCCCATGGTCGTGTACACCTCCAAAATGGCCTGAACCATCCAACGGGCGATGGAAGCCTTGGAAGCCTGAGAGTCAGAGGGAAGAGCCCCCCAAAAGTCACAAACAACGCTTCAGACTTCGAAGGATTTCGTCCGAAAGGGAAAAAAACGAGGACCCTCTTGAGGGCCAAGCAATGTAGGGCCTCTTTGCCTCAGACTGCGTGTTCGGGAAGCACAACGCCAGGCAGATCTCTTGATTCAGATGAAATGGAGAGATCACCTTGGGCAAGAAGTTTGGGTGAAAGCGCAAGATGACCATGTCGTCGTGAAATGTGGTCTTGCACGAAGCGGATGTCCACAGATGCCATCGGCTCGAAAAGCTTGCGTTGCAAAGCTGCAAGAACCACAATGAGGACACAGACCAGATGCGGACTATGCAATGGACGAAAAAGCCTAGACAACCCCTTAAAGTGGACCTTGACTGCCAGGTTAGCCACCAAAACACATGCTCGGGGGAATTCTTCTAAGCCCCAATGGCTGCCAAATAAGTGCGGCAAGTATCCACGTGAACTCCAGAACGAGCCAACTGTGCCGAAAAAGTCAGCACATCATCCAGAGGACAGTAGACAGGGTCCAGACCCTTGTGAGCCGAATGGCAGACCAAGTCCATTAAACTTCTGCTTTCTCTCTCCCCTGCTGATGCTCTGGTCTGCTGTGCTAACTGGTTACCTGGCCACGCTCTGAACCTCACAGGCACCAGGCTCCTGCATGACCAGTAGCCCCTTGCACTGCCTCCGGGCCTCCCACGCACTTAGGGACTGTATCTGCAACCCTACGGTCCCCTGCCTCTATGCACTTATGCCACCACCCCGGCAGCAATTACTGCGCTTTCTGCCACTGCACAGAGTAGAGCCGCCCTGGTGAAGGGGGCTACCACTGAAACATTGTCAACCATCATACATCAATGAAGATCGGGCAGTAGGAGCAGTAGTATTGGGATCCTGTCCGACTGAGACCCTGTCTCCCGATCCCAATTGGCCACCAGGTGGAGCTGGAGGCACCTCATGCTGAGGCAAGCGTGCTGCACTGTGAGCCACCACATTGCAGAGGGACAGGATCCTCTCGGGCGTGGGGAACACCCGCTAAAAGATTGTGTTCCAAAGCAGCCCTAAGAAGACCAGATCCTGAGATTGGCACAACTGTGATTTCCTCTGGTTCAGGGAGGACGCAGCTGATGAAGGATATCTGCCAATCTCTGGCAGGAGTGCAACAACCCCTCTGGGTACCCCGCCCTCACCAGCCAGTCGTCCAAATAAGGGTATAGATGATGGCCCTCCAAGCAGAGCATGCCCGTCACTGCGTTCATCAACTTCGTGAAGATACAAGGGGCCGAGTTCAGGTTGAAGGGCAGCACCTTTGTACGGAAAAAGATATGACATAATCGTGGACCGCAGAAACTTGATGCGGTTGGTATATGGGTACATGCAGGTACGCATCCTTGAGGTCCAAGGAACACATCCAGTCCCCTGCGCACAGAGACTCGGCTATGTGTGTGGGAGTAATCTTGAAGTGCTCTAGTGATAAAGACAGATTCAGAAATGACAGGTCCAGGAAAACCCCTCAGGGGCAGCCTGGTTGTTCTTGGGTACAGCAGAAATCCTGGAATAGTACCCGGAGCCACTGTCTGAAAGAGGAACTGGTTCCATTGCCTGCATCTCCAAGAGCGAACGATCCTCACGTAAAAGAGCAGGGGACCCATCTGCCAAAGAGGAGGAGAGGATGGTAAATGGAGACTAAAGGCAGAATCCACGGGTTGTTAAAAACAATTCCAGGTGTCCTGAAAAGGAGCCATATGGCCCCCCACGGGCGAGCTGTGTTCCCTGACCTGGACGTCACTGCTTCTTGTAGTCAGCGGAGGGGGAGCGGACAAACTTGTTTAAAGTCCTCTGCTGCTTCCTCCTATTGTCGCTGGGCGACCCATTAGGCCTCTGTGTACCGCGGCCCCAATACCCCTTGAAGCCAGAAAAAGCGCTTGCTTTGAACTCGGTCCTGTCCTGAAACTGAGGGAAGGATTTCTGTCCTGGCTTTGTCAGGATGGCCAGGGACTTGGCATTTTGAGTGGAGGTTTTCTTCTTTGTCAACTAATCATCAGTTGACGAATGAAAAAAGGTCCACGCCCTCGAAGGGCAGATCCAAGATTCGCTCCTGCACGTCAGATGAAAACCTAGTGTCGTGCATCCACACCGCTGTCTTCTATTTGACACCAAGACACAGCCCTCTGCTGGCTGTGCCGATGTGGGAGACCAAAGACTCCATGAGGTACTGTGCAATGGCCCAGGCATCTGCCATACCAGCCTTGAATGAGGCTTGCCTGTCCAAATGGAGGTCGATCAGAAAATCCCTGAGCTCCTGACACAGCTTCACGTTAGCCACAGCCAAGAGGGCATCTGCGTTGGCTTGCCGCAGACGCAGTCCCGAGATGCAATAACAGCTCTTGCCCAAAGACTTGGAAAGACAACTGAAGGTGGCTCCACTGGGGGGGGGGGAGACTGTTTTATAATATAATGAAGCCACAGCCACCACTGAAGAATATGGCTCTGGGCAGGAGGCTACGAGGATTGGCTCCTGGTCGGTCAGCAACCTGCTATCCAGCTTCTTGTTCATCTGGGTGTTGGCCCTGGTCTTCACCCAGACCTTTCTCGCCACCTGCAGGACACCCCTTTGTCAAGGTGCACTTGCCCAAAACCTCTGCTAGTGGTACTGACTACTGGGGGGCTTTCTCAGGCAAAGGGACCACCCAAGAACTCTGCCGGACCCTGAAGGCGGTCATGAAGGGAATAGTTTCTTACCTGTAACTCCATTTCTCCAGCATTGGTATCTTTCATGGATTCACATGCTTAGAATATTCCCCGTCGTCAGGCTGGGAATCCCCGGTACATTATATAGACCCTTTCCCGTAGGAAAACTTTTTCGACGCTTATGCGTCCTATCCACCTCGTTTTGTATCATGCGTGCCCGCGCCGTCAGGACGCCATGATATAAATACAGGACCCGCCCCCGCGCTCCCTCAGATTTCGGCCCCCAAAGGAGTGGGGGAACCAGTTTGCATGTCCAGGGGAGGCAGGCGGGCGCATGTGAATCCATGAAAGATACCAATGCTGGAGAAATGGAGTTACAGGTAAGAAACTATTCCCTTCTCCAGCATTGGATCTTTCATGGATTCACATGCTTAGAATAGATTACATAGCAGTACCATCCCGAAAGAGGAGGCGTGCATGCAAACTCACATACTTTCCTCACAATGCCCGTTCCCTATGGTCGTGTACCCATCAGCAATTGTTAACATAGAAAACGAACAATATTCAATCATAATTGCAACAAGATCTAACCCCTCAACCGGGGCTTACCTTATTGGAATAGGTGTCGAAGCACCGCCTGTCCCATCCGAGTATCTTCGGCATGTTGTTGTGACAGGCAGTAATGGCGGGTAAAAGTGTGTGTAGCCGCCCAGGTAGCCGCCATGCAGATGTCCCCCAGAGGGACTCCAGACCACAGCGCCGTCGACGATGCCGCCGCTCTAGTTGAATGAGCTCTCGGGCGTCGCAAAAGAGGCTTCCCAGCCTTGGAATGGCAGTACGAAATGGTAGACGATACCCATCTTGACAGTCCTTGCTTTGAAATGGCTTTGCCTTTAGCACCCAAACCATAGGCCACGAACAATTGCCTCGTTTTCCTGAAAGGTTGCGTGCGATGAAGATAAAACTTGAGAGCCCTTTTCACGTCTAATGTGTGTAACGTGCGCTCCGCTCCCGAGCATGGCTCTGGAAAAAACGTAGGTAAGACAATAGAGGAATGTTTATGGAACACTGAAGGAGCTTTCGGTATGAACTGTGGGTTAGTGGCAAGGACCACCTTGTTCTTGAAAAATCTTAAGTATGGTGGGTCTACCATTAGAGCTTGGATTTCCGAAATACGTCGGGCTGAAGTGATGGCCACCAGGAAAGCCAATTTCCACAACAAAAACCTTAGAGACGATGATGACATTGGTTCAAAAGGAGGTTTCATAAGAGACGCTAACACCAGATTGAGGCTCCACACCGGAGGAAATCTCTTCTCGGGAGGGAAACTCCTGAACAAACCTTTAAGGAAGTGCTTAATCAGGCGGTCGATGAATAATGGTGCGGAATGTCGTTGACGTGTAAACCTGGAGATGGCGGCCAGGTGTACTTTTATCGACGACACCGATAAGCCCTTTTGAGCTAAGAACAGCAAGTATGGAAGGAGCTGTTCCGGCGTAATCGACTGCGGAACCAAACCTGGTTGATCCACACACCACTGACAGAAACTCCTCCATTTGTACGAGTATGAAGTGTTTGTGGAAGGTGCTCTTGCCGCTTGCAGAATACGACACTCCTCCGGAATCGTTAGCTGACCAAATTCGGCGAAGTCAGGAGCCATGCCGTCAACTTGAGGCTGTCCGGGTCATGATGCCAAACGATACCCTCCTCTCAAGACAGAAGGTTGGGGATCTTCCTGAACCTCATTGGCTCCGCCGCCGCTATGTGCAGCAGGTCTGAAAACCACACCTGTCTGGCCCAATACGGGGCCACCAGAATCACCCGACATGGGTACTTGAGGATCCATTGCAACGTCCTCCAGATAAGAGGAAATGGAGGGAATGCGTACAGGAATTTGTTCGTCCATGGGAAGGAGAACGCATCCCCCAGTGAGCCCTGCTGAGGCCATCTGCTTGCATACTGCGGGCATTTCCTGTTGTCCTTCGTCGCGAACAGATCGATGGAAGGATGTCCCCACTTCTTGAATACATGTTGTAGTTGCTGGTCGTTCAGCACCCATTCGTGAACTTCGTTCTTTTCCCTGCTGAGGGCATCTGCCTCCACATTTCTCACACCTGGCAGGTGGAACGCCAAGATTAGCATGTTGTGTTGCAGGGCCCAATGCCAGATTTTCTGTGCCTCCATCGACAGGGACCTGGAACGTGTTCCTCCTTATTTCCTTAGGTAAAACATTGTAGTCGTGTTGTCCTCTCAGATGAGGAAGAAAAGATTTTAGAGCCCACCGCACTGCTCTCAGTTCTAGCAGGTTGATATGCAGGGAGGACTCTTGTAACGACCACCGGCCTTGTACCTGTAACGTATCCAGATGAGCTCCCCATCCGCTCAGCGATGCATCCGTCACCACCGTCTTCTGGAACTCCGGTTCCACCAGAGGCATTCCTTTCGTTAAATGAGTAGAAACTCTCCACCAACAGAGTGCTTGTACCAGTTGTTCGTCGATGACCAGTCTGTCGGACCAGCGACCTTGGCTCTGCGCCCAACGGTCCGCTAGAAATTCCTGGCAAGGCCTCATAAACAGACAGCAGTTGTTTATCAACGGAATGCAGGATGACATGGTCCCTAGCAGGGACATGTATTTGCGCACCGACACCCTGGTACCGCATCTCCATTCCGACGCCTTGCTTTGTAGCTTCTGTATTCTTTCGCTGGATGGTCTTACAAGGCTTGTGTGCGTATGAAACTCCGCTCCTAGAAAGACCAAGGTCCTCGAAGGCTCTACGGAGGACTTGCTGAAGTTTATCACGAAGCCCAGTTCCTGTAAGAGGGACATCGTGGCCCCCAGACTGTTTCATGTTTGTTCCATGGACGAACCTCTGACCAGCCAGTCGTCTAGATAGGGATAGACATGGTGACCGTCCTTCCTTAAATGGGCCGCTATAGGGGCCAAACACTTGGTGAATGTCCTAGGGGAGGACTTGAGATCGAACGGGAGGACCTTGAACTGAAAATGCTTTCGCCCGACGACGAACCTTAGATATCTCCTGTGTCGTGGACGTATTGGGATATGAAAATATGCGTCTTGAAGGTCTAGCGACGACAGATAATCCATGGGTTGCACTGACCTGATAACCTCCTGGAGCTTTAGCATTTTGAATTTTGAGCTCTTTAGCCATTTGTTGAGTACCCTCAGGTCGAGAATGGGCCTCCATTTTCCATTTGGCTTCTTGACAACGAAGAACCGGGAATAAACCCCTTGTCCTTCCTGTGCCACAGGAACCCGTTCTACCGCTCCTTTTGCAGCATAAGCGCCACCTCTTGTCTTAGAACTCGAAGGTGGGGCTGGACCGAAAACACTGGCGGAAGACTTGGAGGCTTGTTTTTGAATTGCAGCGCATGACCCATGCGAATCGTGTCCAGAACCCATCGATCTGTGGTGATGCATTTCCATTGGTCGATATGATGAGACTCGACCCCCCAGGACGTTCCGAAGGCCGTCATTGGTTGCTGGTTTGCTTGTCCTTCGTCGACGAGGGACCCGAGCCGCGTCGTCTGGAGGCTTGACAATCTCTGCCTCTACGTGCCGACTGGGATGCCCGTCTTTAACCTTGTGAGGAGTATGAGGGCCTGTTAAATCCACGGTCCCTAGAGGCTCCAAAGCGGGAGTTTCCGGAAGCACCCCTGAAGGGGCGAAAAGAGCGAAAACCTCTACCTGTCTGGAGGGCGCCGAGAGACCTAGCGGTATCCGTGTCTTCTTTCATCCCCTTCAAGGCTTCATCTACCTTGTCTCCAAACAGATGTTCTCCTTCACATGGCATGTCTAGGACTTTGTTTTGGACTTCAGGTCTAAAAGTAGTACATTTGAGCCACGCTTGTCGACGTAGTACTACGCCATGATTGATTTGTTTGAACCCAGACTCTGCTAGGTCCACCGCAATATTAATTGCATGGTTCGAGGCCTCCTCACCATCTCGTACTAGCAACATGGCTGCTTTTCGATGTTCTTCCGGCAGATGTTCTAGGATAGGGGCTAGTTTATGCCACATCTCCCTATCGTATCGTGATACAATCGCCAAGGAGTTGGCTGCTCTTACCGTCGTGGCGCCGACTGAGAGCACCTTTTTTCCAAAGGCGTCCTGCCTCCTGGCCTCGCTTTCTGGTGGGGTTGAACATTTTTGCTGTACTCTGGCCTTCCTAGCCGCTGCCGCCGATACCACAGAGTCTGACAGAGGCTGTGATGTTAGACATTTTGTAGTGGACTCCGGAGCTTTAAACTTTTTCTCAATACGCCCCTTAATAGCCGGTTCCGAGGACGGATGACGCATCGTCTTGAGGCCTTCTTGCCACACGTGGTCCAGGATTGGGATGGCAAATACCGATTTCCTCCTTTGACCCATGTGCTCAAAAAGAAAACAGTCTTTCTTTTGCTCCTCAGGAATTAAGCCGAACTCGGAACACGCTTTTCCCATCATTGCATGGAAGGCTCCCACATCATCCGGAGGAGATGGTTGTGCCTGGCTCCTCGTAGACTCTACCTCTACATCCGAATTCCATGTTGGGTCTCTCGACGGTGACAGGGAAATGTCCGACCCTGTGTCACCTCGTATAGAATCAGACTCCGATAGCTCACCCTCCTCCTGCGCTCGAGGACGATCCTTCACCACCTGGGAGGCCGACGGGCTTTTGGTCGTCGAGCGAGCTGCTTGAGCTTGTTCGTCGACGGAAGGTGCAGAAAATATCAACGATGAAGTGCCAGGCTGAGGGATCTGCGTATCCAGACGCTGCAGGAGCTTCTGAAGTGTATTAAGCACATCCAGAGACAAAACCGTCTGGGGGGTCAGCAACGTCGAGGATAGAGGGACCACATCCCCACTCGCACTCGTCGTCGACGTATTGGAAGGCCGTAAGCCAAAATCCGACAGCTGCATAACCATGCCACATTCTCCTTCCACCGACGACGCCGACAAGGCCGTGTCTGGCTGCAGTAGGACCTCAGGGGGGGCCGGGTCACAAACCTCTGCCTGCCAGGCCATAGATTGAGTCACCGTCGACGAAGGAATCCCCACCGCTGCTGTCTGAATAGTAATAGGCATCGTCACATACACCGGGGTCGACGAGCAAGTAGCCGGCACCGAGCCTTTAGACTTCGTAGCTGATTTCATTGCCGACTTCCCTGCTGAAGCGTCTCGACTCACGGAAGACCTAGGACGGTCCCCTGAGGAGGATTTTGATGCCGCTTGCCTCTCCGTCTTAGAGGATGACGAGGAGGAGGACTTTTTGTGTGATGAGGAAGACCCAGCCTGCTTCCCCGTATGCTTGTCCGCAGGGCATTTTTCGACAGGCCGCACCTTCTTCGAGGGAGGTTCCGACTTGCTCCTGGAGGCCGTGGAGCCAACTTCTGATGCCGGATAGGCACCCGCTCCGTCGTTAAGCCAGTCGACCAACCTTCTTTTCCGGTCTTTAAGGGTTTTTTGGGAGAGCCCGCTCACAGAAGGGTGAGAGGGCTGGAGCCCCTCCCTGCCCCTCACGACGACGTCTCACTGGAGTGTTCGACCCCTGCAGAGCAGGCCTGCGATGCCTGACCATCACACATCTACCATCTACGGCATCCAATCATCTGGTGAGGCTCAATCTTGGCTATCTAGCCTCCTTGTACCCAGCTGCACCTGAATGCTGAGCCCCATCGCCTCCCAGAGCATTATCTGTGCATTTGCACACTCCGGCACAGGAGATCCACCATTTTGTCCCAAGACCCTGCCTGATCCCAAAATGGCGGCCGCAACACGGCACGAAAACGAGGCTGCCGTTAGTTGCTGAGCAACCAGCTTGCTCATACACCAAACCTGTGCACCGGTAGGCGGAAGCCGGTACCAGGAAGAAGGCCCAAGGAAAAAGGCCCTGTTCTACCCCTGTTCGCCCCGGGACGCCAGGACTAGGCGACCTGATTATGCCAGGTGGCAGACCTGCTTAAACCACCTCCCACACTGCCTGGATGCTATATACTACTATCGCACCCCCCACACGTACCAACGATCGACACAACACTACTCTGCGCGTCGCTCCCTACCGCCGGTAGGCTGCCTGCTAGGAACTGCACGGCCTACAAAATCTAGCATTGCTATACCCTTCACGTTACTGCCGATCGCTTTTAAGCGCAAGTCTATTCGTGTAAAGCACATGCTTGAAAAAGAAACACTATGCCGCATACTTTCATGAACATTCCATTTGCTCATAATGCTAAACTTTACCTAATAGACACATGACTTGTATGCATGTGCACAACTCTAGTGTTATGACATTGTGTGAATGTACTCACTGATCTTAAATCAGACAAAACCTACCTGCCGATGTGTATTTGCTAAAGGAGCGTGACCTACCCACACTTGATCAATGTGATGTCTACATAGTATGCTGTATTATATTGTTGCTAAGAATTAACAAGCAACTATTGTCACACCACATGGATTAGCCAGTTGTGCCATTAGACCCTATATCTTTAGTCCTTAGACTCTAGGCTTACTACCTTTAGAATACACTTTAGCTTTGCAGCTCTAGGCACGACTCGGAACTCAGTTGCTGCCCTCCCGCACTATTAGCTTAAGGGTCCTACCCGAACCCAGGCGATGCCCAACTCCTCTTCAGCTTACGTACTATTCTGTACTTAGATGCTGCCACACTGCATCAGGTGTTGTGCCCTATGGTTGCCTACAAACTACACTTGATTGATTTGTGTTGTGCCTTATGGTCACCTACAAGACCACATTTGATTGATTTGTGTTGTGCCTTATGGTCGCCTACAGACCACATTTGATTGATTTGTGTTGTGCCTTATGGTCGCCCACAAGACCACATTTGATTGTTTAGTGTTGTGCCTTATGGTCGCCTACAAGACCACATTTGATTGATTTGTGTTGTGCCTTATGGTCGCCTACAAGACCACATTTGATTGATTTGTGTTGTGCCTTATGGTCGCCTACAAGACCACATTTGATTGACTTGTGTTGTGCCTTATGGTCGCCTACAAGACCACATTTGATTGATTTGTGTTGTGCCTATGGTCGCAATAGACCACATTTGCAACCCCTGCTTACTAGCAACACTGCCCACATCATGTATTGGTGCCTATCTACTCTCATCCACCTACTGTATATCTACACTAGACGTTGGACTAGTCAACCTAATCCATTTCCTAGTCAAGACACTTACACCTACACACTCATGTTAACCACCACCATCACCTCGTGGCCTATCACCATGACACCTGCTAACCCGTATTTGGATGATCCAGCTCTCTGGATACGCCACTTTGCTACCAGACCAACACCTAACCAACCTTGTACTACGGCCATTAGAAACACTAGATTGAATTCTAGAACTAGCCCACCTACCTTTCCATGCTCCCACCACCCTAGCATTTTAACCAGAAACTTTAGATTAAGAGCCCGCAGCATGAAACATTTGCATACTGACCACAACCCTGCCAATTCGACCTCTGACTCAGTCAAGTTAGCCCATACCCATTTGCACGACCTACCTGTACCACCTGAAAAATCTTCCCAAAAAGACAAACTCATTAAAGCAGCTCTGGTGAATGCTAGGTCTCTTCCTGCCCATACTCTCGACATCGCTGACCTTATATCTCACGAAAAGCTCGATCTCCTCGCAGTCACGGAAACTTGGCTTAATGCTGCCTCCGGTCCATCTCTGGCCCTTGCTATACCTAATGATTATGCTATTATTAGATGCGACAGAAACACCACTCAAACGAAGGGAGGTGGACTCGCCATCATATTCAGAAATACATTCGACATCAAAGTCATCCAGGACTCTCAAATCCCCTCTGCTAAATCCTTGTCTATTAAGCTTCCTCTATCACCTAACCACACGGCATCTTTGCACCTTATTTACCGACCACCAGGTCCCATTTCCTCCTTTATAGAGGACATTGCATCACTCATAACCACAGATACCAAACCCAGCTCTCAAACGATCTTACTTGGGGACTTTAATCTTGGTTTTAACGACACTAAGAACACTAACGCCCATGACCTAGCTAACACCTTATCGGATTTGGGTCACACGCACATTATTCACGAGCCCACTCATATCAAAGGCAGAACACTGGACTGGATCACTCACCTCAATTGCTCTATTGACCTTCTATCCAATGACCCATGCATTTGGTTGGATCATCACATAATAACCTTCTCTATCAAAGCCAATACACCTCACCTGGCGCCCATCATCGCCCCAGCTACCAGCACGAGAAATAAGAAAGATATTACACCTGACAAACTCTTACCCATACTACTCCCCATCCTGAACAATATCGACTCAGGGGCTGACCCCACAGTCTCAGTGGATATCTACAACCAGGCTATACTTAAAGCACTGAACACCATTGCCCCCCTAAAATTGCGGAAACCCAAACCACAGCGTCACCTTAACACTTGGTTCACGCCGCAGCTAAGAGAATTACGCAAAGCTAAGAGAACCGCAGAGTCACATTGGAAAAAACATCCCACAGCATCCAATAAGACTGAGCTAACCCTAGCCTCCTCTAGTTACAAAGAAGCCATCTTTATTGCTAAAAAGGACACATATAACAAAAGGATTACACAAGCGGAATCCAACACAAAGGAACTCTTTAAGATCTTGAAAGAACTAGAATCCCCCATTGCCCCCATAGACAAATATGTTACAGATGCACTATGGTGTAGTAATATTCAGAAGGCCTTATTAGATAAAATAACTCGCCTACAATCTAAAATCAACGCAAAAAAATCCCTGCTACTTGCTGACCCGGACTACAAACAATTACCTAACAAATCACCTACCTTTATGTCAACTTGTAAACCTTTCAGCTTCTCACCCCTCTCAATCTGGGAAGTAGAAAACATCATCAGGAAACTTAAACCTTCAAATTGCCAAGGTGATGCCTGCCCTGCCCCGATCATCAAAGCTGCTGCGCACGACCTGGCACCATTCATAACCAACCTCATCAATGCCTCCTTCAAAACTGGAGTAGTGCCTGATAACCTAAAAGATGCGTGGGTCATCCCACTCCTTAAAAAACCTACTCTTGATCCAGCCAACCCGTCTAACTATAGACCGATAACAACTGTACCTTTCTTATTAAAAATACTGGACAGAGCAGCCTATTTACAAATACAGGCCTACTTAGAATCAAACAATCTCCTAGGACTTAGGCAGTCAGGTTTCCGACCGAGACACGGTACGGAAACTGCATTAATAGATCTCACTACCCAGATCCAAATCCTGAAAGACAATGGTAAACTTGCACTCCTCTTATTGCTTGATCTGTCAGCTGCTTTTGACCTGGTCAACCATCAAACACTATGTCACCACTTGAAAACTGCAGCACACTTCTCAGACGCAGCCACAGCCTGGATCAGTTCCTTCTTGACGAACAGAACCATGAGGGTCTTCTCTCCCACTGATTCTGCTGAACCTTCACCAGTACCCTGTGGAGTCCCGCAAGACTCCTGCGTGTCCCCGACACTCTATAATATATTCACAAAGCCCCTCTTTGATATCCTTGACTATCTGGGTGTCACATATACCAATTACGCGGACGACACCCAGATACTCATTCCTATCTCGGGGAACTATGAAACAGACAGCAAAACCCTTAATGAAATCTACTCAGTAATTCAAGCATGGATGGCACATCATGGACTTTGTCTCAATGACGAAAAAACCGAGCTGATCATCCTTGGCACTCACGCCAAACTCAAAAATCTCAATCCCGCATTTAAATCCTTCACCATAGATGGCAATCACATCCCCGTGTCAAATAACACCAAAACCCTTGGGGTTTACATTGATGCCACCTTATCCTTCTCCAAACAAACTAATGCAGTAGCATCATCAGCCGCTTACACCTGCAAGCTGATCACTGCATGTAGGCCGTTCATCTCCTCACCCAATTGCATTACTCTTGCTAGAGCATTAGTCCTATCCAAGATAGACTATTGTAATGCCCTTTACTTAGGCACTAGCCACAAAAATATCAACAAACTGCAAGTAATTCAAAATTATGCCATCAGAGCTGCCCTCAACATCCCCAAAAAGATGCACATCTCGGAGACCAGACGCAAACTACGTTGGCTTCCAGTCAAGCACAGAATATCCCTTAAAACTCTGGCCCTTACACATAAAGCCAGGGCCAACCTTGCACCAGCCTACCTCACCAACCAACTTACACCTCACACTTCTTCAAGACCACTTAGAGTAGCACAAGCTAACACTATGTCCATACCGAGATTTAAACTTCATAACTCGGGTGGTGCTAGCTTCCCTGTACAAGCCTCTAAATTATGGAACACAATACCTGCGCTTTTGCGTGCAGAACCTTCATTTAACCTATTTAAACATAACACGAAGTGTTGGCTTCACAACATGGACTCTTTGACACCCTAACCACCTGATCCCAGCATGATCGACTGTCACTGGCACACTTTTGTAATTAATGTACTTATACTAGACTATGTATATATGCATTTGCATGACTAAGTTTGTACCCACCTGTAACTGCAATGTAACGTAACCCTTATTGACTGCTTTCAATTGCAACTGTAACCAGATCTAACTTATGCGCCCGTATGCCCCTGGGCCTGGCTGCGCTTTATAAATAAAATAAAAAAAATAATAAAAAAAAAAACCCTGGCATATCTCGCATGTATCCGCCGTGTGGTGCGGGTGGAGACAGTAGATACAATCCATGTGGGCATCACCTTCATAGACTTTTTTGAGTCCACATGTCGCACAAGGACGAAATAAAGCTTTTCCGGACATATTTTTACCAGAATGTAACGTCGCCGAAGCGAAAATACAACCTAATTTCGATTAGCAGTAACCACGAGGATCCCACTACTTTGAAAGACGGTTGAAATCTGAGGGAGCGCGGGGGCGGGTCCTGTATTTATATCATGGCGTCCTGACAGCGCGGGCACGCATGATACAAAACGAGGTGGATAGGACGCATAAGCGTCGAAGAAGTTTTCCTACGGGAAAGGGTCTATATAATGTACCGGGGATTCCCAGCCTGACGACGGGGAATATTCTAAGCATGTGAATCCATGAAAGATCCAATGCTGGAGAAAGACATTAACGGACACCGAGGGCTCATAGTCCTGGGCATCCTTGCCCTCTTTGTTGTCATCGCCCCCACACCTTTTTCACAAACCGAGTGGAGTCTGGGCCCTGGAACGCAGGTGCGGGCGGGGTCCACTTCCCCCACCCCCCGCCTAAGTCTGGCACCAAAGACCGGTTCAACAGCGGTTGAGGGGGAGGCTTTGTTGGTACAGGAGGTGGTGGAGGGGTCTGAAGAACTGGTCGGGCCTGGACCGGACAGGGACCGGCAGTGGAACCCAAGGAGGAGTGCCCAGAGGATGGGTCTGGGGAAGCGCTACCTGCGGGATGACCTCCTGCACTATATCCTGCTGGAGCAAATTCATGTGATGGTAACGCATGAGGAAGAGGAAGCGCTTGACGAAGCGGTCCTTGCTAGCCGCCTGGTCCCTAGGGGTCCGGCCCTTCGAGGCACTGGGCCTCCCTTCCTGGGCAAAGCGCCGGGGTAACTGGGGCGTGTAGCCACATGTCAACGATGGGTAGATGTATCCCTGAGGAGATGAGATGCCTATACCGTACCATCCGCTGCCGCTTCCAGAGTGAAGGGGACTGGGACCATCTTGCAAAGCCCATTCGATGGACGAAAGCACGGGCGGGCCCTGTGTTGGATCCAAGGTGGCCGCCAGCATGGCAGTCTCCGCCACTTGCCTCTCTGCCATTTTGCAGCCTTGCGCCACGCCCTGGGCAGGAGGGTGCGAAGGTTCCTGATCCACGAAAGGATACAGCTTGGATCTCGCACCCAAAGCGCAAGTGTCAACCTCAGATCACTCTGGTGGGTGATGAGCCCTTAGCTGGCTGGCTGGCAGTCTTAACGCCCTGACTCACGAACTCAGAGCAAGCTCCGGAAGGCTGAATGCCCTTGGCACCTGTGCCGGAAGCTGTGCTTGATCATGCCGACGACAGACTATTGGAGGCAGCACTCAAAGATCCCATATCCCCCTTGGAGTCGAAGAAGAGGACGAACCTGATCGCCCTTACGAGGAGAGCCCAGTAGTACCCCTAAGCCCCTCAACTTGGGAGCTGGCAGCCAGGATGGCCTCAGGACTTCCGCCGAAGAGCCCCTTGGCCCCTTGGTAGCCTTCGAGGCCTCGGGCCTGCCAGAACCTGAATCTGAGGAACTCCTTTCCGTGGGAACCTGGGGAAGGAGCCGCCGCACTGTGGTGCCGTGCTGAACAAAGGGCCTACCTTGTCTTGACGAGAGGTCTTGGAGACAAAGTCCTTAAGGTGGGGCGGAGGAGAAGTGTGGAAGAGCTCCCTCCATGCGTGCCAGTGGTGGTCGGGCCCCAAACACTCAAAGCAGAGTTGAGAAACCGGAGGTGTTCCTCCCAGGGTATACCCAGGGATCCTTTCTTCAGGAGGCCAGGGGAGGGCTATCGCTCTTGGATCCCAACCCTGGGGGAGGAAGAAGGAGGGAGGAGGGAGGATCACCTGGGCAGGGGGTCCATGGGGACTATGGGAGACACACCCTTGTTTGAGACATGGTATTCCTCCTGTTCCGATAAACGCCTACCCGACATCCCCTCAGTTGGTCTGGGATTTTGTCAGCATCATACCCCAGTACCTTTCTGTAAACAAAACAAAAAAAATGCAATCCGCAGAGACACAAAAGCGAAGCCAGCTACAGTCGACAGCCCAAATACACTCCCCTCCATCGAAAGGCTTGTATGAGCCCAAAGACCCACCGATCCGAAAGTCAGATCTGCTTGCAATGCTGCAGGAACTGAAATAGGACATTAAGGACAGCGCATCCGACCTGGCTAAGTCCATTACGGACCTAAATAAAGGGATCATGGCGGTAGAGAGAAAAGTCGATGAGGTGGATACCGTGGTGGCCGAACACGGGCAAGAGCAGGAGGAACTAGCAAAACGGGTACTAGAACTAGAGCAACAGATGAAGCGGGTCCAGAGTAAACAAGAGGATGCCGAGAACAGGTCTAGACGAAATAATATCCGAATCCGGGGATTCCGAAGTCCGTGGCGGACTCTGACCTACAGCAATATGTGATAGATCTGTTCCGGCAAATCCTGGACCTTGGGAACGAAAGGGATATCATATTGGACCAGACGCATAGGGTCTACTCCTCATTTCAGCTTAACAAAAATCTAATCCCAGACGTATTGACCCGGATACACTTATTCCAGCTGAAAGAGGACATCATGAAGGCTGCTCGGAAAAAGGAACCTATAAACTTCCGGTCCTCTCCAATCCAAATATATCAGGACCTAGCGCAGACTAACCTCTTCAAAAGGAAGCACCCGAGGGTCGCACAGACTGGCTACGGACCAGGGGGGTGCGTTACCGGTGGGCACACCCGACCGGTCTCTGCTTTCAATGGAAGGGTCAACGGTTCACGATCATGAAAGAGGATGAAATGGAGGACCTCATAAGAGGGGAGGAAGGCAGTGAAAGCAACGGCAAAAAAAGTACCCCATCTGGAAGCAGGGAGAAAGAAGGCAGGCCGGAGAGGGAGCAATGGCAACCGGCCCATCCCCGCCCAAGGGCCGCAACAAAGAACCCAAAGCCACGAATCCCACATGAATATGAAACTCTACAGCACGGACGGGATCAGTCTGGGACTTGAAGGCTGAGATCCGAGGGAGTTGTCCAGGATCCTTACGTACGTCACTGCGATGGAGGGTACATATGCGCTCAGGGGCGCAACCCGCTGGAGCGGGGAGGAATATGAAAAGTTCAACAGCTTTAAGGGGGTTGGGTGGGACCATATCCCAAGTTTCCCGCGTGAATAACGGACCCGGTGAATCGCTGTGGTTATACCATGGTGAGAGTTCAATGGGGAAGTTTGAGTTGGGGTGGGGGGGGTGGGGAGTAGTCATATTATTCGGGTGGAGGCTATACACAGCACATACAAGACATCCAGAAGGGCGGACAGGCTTGACCGCATCACGATAGGCACAGCATCAAGGTACAATGATGGCTGATTTAACACTGGTCACATTAAACGTCCAAGGGCTTAACTCCCCAGTCAAACGGAAATCCATGATGAATAGGCTGGGGGACATGCAGGCCTCAGTGGTATGGATGCAGGAAACACACTTACTCACAGAAGATGAACACAGACTAAGGCACAGGACCTTCCCTAGGCAATTCTTCACCTCTAGTTGGACAAAAAAAACAGGGAGTAGGCATCTTGCTGGCGAAGGGGATCGATTTTGAGAAACAATTCATAAAGAAAGACCCGGAAGGCCGCTACTTAATATTGGGATGGAAACTGATGGGGCAACAGGTCACGCTGGTGTCGATTTATGCCCCCAATGAAGGGCAGGATCGCTTCTTGTTGAAACTGCTGCCCACGATCGCTCAGTGGGGAGTGGGGCAGAGCATGATTGGGGGCGACTTTAATGGAGTGATGGATGCGGCGATGGACAAGAACCTCCGAGCCACCACTAATGATCACACGTTTAGACCAGCCCTAGCACGATTCATGAGGGAACTACACCTAATAGAGACATGGCGATTTTTTTGCCTGCAAGAAAAAGCATACACTACTCAGCGGTACATAGGGGCCACTCCCGAATTGACATGGTGCTTATCTCAGACACACTGGTCCCAGAGGTCACGGGACTGGAAATTGGTGTGACGTTCCCATCAGATCATGCGCCGGTCCTCTTAGAGTTGGAACCCATCAACCCACGCAGCGATCCCACAAACCATGTTGCCTAAATTAAGTGCTTCTGAAAGACTTAAACAGGCCTTAAAGAATTACTTTAAAGAAAATGTCAATCCGGGAATAAACTGGGCCACTATCTGGGATGCCAGAAAAGAGGTAGTAAGGGGCGAATTTATCAAACACACAGCAAATTATGTTAGAACTCGGGAAAAGGTGAGGCAGGACATGGAAGCCAAGGTAGCAAAGGCCGAGACGGAGTACAAAGATAAGGGCTCACAAAAAGCATGGCGGGAATTCAAAAAAATTAGGGCAGTCTTAGAAGCCTATGTGGCTGACGAAGCTGCGCAACTGCTTGTGCGGAGCAAACAATTCTATTACATAAACGGGGACAAAGCCAACGGATTCCTCGCAGCCAAATTGAGACAGAAGAAACTCCGGAATCGTATAGTCCTACTTAGAAACCGGGAGGGAGGCCTGGGGAGTGGGGGAAGAGGAAATGGAGGAGGTTATACATTCATACTATACAGATAATTTGAAAGGGGAAGATCTGGAGAGAGAAGCGGCGACAACATTCCTGGATCAGGTAACCTTGCCGCAAATTAGTGAATCGGACAGGCAAATGCTAGAAGCACCCATAACGGAGGAATAAGTGGGGGAGGTTATAGGGGCATTGAAAGGGCATAAATACCCAGGCCCAGATGGCCTAAGTAATGCGTATTACAAGACATTTAGGGCTACCCTAGTAGGTCCCCTGACAAAATGTTTCAATTACATTTGGGACACGGGGCGAACATCTGGAGACATGAGCCCGGCGACTATGGTGCTACTGCTAAAACCGGATACAGATCTGTTAGATTGCGAGAGTTACCGCCATATCTCGTTATTAAATGGGGATGCAAAAATCACCCGGACCAAGCAGGCTTCGTGAAAGGGCGACACACCTACGGTAACATCGGTTGAGCCATAGACACGATAGATTGGCGATGAAGAACGGGACAGCGGTTCTCGGTATTCGCGCTAGACGCCACCACAGCCTTTGACAGCCTAAATTGGGGATTTTTACAGCTGATACTTAAAGTTTGCGTGTGGTCCGATCTTCACCCGTATGGTGATGGCTAATTTCACACAGCCTTCTACAAGACTAATAATTGATGGGCGGCTCTCAGATAGTATTCCCATCCGAAAGGGCACGAGACAAGGGTGCCCGCTATCGCCACTGATCTTTGCTATGGCCATGGAGCCATTGGCACAAAGGGACCGCAAAGACCCGTGAATCCAAGGGGTGGAGGTGGGTGCTGAAGGATCCCAAAAGGTAGCTCTCTATGTGGACGATGTCCTCTTGTTTTTGAGGGACACGTCACACTCACTCTCAAGGGGCATAGAACTGCTAAACGGGTTTGCTAAGGTCTCTGGGTTCTGAATCAATTATCCTAAATCTAAGGCACTTAACATCACCGAGAGGATAGAACAGGTGTCAGAATGGGAGAGTAGATATCCTTTGAAATGGTCCTATACAGTTGACCCCCACATATGAGAGACTAAACGGGGTTAATATCCCGGGCCTACTGAAAGCATTGGCAGGAGACCTGAAGCACTGGGACATGCAAGAATGATCATGGCTGGCTCGGACAACAGCGGTTAAAATGACCCTGCTGCCTGGGTTTCTGTATGCGATAGGCGCTCTCCCAATACACGTCCCGGGCCCAGCAATCCAAAAACAGAGGGAGGTGATGTCCTTTATTTGGAGGGGGAAGAAACCGAGAAGGTATTGTTTAGGCCACAAGCTCTGTGGTGGTGGGGGGAGGGGGGGTCTGACGGTTCCAGAACTCTGGAGGTATTTATGGGCAGAACAGGTAGCACCCATGTTGCAATGGCCACCCAAAGAAAACTAGAACCGATGGGCTAGCATCGAAAGAGAGGCAACTAAGACTCCGCTGGGTAGCCTCGGCTTTCTAGCAGCGAGACATAGAAGCAAGGCGGGTGCATTACTAGAATCAACTAAGGCCACGCTATAGTAGTGGGATAAAGCATGAAGGGGGAGAATGGTAAAAGCGGGGAGGGGTGGAGGGGGGGGGGGGGGGAAGTGCTCTGGCACCAGTTGCTCATAACCCAGATTTCACACCAGGGATGCAGGCTGACTTTTGGACACATTGGAAGGGGAAGGAGAACACCCTGGTATTGAAGGATCTCTACAAAGCTGGGACACCCCTAACATTTGAGGGCTGCAAGACTAGGTTTGATATACCAGAAAGCGAGCGATTTCATTATATCCAGCTCCAACACTGGATCTCTAATACGAAGGTCCAGGAGGGAGCAACTAGGGACCAAATAGGGTTGGAATTTACAATAAAAGAAGGCCAGCCTGAAAAAGGAGAATCAAAACTGTACTGACTGATGGGTGCGGTGGACCCAGAGGAATCCCTTTAGTACATGCAAAGATTATGTGGGGAAACCAATATCTGGGGAGACCTGGAGTCGAATATGGCATAGAGCCACTATAAGTTCCAAATGTGTTTCAATTAAAGAGGCGGCATACAAACTTTACCTGCGGTGGTATATGACGCCAGTAGGCATGCATTTCATAAGCCCGGACTACCCCACATCTTGCTAGAGAAATTGCAGACAATCTGGGGATTTAATCCACATGTGGTGGTCCTGTCCGGTGGCAGAGACTTACTGGAAGGAGATCTTGAGCCATATCAAGGAGATGACGGGGGCGCGTTTGCCTTGGGACCTGGTGGTAGTTCTACTGGGGGAAATGGTTGAGGGGTGCTATGCGAGCTCTGGGGCTAAAGCCAGCCTTATTACCTATATGCTGAGCGCAGCTAGAAATACCCTGGCGCAAGCATTGAAGAACAAGCAGAGGCCAGTAAAAGCCATGTGGTGGCTGAGACTATGGGGAGTGATGGCCATGGAAAAAGTAACAGCAATAGCTCATGGTTCCTATTCTAAGTACCTGAATACTTGGATGCCATTGCATGAATTCACAGATGACAAGGAACAAATGTATTTCAAGCCTAAATTACTCAGCAAGGTCTCTGTTATTTGAAAGTGCGAACTTTGGACTGTATGGACGACCCACGACCCAGCCCGGAGAACATCTAAGAATGCAGAGGAAGATGTAGTATTCCAACATGTGTGCGTAGGTTACATTGGGGTTGGGGGGTAGGTAAAACTCATGAGCAACCGGAACTTAAAGACTGGAGCGAATAAAGGGGAAGACATGGGCAAGGCCATTGTTTATTACTTTCAACATATGCATGTCTGTAATTTTATGCTCTTGAACAACTAAATAAAGTTGATTTTAAAAAAAAGCTTCACTTTTAAGTTACAGAGTGTCGAGGATCAGTAATTCAAAGAAACTCCAGCTCTGGACTATGTCAATTTCAGTGCACAGGTGGTTCAAATCAACTACAGCCTAAAAGAAAATAACTATAGCTGCAAAACAGTGCGAGAATCCAGATGGAAAGTCAAAAACCGAATTTGAAAGCAAAGTGCTAGCAGCTTGCACCACATGTGTAAAAATGGGCTCTGCAAACTAAAGGAGAAAAATGCTTGTTTGAAAGTACAATGTTGAACAGAAACTTCTTGCCTAGCAATGTGAAAGGGGATTGTACTGTGAAAATACAATGCAGGAAATTGTTCTATTCAGCAGGTTTTTCTTCCAATTCAGAGCAAATATAAATAGGATTAAATCAAACTTCAGTGGCTGCATGGGGGGGGAATCAGCCCAAGACTTGTTTCTGCTGAGAGGATGACAGAAACAAAGGGGGCCCTCTCCGTAGATACTAACACCCCAGTGATAATTACTAGGTTGGACAAAATCTGGTCTGGGCTGAGCCCTCTACAATGGAATTTCCAGGAAAACGGATGTGCGAAGTGGAGAAGGGGGAATGCACCCTTCAATCAAGCTGGGAAATCCCCATCATCCGTCCGGGGGAGGTGACAGTTGGTGGTAGCTGAAAAGAAAACAAATGGGCTAGTGTACGACAAAGGATGCCCATTTGTTTCAAAAGACTATTTTATTAAGAAACTTTGAAGACGGTCATCTTTGCAACAGGACTTTCCAGAAATTTAGTAGTTTAAATGTGATTTTTATGGCTTTCAAATAAGAGGTCTTAGCTGTCAATAGCATGTATGGGACACGAACGCCAGAAGAATGTGAATCACGGAGAAAGGACACATGATGGAATGTTAAAAATTAACAGAACTAGGCCCCATGACAGTATGTACGCATGTGTAAAGTCACAGAATTTTAAGGCGAACATTTCACACTGAAAATGACCAAAGATTATTAAACGTACAAAACAATGTCTCACAGATTGCAGAGTTGGACTGCATGGTCTGCATAAAATATGTTACCAGTTTATGTGATATGCTAAGAGACTTCAACTGTATAAATGTACCATTTGTGGCAAAATCGGATTTTAGCTAAAGTAACTGTGGGAGGTTTTGAACATTATAAAACTTGCATCATAAATCTGACATCCTGCCCTTGAAATCCAAACAGCTGAGAGCAAGGCGGGGACTAGCACCCCTGACCAATCCAGTGGGTTAGAGGTATGTTTAGCTAAGCCTTCCCAGCCATATACTTCTATGATGTCACTATGCATTACGACAGGACTCTAGACACACGGTTCCCGAATTTCCTGCTCCTGAGTTACTGATCTTCTGCATTCATCGTGCTGATTCCAACTACAAGGCCAAGGCACTGCTGACCCTAACCCAGAGCCCACTGCAAAACCCAAGCATAGCTAATTCCTACTCCAGCAAAGCCATTGATCCAGAAACATCCACTAGACTCCCATTAAAAAAGGGGAGCACTGTGGTACCTTTTGCATTCTGAAATCAAACTGGTTTGCTGTCCACTAACTGCTTGCCCACTAACTGCATCCAGCGGTACCTGTGCCATCCAGTGACCCATATTTCCCAGCTGTTCGCTACCTGGTGACCAGACCTTGCCCAGCTGACTTTTGCCAGGCGCGCTGCCGTGTGGTGACCAGACCCAGTTGACTGTCCAAAAATCACAAAACCAAAAAGTGGACTGAGTATAATCCCCACCCCATAGTAACACAGCCTATCTTGTCTTGCCTTTGTCCATATCCCACTCTCTAGTCATATTTACACCCTGGTAACGTGTTGAAACTGTTCAATATTAAAGACCGGATACGAGGATAATTCTAAGTGCTAGCGCCATCGCTTTTCAATTTTGTCTGGTGTAAATAAGCCCTTATTTATATTTAGAGTAATCAAGCTAATTTCCATATATTTTATTGTTGGGGACGAGCACTGGGATGACCTCGCGGATCAACCTTGGAGCTTACTGTGTTCCTCCTTACCAATATAGGCTAGCTAATGTAGTGTAAGTAACATTTTCCTTTCTTTCAAAACCGACTTTCTCACTTTTAACTGCTCTATTTTCCTAAAAACAAACCTCACTCTACCTTCCAAATCTCTCTCAATTCACCAGCTAGAGACCTATTTTCACCTCTATATTGTCCCTGTGATAGATACCTATTCCCCAGCCCAAAAAACGCACTCCAAATCAGAGTATTTCAAAAACCGTTCGGGTAATTTAAAGCGGGAATTGAGAAAATTGCAAGTTTTCCAAAGTGTCATTTGGCTGCAACATGCTCTAAACGTTCCACTCATTTTCGAATTGTATGCCTTTTGCTGATCCATTGCCTGGTGATTGACAGTGATATAACATACCTGCTATTGTGATAAAAATTATGAATATTATGATTTAACCACACATTAATTATTTGTAAAATTTGAGTGTTATTTTAGGCCTTTGCTTAGGTTTTTGCCTCTTATTCTGTGAAGCAAGGTTGGATTGTGATTCTGTTTTATCCCTCTTATTCCTGACTACCTGCTGCATCCACTCAGAATTTGATTATTTGTGGGATGAGGGAACATTGCAGGGGGAAACCTTAACTTGGGTGCTATCTTTTCTAAAATCAAGAAGTGCTCATATTCCTTGGCGATGTGTATATGTTCTACTAGAAGGTTAACCAAGTGCATTGCTTAGATTTCTATTGTAATTATCACCCCATTGGTGATTGCTGCCCCATATTAAAACTTGTCCGATTTCTTTTGAATTTAAAAATAAATAGATATTGCATTTTCACCAACCGGCCTGGTTCATGGTCCATTGTGACCCGGGGTATTTTAAAAAGGGGGTGTGATACGAGTTGTGTACCATCTGAAAATGTAATCTGTATAAAATCAAGAGAAAGGCATATCAATTGAGAGCTACATCCTAGGCTGAGACCAAGATGTATGTCGCCTGATTGAAATCCTTAACAGGAGTCGGCGTCTAACAATCTCATTCTATTAAATTTCCTAAAATTGGAAGCCATGAAACAAAACAAACCAGTATTCCTCCTAGCATTTGTCCATCTACGCCAGGCCATTGATCGAGTAAATCAAGCCTTACTGTGGAACAAATTAATGAAATGGAAATGTCCAGCTGATCTGCAGCAGATGATAATGCAGCTTCATTCGAACACATCAGCGAAAGTCCGGTTAGGTGCCAGTGGAGACCTTTCACAAGAAATCAAGACAGAACAGGGCTTAAAGCAGGGATGCCCCTTGGCAGCCTTATTATTTAAGCTCTATATCGCCGATATGCCTGAAGCCCTGTCAGACCTCAACTCATTGCCACCAAAAATGAATGGCCATCACTTGAGTTGGGCAACATATGCCGTCGATGTGGTACTAATGGATGTCACCCAGATCAGTCTCCAGCGATTGAAAACAAAATTAGATCTCTACCTCAAAACAAACAGTATGGAGATAAACGTCAAAAAATAAAAAATCATCGCTTTTGGGAGCCAGTTGGGGAACAGAGGGAAACATTTCACATGGTCTGCTTCGGAAGAAAAAAAAATTAAAACTAACAGAAACCATTCGCTACCTTGGGATCATTTTCAATAAATCAATGAGAGTGGGAATGGCTCAAAGATTTGCAAATAAAAACGACAAACCTTTCACTCCAAGGGGCAAAGCTACACCGTGAATACAGCAAGTTCACACTCTTGCCAGTGATACAGTTTTACTGTCAAAAAGTGACCCCAGCAATAACCTTTGGCAGTGAAGCCGGTCTGAATATCGATTCCAATGTATGGAATCAGCTAGAAGGTCAATTCTGGCTAAAAGTATGATGCCTTTAGTCTGATGTTGCAATAGCAGCAATTAGCTATGAGCAAGGGCTGCAATCACTCCGAGCCACAGTGTTATGGAAATCTCTTGCTGTCTACGGCAAAATATAGCTATCTGACAATGTTGCTCAATATGTAATCCTTAAGGAACATCCGGAAAACTCATACTACAGACTACTAAAAGTCTGGGAGACTAAAATGTTGGCAAACCTGATCCACGTGGGAGCTTCTGTTGACCTGCTCCATAACAACCCAGAGGCTGTATAAAAAAAAACGTAAACCAATGTGATTGGATTGCAACTCAAGATCAATTACGACTAAAAACATGCTTAACAACTTGCGACGTCTGCCCAGTAAACCATGTTACAAGATACTTGCAACCATTCCCCTCACAATACCATTGAGATCAGTTTATAAGACTACATTTAAATCTAATGCCAACAAAAGAGATGCTCTTCCTAAAACACGACAAAAATACTGTGAACAATCCATTTCGATTTTGCGACAAATATGTAGAATCGTTGCAACACCTAATGGTAGAATGTTTGCCCTTAAATGCAGAACGGGCAGCATCATTGGGAAGTTTCGCTCCGATTAATGGAAATATGATTAATTGGTGGAATAATTTAACATCTGGGCACAACTATAAATTGACTTGTGCAACTGACGCTTACCTAGACAAAATACTGGTAACTTGGCGATTTCCAGAATAAGCTACATGGCTCAGTAAAGACTGACTTCACTTTTATCCATCTGTGGCTTTTTCGGATTACATGAAATTGATATTAACGGACTTGTTATAGGGTTTTTCTTTGAGTTTTTGTTCTTTTGATTTTCAGTTTTGTGGCAGTCGGTTGATGTGCGATAACCAAGGATTTGTTAAATGTGTTTTCTTCTTAGTGGCCTACTACTGATAAGAAGAATTAATGTTTGCTTTTGTAAAAGGTTTTGTATGAAACAAACAATAACTTTTCTGGTCATCTATCCAGCGTTCAAGATTGACTCACAGAAATGGGGAATGAAAGGTCCAAAATCAGACTTCTCAGTGGCCATTGTAAGGGGTCAGAAATGTGAGGTGCACAACTTTGTAGAGAGCTTTCAGCTTTTACAATTTTATTAAATTAAACAGGTTGAACAAACGCCTCACTATCCCTTCCCCAACGAGAATTTCCCTGCCTAAAGTAAACTAAAGGGAACACTCCAACCAAGGGATCTCCAACCCTCACACTCTACAACAATCCAAGCAAAAAAGAAATATATGGTCATTCAAATCAACAGGATCGAACATATGAACTGATTGACAGTATAATCAATGTCTCGTGTGGTCTGGGCGAACTTCCCTTCCCCAGAATCAAACATATGTTTTCTCCAAATATGATTATACACAAAGTTCCAGTACGGTTCGCAGGTTCTTGGTCTCAAGTTCACAAAGTTCAGTTGCTTCAACAAAGCAGCTTGAAAAATTCATAAGCTCTCACCCCTCCTGGAAGAACTGTTTCACGGTAATAGTCTGGTCAAGATGATTTACCACAATTGTAACTGCACAATGGCCGACCAAAACACGAGGACTGGAGTGCTTTGTGTTCTCTAGGGAGCTGGCTTGTGATCGGCCAAGCCCTGTTCATTTGGGCCAATAGCAAAGCCGGCAGGCTAGGTCAGCCCACATCCAAAGGCTCCACTCCTAAGGATCTTGTCTGAGCTTGTCCGAGGGTGTTAGAGCGCTGATCGCTGGTAAGCTTCTCTGTGATCCACGTCCCCCCACCTCAATTCTCCTCCTGTGTCTCAGGGTCAATCCTCACATCTTCTGGCCCCTCACCTAGCCCTCAGGCCCATAGGTGTAATGCCAATCACCCTCTGATCATACCCCCTCCTCGCAAGACTGGTAACACTATATGGCTGGCTACATAAACCCTAATTAGCTGAGTCAGCATGGTTTTCACTTTTGTCGCCTTGAGACTCTCTATGCCTTGGGCTAACTTTGAATCTAGGCGCTGTTTGCGGCAGCATACATTTCTCGTTTTGAATGATTTCCATGCCTTTTGCCAACTCTGAATCTAGATACCCCCACTTGTACTGTGCCAGGCCTGCCGGCACACGATCAGCACTTCCAAGGGTAAATTGACACTAGGAGCCATAATTTAGATGCAGCCACCTTGGTCAGCCAGTGTACTCTGCCGCTTAGCATACCCCTACTCTGTAAATACGCCAGGTAACCGGCAAAGGCCATTACCATTTCCAGCACTCGGTCTGGCAGCACTGCTGCCAGATTACGAGTGCCAGAGTGACAGTGTTAATCCATGAGGGGATTTGTCGTCATTACCGGCACCTGCAATATTGGTGCCGGTAATTACAGATTTTTTTGCCAGTGCGGTGCCTGCCTTTAGCTGGAGGTAACTCGGGTGCCCTACCGGCAAACCTGTAGTCGGCCGGTCCGGTAATGTGACGGTATACATCATAAGGCCTTTTTATACATACATAACCACCCCCACCACCCCCCATGGTTATGGTAACCTACTCCTGCCATTCCCATACCACCTGCTCGACCATACTTAGACATAAGCTAATTTAACGATCTCGTCCCAAACCACTTGTCTCCACCATTATAGGCGCCACCCATTACTTCACCTCTGTTGTGACTTCTAACAGCATACCTAGTCGCCCCTGTTGAACCTACCTCTGCTAGGCCACTGCTGTCTTTGGAGTCTGCCACCCCGATCCTCCTGGCACCTAACAGCCAGCACAGATCCTACAGGACCAAGATCCATTCACAATGCCCAAATTTACTCTCGTCCAGCCTTGCCAAGCTACCGATCACCACAAGCCGGCAAATTGCCCCAAGTATCTGCCTCATACTACCGCCAAGTATACACGCTCATTCTCCCTGAAAATGTCTTCTACACTACCCAACTCACAAGACTTCCCACCAACTCCTTTTTTGCACAAGGCATGGCCATACTAAACCAACGCAAACTGGCAGACAGCTGCAAACACGTTAGCCCCAAGTCCTAAGAAACGGTGCTCCCTATTTAATAGGAACAAACGACTAGCTACTCGCCGGCAGCACCTATATAGAACCACCTCACCTTTCATACAGAGAAATAAGGGTCTTAAATCCGGAACTACGGCATTTACCTCTACAACCCAATACTACCTCATCCCTACCCCATTGGACTAACAAGTCCTGACCACATCAGACCCACCCTCCAGGCCAGACGCTCATGCAGGGACCTTTGGGACAAAAAGGAGCAGCCTTACAGATAAACAAGCCTCCACTGTCGATGTCCCAAGTATATCTGAGCCCACTAGCATCAACTTCAACTCTGCCATACTTTCATCAGAGCAGAACATTCCTAATGTTGATGCCCTATTTTGCATATAGCTCCCTAATGCCCTTGCTTGCGACAATGCCACAGTACCAATAACACCCTATACTACCACTGAAGTAGCCACAGAAGCAGATGCCAGAACTCTCGCCAAACCCCTGGCCTTACCCAAACCCTTGATCAGCACTACCCCCAGAACATACTCCTAAACAAGTTTGGCCCTCTAACGACACTAAAGCAGACACCATAACCCACTTTAATGGAGCCCTCCGGCCTATGCCCTCGAAATCTCCGACCTCATTATGTCCAAAAACCTATACCTCCTAGCGATCATCATAACATGTCTGCACCCAGCCGCTGGCCCAGTCCTCTCCCAGGCCATACCAGATGGATATACCATCCTCAGGAAAGACAGACTGGGGTCCAAAGGAGGTGGAGTAGCTATCATTGCCAAAAACCGTTTACCGATCAGAGAAGCCCCCAACCAAACCTTTCTGTCAGGCGAACTGCTTTCAACCAAAATCTATATCAGCTACAGCCACCCTCACCATCCACTTAATTTACAGACCTCCAGGCCTCCTGCCCTCTCTTGAGGAAGACACTGCAAACCTCCTTTCAGCCAACACTAAGCCCTCTTCCAAAATCATCCTCCTGGGAGACTTCAACCTGGGTTTCAACGACCCTTCAAATCCTCAAGCACAAGCCCTCTCCAACACTATTGAAGCTCAATGCTTCGCCCACCGTACCTCTAGCGCTACGCATGACAAAGGCCAAACGCTAGATTGGCTGGCAGACCTCAACTGCAACACCAATATACTAGCCAACAATCCTTGCCCGTGGTCAGACTACAATGTCATCGCATTCACCATTAACAACTCAGCACAATCTGATATCCTGACCATACCAGCCTCTGCGTCCCTCATAAAATTCACGCATCATCGCTGCAGACAACTTATTCCCTTTGCTACTACTACTAACAGCCAACGCACATACCCACACTGACCCTACAACTATGGTCATGCTATACAATAAAACTCTCCTAGAAGACATTAACAAAGTTGCACTGCTAGGCAACTGCAAACCTAAACCAACAGCCCACCTAAACTCGTGGTACACCCCTATTTTCAAAGCCCTATGATCTTCAAAAGGAATGGCTGAAAATGCCTGGAACAAAATACGTTCAGACAAGAACAAACAGCACTTCCCCGCCCTATCCAAAAAATACAAAAAAGCCTTTCTATAGTGTAAAGGTGACATACAATGAGAGGATCAAAAAAGCAAACTGACTGCACGAACTGGAAACGCCAGCTCCTTCCCCAGCTAACTGCATTATAACCTCCCCTGGTGCCGGAATATCCAAAATGCCCTCCACGGCAAACTCTCACTACTCCAAACTAAAATCGCTGCAAAGAGAACTAAACTTGTGTCAGCCCATCAGCCATCAGACCAACGACCCGCACCCTCCACCACCACCCGTCGGTTCGAATTCACACCTGTCGCAACTATTGAAGCCATCAAAATTATCAAACGATTGAAACCTTCCAGATGTCAATTAGATATTTGCCCAGCCTCTCTCAAAAGATTGCGCAGAAGAGCGTGCCCCTTTCATCACAGAACTATTTATACTTTTTCTTTGGGCAATGTACAAGAGAACCTAAAGGAAGCTGGGTACTTCCACTCCTCAAAAAACCCACCCTAGATTCCAACATTCCCATCAACTACCACCCTATCAAAACTGTACCATTCCTCCTCAAAATAGATGGAGTGGCCTACATGCAAATACAAACATACCTTTAATTCCACAACCTTCTTAGCCTTCGCCACTCAGGCTTCCTCCCTGGTCACAGAGAGGAAACCGCCCTTCTGGACCTAAAGATCCAAATGGAGGACATCAAAGACAAAGCTAACCAGCCATCCTCCCTTTTACTTGACCTCTCAGCAGCTTTTGATTTGGTAAATCACAAAATACTCTGCCAACACCTCGCCCTAGCTACCCACTTTTCGACCAAAGCCATAACCTGGATAGAATCTTTCTTGTCCAACCACACAATGAGAGTTCTCCTCCACCGCGACATCCCCCACATACCCAGTCACTTGTGGAGTGTCTCAAGGCTCATGTGTCTCACTGACACTATACAATATCTTCACCAAGCCACTCTTTGACCTCCTAGACAAACTGGGTGTCGCCTACACCAACTACCCGGATGACACCCAAATTCTCCTAGCCATCACTGGCAACGACGACACGGGCTCCTTCGCATTGAGCGAAATATACCAAACGATTCAGGCCTGTATGGCACAAACTTTGCCTAAACGATGAGAAAATTGAAATGCTCCTTATTGGTGCACATTCTCAACTAAACAAACTCTCCAACTCCTACAAATCTTTTACTATCAACAGTAATATCACAGTAGCTATCACAGTATCTATCTAGATTCCACATTATCCCCAACGAGACAGACAAATGCAATCGCATTGGCCACATAATACATTGCTAAATTAATCAACGCCTGCAGTCCCTTCCCGACAACTGCATTATACTTGCGAGAGCCCTCACACCTTCGCGAATTGACTACTGTTACTCCCTCTTTGCATGTTCCAACTCTGGGGGAAAAAAAAACAAATTACAAACCATCCAGAATAACACACTCAACATCCCTAAAAAAGAACACATCTCTACAGCCAGACGAAACATGCACTGGCTCCCAGTCTGAGAACGTATCATGTTAAAAAAACTATCCATAACCCACAAAAGTTTATCGAACAGAGCCCCTATCCACACAAAATTACCAAGACCCAATCTAGTGGGCCAACCCGGTCTGCCTACTCGCACCTACTTGCCATCCCCAGATACAGACGTCAGAAAGCGGAAGGTAGCAGTTTCCCGGTGATTGCGGCCAAACAATGGAACGCCCTGCCCCTAGCGCTCAGATCAGATCCATCCTACTGGTCCTTCCGAAAAGGCCTCAAAACGTGGCTATTTTCCCAAGAAATCCAAAGCAACTGAACTTGTACAACTTTCCTGGCTTCTGGCATTCTATTTCAAACTTAGCACCTGTAAATCATCACTTTAACTGCACTGTTATACTCATGTCTATTGCCAGGTTTGTCTCTAAACTACCTTTGTATGTAAACTGGTAGCCACGCAATCTAGCGCGCACTGTTATATTCACGTCTATTACCATGTATGGCTCTAAAATACCTTTTTATGTACCTTTCTTACTACAAACCGTATGTAAACTAGTGCCCAGATGCCCCAGGGTTCTGTGCGCTTTACAAATGTCAAAATAAATACAAGAAAGAATTGTACCTTTTCTTCTGCCAACTTTCACAACTCTTCTGCAACAGTCACCACTCAATGTTATTCTCTATTAGTACCACTCTCCAGCACTTGCACCTCCTACTACCTGGCGTATCCTTTCACCAGGTTTCTTCTGGGCAATCACTTTTTGCCCTAAGGGTACACTCATCTGCCAGTCTACTTCAACAAAAGAGTAAAGTGCTTCAATGGTAGCTTTCAATTATAGAATAACAACTTCAATCGTTTTCCTTGGCATCACAACACAGCTTTCAGGGCAAAGAACATTCACTAAACAAACAATACTCATCTCCCTCAGGATAATTTCTTCCAAAAGGGCAGCTTGTTTTTCACCTTTCTCTCCCTTCTGCACCAATTGTTAAACAGTAGCAAGGATACAGTCTTTCCATATGGCTATCTTGGTTTTGGCAACGTGAGTTTAGATTAAGCACATTCTTCTAAACATAGGAGTAACACTTCCTACAACCCTTGTAGCTCATTTCTTTGGCGTTTGGTAATGCTTGGTGTTCTCAATTGCCCCAGCTTTAGCGATCTTTTGGCTTGAACATTGCTTGCATGCCTTAGTTCTGTGAGAAAACGGAGGGTATTCTCACTCCTACTACCCTGGGATCCGCAGCGCAAGTGGCCAGGGAAATGCCATCGCTACTGGATCCTGACCCTGGGTGTTGAGAAGAGAGTGAGGATCACTTGGGTGGAGGGACCTTGAGGATTTGGAGTGGGTAGCCTTCGGGTGGGACATGGTACCCCCTTTACCCTACTGACAACCAACCTAACCCTCCCCCAATTCATGGGCTATTATAAGCCAGTTCCCCTCAACTTTCCACATGTAACACTTGACGGTACTGGGACGAAGAAGATGCCTGCAAGGAGCTGCAAGTGTAAGGCATGTCCCTTTAATTATGGTCAGGCAGGACTAATTGGTCATCCACACCTGTAGCCTGTCAATGGGATGCAGGTG
Source organism: Ambystoma mexicanum (assembly GCF_040938575.1). Lineage (NCBI taxonomy): Eukaryota > Metazoa > Chordata > Amphibia > Caudata > Ambystomatidae > Ambystoma > Ambystoma mexicanum. The sequence continues at coordinate 759,041,759 of NC_090930.1, forward strand.
TATAAGGGGAGGCCAGCCCAGCAAGGAGGGGAAGGAGCGTGACAAGGGGAGCCACAGAGAGAACAGCAGAGGACCTGTGTGCAGAGGGAGCCGTGGCAGGACTGGAGCTGCTCGAGCCAGGATGCCAGCAACAAATTCAGTCGACTTGGGGGAACCAATGAAGGTGCGCTGTGTGATTTCCACAAGCATGGGAGCATTCCTACCCCAGAGCGAGCAGCAGGAGCTGCCGTGGGGCCAGAGCAGAGAGGACACTGCCCGTGTGCCGACAGGGGCACCGAAGCTGCCTGTGTGCCAGGAAGCGCACAAGGCAGGCGAGCTGGGCTCATGCCGTAAAGCACAGAAAACCGGTGAGCGTCGGGAGGGCAAAGAGGCTCTGGGGCGCTCCAACAGTACCGCAAGGGAACACCGCTCCGCAATATGGTAACAACTACATGCTTACTGAATACCGAACTAAAGAGAAACTTAAAGATTGAAACCAAAAGGTCTATATTGAATATTGAGGTGAATAGAACCTTAAATCTGAAAAATAAAAGTGCACATTGAACACTTAACGAAATTGAGCGCATGTTGCACATTATTTAATTCAAACATCAAGAGTACTTAAAGCGAACAAGAGTCAAACAGTGAACTTTTATGAGTGAATGCAGTGCGGCAAGGCCACAGCTTGGCAGGAGGTGGGTGACACATGGTGGCAGGGCCACAAGGCTAATAGGGAGAAGCCAGAGAAGTGCAAGAATACCCACAAAGCCAAGAGGCCAATAAAAGGAACTAAGTAAACGGTACTTGGTGCACAGGAGCAAGTGCCAAGGAACCTGTATGTGTGCTGGGGAGTTCCGGGGCCCTGTTAGACCGCATGGTCCACCCATTACAGTTCGGGCAAACAACTGTGCCTAGACCAGAGAGCCCTGTATGGTGAAATATAAAGACACCAAGCAACAACCTAAGGAATGTGTTATAGTGTTGGCTTGCAAACCATTGCTGGTGAGTCTTGTAAAGGTGTCAGGTTGACATAAGCAATGATGCTGATGGCTGGAATGTTAGCATGTCAGCAGCTGTCATGGTTATAAGCATGTTGTTGGTTCTATTTTAGTCCGTTGAGGGTAGGCAAGCTGTGGTGGTGTTGTGCTGGCATTGCAGGGGGTCTTAATGATGTATAGTAATTAACTCAATAAAGACTTGCAAACCTGCATGAGTGTCTGGATCACCACAATTCAACAGAAACCACTGCATACGACCTGGCTAAGTGGGCCAGAATGTGGTCAGTTTGACCTGGTGTTTTGATAAGACTCTTTTCTTAGGAAAGTATATAAGTATAAGTGGCAGTGTTGAAGTATTGGGGAAGGGAACCATGAGGCTTAAAGGAACCACACTTGTTGTCTTCAGAACCGAGTCAAGACCCCTTTTGCTTTTGGATTGTGTTGCTTGAAACTTAAGGAAGGGGACCCAAGGGGATGGTTCTGAACTGCATCGCCTTGAAATGGGAAAAGGTAATCATTTAGACTTGTTCATGCCACTTTCTTGTGCTTGGGGAAGGGGAGCTGAAAGTAAGCTGTGAGCTTGAAGACGCTCAGAACTTTGAGTTGAACACTATTTTCTTTGACATCCCTACATATTGGTTAATTGTAATTGTGAAGATAGGTTTTGGACCCAGACAGACTTTTAAGTTGAACTCTTTGACTGAGACTTTCCTTGGTTTCATTCACATAGGAAAATCCAAATCCCACCTTAGCATAGGGTAAGTTAGGCCTTGAACCATCCTGACATTTAAGTTAATAACCATCTTTAGTTTGAACTTTAAGTCTGTTGTCCGTGACGTACTTCATGATGCCTTCACAGTTACTAATGCTATTTTCTCACTGGGTTGTTAGAATCTCCAAAAACTCACAAAAAGGTATATCACAGCTACTTTCTTACATTAACCGCCACCTCAGTGTTTTTCTAATAGTTTGGTTTCCAAAAGAAATGCCTCCGTCATGCACACGCAAGCAATGCAGCTGACCGGTTGCTCACGAGCAGCCTCTGAGTGCTCTGGTACCACTTGCAAGTGGGGAACTCAGCGGGTAAGTTGCTCTCGCTCAGTGCTCGCTGGCCGTTGGCTTCTGTGACTCTCCTAGGCCTTGCGAACAGTTTTTGGTCGTTCGCTCACTCTACAGCCATAATAACGTGTCGCTTACCAAGCTCCTGTGAATCTCCTGCGCAACCCAGTCACTGGAGATCTCTCGGCATCTTCCACCATGCCGCCTTTCTGCAGCACAACTTCTGCAAGGGGTATAAAGCGAGGCATCAGCCCTCCCATGACCTTCAGTGGTCCCAGCGTTATCACTTTAGTAATCCCGCCTCCTCCTGCAGACACAGCCCGCACAGCATACTCTGCTTCTGCTTCTCTGGCTTCTTCAGCTTTCCTATAGCCCGCACCTGAGGGGGCCATTTAAGCCTCACAGTCTCCTTCAGGTGTGGGTCCTTTAGGTTACTTAGCTGACCACTACACCTTTATTCCTCTGTATCCCTCGTCACAGTACTGAGGGAATTATGGGATTCGAGCCCCAAATAAAGAACAAGTTACTTATTACCTGGTAACGTTCTTTCGACGGGATTTTCCTCCGACGTATTCCTCATCTTTGATAATACGTTTCCAGCTTGCTGGCCTCCCTTGGACATTTTTTCTCTAGAGGACGGTGCGCTTCGACGTCCGCCGAGTCAATGTCTTTAGACGGCCACCGTATCGGCGCCGACATCACCATGCCCATAAATAGCCACGTGCTGCGTCCGTTGCTCAGTTCCATTTTGTAGCATAAGAAAAGACATGTCTGAATCGGTAAGTAACCTTGAAGGAGCGAAAGGTGCAACCACAAGGGAAGTTAACACTGTAGGGATGGATTGGAGGGGCGATAAGGAATACGTCGGAGGAACATCCCGTCGAAAGAACGTTACCAGATAAGAAGTAACTTGTTCTTCGAAGGGATTGTGTCCTCCGACGTATTCCTTATCTTTGATAGACTCCCATAGCAGTGGTATGTAATTGGAGGAGGGAGTGATAGTGTTATGTATCCCTTTAGGGATGGACCGAATGTAATAGGGCCTTGCCAAAACTGGTCTCTTGAGCAGTGGAGGAATTCAGATTGTAAAATTTTGTGAATGTATGTGCGGACGACCATGTGGCAGCCGCACATATGTCCCGGACTGGTACCCCTCTCTGGAGAGCCGAAGAGGCTGCGATACCCCTGGTTGAATGAGCCCTGAGATTTTGGGGTGCTCTTTCCCTGCTAGTCTAACATTCCAGGATGGCCAAAATAATCCACCTGGAGATGGTTTGTTTTGTTATGGGTAGTCCCAACTTGTGACCTGAGTATCCTACAAACAGTTGGTCTGCTTGCCTGATCCTAGCCATTCTGCTGATGTAAAAGCTGAGAGCTCGCCTAGGGTCCAGCCTGTGTAGCCTTTCCTCCTCTTTCCCCGGATGGGGAGGAGGGTAGAATGAAGGCAAGGTAATTTTCTCCGTAATATGTAATTCAGAAACCACCTTTGGGAGGAAATTAGGCTTCACCTGTAGGACAACCTTGTCCTTGTGGAAGATTGTATGTGGGGGTTTACAGGAGAGAGCTTGTAGCTCACTCACCCTCCTAGCAGATGTTAGTGCTACCAGTAGAACAGTTTTAAGTGAGAGAAATCTCAATGCGCAAGAGTGAAGAGGTTCGAATGGAGTGCCCATTAAGAAGTTTAAGACTAAATTTAAGTTCCATAATGGAACCTGGAATGGTTTTGGAGGGTAAACATTAGTTAGACCCTTGAGATATAGTACCACTAGAGGAATTTTGAAATACGATGGTTCCTCCGCAGTGCGCTTGAAGATAGAAAGCGCTGCGAGATAGCCTTTTACAGTGCCAACTTGAAGGCCTGAGTTTGCCAAGTAGAGTAGAAACGATAACACCGTTGGTGTACCACATGAAAAAGGGTCGATATTCTCTTCCCTACACCAGCTGCAAAACTTGTTCCAACGGCAGCGGTATAAAGACTTTGTTGCTGGTCTTCTGGCCGAAAGCAACACCTCCATGACGTCATCAGGGAGATCCCATTCCTTGTACCTCAACCTTTCAGAAGCCAAGCGTGAAGGTTGAGGGTTCTGGTGTCTGGATGGAGAACCTGACCTCCCTTCTGCGAGAGAAGATTCTCTTTGAATGGAAGATGGATTGGAGGGCAGATGGACATATCTAGAAGGTCCGGGTACCACGTTCTCCTGGCCCAATCCGGGGCAATTAGGATCATGGTTTTCCGGAACCTTCTCAACCTCCTGATCATTTGAGGAATAACAGGGACTGGTGGGAACGCGTAAAGGAGTGGAAACTCCCAGTCCACTACGAACGCATCTCCTAGAGCTCCTCTCGGGGGAAATTCCCTTGAACAGAACAGATCGCACTTCCTGTTGGTGCTTGTGGCAAACAGATCCACCTGAGGGGTTCCCCAAAGGGCGAAGATCTCTTGAAGGACTTCCTGAGCTACCTCCCACTCGTGGGAGACTGTGCTCTGCCTGCTCAGAGCGTCCGCTGTCAAATTCTTCTCTCCGGCTAGGTGGACTGCCGATAGAGAGATTCCTTCCCGAATTGCCCAAAACCAGAGCTGCATTGCCTCTCTGCACAGTGGCAGTGATCCTACGTCTCCTCTTTTGTTGAGGTAGTGCATGGCCACCGTGTTGTCCGTCATTATCAGGACATTTCTCCCCTGTACTGATGGCAGGAAAGCTTTCAGCGCTAGTCTGATCGCTCTCAGCTCTAATAGGTTGATATGTAGTCTGGGCTCCGATGGAGACCAACGACCGCTGATGGTCAAGTCGGTGGCATGGGCTCCCCACCCTGTGAGCGAGGCGTCTGTGACTACTGTTATCTCCGGCCATGGTTGCCAAAACAGTTCTCCTTTCAAGATGTTCTCTGGATAGGCCCACCATTGAAGGTCGAGGGCTACCTTGTCCGGAATCCGGTGAGGTCCGTCATTCTCCCTGAGAACTGTGACCACTGACTTCTCAGTGCCCACTGAAGAGATCTCATTCTCAGGCGAGCCTCTGGCACAAGGAAGATGCAGGATGCCATGAGGCCTAGCAACCTCAAAAAGTCGAAGGCTGGGAGACGCTGGGCATTTTGAAACTTGGTGACCATCTGTAGAATATCTTGAGCCCTTACCTCTGGTGGCGAGGCTTTTCCCAGGGAAGTTTCCAGGACCGTTCCAATGAACTGGAGTCTCTGAGATGGTATCATCTGTGACTACTTTAAATTGAGGGAGAAGCCCAGTCTGTGAAGGAAGAGGCAGACATAATCTAGCTGGGTCTGGGCCTGCTCCGAAGATACTGCCCTGATCAGCCAATCGTCTAGGTAGGGATAGACGTGGATCCCTTCCCTCCTTAGACTCGCTGCCACTACCGACATCAGCTTGGTGAAGACCCTCGGGGCGGAGGTCAGCCCAAATGGCAGAACTCGAAATTGATAATGAGAGTTGCCAATTGCGAACCTCAGGTATTTCCTGTGCTTGAGATGGATTGGCACATGGAAATAAGCATCCTGAAGGTCCAGAGATACCAGCCAGTCCTGGAGCTGGAGGGCCTGAAGGATCTGAGAGAGAGTTACCATCTTGAACTTGTCCTTCCTGAGGAACCTGTTCAATTCTCGTAAGTCCAGGATGGGTCTCAGTCCTCTGTCCTTCTTTGGTATGAGAAAGTAGGGAGGGGGGGGGGAGTACCAGCCCTTGCAGGTCCAGATTTCCTGCAAGAGGAGCGGATCTGGAACTTTTAGGGAGCTGTTCCCCGGTGGATGACTCTGAGGGATGTGTGGAAAGGGTAGGCAGTAACCTTGGGCGACTGTTTCCAATGCCCAAGCATCTGACGTTATAGCCTGCCATTCCGTCAGATGGTGAGTTAACCTGCCCCCTACAGGTGTCTTGTGTGTGAAGGCCTCAGAGTGGTTTGGGGGCGGCTGATGCAGATGCCGAGGGTAAAGAGGCACCTGCTGCTGCTGCGGTCTTAGTACTTTTGACCCGTCCACCTCGTGTGGATCTCCTTTGGCCTCTTTGAGCCGGCTGTCCTCCGCCTTTCCCGAAGGCGGAATAATAGCGAAAGGACTTTCCTCTTCCAGAGGTTCCTGAGGGGCGAAAAAGAGTTTGGCGGATAGCAGCTCCTAAGGATTTTGCTGCTGCTTTAGAAGTCTAACTTTTCCAGACTGTCATCAGCCTTTTTCCCGAATAATGAAGAGCCGTCAAAAGGCATATTCAAAAGTCTGGCCTGTACATCAGGGGCAAAGCCCAACTTTCGCAACCACGCATGCCTGCGGATTGTTGTACTTGCCGCCATGGCCCTGCTGATACTGTCAGCGGAATCGATGCCCATTTGAAGTTATTCGCACATGGCATCTTTAATGATGTTAAGGAAGGCTTCCTTTTCCTCTCCTTCGGGTATGCAGTCAGCCGCCGATGAAGCACACTCCCATAGTGTGTGACTGAACCTGGCGAGCATACAGGTGGCTTGATGGACTTCAACGCCATACAACAGGCAGAGAAGACCTTCTTTGCCATAGAGTCGTACCTCTTGTCATCCCTATCCTGTGGGACAGTAGGGTAAAGCAGTCCTACTGCTGGATGAAGTTGCCGCTTGAACCACCAGGCTCTCTGGGGTCGGGTGTTTTGACAGGTATTCAGGGTCAGCAGCCGCTACCCTATACTTTGTCGACAATCTTTTATTGACTGCTGGGATAACTTCGGGAGTTTCCCAATTGGATGCAATTTTTTGTTGTAGGGCTGCATGGAAGGGGACCACCGGGTCCTCCTGTGGGCCTTTGTCCAATATATCTGTCAGATCATCCTGTAGGAAAACAGGTGAAGGCGCAGACCAACCCATAAACTCAATTATTCTTGTCATCAGGGTTCTATATGGTGTTTCGGCATGTTCCCCTGGGTCTGGTTTTACAAATTCCACTTCTGGGGAAGTGTCCAGTCCACTTGCCTCATGAAGTGACTCCTGTAGATCCTTCAGCCTTCTTTCTTCAGAGGTGAAATCCTCTGCAGTAGGCAGTGTGGTTCTTTGTAAAATAAATGTTTCCTGGTCAGAGTCTTCACCTTCTTCATAAATTGAAGAAAGACCAGGGTATTCTGATCTCTGAAATGGAGTAAAGCCCATCTCTAGGGCCGAAGGAGCTAAACTCGTCGTTATTGGACGAGAAAATGTCGATGCCGTCGACGCCGATGTAACCAGCTTCGAAGGCGCCGGAAAAACTGGAAGGGGTCTCGAAGAACTCGAGAGGATCGGGATCCTACTCGAGGGCATCGACGACGGTCTCGGCGTCGTGCCGGAGGCCCTTGAAATCACCGTTGGCTGTGGAGCCTTGGTCCTCTCTTTCATCGGCGTCGAGTCGATCGACCAATGCGTCGAGGAACTTTTCGACAACGGCGTCGATGGCGCTGATCCATGCGTCGAAGGAATCTTCGACAACGGCGAAGACCGTGCCTTCTTACCCGATGGCTCATGGCGCTCTCGGGTGGAATGTTTCGCCGGGTGCTGCGACTCGTGGCGTTTTGCTTTTTTGGGTTTTTCACCCGGGGTATCACCCTTAGCTGTCTTCGAGGGGGTCGAGGCCACGTTCTCGAAGACGCTTAACATTTTCTTTCTGAATTCCTCCCACTCAGCTTGAGAACTGTGTTTGGTGGGACAGGAAACTCTTTCTGGGGACACAGAAGACGAGGAATGGGACCTTCGACGTCTCTTTTTTGAGTGTCTAGATCTCGACGAATGGTGGGAGCTGCTTCGAGATCTAGAATGGGAGTGTTTGACGGCAAGGAGACGAATGCCTCGACTCCGCCGACGAAACCTTTGAGGAGGATTTGGCTGACTTACCTCTCTCGAGTTACCCCTTTCGCTCCTTCAGGGCTTTCGCCGTCATGGACATGCAGTCCTCACACTCCGAACAATGGTGCTCGGACCCCAAGCACCATAAACAGACCCTGTGTGGATCCGTTATTGAAATTTTTTTACCGCAGTCTCGACATTTCTTGAAGCCGGATCGCGGCGGCGTCAGTTCTGATGAAGAAGCCATCGAGAACGATAAGTAATATTCGAGACGAAATGGATATTAAACCTGACTGAACTGAGCAACGACGTTCCGAGGCCCCACGAAGCGCAGAAAAACGGAACTGAGCAACGGACACAGCGCGTGGCTATTTATGGGCATGGTGATGTCGGCGTCGATACGATGGCCGTCGAGGGACATCGACTCGGCCGACGTCGACACGCAGCGCCCTCTACAGAAAAAATGTCTGCGGCGGCCAGCAAGCTGGAAACGTATTATCAAAGATAAGGAACACGTCGGAGGACACAATCCCTTCGAAATTAGTTTTCTTAACTGGTTTCTTTCTTAGATTTTGATCTCTTCCTCCAACAAGCTCCGCTATGGGAATATTATGTGAATCAGGCATCAGACTGGTTGGTAATGAGGACTATACATTTTTATATGAAATGTGTAATATTTACAAGCCTCTTTCCATTACACTTTGGAAGATGGGGGGATTTTCAATTGTCTGAGTTCCCTGAATTTGAGAGTTTTCTTTTACTCATACAGGGCTTCTGACTATGTTCACCCACACTGAGGTGGTTAACCCGTGCAACAGAAGGGTCATGGTGGCAACAAGCCATTATATATTGTGGCAGTGAAAACATTTCTCCTTTAAAAGAAGGCAAATACTTTGTCTCATCCTCTGGATTCCTCTCGCCGCCCCAGAGCCTTTTATCCTCCCAGGTGATCCTCCAGCAGAGCACCACCCCCAAGTAAGGATCATAAAGCGCCTTCTTTTCCCTGGCCACCTGGGAGGAGACTTTAGACAGGGAATCAGTGAGGGATTCACATGATTCATCACACCATCTGCTTCAGCTATGAGATGGAGGGGGAGACTGGGAAGCTAATGGTAAACGCATGACAGCCCGTCTAGTTACTAATAATTATACTACCATGCAAAGACACAGAGGAGTCAACTGGCCAATGCGTTAACATTTTTTTTAAAAAGTGACTATTTGTTTACTATGCATACCAGTGTAAGGTTCCTTCTGTAAAACGTAATTACTTTCGATTCACTGCAGGTCATCAGTATTGGTCCTTCATAATGCGCAGCCAGGATTGAAAAATGTTCCGTTTGGTAGAGAGGACATCAATGCAATTCTGAGTAATGAATGCATAATAACATGCTTATTCTGCATTTTTGACCCTGCACTCCAACACTTTACCATGAAAAGAAACATACACATTTTCAAATTCACTAGTCCCTGCTTTAGAAAACACATCACATGTTTGTAAACACAAAAACTTGACTATAACTATTTACAGCAAATGTTAAGAAAAAAACATATGTTAAAACTAGCAAACAATTTCTAAATGCTATTTTTTTAAAGCTGTTGTGAGGGTGCAGGAGGAGACTGACACAGGTGACATTGCGATTGTTATAGACTTAGTCAAGAAAACAAAGAGAAAACCCAACTTTCTCTCTCTCCAAGAGGGGTTTACCTGCCTCAACTAAAAACAACATAGGTTTGGTCAGAAGGTCTGTGTAAATCAGTAAATAGTCCACTGTCGTGTGTCAAAAAGTCTACTTCTGTCCATTCTGCTTTAAAATATAAATGAGGTAGACCTTTGTCAATAACAATGACTCGAATCTTCTGGACCGAGGATAACAGTTCACTTAGGGTGTTGGTGGAATTGCTCTGGTTCCCTTCCTCTGGTCAAAATTGACCTCCAACACAAAAAGGCAAAGTTCACACTTCCAATAGATAGACGCACTCTCTCAATCAGAAAGTCTCCCTTCCCCTGGTCTTCCTTGGTTTTCAGAATGCCTCCCTTCTCTCAGTATCTTGGTTTCGGGGGTTCTACAACACCAGATGGAGTACCTCCCTTCCCCTGGCCTTTCTTTTACTTGCTTTACAACAGTTCACTTCAAGGGGAATAACTTCCTCCCCCAGGCTTCTTTTATGCTTTAGATTTGGCAGACCTGGTCCACTCCCCTGCCAGGAACTGCCATGAAGATGACGACTTTGGATGGATCTTCTATTTGGGGAGGGGCGGGGTATGGGTCACTGGATTGCATCAAATGCTGCAGACTGGTTAAGCAGCATTAGAATGCCAGCGCTGTCAATTTCTAGTAGTTGAAGTACATGCAATAGTGTGGTTTCTGTGCTCTGGTTCGGCCTCAAGCATGATTAACTTCTAGGATCAATATTTCCTCTATGAAGTCCCGTAGTAGTTTTAACAAAAGAGGGCAATTTGCAGTTGGTCGAGAACTGGCACAAAGTTCAAGGTCAAGATGCATTTTTAAAAGGTTTTCTTTGAGGGATTCGAGAAGGAAGCCCCCCCCCTTGAAAGACTGGTTCCCAATGTTCAATATAAAAGGAAATAAAGTCTCAAGATGACTGGGAAGTGATAAATGGAGGATTTGTTGCAATTCTTTTCAGCTTTCGAATGCCTTGTCTGCAGGCTCTCTCTGCTCCTGGCCATTCCCTTACTGTGGCCACCATCTATCTGCCACCTGGTCAGATTTCATTCTTCCTCTCCGAGTGGGCTGACCTCTCCCCTTCCTCCTTGTCTCATCCACTCAACTCCTCCTACTTGGAGACTTCAACATCCACCTGGATGCTTCCTGTCCTTCCACTAGACTCTTTTGCGACCTTTGTGACTCTCTCTCTCTCTCTCTATATATATATTCTCCCCTCTGGCCTGACTCACTCTGGATGTTCTGATCTATTCAGACCTTCCCCTTTTGATTCCTCTCACCACTCCTCTCTCCTGGAGTGATCACTTTCTCCTTTCCTCCCATCTCACCCTCTCTAGCCCTCAGGCCAAGCCAACTCCAGCACTGCCACCTACCTTCTCGGTTATCCGACCCATGAAGCGTGTCAGTTGAGGCTTTCGCCGCCACTTTCTTCCCCCCAAACCCTTTTCCCCTTGGCTGACTCAGACCCTGACACAGTCCTTTCCATGCGCCACTCTGCTATATCTGATACTCTGGATGTTCTTGCCCCTGTCAGGAGGATCCGTTTGAAGCCCAAAGCCAAGTGCAACTCTTGGTATGACTCAGACCTTGTTACCCTTAAACGCAATTGCAGGGGGGCTGAGAGGAAATGGCGTGCTTCCAGTACATCCTCTGACAAACTAGCCTGCCGCCTGCTCCAAAGGCAATACCGGCTCTCTGTCCGCACCAAGAAGAGAGCCATCATCTAAGCCTGCGTCTCCGCGGCATCTAACAACTCGGCTGAAATCTTTCAAATCTGCAAGTAGCTGGCCAATCCTGCCACAGTCTCTACCTCTCCTGTGCCTTCCCAGGCCCTCTGCACGGCCCTGGATTCTCATTTCATCTCTAAAACTCGGGGCATCCTGTCCTATCTCTCTTCCTCTCCCCCTCCTCCCTGCTCTTCCTCTGGCCCTTCTTCAGCCACCTCTCCTCTCTCATTCTCTGACTTTCCCCTGTTCTCTTCAGAAGAGGTTTCTAGACAAGTCCGATCTATGAAAGTCTCGTCAAAACAGGTTCACCCCTGTTCCCCCAAAACCATCAAGGACCACATTGACACCTCGACTCCTGTTCTGGCCGATTTCTGCAACGACTCCTTCGCCACTGGAGTCTACCCCTCCCCCATGAAGCACTCACTTGTGCACCCTCTTCTTAAGAAACCCTCTGTCGACGACTCCTGCCTGGCTAACAATCAACCAATCTCCATCAGTCATTTATTGGGCAAACTCCTGGAAAATCTGCCCATCTCCCAGCTTAACCTTCAATCTGAATCTGTCGGTTGTCTCCATGACCATCAGTCTGGCTTCAGAGCTGCCAGAAGCACGGAAACTGCTCTCCTGCACATCTGTGAAGACCTGCTCTCCAACCGTGATTCCAACACCCCCCGTGTCCTCATCTTACTTTATCTCTCTTCTCCTTTGACACGATCAACCATGCCATCTTGTTCAACCGTCTCCGTGATAACCTGGGTATCACTGATCATGCCATGGCTTGACTGACCTCCTTCCTATCCGATTGACCCTCCCAGGTCCAACTTGGGTCCTTCCACTCCTCTATCTCCATCTGTATCTGTATCTGTGGTGTTCCCCAGGGGTCTAGCCCCTCTCCCTGGCTGTTCAACCAATACCTGGCACTTCTTGCCCACTGCATTGCTGCTCTCTGCCCCAACTTTCAGTGCTATGCAGATGATACCCTGCTAATTTCCAGGCTCGCTTCAGCCACCTCTTCTCCTGCTCTCTGTCTATCTAGGAGTGGTGTGCTGCCAATGATCTCTGCCATAATGCCAGCAAGACCGAGATTCTCCTCATCTGCACACCCGCTCCCTCCTTTCCGGTCTCTCTCTGGCCGGCCTCTCTTGGCCCTCTTCATGCTCCCACCTGTGAGGCTAAAAACCTTGGGGTCATCTTCGACCCCAAACTTTCATTCTCTCCTCACATCTCCGACGTCTCTAAGAAGTCACACTACCAGCTGCACCTCCTCAGGGGTATTCTTCCTTTCTTCTCCATCCCCCCAGAAGCTCACCGTCTCCAGAGCTCTGGTTCTCTCTAGGCTGGACTACTGCAACAGCCTCTTTCTAAATCTGCCTGCCTCTACTCTCCGCTCTCTGCAACTCATCCAAAACAGGACTGCAAGACTTGTCCTTGGGCTCAAGCCCAGGGATCGTAGCTCTCCAGGACTGAAATCTCTGCATTGACTCCCAGTGGCGGCGAGGATTAAGGTCAAAACCCTCTGCATTGTCCACAAGGCCTTCTGGGGCCTGGGACCTCAATACCTTCAACTCTCCCTTCCTAAATATCTTCCTTCTCAAACTCTTTGCTCATCCGCCTCCAACTCCCGCAGGGTTAGTCGCTTTTCCAAGCAGCGAGTTGGTGGAAGATCTCTTTCCTCTGCTGGGGCCTCCCTCTGGAACGGCCTCCCTGCCTCTCTGAAACTTGAGGAGAACCATCTCTGGTTCTGGAAGCACCTCAAGACCTTCCTCTTTGCTTCTGCTTTCTCTCCCCTGCTGATCTCCTGGCTGAATCTGAAACTGCACTGGTTACCTGGCTACCCTCTAATCTCGGGCCCAGGTCCCCTCACCGCCAGTTGCGCACATGTACTGTCCCCTGGTAACCCTTGCACTCGGGGACTGTTTCTGTATCCCTACAGCACTTGACACCTGGTGTCTCGACTTACCCTTGCACTTGCCACCAGCTGGCTGCACTTTTATTTATTGTCTTTATTTATTTTACTTTACCCTAAGTACTGCACTGCCCCTCCCCCTTACCGCCGCACTTCTCCCCGCCCCTGCCCCTGCACTTGTACGATCTCATTTTCACCTGGCCTAGTAGGATCGTTGTCTGTCTTCCTTACATTTCCCCTCCCTTGCCTTGTTGCGCCTTGAAACACTTGTGTATAGGCGCGTAATAAATGTCATATCATATCACACATTTTATTTTCAAAATAATGCTCACTACAACAAGCAATGGAAGGTTGGGGGCCTACAGTACGGTTGGGGGAGGCAAGTTGCATCTTCGTAAAGTTTGTTGCAGACGCAAACTGAGTTGTAATAAGTTTTCTTTGCCTTCAGAATTATTGGTTTAAATTATTTCTAATAGGATTTAAGCTCTGTTATGCAAGCACGTAGGATTTTATATCATTTTCTATCAGCAGCTCTCACTTCTGGTTTAAAGGACTGCACGTTTTTGCTATACCGTTCATTGTTTTGCTCATGGTCTTTAAGAAGTTGGGCTTTCATTTGGACTGCTAGGTCCTTTACAGATGTGATTGTGGAGTTATAAGCACCAATAAGCCCTAAAGGTTGAGCACTGGCGTTGATGGAGTTAGGTATCTAATGCACAGCAGCCTCATTAGAACAATCCATTTTCCTGTGGTAGGTCACAAAATGAGTGTTTGACAGTGGCTTTATTACTGCTGTGGGTACTGAATTATTGAACAAAACGCAATAGTGCTCAAACCACTATTTTACCACGCATATTTTTTACAAAGATTTCTTGAAAATATTAGATGTAAAATAAGACCTTTAGCATGAGTAGCCAATGATTTATTTCATTCTAGATCCCAAGAGGATGGCCATAAATCAAGGGCAGCAAAATCTGAGGAGTCAGCAAAGCTTAAGTTAAAGTTGCAGACGATGATAGTTTTTCTAGCTGGCTTCAATGTGGGCAATAAGATCAAGAAGAGCCTCTGTAAAATACCTGACCGTCTCAAGTGATCGATGCAATAAAAGAATAAAGTACTTATATAATGGATTTCTATCTTAAATATTTTATTACTGTTGATATTTATTTGCATGATAATGTTTTATGATTGTTACTGTTGATTTAACTTAATGATGTATTGTAATAAAGCAATAGAGCAAAGTATATGGATGGGTAGTATGGTAGAGGTCATTTTAATTAACACTTAGTATGTCACAAACCTCTATATTGGTGCAGGCAAAAGATTGAAAGATAATTGAGGTTTTATGTATTAAGACAATGCTGCCCCCTTAGTCCAAGGTTCTATTAATAGAGTAACCTTCGGGTATGGCTGATGAATGATGGCCCAGAATTGGAGATCAGCCAGGTTTTGTAAACAGGCCAATAGGAGAGATAAGATCATGTACTTCCGAAGTGCGGCAAAGTAAGCATGTATTAAGGAGAGTGCATCACCAAGAATTAAGTTCTCAAGGCTGAGGCGCCAGGAAGCGTGAAATTGAATTTGCTGTAAGGTTGATCATAGTTTGTATATTAGTCTGGCAAGGCAAATCTGCAGGTTTGGTGGCAAAGGTGCCTTCAGCCTTGTGGCTCTGATAATGCGAGCCATAGTCACAATATTGTGGAATAGAAAAGCAGAGACGTCATTGTTAAGGCGTTTCAATAGGATAAACTGGTACACTTCGGGCCTTCAAAAGATTAACGGTTGACTCTGTGTTATAAGTAATGGTCAAGTTAGGGTGGCTGTTAAAAAGTTAGGAAAGAGTGATCATTGATATTGAGACCCTTTGACTTCAAATAGACACAAAGAGAGGAACCTGTTACTTTGTGTCTAACAAAACAAGATTTCAATTCAACTAGAGTTTAAATGGACATTTGAATGAACCCAGACATACACCATTATGTTTTGTCGCAAAAAAAGGAAATACTTGGTATGAGACAAAAAAGTAGATATAAACCAGTTTTGCTTTTTAGGGACCTGGGCAAGCATGGTAATTTAGCCGAGACGATACTGCATCTAAATGAAACAGTTGAAAATGCTAAGAGATTCAGCACTGGGGCAACACTTGCTAAAACTCATTACGGTCTACCAATCACAATTGACATTATGCAAAGCACACACATACAAACATATAGCCGAAACAAACCTTGACATCACAAAGTGATTTAGAGTGTACTGTGCGTTGACATTTTACATTCTGCACTGCATACATTAATTATACATTCCGGTTTTAAATTGCCTCCATTGTAGAACAATACGTTTTAGTGAATATTCCGAGGAGCTACATAATGAGAAAAAATAAACATTACCGCCAACTTTTGATCCTGTTGACGAGCCAGGTTTCCTGGAGCTATTCCCGGGGTTTCCAGGTTTTTTAGGGGCAGGAACCTTGAAAGCTGAAGCAGCTGTCGACTGCCTATTGCCGTCCACAGAGTCATCATCGTCGAAGCTTTTATCTGACAATGGAAACGAACAGAGTTACACGCCCATTAGTAAACGGCTCGTTAAGGGCAAAACTGCTTTTAGCATCTCTGTAAGCAGATTGTGATTTACAGAAAGAACAAGTGGAATCGATAGTAATTATTGTGTCCTTTGTCATGGACCGAGCCACGGAAACAAGCAAAAAGGCCACTTTGGTTCAAGATAGGTTATTGAAATACTGGTTATGAACATTACACTACGGAGTAAATATCAACCAAAGACAAACTGCACAGTGAACACAGAAAAACATTAGTTCTGAATACAGGTTCAAACACCAACAGTGGGCAGCTAGAGGGCAAATAATGGAAAAAATGTAATTTTATTAATAGCTGAATATGCACCCTGGGGAAACGCTCTTCTTCCATACGTTCAATTCCCCGTGGTTGTTATTCCACGCTGCACACCCTATTCACGACTATCACAAACACCCCCAGCCCTGCCTTTTCATCGTATATTCTGCAACTTACAATCACAGATCCGCTTGCAAATCAATCGCCTCATTACTCTGGAACCTCTCGTCTTCTCCTTGATGTGGGGATGCTCGGGTAAGCTCACATGGCCGCAGAAGCAGAAGATTCACTCAAGGGAGACGCTAGCCGAAGCAGACTGAAACGAGCACAGCTCCACCACTGAGGTTTGAGCCGGCATCTTCCTTTCTCTTCCCTGCACTAGTTGTCGTCGCAGCCAATCAGCTGCAAGGTGACATCATCCCCGGCAGCCAGTGCCAGATTAAAGGTAAAGAGTCTGAGTGAATATAAATTCTACGTGCGGTCTGTGTGCAATCGCAATTATTATGCACAAATTAGCCATAGTAATACAATCGTTAGACTAACTTTTTTTCTTTATGATGTATGCTGCATTTTCACGATTAAAAAATCCAACTACAAATGTAAAATAAATGCTGCAAATGAGTGTATAGTTTGCAGTATTCTTCATGTCGAAATAAAAGCAAAGCAAATTAAAACGCATTATGGTGACTGGCAATTCAAAATATATATCTGGCAGACCCCAGCGTATAAATGGTAGCTGTGTGAAGCTTAAGCAATATAGTGCAAGGACCGGCAGAAAAGTGTTTTTTGAAAATGCTCTCAAATTGGGTGTAGCTCCGCTTTGATGATCTCACGTACCTTAACACTACAGTAGTGTACAACGAGTGCAATTTAGTTTGTATAAAGCTTACATTAAAATCACACTACATAAAAGCAGACATGCTATTTGACAAAGTGTACATGTGCATGCAGTCCTGTTTGCTTTATGACAGTAACATTGTGTTTGTCAAACAGCGATACACATGCTGTGTACGGCTGGTTCGATGGGAAGCTACGAACAACTAATTCACTTGTTTTATTCTGTTATCCACCTACTGGTACCTCGGAGAATGATTAAGAAAATACTTACCAGCTACAACATAAGAACAGAGATATTACGTTTTCTCTGGCAGACTTTTTTCGTGTTTTGGTAACGGCGGGGTTAAAGGCAAACGGGTATTATTTTAATATTTTAATCTTCTCATGGCTCCCCCAACCCACTCCTTCAATTCTGGCGGGCACTGCAGAGGATGGGAAATGGACACAGGCACCATACACAATATAACAGATGTGTGTAGCTTTAAACTACGGTGTGCATTCCAGCTCGGCGTCCAAGTCATACTATGTTTCTTATTGATATTATAGGTCACCCTGAAAGCCTCGGTGGAATATATGCTTGTAGTTGATGAATACCCATCTATAACGCTTTACTTTGTGCTCACATAGGTTACTGCATAATCATATGAGAAATGGTTTACTGAAATTTCCGTAATTATAGAAATGTCAACACGGGAAGCAGCAAAGGTCAAGGGTGGCTCTTGCCCTCAAACTACTGCAATACTAGACACTTCTAGATTGAAAGCACACTTCGCTTTTGCCAGCTGCACAAGAAAACTATCAGAATGCGGAAATGGTGCGGTAAAGTGAGAAAAGCTCGCTAAACATGGTGCTCCGTTCGTTTCCATGGAAACAGTACTCTGGCCTTGCACAGTCGAGCTCAAGGCGTTTTTTTGATTTCCGTTTAGAAGATATGAGACCAGTTTAATCTACCTCTTCTGCATTTGTGAACTGTGTAGCTGTGCATGGATATGACGTATCACAATCGGGATTATGTGCACTGAATGAAGCCTGTAGCAAATAGACTTCGGCAAAGTTAACCAATAGGGAAAAGTGTTAAAAAGAATACTAGTTTTTCATCAATCTATGTTAAAGGTGCTAATTGAGCGTCGGATATGGGGGGGCCCACCTGCCAACTGCAGGAGCAAAGATGATGCATGGTGGGGGTGGCCACATGGGGGATAGCAGATAATCTGAGCCACAGGCACACTGTATAAAGGACTTCTCCCGTAATGGTGACGCTATAGAGATCCCTCCACGGGGATCCCTGCCTCCAGCACCATCTTCCTCGACATAGTAGCGGCACCATCCTCTATTGCTGTGTGACCCACAAGTGTTTTGAAAAAGAAAAATGCCTTTTGCCGAAGTGTGCGTTTATTTTGCTTAACGCAGGCTATCATCTGGGCATTATTTCCTTGTGTGCATATTGTCCATTGCCATTCCGATACGTTGTTACCTGCCTATGAATGCTTGTGGGCCTCATGTTTTGGCATGGCCTCATGGGCTTTCAGCAATGGCCGACATGGGTTTTGCTGCACCAAAGAATCTTCTGTTTTCATTCAATTCAGCAGGCTTGTGCTGATTGGATCCTGCATTTGTTTGTGGCCTCTCGGGATCCGGCAGGCTTTAGCCAGCACCCTTCTCCAAAGGCCCATTTCCTAAGGCCCCTCCCTGCTCCCTGTCTGCTACCAGGACGCTCCAAGGCGAGACGCTATCCCCCCACCTTGCTGTATGCCTGAATGTGCCTTTCACCTTAACCTCCGCAATTCTGTGCCGTAGCTGCCCCGCAACATGGTGTTAGGCCCCATGAATATGCTCACCTTTAACTTTTTCTGCACTTTGCTTGCAATGTAATTACCTCTGTACGTTTCTCTTTGATGTAACCACTTCCTGAGCTTCCTCTCTGTAACCAGAAGCACTGCAACCAATCTCTTAAGCATAAGCGCCAAGATAGCTTTGTGCGCTATATAAATAAATATATAAATAAAGATACGTTGGATGTAAACTTGGTTGAAAACCGCTCTAGGAGTAGCTAAAAGAGGGGAGCAACAAAAATAGCACAATCACAAAAACACATAATGGGAAATCCCCGGGGCAGGCAGGATCTGGGAACTTTCAGTTTAAACGGAAGACACCACCAAAAATGGAGTCATCAAAACCGGTCGACCTTTCCCAGTGCCGATATCCACAAATAAATATGGATACGACTTGTTCTAATTAACAGTCAACACCGGCCTAATGGCTGGAATAGTGAATTCCTCAAAAAAAAAAATTGAAGCTGTGATTTGGCACAGTATTTCAGTCAACAGTTAGCCCTTACTACACATTGCTTGTACATACTTCATTGTGGGTCAATAACAAAAGCTTTGTTATCCAAAATAAATACTCCTCTTTGGAATGTCCAAAGTGCTACGAGACCATATTTGTGTCTCTAGTTAGGGTGGGCAACTGTAGTAGTGTTTTATAATTATGTACCATGTATCTCAGATTGGATTGTGGATAGTCTGCTTCCTCTTTTCTGTTAGACAGGCGGCACACCACAGATGACCTAGGGACAGCATCCTTGACAGGGAAAGGTTGTGCTTCTGTCTAGGGATAGGGGTAGTGGAATAATAGATTGAATTAAAGAAAAATTACTTATGTACTCATATGTGCTCCATATCCGTTTTGTGTGCTATAAGATGTTAGAGATATAATGGTGGAGTGAATACCCAGAGAGGGTTCTCAAATTGCTCTAGTCCCCGACTGTTTAAGTGTCAACTTTCAATTTAAAATATGTGACCACCAGGACAGGGATGTGCAAATGGGGTAGGATGCTTAATTTATTCATCACATGGGAATAAACACAACCGGAACTGGGTGATGTAACTGCAGGGTGGTCAGCCAAACAAACCGCCCTGCAATGTAGTGGGGAGGGAGGCTCTGTCCCAGTGTGCCAGTCACATGACCGCCGATGCCCATCAGCAGGCGGCAGTGGGAAACGAACACTGGACAAAGTGGCAATCCTGGAAGGACCAATCAGACGGTATGTTTCTGTTCTCCGAAGAGGTGGCGAGCCCTCAAAGTAGTTACCAAAGAGTCTGCAAAGGTCATTATCTAACAGGTATGTGTGAATGTCCCCTTTCCCACCTGCTGCAGGGTGTCTTGTTTCCCTTTCTCAATGGTGCTGACCAATGGCATTGTAATAAAGTTCTGGCTGTCAGCACAAATGTTGCATCATTAATAACATGTTCCAGGGTGGGTTGGGAATAAAATATGGTACCACATGGGGAGGCGAGGTGTTGGGAAACTATTAAACTGTTTGCTCTAATGACGTTTTCACAAATGAATGTAACTATCTGGGAGGAGATTGCAAACCAATCAAATCCCTGCAAAGCACATACAAAACGAATTCTCCAACTCGCAAATGTTTCTCCTGACTTTCGACGATTGTATTTCTTGTTATAAAACACCTGTTCATAGACCATTCAGAAGTCAGCCTCTCGATCAGAGCTAATTCACTGTTCTGATTGATTCTTGGTCACCCAACTGTAATAAACAGTGTTGCTTCTTGCCCAGCTTGTGTTCCATTTTTTGAGTATGTGGTTTTTATTATGCACTAATTGGCAGACCCCTGACTCCAAAACCATTCCAGTACTTAATGTAGCGCTAGAATTAAATTCTTGGAAAGTCATTGTTGCCCTCAAATATCGACAATTCTTGAGTAAACTAGCTACAGCAGGTCCAGGGGTCTTTGAACACCATAATTAATGATGATCATATTAAAGGGTTAACACTAACCCGAGATGATTTAGCCTTCTATAGCTTTTTATCGGATACAGGGAAGGAAAGACCCAATCGCGATGGTAAGCTCCCTAAGCAAGATCGTGAAGGAGAATGATTGGGAAACAAGGAGAAGTTTGACAATAAAAAAGGAGTCGAATATGTAAAAATATTCACTTGCAACAGTATGCTTTCTTATTTGGAACGTTTCCTATGCAGGCAAAGGATGCAGTAATATACTTTATTTAGATTTAACCTCATCCAGAACCACCAGATCGATTTATGCCCATTGCCTCACTCAGCCCAAATTTAAACGAGCCAAAGCTGGAGGCTCAAGTTTCCCCGAACATTGCAGCCAAACAGTCGAACTTACTCCCGGCAACTTTGCGAACTGTAAAATCTCACTGGGCCTTCGCAAAAACTCTAAAAACTCTATTTGCATAACCTCTGAACCCTTGTTCTGATCCTTCCCCTAATGCTTTTTTCTGTTTTGTGCGCTACACCACTCATGCTCTGTTTTTTGCAAGTAACTGGTCTTGTTACAGCGCCTTCATGCCCGAGGGCTTAGAGCGCTATACAAATGGAAAAATAAATAAACTTGGCCCTGCATGAGAGAACAAGCACCTGGGCTAAGACACCACAACAGAAAATGTAGATTTTCTAAGGATGCTGATGAAACTCTAAGACATGTATATATGTCAAGTGTGCAAGGCAAGCCTTTATTAGAAATAATATATTTGGTACAATGGTGGATAACTTGAATGATCTTCAGATGGAGGAATTCTGGAATCTATTTATGGTTTGTTCAGACAACCCAACTATTAATGCCATTCTTTTTTCTGTCACTGCACTGTTGTATAATTGATACATTTTATTTTATTTTAGATTTATATGGTAAATAGTGTTCAGTTTTCTATAAAATAAAAAAACTTGAATAAATGCCCAAAGGATAGTTTTAAACCACTTTATCTTCAACTTGCAAACTAATCGATTGACATTTGTACTAGTATTGCAATGTACCTTGAGTGCTTCTTATGCTCTTAGCTACATTTCTCAGCCAATGTGCATCCTGTGGTAAAATGGTGGACTGTATCGATTATTTCTTTAACTCTTCTTCTAGAATTATCTTCCATGGCAAATCGCTGTACATTTAGCAAACAAGTGGTACAAAACGTAAAGCTGCATTTATTTCACCTACCGTCGCACCTCATTCTAGGTCTTTTACCCTCACGCCAGTGGGGCCACCTAAAGAGGCCATCTTCAGATTCTTATAACACACTGGGAGTGTGCAGAAGTGATTAACCTCTGAGTTGTAGGAGGGTGGGCTTTAGGTGAATTTATCAAAGATAACCAATATTTGAGAACTTTAGTTACAGGTAAGCAACTTTTTTTCTCCAGCATTGGATGAGTCAGATTCATATGCTTCTGAATGGATTTCTAAGCTATAAGAGCACATTAAGTCAGTACGCTGCAGCAGTGGCAGAGATGAATGAGGTTCACCTCAACTAAACATTCTCTGGGAACGAGCCTGTCTAACCCTCAAATCCTAAAATTGAAAGCAACCAAGGTTGACAGTTTTGCCTAGTTAAAGTTCTAAAAGGATTATTTTCAGATTAGTAAAATCATCATCCAGGAAAACAAAAGTGATGGTTAACGTCTTCAATATTTCATTAGAAAAAAGGATTAATGCCCTTCAAAGTAAATGTGACTGATAACCTCTTCTTCAATTTCCAATAGATACGTGATAAATAACCTCAACCACTTTGTTCTTGGCTCATAGGAAGGATTTACGAACACAGATATTATATATTATACAAATGAAGAATCAAATTTGTCTATCGACCTTCTTGAATTCCGATTACAATACTTTCTTTACATCTGAAAATGATATAAACAATTTCTTGTCCGGAAATATATTTCGCTTAAACAATATCAATTGAAAACAGTTCCCATCCAGTTAAAATGTATAGTAATGTATTAACTCACCAAAGACGTAGTTCGTCATTTCACAATGTTGTTAAATAATGGATCTGAAAAATATATACCAATAAAATAAGCACTGAACTAAAGTATCAGAAAATTCCTTGTCCACTGAGATGAAAAAAATCTCAGAGATTGAAATTTCTTACAATAAATGTAATCTTATTACCATATTGTGGCTAAACTGAGCTGAATGTGATAGTTCAGCTTCTACTCGAACGGCATACTGCGTGTCTAACTGGTGTACCAAAATGGCACCAGTTATTTAACCGGGCAATGAGGTCATTACTTATGTGTAGAGCGCTATGACGTCATTCCGTATTCGCTGTGCAGTGGTAAAAACGATGCTAAACACAGACAAAGGCTAAAACAAATATTGCTCATTTATAAACTGTAAACAAACAGCTTGTTGAATTCATGTAGGGTTTGTTACAAAACTACGTTCTGTATTTAGTAAAAGAATAGTATTAATTTGGAAACAAAAAGATAAAAAGATCCAAATAATGGATCTTCACATGATCAGGCTTTGCGAATGTTGTACAGATGATAGCGGCATGAGTGGGTAGTGTTAGAAACGTGCATAGTAAAGGGGAGAGAGGTTTTACAAGTAGATACCCAAATTGCAAGCCAGAGTAGAAAGGGGAAAACCCCATTTTGGGGGGTGGTGGGGGAAGGGAAGAGAGTGGAAAGTTGAAGATTGGGGGGCAGGGTAGAATCTCAGTTTCGAAAGGGCTGAGGTGCAGGAAGTTGGTATGCATCCATGATTGGATTGCAGATAAACAGAAAGATGGTAGAATGAAGTGAGTCGGAAAAAAAAGAGAAATACGAGATTTGTGAATCCTCAGCACACAAATGGGAGGAGGCCAAATGATTAAAGGATAGAGGGGATGAGTAAATTGAAAAGAGTAGGGGACAAAGGACAGACCCTTGGGGAACACCAAGGAGAAGCAGGAAGGAGGGAGATTGTTCCTTCTCCATCACTTGGGCAGGCAAACTATCAGAAAGATATGAGGTAAACCATTGTAAAACAGTCCCTGAATGCCCTAGAGAAGGTAGATTGCTAATAAGCATAGGGTGGGTCGACTGTCAAAAGCAGCCAAGAGAGCTAATAGGATCATAATGGATGAAAGAGTGTGAGGATCAGACAAGTGTGCTTTAGAGAACGAATGAGCTGTCACGGTAGGGTGAAGTGGGCGGAAGCCAGATTGGTGCTTAGAAAGAAAGGAGAAGATGGGAAGCAACACTTGAGGATTTTGGAGAGGGATTTAAGAAGAGAGATGGGACAGATATTCGCAGAAAGAGAATAATCAAGAGAAGGCTTCAAGAAAATATGGATAATCGCACATTTGAAGTCTGAAGGAAAAATGGCTGATCAAAGAGATTGACTGGTAAATATGGTGAAAAAAAGATGAGGAAAGACCTCAGGAATAAGAAGAGAAGGTAGAGGATCAATGGCATGAAACAGTAGGGTGAGCACGAGAGAGGAAAGAGGCTGTGCCATGCTAAGACGAGTGAAATGAGAGATTGTAGATTAAGTAGCAAGGAAGGGGGCAGAAGCAGCAGACAGAAGACCGCAACACGGTAATTGTATTGGTGAAGTAACTGGCAAAATCGGATGGAGAAAGTACAGAGGACAGAGCCGGGTCAGAGGGTGAGAGGATGCAAATGAACATTTGAAATGGACAAGGATGAATGAAAGAATAAGATAAGAGAAATCGTTTTTGCTGGAGATGAGCAATGACTCGTAGGAAGTATGAAGGTAGTATAGGAGAAAGA
This sequence comes from Ambystoma mexicanum, assembly GCF_040938575.1. NCBI lineage: Eukaryota > Metazoa > Chordata > Amphibia > Caudata > Ambystomatidae > Ambystoma > Ambystoma mexicanum. The sequence continues at coordinate 759,066,118 of NC_090930.1, forward strand.
TCAGCAGAGAGATGAGATTATTTTCCAACATCGCTCAGCACTTTCTTAACAGTGAGCAACAGGAGTGAAAGTCAGGAGTGAGCCAAGGCTTTAGAGGTTTATGGTAGGGGTGCAAATGATAGGAAAGAAGTAGTGAGTCAAGAAACTAGGTAACACCAGAATTAAAGGCAGAGAGAGCAGTATCAATAGGGAGAATAGAGAGTAAAGGAAGAGTAGAGAAGGAAGAAAGACAGCTAGGCAAAAATATCCAGGATTATCACAAAGGTAGGTAGAAAAGTCAAAAGGTGCAGCATCATTGGTAGGCAAGAAAGGGAATGACAATATGAGGTGATCTGAAGACTTATGGGAGTAGCTCTAACAGTAGAGGATGGGGAGGGAAAACAAATGAGGTTGATAAAGGATCCAGATTTATGGGAAGGTGGAGAGGGGTTTTGAACAAGGTGTTAACACTCAAGAAGAGAGATGAAAGTAGCAGTAGATTGTGTGGTGAACAGATGGAAATTGAAATTACTGAGAAGAAAGGGAAGGGAGAGGGTAAACAAAAAAAAAGTGAAAAGTCAAAATCATCAAAAAATGAGGAGGGAGGCCCAGGTGGGCGGTAGAAAAGCTGGAATGATATAGGATAAGGTTTATGCAAGGGGGTATGATGCAATTCAAAGAAGACAAAGACAGGAGATGGTGGAGGGCATGAGATACACAAAGAGAGGTAAGAATCCCAGTCCTGCCACCTCTACCCATCAGGTGGGCAGGGAGGTTTGAAGGGGTAGAGCGAGAAATTTAAGAAACGCAATGTAAGACATGGGCACGTTACAGGTTTCAGGTAGGCAAAAGTGGTGATTGAGTTGGAAGAATGTGTCCAATGCAATATGAAATTCATTACAAATGGAGTAGGCGTTCAGAAGCCCAATCGTAAAAGCAGGTATGGAAGGGGTCGAGATAACAGAAATAAGGTTGGCGGGATTGCAGGAAGTAGGGGAGGATCACGTGCAAACGGCCAGGAGGAGAGGCCTCACTAGTCCTAGCAGCCCGGTGAGATGGGGCTGGCGGGGGAAGGAGGAGCAGGAGCCCACAGGACAGCTGGCAATAGCAGGAACAGCCAGTAGGAAGAGTCCTCAGTAGAGATGTTAAACCAATGTATGAACAACATGTTTTATCCAATTTAAGTGCTTGAAAGGAAGGCTGTAAGACAGGGAGGAAATCTGGAAGAGTTGGGAGAGGGGTATCTATATGTAGCTTATTCTGCAGATTAACCTTTTTTCCTATTGCCACATATGCATTTAAAATGTTTTCTAGGATGAACGCTAAAAACATATCTAGTGCAAAAACCTTTTAGGCCTTCCATGGGATACCTCAATTTGAAGATGAAATTATTATATTCTGCTATGCACACCAAAATTAGGGTTAACATTTGGAGTCAGTTCCCTATTGGACTTTCCTTCCAAATCATTCAGCACAGTGCTACAGTGATTTGCGAGCTCTAAAACCATATTTTCCATTTCACTTCGAATATATTTTGGGATTTTGGAAGCCAGTATGCTGGTTTCCTCAAAAGACTACACTTTCCAGTATTCCTCACCCGCTGCTTCTTTTTCACCCTTGCAACACAAGGCTGAGTAGAGGATTAGGAACACCTGTGGCTGACCGGTGCAAGCAAGCATCGCATCTGAGAAATGTGATCATTATCCAGCTTTAATAGCCGCAGTTTGCTCCAGTCCAGCGTTGATCATTGTAGCAGTGTTCCCGTTTCTGATCGGTCCCATGTTCCTGGTTCTTAGGCTTAGTGTCTAGTTCCTGATTTCTTGTTCCTGGATTTCCAACTGTGTGATTACTATTTCCCGATTCCCTTTCTGTCTTCCTGTTTTGCAGTCAGCACTTTCAAGTGCTTTCCTTTTCCTGGGCAGTCCAGATTGTCTGCATTCTACATTCCTTTGACCTTACCCCGTTCTGCAGTGTAACCTAAACCCTTAGACAGACCTCACTGAGAGATTTCCCATTTTCTACCCTCTTGCTTTACTACACTGGGTGGGGAGGCAGAGTTGCAATTTTGTTTTCCCTGCCCTGTTCCATGACGTATTCTTGTACTCTGTTACTGGCTTTCCCTTGCACTTGCCGCTTTGTTCCCTATTGATTGTTCAGTTGGTATGCTGCAGTGGCAAGATCCTGTGTGAATGCCTAGGTTTTCCTCACTATTCTCTAAGCACTACGCATACTTTTCCATTGTCAGGAGTCTTATATATGAAGTTATCCTCGCTTTGCTGTTATAGCCTTTCTAGGTCCCTGTATGATCAGCAGGGTTTGTGCGCTTCACTGATGTTGCATGTGGTGTTTCTCACCCTTTTGAGTATTGTCTTGGAAGTAACCTTGACTATTAGGGGTGTTTGGCTCACAGACCCCTGTCATTGCTTTCCCTGTATGTGAGTGTAGCCCCGACAGTCCCTGTAACTGCAATTGTGGGTGAATAGCTTACAGAATTTCTTTGTAAATATAAGGAGTTAAAGTGCTTACCCCACATCCCTTTTCATACATTTGTATCACGTTTCACTAGCACATACTGGGGTTAACGTGCATGGTTCTTGATTTCCAAGTGCATGTTTGATATCCATTACTCACTGTGTGATCTTGTGCACATTTCATTGGCCATATCCACTGCCCTTTGTCTCCCCATGACATCTGAGGGTTATCCATCGAAAGGTGTAATTGTCCCGGGTGGATAGCTCAACGGCAACATGCTTGCATTGGAAACAAGACGACACGGAGCAAAACAGGATCGATCCCCGGGTCCGCGCCTAGAAATCTCTAAGTATTAAGCGCGTTAAATACGCAACTAAGACAGATTCCGGTAACAGCGCTGCGATGCCCCCGGGCCGTGTGAGCGGTTTAAAAATACAAAATAAATAAATAATACATCTATGATATTCGAAAGATTGCAGAGCTCAACATACAAAAGAAAGCCTTCAGTTCGTGGACATTCCAGTGGAGACGAATTGATAATCAGACAAAACAAATCTGCCCCATCACTTAGAGGCTATTACTAAATCAGAGGCTATATTGTATTCCTTACCAATCAGAACCACCAGTCATAGTAAACATCTAAATGATCCTTGAAAGAACGCCTGATCTGATTCAGAAAGCAAAAAGGTTCAAGGGTGCTTGAAGCCTACAATAAGAAGGCAAACCTTTTTAGGGTATCCTGGCAACTACTTGTCAAATAAGCAAAGTCTTCTGCATGCCAATTCTGGGAACACTTAGGGCACGTCAGTAGTTCATGTTGAATTACACTAGCCAAGACAAGTCACACCAATCCACAGATCCAAATCAGGCCGCATGCTTACCAAGCTTAATGAACACTCAAACTGAAGGCAACCATGAATGAAATTAGTAATCCTCCTTGTTAGACTTTCAATCTTTACTCATGAAGTTGTGTATACAAAGTGGATTATGTCCCACCTCCCAAATATATCCCCTGATCCATCTATGCAGTATACAAAAGAGACTAATGCTTTTTCGAAGAATCTTGCATAATTACATGACAGTAATGTGCTCCTACTTGATAGGCAGCCAGAAACAAACAGGGTTTGAGAGCTGCTCTATATTAGTAAGAAATTAGTCAATTTACTCGTGGTCCTGTAAGACTTGCAGGACAGTTTAATCCCGAAATGGCAAAATGGATGCTCCCATGTAAACGCTTTGAGCCTCGTTTGCTCAAAGCGTTTACCTAGGAACTTTCATTAAAAATATGGTTAAAGTATGTTTTAGACTATTGGCCATCTTTTAAAGCAATAATATTTAAGTGCGCACTATTCCTTTAAGGGTGAGAGACAGAGCATCTGAAAGTGAGACAGGGGAAGCAAAGTATCAAAGGGAAGGAGATATTGAGCAAAAACATGGCGTGGATGTCAAGCAGGTAGTGCCAGGCAGCAACAATATGAGAAGTGATGCTGGTAGTGTGAGGGACTTGATTTATGAATCACCCAATGTAATTAGCTGGCATCTGTAGTAACACTTAACAGAGTTTGCGCCCGAGTATCATGAAGATGAAGTTGGATAATATGCATCTACAAGGTTCTTGTGTAGGGTAAAATGTTTTCCACAGGTGCAATACATTATTTAGAACCACTTTGAAATACAAATGTTTTGTTACTTTAGTTTTCCAACAAAGTTTCAATTTTACGCACAAATTGGATAGTTGTCAGACACGTTTTACTCTTGCAAAGGAGGAAAATCATTTTTACTCTTGAAATTGGATTTACTCTCGAATTCTAAAAATTGAAAGTAAAATACTCTCACTCCTAATTCTTATCTGGAGCACTGCCACTACCCCTTAAAACACTTATCAAAGGCACACACTCGTACAGCACATACGCTCTCTTACGTCCCGTCCCCTTTCCTCAAACCTTTTGTAGGTGTCCCCTAACATGGGGACGGTACAGGAACTTTTCACAGTGAAGAATTGAGCTTCCCCTTTAAATTTACTATAGCTTGCAGGGGCGCCCTCGGCCATGGGAATTTCCTTCTGTGGCCCTGACCTCCGACACCTCACCTCAGTATGTTAATCACTAGGAGTATGTTGGTCACTATAGTTTTTCAGCGCACATGGCTCGTTCCAGAGTCCAGGTGGATATTTGCTGCACGTATTTGGCGGCCATTAGGGCTTACAAGAATTCCCCCGAGCATGTGCTTACGGCAGCCAACCCAGTGGTTAAGGCCCACGCTTAAGGGGTTGTTTAGGCTTTTTCCTCCGGTCCATAGGCCTCATCCGGGGTGGGACCTCCAATGTGGTTCTTGCGGCTTTGCAACGCAAGCCTTTCGAGCCGATGGTGTCTGTGGACATCCGCTTGGTGACCCTAAAGACTGTTTTATTGTTGTTTTCTACCTCTGCATGCAGGTCGAGTGAGCTGCAGGCGTTATCTTCATGCAAGCCCTTCACCACGTTTCAGAAAACCAGGTTATCTTGCGCGCCCACCCAAATTTCTTGCCAAGATGGTCTCATATGAATGAAGAGATATGCCTGCTGGTGTTCTTCCTGAACCCGCAGTCAGAGGACCCTGCGTTCCTTGGACCTCAAGAGGTTCCTCAAGTGTATCTCTCGGATGAAATCCTTCAAGAGTTCTGAGGCATTGTTTGTTACTTTAGGGGTCTCCAACCCTGGCTCTCAGGCTTCTAAGTCTTGCATCGCCATTGGGTTTTTCAAACCAGTGCAGAGGTGTATACGGCCATGAGCAAACCGGTTCCTGAGGGGATTCATGGCCATGCGGTTAGAGCCAAGGCCATGCCGTCGTGTTTCAGAGACCCATGTCTTGGGATGTCATCAGCAAGGTGGCTACATGGGCCACTCCATCGGCTTTCTGTAACCACTACTCACTGTACACCAGCTCCAGGTGCGATGCAGAGCTTGGTCTGGGACTGTGGACTATGAATACTCTAGTCACTACGATGAGTAACTTTACAACATACTTTCACCCACACATTCATGCAGTATGCATACATAAGAAAACGTACACACAACACGCAGACATATCCATACTTGTACACTCGGACAACCTCCCCCAACCCCCCCCAATTTTATCCACGCATACAAACACATGCGATGTACATGGTAAGTTTTTAGATTTACATTCTAAAAGAGTACATCTGAGGGCAAGGCCACCTCTGCCCACGCATAAATAACTTTTTGGATCTCCTCAGCCTCCTCAGCTCTGCCCCGACGGCCCTAAACACTGGCAGCTTTTGCTTACTGCAGCCAGAGCAGAGCTGAGGTGGCTGCCTTCACTTTCATTTTATGTTTTCGGTGCTCCCCAAGCTCAGGGAAGCACAGAAAACGTAAAATGAAAGCAAAAAGCAAAGGTGCGACAGTTACAAATACAAGGTTGTTGTATTTGTTATTGCTGTGGTTGGAAAACCACGGAAATCGTAAATACAAGAACGTTGTATTTCTGACTGCGGCGGCTTTCGCATGGAGTCTCCTGGGCTCCCCCAACCCGGCGAAAGCCGCCGCAGTCAGAACAACAACGTTCTTGCATTTGTAAATACTGCAGCATTTACAAATACAACAATGTTGTAATTCTCACTGCGGGGGCTTTCGCTTGGAGTCTCCTGGGGTCCCTCAGGGTTGGGGGAGCCCAGGAGACTCCACGCAAAAGCCACCGTAGTGAGGAACACTGCAGCATTTTAAAAACACCCGTGTTGTGTATCTGCCCACAGCGGCTTCCACTTCGAGTCTCCTGGGCTCTCCCAGGGAGCCCAAGAGACTCAAAGTGAAAGCCACAGCAGGCAGAAACAAAACGCGGTTGTATTTGTTGAGGAGTGCTAGCGCATTTGGCTAGCGCTTTCCTGCACCCCTGAAGCGCTTTACAATGAGGCAAGACCTCTAAGCAATATAGCACTGAGAAAGCTTTTTTTATGAAAAAATAATCACACACAGGTGTGGCAGTCACTAAATAAAGATTGTTAAAATTTAAATCCAAGTACAAACAATTATGTAGATGGATATACATGTATTTGTAAAACTGTTACATTTTAAGTTAGCTTAACGGTAAAGTCAAGCTGTGCTAAATATAGACTACATGCAGGCTTGAAGCGAGAACGAAGTGGCTGACCAACTGTTCCCGTCAATCACAGACCAATGGAGACTAAAATTCAGTACGACATAGTATTAGAAAAGTTTTTTTCTGTAGAAGTTATTGGACCACATCAAATATAATTTTATGGAGTTAATGTTGAGAGAATGGCGGGGAGATGCGTTTATGTATGAATGTTTATAACAAAGTAAATTACGCTAAACAAGAGCGACAAAGTATTCCTGCTAATACAGCATTAATGTTAAGTAGGGAACAGGACCATGCAACACTGGAGCCTCTGCAACATCCCTTGTATGGCAAGAAAAACAAGTTTGGAGGAGCTCTGCTAGTATCCAGTTACCAATTGAAGGGTATTTAAACCCCAGGCACAGCAGCACTCTTCAGAGGGTCTGGAGTCAGCGAAGGACGACGACAGAATGCTGGCCTGGAATGGCAGTTCTCTGCCATTTCCCTAATCCTCATGATCTGTAAAGACTGAAGTCTTGTCAACACCTGCAAGACAGCCGCATGGCTTTTGATTCCCTAGAGGGGTGCATTTACTCTGCACCTCCTAGTGCTTCACGTTTTTCAGTTTGAGCTTCATTTGCTCAATACTTTACATAGGGACTTTGTTTAAAAATATTTTTTAGATATATTTTTGATTATGGGCTATCTTTTAAGCCAATAATATTTTCGAGCACACTATTCCCTTAAGTGTTTCGATGCCACATTTTGGGGTCTGTTTCTCGGTCACTCTGGATCTCCCATCTCTGCATTCTATTGTTGCTTTTTCCCTCCTATATATTGCTGTACCAGTTGATATAACTCCGCTTCCTCCCTCATGTCATTACTCTGGTTATATCTGTTTTCTCATTTTCTCGGTTGTGGTTGCTACTCCTTTTGATTATTCTTCTTGCACTGTTATTGGCCTACCCGTCTCTAATCTTGCTTTTCTATTTCCATCTCTCCCCACCTGCTGTTGATCTGTGTTTTATTTTATTGTCTACAAATGTCTTTTGCTCTGCTTCTATCCCTCACTCCTATTGTATGTGTGTCCCATTATTCACTCCCGTTTCCCTTCTCACTTTATTTGTTGCTCTATCACGTAGCACATTGCTCTCCTCCTGTTGCTCGAATTCCTGTTTTGGATTGTCTAGTATGTTCTCTGTCTCCCCTTCCTCCAGACCACCTTTGTACTGCTGCATTGCTTAGGTTCAGAGTTTGTCTTTTAACATGGCACCAATAAATATCCAAAAAAGCTGAAAATGCCTTTTCTATTTAAAAATCTAGTGCAGCTTTAAAATTTGGTGCTCCTTTTTAAACGTGTGCAAACCTTCTTTTGGCCATTAGGCTGGGAATTATAGAGTTAAAGGTTTGTCTGACCAGATGCAGCACTTGCTTCAATGCAGATGCTTTTACCAACACTGTATGTCATTATAAGTACAAGAGCCCATTAGAAATGTGTGTTCTGAGCCATCGCTCTATCCAAGCTTACCCCCACTGACAAGTAAGAACCCCTCTCTACCATCCTATCTAACCCATTACACTACTGTCTGGCCCAGCCATCACCCGCAGATTACCTGACCCCTGGAGAAAGTTTTGCTTACTGTGGCATACTATGCCAGCCACACAACTACTCCCGGATATTACGAGAACAAGGCAAACAGGCAGCCCCACAAACCCGACAGGTTCGTGCGCATCTTCACGCAAATTCTAGTCTACTGGAGCACGGATCACTGGACCTGTTGCCACTGAACGCCCCTAAATCTCCTCGGTGAGAGACCATTCCCCTTTGACTACTCATGAAGCAACCTGCAAATCCAAACAGCAGCATTAGTCCTCGCATTAACACCTGACCAATGCTATACACGCCCATGCATTCCAAGCCTACTCGCATGTAATTACCATTGCCTATGCTACAATTAACCTAATTGCCTTGGCACTATGCGTACATACTATACCAACTAGGCCCTCTGACCAACGCTGCCATAGATAACCTGTGTCTACACATGCCTTGCCTATGTCGGACTAGCCTACTACTGATTTATGGCAGACTAGCCCGCTATTTTATTACAGTCTAGCCTACCACTGTTTTATGTATGCCCTGCCCTCTGGGGAACTAGCCTTCCAGACTGCCCTTGCCTGACCAAGTTGCAACATCTCTCCACCTCTACTTTGTACCTATGTAAATTATGCTCCCCAGTAAGACCAAGGTGACCTTTCTGCTCTGCCTCATCTTGCCAATAATCTACTCAACTATGCCTCCAATTAAACAGGTACCCTATCCCACACTGGACAGAAACATTAAACTTCGGGCCAGAATACCATGCCTCTATGAGCCTAGAACTAATAACAAGGACCTAAATTCTCGCTCCAATCATAAAATAACTACTGCACCTCTAGACCATCTACAGCTTGCATCAAAACTAATCAGCCCAAACAAATCACCATAGAACGCCAAAAACGGTCTAACTTAACTACTTGTACTGACCACCACCTTGTGTCATTCATGCTTTCTACTAATAGACCCCCACCCCCACCAGCCATAAGGGCTCCACCCATGCTAACCAGAAATAAAAAGAATATTACCGCGGAGAGACTTATCCCGACCTTACTCCCTACCCTGAACTCACTCCCAGACAATACTGACCCTGAGACCCTGGTCGAAGAATATAATAAAATCATGTCCACTTCATTGGACCGGATTGCCCCCCTAAAACTTAGACCAAGTAAGCCTAAAACTCATCTCAATAAATGGTTCACACCTTTCCTAAAAAAACCTAAGGCAGCAAAAAAGAAACTGAGGCCGCCTGGCAAAAACTACCCTCTGCAGCCAACAAACTCACTAAACTCTCAGCCCTCTATAAAAGAGAAATGTGTAGCAAAACGAACCTCCTTCGACTCACGCATATCCCAAGACAAATCCAATATGACAGAACTATTCTCTATCCTCAAAGAAATAGAGAACCCCATAGCACCACCTGACACATGTATTACAGATAAAAAATGGTGCTCAGAGATCCAAAACGCACTAGCCAACAAAATCTCCACCTTACAAAATAAAATCTCCAGTAAAAGAGCCTCCTTAAACGACTCTCTCCCATCTAAAATAACAGAGTATCACAGCTAATGAGTCTACCCGATTAAACTTCACTAAAGTTTCCATTCTTGAAGTGGAAAGAATCATTCTGTCACTGAAACCGTCTAATTGTCAGGGCGATCCCTGCCTCGTGCAGCTCATCAAGGATGCTGCCAGATACCTCGCACCATTCATCACAAAGCTTATCAACACGTCCTTTTCCACTGGCATCATCCCTACTAATCTTAAACAATCCTGGGTACTTCCACTCTTAAAAAAACCCACTCTCGACCCATCCTCTCCGACCAACTACAGACCAATCACGACAGTACCTTTTCTCCTAAAAACTCTGGACAAGGTTGCTTATGTAAAAATCCAGAAACATTTGGAAGTACACCACCTGTCAGGAGCCAGACAATCAGGCTTCCGTCCTCAACACGGAACTGAGACAGCACTCATCGACCTTAAGACCCAAGTCGATGAGCTTAGAGACACCGGCAAAGCTGCCCTTCTCCTCCTCCTAGACCTCTCGGTGGCATTCGACTTGGTCGACCATACTATTCTATGCATCCACCTTAACACAGCTGTCCATTTTTCAGATGAAGCAATTACCTGGATTAGATCTTTCCTAAATGGTAAAACCGTGAGGGTCTTTTTGCCTACAGCAGCTGCCGACCTTATACCAATCACGTGTGGCGTGCCTCAAGGTTCTTGTGTCTCGACAACGTAAAACATTTTTACCAAGCCCCTTTTCGATGATCTGGATCATCACGGTATCACCTACACTAATTATGCAGATGATACCCAGATCCTCCTCCCGCTTTCTGAGGATTATGAAATGGATTTGGCCTTGGTGAATAGAGTACATCATCCAGGCATGGATGGCCACACATGGACTATGCCTGAATGATAAAACTAAACTCATCATCCTGGGCACCACTTCTAGCCTAAAAAAACTAAGACCCCACTATTCCTCATTCATTATCGATGGTAACAGCATCTAAGTATGACAAGAGGTAAAAACGCTGGGCTTTTACGTAGACGCAAACCTCTCATTTGCCAGACAGATTAATTCTCTAGCATCCTCCACGGCCTACACATGCAAATTAATCCGCACAGCTAAGCCATTTCTATCCGATACTAGTTGCACGACCTTGGCCAGAGCCCTCATCCTGTCTCGCCTGGACTACTGCAACGCCCTCTATCTAGGGTCCACCAAAGCCACTATTAGAAAAATCCAAACCTTACAAAATAATGCCCTTAGAGCGGCATTAGGCATCTCTAAGAGATCACATCTCAGAGTAGCCGACAGAGCAACTGGCTCCCTACCATATAGATTTGCCCAATGACAAAATTCTCCTAAAAACCTTGTCACTCATGCACAAATCCCTCAACAACGCTGCGCCCATCTACTTGGTCGACAGATTCCACGGACAGACCTCCCTGACACCCTCCAGAACAGTTTACGAAGATTGCCTCTCTATTCCTAACTTCAACCGTTCCACAATCGGTGGCAATAGCTTCCCGGTGAAAGCAGCCAAATTATGCAACTCCTTACCTCCCACACTGAGAACTGACCTCCCCTACCAAAATTTCAGGACCAACACCATCCTGTGGCTGAAAGCGAATGATCACTACATTTAACAAGCAGCCAGGCTTCACTGTGAGGCGCTAGAACCCCGTCCACCCTACTGTACTTCTGCACTCACTCACCCTACTATCACTTCCACTTGTATATATTGCTAATGTAAATAAGCTGTATGTATCATTTATATTTTGCTCTTGTACCCTCCGTCTGTAATAGGACCTATTCTGTATATATCTTGTCTTTAATACCTGTATGTAAATAATAACGCTGTTGTAACCAAGCTTCGCATATTCATGTAATTGCTGCGCCCTGTTACCATAGGGTATGTTTGCGCATTATAAATAATAAAACAAACATACTGTATCTGGAGCCTTGATCAACGCCAGATCCTTAGTGGCACATGCCACAGATATAGCTGACATTCTATCCTCCGATGACCTAGACTTCCTAGCCATCACAGAATCCTGGTTGCATGAAGCAGCGGGCCCAGCTCTCACTTTAGCCATACCAGATAACTACCAACTAATCAGAATGGATAGGCCTAATGCCATGGAGGCGGCTTACCTATCATAGCGAAAGCGAACCTTGCCCCAAGATCTCCAACTCTACCATCACTTAAATCATGTGAATTACTCACTGCCAAATTACCCATCTCGAACTGCTGCACCTTATCTACTTAATATACAGAACACCAGGGCCCATTGGCACCTTCGAGGAGGACCTAGCTGGTCTACTAGCCAACAATACCAAAGACTCCTCTCAATTACTAATATTGGGAGACTTCAACTTAGGATTCAATGACCCACAGGACAAACAAGCCCAAACCATAGCAACCATGCTTGCTGAACATGGCTTAATCCAAAAAGTCCTCAACCCAACCACGACAAAGGAACAATCCTTGACTGGGTTGCCACTCTGAACTGCACTACCACTATTAATAAAATCACCCCACAACTATGGATCGACCACCACTTAATTGACTTCTCCATAACGATAGATAAACAGATAGCCAAAGATAAAGCTATGGCACCTCCCCTACCTACTAGATCTAAAAAGAATATTACACCGGCCAAACTCTTACCACTCCTCCTTCCTACCATTAATGCTCTCCCAAGTAACTCAGATCCTGATCTCCTTGTGGAGTTGTACAACACCACCATGATCAAGGCCCTTGACACCACTGCGCCTCTCAAGCTACGCAAGAGTAAACAGCAGGCACATCTCAACGCCTGGTTTACCCCCCAGCTTAAAGCATTAAGACTGCAAAAAAGGAAATTAGAATACTTGTGGCGACACTCCCCCACTGACGAAAATAAATCGCAACTAAATAATTTCGCAAATAACTACAAAAAGGATATTATCCGCACCAAAAAAGACCTTCAACGAAAGAATCTCCAATGCCAGCTCTAACACCAAGGAACTGTTTGTGATCCTTAGAAAATTAGAATCCCCTATAGCCCCTCCAGACAATATTCCCAAAAAAAAAACAATGGTGCACTAGCATGCAGAATGCCCTAGCTAATAAAATAACACTGCAAATTAAAATTGCCAAAACAAAATGCTTCCTTCATCCTTGCCAATGCCCTAATAATGTCAAAACTAGACTATTGTAACGCTCTATACTTGGGAGCTAACAACTACATCACAGACAAAATTCAGATACTGCAAAATAATGCCCTCAGAACAGCCCTGAACCTACCCACCAGAGAACATGTAATCAATATGAGAAGAGAACACTGGCTAAAAATGTGCGATAGGGTGCATCTTAAACCTGCCTCACTAACTTTCAAGTGCCTTAAGAAAGCAGCTCCCCCCTACCTTGCGGAGAGAATAGTCAGAAGAACATCAACTCGCCCTTCCAGAGTTGCCAACTCCCACTGCCTACCGATACCCATGTTTAAACTAAACATTTTTTTTTTAAAAGCAGGCGGGAGTAGCTTCCCTGTAAAAGCTGCCCAGTACTGGAATGCACTCCCTCTTGATCTTAGAATAGACCAATCCTACTACAGTTTCAGATGCAACATTCTCAAATGGCTACGAGCTAATGAACATCACGGCTAATCTATACTTCGTAAGGCACTACCCTTTGAACTATGGGTTTTGTCTTCACCCCGGTCCTGATCCCCAGCTATGTGTAGACCTCCATATGTATTTTGTACTGTATTCCACCTGTATTGTAATGTACCCTTCCTTTATGTACGAATACATGTATGATCTGTAGCTTGTGCAATGTATGTTTACAGCTCACCTACATGTGTAACTAAGCTTTTTTAAGTATCCTTTGTACTCTGTTGTGTCCAGTTACCTAAGGGTTCGGTGCGCCCTACAAATTAATAAACAAACATCACAGGTGTAGCAGCCCAGACGAGGTGCGTGTTCTGAGCCATTACAAGCATAGCAGCCCTGAAGAGTTGTGTTCTGAGCAATCACAGGTTGGCAGCTGTGATGAGTTGTGTGTTATGAGCCATTACAAGTAGAGCATCCCGGATGAAATGAACACGTTACTTACCAACTGTAACTTTCTTTCGATTGGATGTTCCTCCCACGTATTCCTCATCTTATGATAATGCATCACCCAGCTTTGCTGCTTCGGAATTTTTTTTTTTTTTTTACACCAGAGGGCGCTGTGTTCGAGGCCACAGAGTCGTAGTCCCTAGAGGGCCGCCATCGAGCATCAACGTCATCCGCTGTATAAAGGGCTCGAGCAGCACCCTTTACCTCAGTTCCGTTTTTACGGTATTCATGGTCGCATCAGCTGATCAGGTTTTAAGTCCTCAGGCTCTTAAGGAAGTTAGAATGCAACTGGCGTAAACTGTATGGAGGTGTAGGTTGGGAGGGTCGATGAGGAATACGGAGGAGGAACATCCAATCGAAAGAACGTTACAGTTGGTAAGCAACTTGTTCTTCGAATGGATTGTGTCCTCCCGCGTGTTCCTCATTTTATGATAGACACCCATATCAGTGGTAATTTTGGAGGTGGGAGTACTGGAAATTTTAATTCTGGACTGAATGAAGGACAGCTTTTGCAAACAGCCCTCCTTGATATGAAGTAGAGTTCACGCAGTAATGCTTCACAAAGGTGTGCATTGACGACCAGGTGGTAGCAGCACAAATATCCTGCACCAGGACACCCCTCTGAAGAGCTGTGGAAGTTGCCATGCCTCTACTTGAATGAGCCCTTAATCCATCTGGAGGCTCTTTTCCAGCCAATTTATAGCACTCAGAGATTGCTAGAATTATCCATCTGCATAGAGTTTGTTTAGACACTCCAAGGCCCAATTTGTGTCCAGCATACCCAACAAATAGTTGGTCACATTTTCGAAGATTTGCCAATCTAGAAATGTAGAAACAGAGCCCTTTTTGGGTCCATTCTATGCAACCTTTCCTCTCCGTTACTAGCGTAAGGAGGATAAAAAGGTGAGAATATTTTGTGATAGATAAAAATCAAACTATTTTAGGCAAGAAAGATGGTTTAACCTTTATAATAACTTTGTCCCTATGGACAATGGTGTGAGGAGGCTTACAAGACAGTGCCTGCAACTCACTTACCCTGCGGGCTGACGTTATAAAATTATTTAAAGAGTGAGAAGTCTTCATGGGCAAGAATGTAAAGGTTCAAAAAGGGCACAAGAGAAATTTTAAGATTAAATTCAAATCCCAAATAGGCACCTGAAAAGGTCTCTGGGGGGATTGGGAGGATTGGGGGGGGGGGAGGGAGGGGGTGGGGACGAGGTACACATTTGTTAGCCCTTTTAAGAATTGAATTACTAAGTGCATTTTAAAATAGGACACCTCTTCCGAGGAACGCTTAAAGATAAAAAGCGCTGACAAATATCCTTTTATAGTGCCAACTTGGAGCCCCAACTTGGCCAAGTGTAAGAGAAAAGAAAGTACTGTTGGAGTATTACAAAGCAATGGATCCACATTCTTATCCCTGCACCAGTTACTGAACTTGTTCCAACAACACTGGTACAGGGATTTTGTTGATGGCCTTCTGGCCAAAAGCAAAATCTCCATTACGTCATCCGGGAGGTCCCAATCCTTATATCTCAGCCTCTCAGAAACCATGCGTGAAGGCTGAGTGTCTTGACCTCTGGATGGAAAACCCGACCTTCCTCTTACGAGAGAAGATCCTCTCTTTGTGGAAGATTTATCAGAGGGCAGATGGACATGCCCAGAAGTTCAGGGTACCACGTCCTCCTGGCCCAATCCGGGACAATTAGGATCATGTTTTTCCTGAACTTTCTCAACCTCGTGATCACTTGAGGAATCACGGGGACATGAGGAAATGCGTAAAGGAGTGGAAATACCATTCGAAGTGTATGTTCTGAATCACTAAATATTTAGTAGTCCTTTTGATAAGTCGAAAGTGAAATCAACTGTGTTACAATTGGATGTTACCTGCATCTCAAATGCATATCTATGATGCAGACTCATCAAGTCACCTCAACAGGATTTGAACTAACAAATTACACAATCCCTGCAGCAGGGTTATTGACCCACTGAGCTGCATTTCCCAACATGCTGTTGACACTGAAAGGCACATAGGGTTAGGGCACTGGCAGTTACATGAAAGGCTTGCCTGACGTAAATGGTTTGTTAAACGCTATAAGCCGGTTTAGACTATCCTACATTAGTCAGGAGAATCATAACGATGCTTTGAAATGTGCTAGACTTTTCGAAGTGGCACTCAGTAATCGGACATGGGAGAAGCACAAGTTTTGAAAATCACAAGACTGAATAGAAGGGATTGAAGTATATGATAGCAATGCCATCTACTCACACTGTCGGAGGTTGGTGGGAAGAGCTCAGACACTGTTCTTGCTCTGTACTTTAGCTCTCTGCAGAAAATGGCAACACATGTTTGTGCTTTCTTAACAGCAGCTCTGTTAAGAAATTCAGGTACTGTCCCAAAACATAGCAGTCCTGCTAAGCAATGTGGGCATGATGCAATAAGCCCTGCCGTGAAAATTTGGCATTGTGCAATGACATGCGTACGGTATAGCAGTTCCGTTGAGAATTAGGTTACTTTTCCTGAACATTTAGCAGTCCTGTTGAGAGGTGCACGTACAATCTGTGCCACTGAAAATATATACAGCGCTGCTTCTACCTGTATCCATTATACCTGCTTGCGGTGGTGGTCAGAAAGGGAATTAAAGTTCAGACCACATGCCTAGATATGCAATTGGTGTGCATCTGATGAAAAGAAAAAGTATGAAATGCCCATGCTGCTGCAACTGTGCTGCCTCTATTA
Source organism: Ambystoma mexicanum (assembly GCF_040938575.1). Classification (NCBI taxonomy): domain Eukaryota; kingdom Metazoa; phylum Chordata; class Amphibia; order Caudata; family Ambystomatidae; genus Ambystoma; species Ambystoma mexicanum. The sequence continues at coordinate 759,082,596 of NC_090930.1, forward strand.
AAGCAAATTAAGCAGAAATGCAGCCCTTGTTTAAGACAATTTTCATTTTACACAATGCTACCTGTGTCCTAAAGCAAAGTGAAAAGCAGTTCATGATTCAAGATGCCTTAATAACACTAACCTGCAAAATGCAGGCAGTTGAACAAAGAGAACAAAATACAAATTCCCTTTTACATTACTCAAAATATTATCTTAATAGAATCATTAACAGAGGAGTGTTAAAAAAAATTAAATGGACCAGGACTTATTCCAGTTGCTTCTTTCAAGGAATTGTGTAGATTACTAAAGTAAAGAGTGGATTTGCAAGCTGCTGCTAGCCAGGCTGTCACCAGTGAGCTCCATAATTTACGGGAGTGCTGCCATAAAAAGCCTAAGTGGTACACAAGGCACAATTAAAAGGGGCTTATTGACAAGATTTTTGTGTGTAAAAAGGCCTCATATGCACCTTACCTGGAGGGCTGGTAGGAATTAATGTGCAGGATCGAAATTAAGATTGGATAAATAGAAGCTAAAATGAACTCCTGGGTACCCAGTGTTAAACAGTAAGCAGGAGCTACCACTGGGCAACGAGGAGCTAATCCAGAGCATTCCACTAATCTAACTTCCACATAAGACATACCTGAAGCTAAAGGAGCATAAACAGGGAAGAGGTACAACTGTGTTTTACTAATAAGGAAAATAACATTGTGTAAAGCCCTGTTGAAAGAAACCATCAGGTAGTCGATCCATCTTGGGGAGAAGGACACCTGGCCCGAGAGTATACCAAGGGATATGCAAGACCCAGAAGGGGAAGAGAACATTGTGAACACTGTGAAAAGACATTTGGGAAACCATCAGGCAGTTATTTGTTTGGGAAAAGATACCTGGCAGGAGATTACACCAGGGGATCTGTGAGATTGGGGGGATACATGGCAGGAGAGTATACCAGGTAAATCATCTAAACCCTGTGGAAGGAAAAGACTATGCTCAAGATACCTGGCAGGAGAGTATAATCTAAACCTGTTTAGAAGAATTAAAGATACTTATTGCCATCCTGAACAAAGTATTGAGAAAGACATTTCATCTACTCTTAAAGGCTCATTGTTTGAAAGAAACACCCTTGCGATTCTACCTGAAATATTCATGGGAAAGGGAAAGCAGACCCCATATTCAGAGATTATTTGTTGGATTTTCCGATTTGATTTTTACACATTTTTTACTTGGGGTCAGATACCTTTTGGACACAAGGATGATTAGTATAATCTTGACGACAAGACACAGACTCATCTTTTGTTTGTTTTCTAGGCATGGAAATTCTTTAGGATAGGAATAAAAAGGCCTTTATCCAACCCTTTTATTTTAATAAGGATATCTGATGTTGAAAACATTACAACTTTGTGTCCACCTCTCATTTCTGACCCCCCTCACAATCAGCACTGTTAGGTCTCATGGCAGCTTGCACTCTGGCAGCGCTGTATGCCAGACTGAAAATGCAGAGTTTGCAGCTGCACCTGTCAGCCAACTAGGACCTAGAGACTGGCTCTCAGACAAACAAGATCACAATACTGGCGGAAGAGCGAGATCTCTTGTGGTGGAGGCAGCAGGGAAACCTGATGAAAGAATTGTCATTCCTGCAGGATGCAGCCTCAGTGGTTATCACTACATACTCCTCTTAGGAGGGCTTGATGGCCACGCTGGACTGCTATGAAATTCACAGGCTGTGATCCCCGCATTAGCAGATGGAGCACAAACATTCTGGAGCTGAGGGCTATTCAATTAGATCTGCAGGCGTTTCGCCCTACGATTGCCAACAGGACAGTGCTCATACAAACTGACAATATCACGTCCATTTTATACCTCTACAAGCAGGGAGGGACATGGTCTCCTGTGCTGTGCAGACTGACGATTCAGATCTGGGAGTGGGCCATGGAATAGGGCATTCACCTGACTGCAGTTCACCTCCCAGGAGAGAGCAACATAGAGGCAAACATGGTCAGCAGGCTTCCGGGGGACTACTACGAGTGGGAGCTGGACTCGCAGGTCCTCAACTCAATCTTCAGGGGATTGTTCCCCCTCACAGAACCAGGCTAAGTGCAGGCAGTTTGCCTCATGGATGGGGCGAGTCAACCGCTCACTAGGGGATGCCTTCCAAATCGCTTGGTACAACCTGTGGTGCTATACATTCCCCTCGACTTGGTTATCCAGAGAGTACTGCAGAGGTTCCAAGATACAACCCATTGTCGCGCGATTCTGTTAGCCCCAGACTGGCCAGCCAGGTTCAGGTACTCAGACCTGATGAGGATGGTGAATCAGGGCCCAATCCCTCGGAAGACAATTGGACTGGAACAACTCTCGCCGCAGGGCAGTAGTACACCCACAGCCAGAGTCCCTATTCCTCTCAGCCTGGTACAATAACTAAAGATGCAGCAACTTGGGCTTTCCCAGGCCAATCTGGATATTATTCAAAATGCTAGAAAGGAGTACACCCAGCTCCAGTGCAAAAGCATGTGGGCCAGGTTTTGTCACTGGGCAAGTGATAAGGGAGTGAATCCAACATCGTGCGCGCTCAATCAAGTCTCATCTTTTTTCTGCCAACTTAGCAAGCACAGGTGGAAGCCACAAGGCCGACTGGGGCTGGGGCCTCAATAACTTCAACTCCCTCTTTGTAAATATCTTCCTTCTTGAGCCTTTCATTCCTCCGCCTCCAACTCCCTCAGGGTCAGTCGCTTCTCGAATCAACGAGTTGGTGGAGGATCTCTTTCCTCGGCCGGGGACTCCCTCTGGAACAACCTCCCTGCATTTCTGAAACTTGAGGAGAACCATCTCTGGTTCTCGAAGCACCTCAAGACCTTCCTCTTTGCTTCTGCTTTCTCTCTTCTCCCCTGCTGAACTCCTGGTTGAAATTGAAACTGCACTGGTCACCTGGGTACCCCCTATATTTCAGGCCCAGGTCCCCTCCCCGCCAGTTGCACTGCTACACTGGTTGCCCCCCCTGGCAACCCTTGCACTTGGCACTGGATGTCTGCACTTACCCTTGCACCTGCCACCAGCCGCCTCCCTTTTTATTTGTATTTATTTGTTTGATTTTTTCTACTGTGTGATCCCATGTACTGCACTGCCCCCTCCCCTTGCACTTTTCCCCTCCCCACTCCTGTACACTTGCGTGATCTCAATGTCACCTCACCTAGTAAGATCGTTGTCCATCTTCCCTTTGATCCCCCTCCCTTGCCTCGTCGCACCTTGAAACACTTGTGTATAGGCGCGTTATGAATACCATATCATATTAAACTTACTTGCCAGCAATTGGTGCATACAGGAACACAGAGGGCCAGCCATTCTCTATGGTCAACCCTGTGATGAAGAGATATTTGCACAGGCTAGACAGGCTATTCCCTCCAGTCTGAAAAACTTGATCCAGTGTGGGACCTTAATCTGGTGCTGGCAGCTTTAGCGCACAAGCCTTTTGAGCCTATGACTACTACAGACATCAAGTGGGTGACTCAAGACAGTGCTATTGGTAGGCCTCACATCAGCAAGGCGCATTAGTGAAATTCAGGCACTAGTCACGTCAGAGCCTTACGCGAACTTCCACAAAGATAAGGTGGTGATGAGGACACACCCAAAAATCCAGCAGAAAGAAGTCTCTTACTTTCATATCAATGAGGAGAATGTGCTCCCAACCTTCTTTCCAAATCCTGAGTTGGAGGGGAGAGGCATTACATTGCTTGGACGTTAGGAGAGCGCTCATGTTCTATCTAGACAGGACAACCCTAAAGCACTATCACGCTGCATTTAATTTACAGACCCCCGGGCCCACCTGGCTCGTTTGAGGAAGACATCACCTCACTAATTGCCGAAGGCTCCAAACCATCAGCACAAATGATTATACTTGGAGACTTCAACCTTGGGTTTAATGACCCTCTCGACACCCCAGCCATTGCCCTGGCCATGGCATTAGAGGAGTATGGCCTCCAACAACTCTGCTCCAAACCCACCCACTCGAAGGGCAGAATCCTTGACTGGATCACCGCCCTTAACTGCAACATTACCTTGAAAGATCCCACACAGCTCATTTGGACCGACCACTACTTCCTCCCATTTGACATTAATACCAGCAACTTAGCGCATAAAAGACCTATTATTGCACCTGCCTGCGCAACTAGGAAAAAGAGCAACATCACAGCGGAAGCCTTAATACCCTTGGTGATCCCTACTCTGAACGCATTATCAGTCACAACTGACTTGAACCAATTGGTCAACGTCTACAACGATTCCATGGCCAAAGCCATAGACATCATTGCCCCACTGAAATTGCGCAAAGGGAAACCTAAAGCGCACCTGAATACATGGTACACCCCGGAGCTTAAAACTCTCCGTCAACAAAAAAGTAAACTCGAAGCACTATGGAAATCAGTGCCGTCAGTAAATAACAGAAGTAATCTTACAAACATCTCCACTCTCTACAAAAATGAGATCACACGCGCTAAAAAAGAATCTCTCAACTCCAGGATTTCCCAGGCAAGCTCCAGCACAAAGGAGCTCTTTAACATACTAAAGGAATTAGAAAACCCCACTCCTCCCACTGACTCTTGCACTAAGAATAAACCTTGGTGCACAGGGATCCAGAATGCCCTTGCTAACAAAATTTCAGGGCTCCAAACTAAAATTGACAACAAACGACAACTTACTCCCGGTACTACCTCCAGTCCCACCCCTCTTCCACCTACCGCCACTAGCTCAGGCTTTACCTTCAAAAAGGTATCCATACCGGAGGTACAGAAAATGATAGCATCCCTGAAACCCTCGAACAGCAAGGGGGATAGTTGCCCCGCTCAGATCATAAAAGATGCAGCTAGGGATCTCTCCCCCTTCATTACTAAATTAATAAACCTGTCTTTCTCCAATAACTTGGTCCCTAGTAATCTGAAACAATCCTGGGTCCTACCACTACTAAAAAAAAAAACACTCTCGACCCTGACATACCCACGAATTATAGACCCATTACCACCGTCCCATTCTTACTAAAAATTCTTGATAGTGTGGCCTATTTACAAATCCAGGATTACCTTGAGACAAATCATTTACTAGGAACTCGCCAATCTGGCTTTCGACCACAACACGGGACAGAAACGGCCCTTGTTGACCTCAAATGCCAAATAGACGAACTCAAAGATAAAGGTAAGGCTGCCATCCTTCTTCTCCTCGACCTCTCCGCTGCCTTTGACCTGGTCGACCACAAAATCCTGTGCAACCATCTGTCATCGGCAGCACACTTCTCCCACTCTGCGGTCACATAGATCCAATCCTTCCTGGACAATAGGACCATGCGGGTCTTCTCACCCATAGCAGCGGCTGACCCTATCCCTATTACCTGGGTTTCCCACAAGGATCTTGTGTCTCACCTACCTTGTACAATATATTTACAAAGCCCCTATTTGACAAGCTGGACAATCTGGGTGTCACCTACACGAACTACACAGATGACACCCAGATACTCCTCACTCTATCCGGTAACTACAACGTGGACGCCAAATGGATCAATGAAGTCTTCTCCATCATTCAGGCATGGATGGCCACACATGGGCTCTGCCTGAATGATGATAAGACCGAACTGCTTCTTGTCGGCTCACCTAACACCATCCGTAAACTCTGTCCCGGTTACACCAGCTTTACCATTGACGGCAACACCATACCCATCGCCAAAAGTGTAAAAACCCTCGGTTTCCATTTAGACATGAATACCAACCTAGCCAAACAAGTTAATATGACTGCCTCAGCCACTGCCTACACTGGTAAATTAATTAGGGCCTGCAGACCATTGATCTCCCCCAACAACTGCCTCACTTTAGCCAGAGCACTCATTCAATCCAAACTGGACTACTGTAATAGCCTCTATGTAGGTGCCAATAAAACAGTAATCAATAAATTGCAAGTCTTACAAAATAACGCACTCCGTGCAGCCCTAAATCTTCCCAGAAGAGAACATATCTCCGCCACAAGAATTGCTTGCAAATGGCTCTCCATCCAACAAAAAATAGACTTAAAAACCATATGCCTTACATACAAAGCTCTTAACCACTTAGCCCCGCCCTATCTCACTAACAAATTCACATTAAGACAGAACACTAGAACCACTAGATCATCTAACACACTACAACTGACGGTGCCCAAATACTCCCTCAAAAGAGCTGGTGGATCCAGCTTCCCAGCTCTGGCATCACAACTTTGGAACACCATTCCACTGGATACCAAATCCACACCTACCTTCCAACCCTTCAGAACTAAGGTCATTACCTGGTTACTCAACAAATAACCATGTATGTATGCATACCCAATGCTCAAATGTTTCTTATTGTGTTTGCCTATTATTATCTATGCACTAACTGCCTTCCTGTCAACCTTTATATGCCACATTACTGTTGTACTATTGCTCCCTACTGTTGCCTGTAACCAGATGCTCAAAGCGCACATATACCCCTGGGTCAAGAGCGCTATACAAATAAATAAACAAACAAAACCGGTCAGGAAATCAGAGGCCTTGCTGCTAATGTTCAGCAGTGCCTCGGTGGGGTCCCAAGTATCAAAAGCTTTCATTGCCAGGTGGATGGTGGAGGCCATTCCAGAGGCTTATAAGCTTCAGAACAAGCTATGTCTGGCAAATATGCAGGCACACGCAGTGAGGGCTAAGGCTGCGATGGTTGCATTCCAGAGACAGGTGCCCTGGCATGTCATCTGTAAGGCAGCCACCTGGGCTTCCCCATCGGCCTTCTGCAAGCACTACTGCTTAGATGTTAGTGCCAGGTAAGATGCTGAGTTTGGACAAGTGGTCATCAAGAACCTATTTGCAAAGTAGTTACTCACTCTCGTCCCAAAGGTCTATCGGTTGGAATCACCCATACAGTATGGAGGCAAGGGGACAGACGGGACATAGAAGCAATTAAAAGTTGCTCACCATAGTGTCTAACATACTCCTAGTCCACAGTCCCCTTTCCTACATACACACCTCCATCTTCCTCCCAATTAAACAGTAGGTTAGGCTAAGCATGTTCAAGGAGACTGAGGCAAGGCGCCGCTGGGCGGGGCTATGTCGGCATGGTCAGGCCCGCAGCCCTACCTATGCGTGCCTGAAATTTAAAGGGGAAATGCTCTTTTTATGGGGGTAACAAGTTTCTAATCCCAGCCCCTTGGAGGGACACCCATACAGTATGGAGGAAAGGAGATTATGGACTAGAAGTAAGTTTGTTACTACAGTGAGTAACATTTAATTTACACAGAGGAGGCAGCAGGTGATCTCCCACCATACACCCCATTCTATCAGATCTATAATTCCAGAAGCACATACACATTTAAAATATGTATTCATTTCTCTGTCTAGTCAATGTACATAACCCGCCTCCTCAGTACTTTCACTAATAAAAAGGGCTGGAATGTAATCCATTTCCCTTTAGAGTATTGCTCCCCTCAGAATTATTTCCCCTTAATATTATACATACATAGGAATTTCTTTTGACTGTCTCACAGATCAGACGGACACCCTCTTAAGGACTGGCTCAATTGTCCCATGCTAGGAACAGGTGGGCATCAGTCAGCAAGATGGGGTCCGTCCCCTCCAAAGCCGGGTTTCCCTCTTTCTGTAATGGGCCTACTCTCTTTTCCACTTAACAAGGCTTGGGACTTTGGCTCCTGGCAGGCTTCTCTTGCAGTATACTGCTCACAATACAAAATGGGTCCTAAGGAAAGCAATCTAGTCAATTGTCCTTTCTGTTGCCAATTCACCTTTCAGTCCGTCAGTCCATCAGTCCATCAGTCCATTCCAGTCAGAATGTGCCCCACAAGAACCTCTGAATTTAGACTTTTTTGTAGATCAGAAACCACTCACTTCAGTAGGGTGCATAATGTATCCAATCAAATTGATCAATTTATGCGAGACAGTGTTTCAAAGGTGACACCAAACTAAATCTGCTCTGTTCTCACTGGGCATATTAAAGAAGATGGCAGTCTGATGAGATTAACTTCCAAACCCAGTTTCCCTCCCATTTGAATCTATGTCATTTGGATAGGTTGACATTAAACCATTGTAACTTTCTAAAACATCATATTCCCGACTTGTGGTCATGCTACTAATCAGTTCATCAGATTGCTCTCATTCCGATGAATCAAATAATGCAATTTTCATCTTGGCACGACATGGAATCTTTGTGGTAAAGATTTTTGTCTTTTGTGCTCCGATACTTTCACACAATTCCATTCTCCATTCCCAACTCAGAATAACTGGTTCACCGACATGTACACTAAGATATGTAAATCAGTGATGTGTAACATTTCAGTGTGAAAATATCCATTTGCCTAATCTACATAATGAAATATACATACAAAATATCGTTTTACTTAAAGCTGATGGAGCTTTTCACGCTGAAACAAATAACGACTCTGGGACCTTAACTTCAAAAGTTAAACATGAAAATGTGATTCCATTTGTGAAATTGTAAAGGCATTCTTGGTTCAACTTTACAAAACACTAAATGGCATTGCATGGTCCGCTCCTCGTTAACAGAACATCTGGTATCATATAATGTTAGTTCCTTTGCATCCGAGAGCTGAGCCATTTATGACTCCTAAGAGTGCTGGTTGCCATGGCACAAGTTCTCTGAAGAACAGAACCAACAGGGAGATGTGAATCAGATCCGCCCCCTTGAGTGATGCATCGGGCATCCAGTCTACAAAAGTGCAGTGTTTCCTTCTCCAGGCAGATCAAAAAATCAGATTACTTAGGGAGACCACTGCAGACCATTTCCCAGAGTACATTAATTGTATTTGTAGAGTTCTTAGGCCAGGCTCAGAGACCAGTGGAAGTTGTAAATGAGGATCATTTGTTTTGCTTGCACGGCCTGTATCCCAAGAACCAATTCCAGGCAAAGTCGCATTGTTTTCTGGTGAGCTTCAAAGCTGGTGTTAACACTTTACCAAATGCCATCTTAAAAAGGAGACCGAAGCCTTCTTGAGGGTAATGTACTGGACTAAGAGTGGAGTGAAGTTTGCTGATCCTCAAAAAAAGTCACCGTCTAAAAAAATTGCCCTTTGGGATTGGTTGGAATATTACGCACATCTGGACAAGCTTCCAAAATACAAATTCATTCACTACATGCTCCATTCCTTTAAGCAAATGCAGCCGTATCTAACCCTCTGTCCATCAAGTAGACTCAGGCGATTTTTACTTCTACTGAGGGTTGAGAACTTACCGCTGGTGTCTAACAAAAGTAAATATAATGGTTTATCTTCCACAGAGCGGTATTGTCGACTATATAAGGATAATGGATGCAAAGAAACCGCTAATCATGTACTAACTAAATGTGTAAACATGATGGATACTTACTTAGCAAATTATAGCAATTTTGTCCATGATACGGTATCCATTGGGGAATCTGCATTTTGGCTACGCCTTATGAATACGCAAAGTCGGCAGATGCAGATTGCTACCTTTAGAGTATAGCTGGTAATTGAAAGAACTCTGAATATATATATATATGAATTTGTCTGATATTATGATACCGACTTTATTAGAGGTTTGGTGATCTTTACATTTTTGTAGGTGCAATTTTTTTAATGATTAATGATTAGAACAATAAGTATAACATGCTTGAGTTGTGCTTCACTGTAATTTAAATTTTCTTTTTAGATAAGTAATATATGTATTATGAGATTGTTTTCTAGGCTAGGTTTTAGTTTTGTTTGTATTCTATCTTTAGTTCTTTTTTTTACTATGTTTATAAAATGTATCTTTATGTGTAAAGTTTAAATATAAACTGTAACATTATTAATAAATTAAATTAAGTTAACACTTTACTAATAGGAAAGCAGGCCCACACGCCCCACTTTTTAGGTTGGGCTATTAGGTGGCGCTGAAAGCGCTACCTTTATGCAGAAACCACTGTCATAGAAATAGGAGCTTTAACATAAGCTCCTCAAATACGGGCTTTGAATGAGGGTCTGTAATGTTTTTACAATGGAGAAGACATTTGAGGAGGGATACACATTTGTTAGGTTACTGAATCCCTCCCATTCCCTGCACCTAGCCATGCTAATCCTTGTGGCTAATCCCACCCATTCCTGCCCATCTCCGAACTCTTTGAGCTCTTCATGGAGGCAGCCATCTTTGACAACTGTCTCTAAGGAAGCTCTCTGGACTAGCAGCCATCTTTGAATAGGAAAGATACCATGCACATCTTCCAAATAAAATGAAACATTTTCAGGCGATTACCACATTTTTTCTATTTATATTTTCCATTTATATGTAGAACGAATTTCAAATATATGTAAGATATGATTTCAAAAGAACACAAATATAAAAAAAAATGTTTAACCACCTTTTTAACTTACAAAAAGATTTCTTGCATTTTTCTTTTTACATGCATACATCATGATTTAAAACTGCACATTTGTTTTCCACTGGAACAGCATGGAGGAATGGTGCTGGGTGTCCATGGAAGGAGCCCACAGCTTTGTCTCCTTCCGCAGGGTTCATAGAGGGATACCTTCCTGTTGTCAATCCCTCCTCTCCCGGATTGCTACCGTGCAAGCGCCGGGGAAACTAGCTTCCTTTAACATGTTTTTTTTTTTATAGCAGTGAACAAGCGTCAAAGAGGTCGCCTCGGAGTGAAACGGTTCGGATTTGCGGCCATGGTAGCATATCCTCTTTGGTCTCACTATTGCGAGTCGTCAGGTGAAGTTGGGAGTGGTTTGGGGGGTCTGGCAGGGTGTCCGAATTGAGTATGCTCTCTGCACAGATGAAACACGCCAGCGCCCGGTGGTTTTGTGCAGTGGGCTTACTGGAGCTATTTTTGGAAACGCCCCGAGCTGCTCGCACCTTGTGCTATACAAGTCCTCCCCAGACAAGCACAAATTTCTTTCCTCAGCCTCTCCGCAGCTACACCGGTGGATCCGGTGGTAAGCATTTGTGCATTCATGTAAACAAGCCTCAGACCCGTGCTTGTTTCAGCACAACAGCCACTTGCGTTTGCTTGTGATGCTTTCCGGGAAGCACACTTCAGCGCTAGGGCCTGCATCTTGGCTCGGTAAGCACATATAGACCCTTTCTGCAGGAAGTAAAGGAATTCAATGTCACTGTGAATGGACAGTAGGTCCTCTTGTAGGGCTATGGTGTATATTGTTATACGGTGCATTGTGGCCCTCCAATACCACGGAAAGTGGCTCACTTGCCGCGACAGCCTCTGCGCCGTTTGGTTTGAAAAGCAATAGCAGCGGGCCCACGCACCCAACTAAAACACAATATTAGTTATTACTCAGGACGCAATCCAGTGCTGTGTTCAGATGAGGCTTGTTTCATGGCATCAACATGGGCCTGGTTTAGAAAGACGCTTTTCAAAAGGGATGAGCACAGAATGTTGAATGAGTTAAAAACTATTAAAAAATCTTTTTTAAAAACCTGAGAAACATTATTTTTTTTATCCACTTAAGGTCGGGGACTTTTGATGACAGGATAAAACCGAAAGCTAATTGTGGGGATGTCACGGGATCGCAGGAGCGAGATCTCGATGCAGCGTTGCCGCCACAATTGGCAGAGCGCCAGACCTACCGGTTGGGTCACAGCGCTGCTCCTGTTGAGGAGCCATTATAATTGAGTCTCATAGAAGATTCTGAGTCCAACTTCCAGGGCATAGGTCCAATGCCACAGGAGGCCACATGGGGGCCATGGAAGCCTACAGTGTGCCATCCATGAGCACACCCTGTCTCCAGTGAAGCAACTGGGAGGCCCAGACAGGAACTGTGAGAAAACCCCCTACCCTGCCTAAGGACAAGTTATGCCCACCAGTTTGTCTTGTCAATAAGGAACAAGTTATTTACCTGTAACAGTTGTTCTCCAGGATGGGTCTGGCATAGATTCACATGCTCATGAACCACGGGAGGTGACAAAGGCTCAACATTAAGCATTACATCCAAAACTCAACATTAAGCAATTTTTACCTCCTCACCAGGCTCACCTTAAGCGAACAGGTTGCGCAGCACTGCTTGGCCGACCCTGGACTCCTCCCTGGAGTCCCAATCGACGCAGTAGAATCTTGTGAAGGTGTGCGTCGATCTCCACGTAGCAGCCCTGCAGATGTCCAGCAGGGGCACACCAGACAGGAACGCTGTGGTAGCAGCGATCGCTCTGGTCGAATGGGCTCTCAGACGGCCGGGCAGCGGTCGGTTTGCCAACCGGTGACAGTGCATGATGCAGCCGGAGAGCCATCTGGAAATGGAAGTCTTCGAGGGAGCCTTCCCTTGATTCACAGACCCAAAGTTCACAAACAGTTGTGACGTCTTCCGAAAACTCTTCGTGCAGTCCACGTAGAACTTCAGCGCTCTAGCTACATCCAGCGAGTGCAAAGTCCTCTCGGCCGGCGTCGAAGGCGACGGGAAGAAAACTGTTAACACCAAGGGCTTGTTGAGGTAGAAGTCCGACGGCACCTTGGGCATGACGGAGGGGTGCGTCCTCAGCACCACCCTCGTGTCATGAAAAGTTAAGTATGGAGGCTTGCAAGATAGGGCCTGGATCTCTCCCATTCGTCGTGCGGAGGTGATGGCCACGAGGAACGCTGTCTTCCATGACAGGAACTTCAAAGGCGCCGAATGCATAGGCTCGAATGGGGCCCCCATGAGCCTGGTCAGCACCGCATTAAGCTCCCACGCCGGGGCAGGAGCCTACACCGGCGGGAACGATCGGAATATTCCCTTCATAAATTCCTTCACCAGGCGATGAGACCACGAGGACGCCCGTCCCGTAGTCCTAGTATATTGGGAGATGGCAGCCAGATGTATTTTGATGGAGGCGTGAGCCAGACCAGCTTTGGCCAGCAACAGTAGATACGGCAGTACTTGAGAGGCCGTAATCCGCAGAGGGTTAATCTTCTGTGCACGGCACCAGACAGAGAACCTCTTCCACTTGTGTCCGTAGCACGAGAGTCGAGGACGCCCTGGCTTTTGCAAGAACCTCTCTGCAGTCAGCCGGGATATCGAACCCTCCAAACTCTAGTGCTGCAGGAGCCAGGCCTGCAAGTTCAGCGACTGTGGGTCGTGATGGAGAATGGCGCCTCCTTCTCTGCAGAGAAGATCCGCGTCCGCCGGCAGCTTGACTGGTGGGGACGTTGACAAGTCCAGAAGGTCCGGGGACCAGATCTGCCTCAGCCACGCCGGTGCGACAAGGATCATTCTACACCTGGACTTCTTGAGCTGGTTGATGAGGCGGAGCAGCAACGGCAACGGAGGGAATGCGTATAGAAACAGACCGCCCCAGGGGAACGTGAAAGCATCGCCCATGCTCCTCGGCTGCGGGAACCTGCTGGTGAACCTCTGGCACTTGGAGTTCGTCGCCGTCGCGAAAAGGTCGATCTGGGGTTTGCCCCATCGTCGAAAGAGCCGATCCACCTGGCCCTGACGTAGTTCCCACTCGTGGCACGAGCGCAGATCCCTGCTGAGTGAGTCGCCGATGGTGTTTTCTATTCCTGCCAAGTGAAAGGGAACCAGAAACATCCCCTGGGCGACGGCCCAGTGCCACAGATCCTGGGCCTCCTTGGATAGGGCTGGGGATCTGGTGCCCCCCCTGCTTCCGTATGTAGAACATCGTGGTGGTGTTGTCGGTGAAGATCCTCACCACTTTGTCCTTGAGGGACAGAAGGAACGACTTGAGCACCCAGAACACTGCTCGGAGCTCCAGAATGTAGATGTGGAGAGACCTCTCCTCCGGGAGCCAAAGGCCTCTTGCATGGAGATCTCTGGTGTGGGCCCCCCAAACCTCCAGAGAGGCGTCCGTCGTCACCGTCTCCTGAAACGCCAGGGTTTGAAAGTCTGTGCCTGTAGTGAGGTGAGCACGGGTACCCCACCATAGGATCGCCCGACGGACCTCCTCGTCGAGAAGGATCCTGTCCTCGAAGCAGCCCGTCGCCTGAAACCAGCGGGCGGTGAGGAACTCCTATAGTGGACGCATCCGAAGTCTGCAAAGGGGTAGAAAGTCTAGCAGGGGAGCTATCTTGAACCAGAGCTCTCTGTCGTAGCGGGCCACGATCGCTAAGGCATCTATCTTGTTTGGTCCGTTCCGAAAGGTTCTTGCAGAACGCACAGTCCTTCTCCACGTGCGTCTTGTCCTCATGAAGGCAGTAGAGACATCGCTAATGCTCGTCCTCCTTGAAAACGTTTTGTAATCCGCATCCAGTGCAGCACCTGAACAGCTTGGATACGGGCGTCGAGCTACCCTTGTCCTGGGCCATGTCCGTTGAGGTAGGCCGCAGATCTTCCGGAATCCTCCAAAAAGCGTAAACTCGACAAAAACTTCACCCTTGAGGGGCGTAGAAGAATACCGAAATGGGTCCCCGTTATCGGAAGTAGAAACGGTGGAGCTTGAGGCTCGATTAAACCGAGAAAATGAGAAAAACTCCTGAAAAAAGCATGAAAACGCAGCAAAAACTCGAGAGCTAAAGCATGAGGACTCCCAACACTTGAGCGTGCGGTAAAAATCTGAGGATGGCTAGGGAGAGGGCAGTCATTGTCAGGGGGCAGTATGACCCAGAGATCAGTGATTGGTTACTACTAAGAAAGACAGATCAGAAACGAAACTGATACTGATTTTTTCTTTACCGAGGATTCCCAGCCTGACGAAGGGCAATATTCATGAGCATGTGACTCCATGCCAGACCCCATGCTGGAGAAAGACAGTTAGAACACACCTAAGCGTCAGAGGCCACTACACTAATCTTGTGACATTAGGCGATTTTAAAGGTTGCCATTTCCAGCAAATGTAAGCCTGTGTCGCTGATCTCTGGGAATCTTACGGTCTTGCCAAAAATACGCATATTCATGTCACGCAGAAGTGTTTGAACATTGAGGCAAAGCTTAGATGTTTATATGCCCACCATACACACACGCCTGATTCAGAGTGTTTATCAATGGATCTTTACCATTAAATTATGCTTTGTGAATCAGGCCATGCAATCTTTTTTCTGCAGCGTGACATTGTACAGACTTCTCATTGTGGGCCGAGGTAATGTTGCCATCGCACCAGATTATAAGCCCATTTTCAAGGTCACCTAATGTTGGCATGCGAAAGCCAGGCATTCTTTTTGTGAAGTGGGCGACGTCATGATAAAGTCTTACAGCATTTTTACAATGTGAAGCAGTTTTGATGTAGTGAAAAATTATAAACTGTTACGCCTTGGACAACCCCAGAATCCACGTGAACCCCTGCAGCCCTTGTTTTGCTCTGGGAGGAGTACATTTTCGATGCCCTAGCAGTTTATCTGCCTATTTGTCTGTGGTGGAGACACAGTGGCCACTTGACACATTTCAATATATTTGTGCCACTGATGCCGCACTGACTGGTGGCGGCAAACTGATGACGTGATGGCTGGCACCAGTTATTCTTCTGAAGACGGTCGCCCGGGCTGGTTATGTAAGCGCATATATTCCCTATGTTTGACGGGAGGTTGGTTTGGCTGTAGCTATGCACGTTTGCTTTCTATGTGAACTAACAACCGCGAAGAGGGCGATTAACTAGAAAAACCTCTGCGCTGGGACAACCACCATCATTTCCACCAACTCCCCCTCCCCCCAAATTCAAACCCCCAATCTGATTTCCTCCCTTCGAGCACACACCATGCTGTTTTTTTAAACCAGCTCTCGCAAGACTGAAGAAAACAGTGAAAGAATATGAATTCAAATAACTATTATTAGTGTGTCATTGTACCCCCTCAGCATGCACCTTTATGGAGCTCACCTTCCAATCACCAACCATTTGCACCTTTCAAATGACATTCGCAGGATTATAGCCATGACAAACCCCTGCCATTACCTGCAAACCCCTCGGTGCCTCTACAAGCACCCCAGCGGCTGCAGCAATTCCTAGATTGCTACCTGACTGATTGGGAATGGTTTTCATGCAGAAGCAGTCCATTGAAATAAACAAAGCAAAGCGAAAGCTTGTGAGACAGCGCAATAAGATTTGATACAGGATTTTTAACGGCAGAGCGTATGTTCCAATCCCCTAGCTTTTTTAAAGTGGCCTTTCCTACTGTCCTGGAATGCTATTCCAGATCACAAAGTACGGGAACTATGAAAGATTTCCATTAGAAGTAAGGTAATGTCAAACCCTGTAGTTCCCTCCCACTTTGACCTCTGTCTGGAGCCTGCGTGTCGCCTATGCGATTGCGAGGTCCGAAGAAGAGAGTGTCCTGATCCCCACACTAAGGTACATCCTCAGAACTGTATGCACTGTTGGGACTAGCATGCTTTCCCAGGGAGAGTTGCAGAGAGACCCCCTCAGTGGAGTTCAATGAACATTGATCAGACCTCCCAGATAAGTAGCCTCTATCGCACTATGGGGCAATCTTGCAGTAGACACAACCTGACCTGTCTACCCCAGGACCAATTCCTGACATGACAATATACGAATAGATACAGCTCAGTACATGGTGACAGAAGGGGCAGTTGCACCCATTTTCGTTGCTGTTCTCATCTAAATCACTGGTTGTGGCAGGGTTTCTGTCTCATCTACTGTTGGGTTCACGCTCACTCCTTACATTGGCACATAGGTAAATATTGACAGTGCCAAGTCATATACTGTGCTTCACAGATTGTCTCCTGCTTTACTCATGGCAGTATGTTTCAATGTAACTTCCCATGATAGCTTTGTGGATTAAAGACTGCTTTTATAATCACATTTTCTGAAATATCACTGATGTCGCTATTTATGCAATTAAGGGGGGCTACACATCTTTTGCCGCCCAGGGACCTGTAAATCCTAAGGCCGCCCCTGGGTTAAGGCCCTCCTGGTGGTGGTATACACCAGCATAGTCTTCGCCTTGTTTGAGAACATGCCGCTCTGCCACGTAGTAAATCAAGAACAAACGCATGCACTCGGGGACCAGCCTCTAGCCAAAACGATTGCATTGGTGTACAGATAGGGAGGAATGACATATAGAGAGGCACACAGAGTTTACATTGGAGCACAGATGGACACAAAAGCCAAAACTGTTGGCATTACCAATGCTTGTGTGTTATGTCAAATGAGAAAGAATGCCATTTGGCTGTCCGGGCCCAAAGTCGGTTTCATTCACAGATGCAGCTTTAAACAGTTATTTTCTTTTCCCCTTGCATTTACATTTACACTTGCACAAAACAGGGCAACATTATAAAAAGAAATTGCAATGAAACCACTGTCAACATTTCACTTTTGGGTATTTGTAGGTCTTATAATGATGATTCTCAATCATGTAAGGAAATAAAAATAAACACCAGCAGCCATGTTTTAACATTTTAATTAAAGTTTCTGGATCATTTCTGTTAACTGGAAGTATTTCTCTCAGGCCTGGTCGGATACTTAGGACATATATTCTGATTGTAGATGAGCTGCTAACATCGCACATTTCCTCATACGTGTCATTTTTTGGATTCGGTGCCCAGGCTGCAGCTCGGTGGTTTGCTATTAAACTGCCGCTTTTCTTCCTTTGCAACGTTTCTTCGTTATACATTTCTCTACAAATCCACCTTCTCTTGAATTCTTCAAAAAGGAGTAAGGGTTGTTTATGAATTAAATGAAAATCATGACTGAGAACCAGGATTACAACTGAATAACTTTTCCTTCTTAATCATAGAATCTTCATAAATATTCATAAGCATTAAATAACGTATCCCTATACTGGGAGGGTGGCAATAAAGGACATGGCGGTTGACATAATTTCCTATTCTCCAATTAAATTTCTCAGAGATTCCAGCTTTATCAGGACATCTTGCTTGGCACATGAATCCAGACATAGTTTGTCAACCATAAGGACGAACTTCCACGTTGCCTCCTTCCATATCTCTGCTATCGGTACATTTCTCAGGAGTGCAACTGCAGCAGTTTTTCAACTCCTGGCAAAGGCCTTATATCTGCCAGGGAACAATTTATTTGCTTTCTGGTAGCTGAGATACATGGCACTATCCCATCTGGGTATTAACTGTTTAGAGGGTGGCAATCAAATGATCACGAGGCCACAATTAACCAAATACTTAGACCTTTTCATACTTAAAAAAAAAAACTTTAAAAAACAAAGCAGTCACAGAGAGCTCTTAACATCTTCAGTATAAAGTACCCTTTTGCCTGGAGAGTCTTTAGGAATAAAGAAATAAGTGCTATGAATTGATTCATATGGAAACCTAAAACCACATTTTGCCTGGATTTGGCACAAGAACCGCCTTACTCTTATGGGTGACAGTAAAGGGTTTATTTGAAAACACAGCTTGGATTTAGCTCATTATTCTAGCTAAAGTGATGGCATAGGTTCGAAGGTACTGCTAGATAGTTTGGCGGGAACAAGATTTCACTATGAAGGAAATTTATTTCTTTTGACTAGCAGTGGATGTTTGGGGCCTCTCGAAAATCCTTACTCAACATGGTAAAACAGGAAGCTTGCGAACGCGAGTTCATATTTGCAGAATGATCTCCTCAATACAATTTATTTTGAGGAGGTAAAACAGTGGCTAAACGTATATTGGATGGTAAGGTAGTACTGTCTCCGCTGAGCAGTAGATAGGGGCATGTTTCTATGGTTGGAGAAATGGAAAGAAACAGCCACATCAAAGCTCAAAATCCTCTGGTTGTTGATCGTCTCACATCTCAGAACGTTCACACAGTCCTCCCCCAGCTTCAGTAGCCCGTTTTTCATGTATGTGCCAGGAGTCATATGGTCAATCTCAATGTTGGAAAGCAGTGGTGAAACAAATTGCTTTTCAGCCTGGACATATCTATCTGCATAACAATTTCCTCACCAACTGAATGGCTAGGACCAGTATACACGGGTGCCATCATATGCATGGTCAGTCTGGGGTTGCAAGGACCATTGTCATGCTGGACTTTTCCAGTATGACTTTCAACTTGATCAAAAGGAAATCCTAGAGCAACTTCCATGACCAATTTATCAAAATGTTATTCCCCTGCAACCCTGCCTTCAGTTACATAAAGTGAAGGTTTGGCCATTTTGGTTTTTCCACAGTGGCTAAAAGGATGTCTTAAGTTTGCCAGCAAGAGAATGTTTTCTTCAGCATTTCCCATTTTTCCATTCTGGTCAACTTATATTTCAAGCTCACAAGCCCCTTGTCAAGACCATTCTATTAAAATTATTTGTGGCGTGGAATTAGGTAAATTGTCTTGAAAACAAGATGAAATATTTTGAGGTAACATATGTTGACTGGACCAGAAAATGTTTAAATGCTCAAGCAAACATTGTAAGACCTGAATTGTATAAGAAATCAATGCATCCAAGAATGAAAATGATCGATTGGGCAGAACCAAATAAAATGTGATTATTTGGTTAACAAACATTGTTGGAGTATACTCTTAGTTTCAGGAGTTGAGAAAACTCATTTGGTTTCTGTGTCAGCACAGAAGGTTGATCTTTAATCGTCAGAGGCATTACCTATTGGACATCTCGAGGTGTATGATTAACGAGCAGCAAGTTTGAACAGCTTTGCCGCTGAGCTGAACTTTCATAACCATGGCGGTCATTTACAAACGCTGAGGAGACTATTCTTTTCTGCATGGAATGGGTTAAATTCATTTCCAATCACCATGCCTGATAATATCCTTATGAGTTAATTTAACATTTGGCTAGATATCCCAGTTAATAAGCATAGTCATCAATGCGAACTGCTGCAACACATTGTGTCTCCTCCTTTGACCCTGTACACCAACTGGTCCATCTCATTTACTAGCATCTGTCTCATACCTCAATCAGACCAGAAGCTCCTCATTATATAGAATGTAAAAGATCAGTACTTCCAAATCGTACTGCGGACGATGGATGACTCTTGGACCAACCTACACAAAGGCATGCTTTGTCAAACATTGTTAGACATTTGTAACCTCCTACTATACTCAGGAAGAGGAGGTTGCCAGAAGGCCACCTCACATAAACCGTGCGCTACCTTGAACCATTGATCTCTGAGCCACTTCAATTTAGGGAAAAAAATTAAACCCCATACCACAAACAATTGTTTTGCCACTGAACTGGCCTTGCTGAAACAAAAAAACGAACTAGAGCATTACTGGTGTAATACCCTAAAGACAAACTAGGCTACAATGAGGCAGTCAGATGCAAAAAGTAAACTTATTGTGTTAAGTCAGTATCAGGAGACAAACAACTCAGTGATTTAAACTCAATAAAATCATTTCAATCCCACATTTTTTTTGTTTAACTTTTTATTAAATTTTTTAAAACAACAAATAAAACACGATGCCACCACATTTAGCATAA
Organism: Ambystoma mexicanum; assembly: GCF_040938575.1. NCBI lineage: Eukaryota > Metazoa > Chordata > Amphibia > Caudata > Ambystomatidae > Ambystoma > Ambystoma mexicanum. Next base: position 759,102,857 of record NC_090930.1, read on the forward strand.
GCATGAAATACTGAAGAACATATCAACTTTACCCCGCAAACTTATCCTCCAAACCCCCCCTCCCAAAACATTAAAGTATCAACAATGACGATTGCAACCGTCAAGGCATGCGGCAAAGGGCCAACGGAGTTGAGTAAGGCCTATACAGTTCACCAGACCACCTAATGAAGGTGACCACTAAATCCCAAATTAAATTTGCCTGTGTATTTTTACCCCGTCTCCTCAGCCCTTCACATTCCAAAGTACAAACCCTTACGATCAGGCCAAGGCAGGCTAGCTTGGCAGGGGCTTGGGCGTATTTCCAATGCAGGACTAGAAGTGTGTGCCAAGAACAGAATTATATCAATCAATTGTTTTACTACAAGGTCCGTGTGTAATCATTCATCGCCAGAGCCGAAGAGTATGGGTCCGTGGGCGAGAGCCACAGTTGCGTTTGGTATACAGGAGATCAAATCATGTACATGTTTCCAGTAGCCGCGAATGACTGGGCAGGTCCACATGATGTGTCCCAGGGTGCCAAGATCATCGCAGTGCCGCCAACATGCGGGAGATTGTGCCAGCCCCATGTGGTGTAATTTACTAGGGGTATAGTATAGCCTTGTTACATATGTTATAAGACACAGCAGGTATGTTTTACAAAAAAAATCAGCACATCCCCTGTATCAATAGGAGTCTGTAGGTCCCCGGCCCATTGTGCCGCTAGAATTAAGTTGCGAGTAGAGTTGTTGGGGAACAGAAAGTAGAATGAGCGTATTCTGGGATATTCAGCAGGGTTCCAGCCCATCTCCTGCTCGCCTGGCGAGGGGATGCGATGTAACGTCTGGGTGGGGATATTTGCCTTATTCACTCTGCATATGGTGTGGAAATGGAACCAATCTGACTGAAGATGTAGGACCCCGCTCACTTCCGGGAATTCCATTAGTTCATCGTCATTGTAAAGGTCACTTACCTGGATATCTACCCAAAGAGAGTTCTGGTGCTTATGCAGGATTTGATCAAGGCCCAAAGCTAGGATTGCTCGCACACTAATCCACGACGGGGCTGTCTGGGTGTCGGCACCCATTAAACTCCTCAGACTATGCCATTGGGAGAGGGTAGGGCCAAAGAGCGGGTGGGGTTGTAACGTTTTCCGGCAGCCTTTTCCATGGGATAGCTAGTATTTCTGCTGGCGTGTATGGCGTAATTAAGGAAACTTCTATTTGCCGCCAGATAGCCAGCTTGGTCATGGCTAACCATCTTTTTGCCCAAATAAACTTGAGCAGCTTGATAGTAGGTGCGCCACACCGGAACCGCTAGCCCGCCATCATTTTTGGCGGCTTGTAGAATCTCCAGCCGAATTCTGGCTTTTTTTACCCTTGCAGAGAAACTTGCTCAACCGCTTGTCCAAATCCTTGTACATTTTCAATGAGGGGGCGCATGGAATCATTAAAGCTAGATAAATCAAATTCGGTAACGCATTCATTTTGAATGTGTTAATGCGCCCTATCAGTAATAGTGGGAGCATATTTCACCTGGTTAGATCCTCTGAGATCTTTGTGAGGGTAGGCGGGTAGTTCAGTTTTCTGAGTTCCTTGATATCGGGGGCAATGCAGATCCCTAGGTATTTGATGGATTGTTTCTGAAACCGGAAAGGGGCGACTCCGCCAGGGTCTCATGGAATGTCAGGCCTCATCGGCATTATCTCCGACTTTGACCAGTTCACCTGGTAGCCCGTCATACTCCTGCAGGAGGTGATATGGGGGAGGGAGATCTCAGGGTCGCGCACATAAACCAATAGGTCATCTGCATAGAATGAGATGCAGTGTTCCTCCGTGCCCCTGAGCACGCCGCACCAGTGTGGGTCAGTGCGAAGCCTCTCCGCTAAAGGCTCAATGGACAAAGCATAAAGGAGGGGGGAGAAGGGGCAACCCTGCCTGGTGCCCGAGTAGAGACTACATTTTTCGGATGTGCGCCCGTTAGTGGTTACTGAGACTTCGGGGTTGGAGTAGAGTAGGTGGATGAGCATAGTCGGCGGGAATCCATAGGTTTCTAGTGCCTTAAACATGAAGTCCCACCGTACTTATCGAACGCTTACTGTGCGTCAATTGTCGGGACGAATTCTTCTGGGGTCTTCTGCAACGCCAGGACATGGAGAAGTCTCTGGACATTGTTCACAGAGTGGTGCCCAGAGACAAAGCCCGTCTGGTCCTTGTGGATAAGTTGGGGAGTAGTTTATCGACCATTCTCGCTAAACACTTGGCCAGGATTTTTGTGTCTGCATTTATGAGGGAGATTGGCCGATAAGATCCACATTCCACGGGTCCTGCCTTGGCTTGTGAAAGACAATGTTTGCGACCAGCATCGAGCTCGGTAGGCTCCCCGAGGCCGCTGCTTCAGTGAAAACCGAGGTAAGTAATGGCACCATACGGTAAGAAAGGTATGAAAGGTAGAAAGCGGTAAGAAAGAAAGCAAAAGAGGGGGGAGGAGAGAGGCCAGGTATCAACAGCAGGCAGGATATTGCGATCCCTGGACAGAAGAGTTATTCACATAATGCGGGTGGACTCAGGTTCTAGAGCAAATATGGACTCTCTGATCTGAAAGGAGCACATGGCAGCACTCCCCACATCTAGAGACCATGCAGTGGCCTTCCCGAATGTTGTAAAGACATAACGTGATATGAAATGGCTGGCTCATCCAGAGCCTGACACATGAGTTGTGCGGGTAGGTCCCTCTGGCCGTCTGCCTGAGCGTTGTCTCCTGCCTCATGGGAGTCTTTGTTGCTGAGGCCGCCAACCCCCGTCGTTCTGCTGGCGGGGGATATCTGCATCGGCGGGATGAAGAGGAAAGTCTGCGGAAACCACCTCGCGTCGCTGCAGCAGTCGCCATGCATCTTCAGGATTGTCAAATGAGTGCCATGTTTTATCAAGAAGAATGCATCAGGTCACTGGGAATTTCAAACAGAATTTGTATGTTGTGTCACGAAGTGCATTAAACAATGGGGCGAACCTCTTTCTTTTAAGAGATACCTCTACCGAATAGTCATTGAAAATGCGTATTTGCACCCCTTCTGCTCGTATAACTCCCACTTCCCGGTAGGCCTGAAGTATGGCGACTTTGTGCTGGAAGTTCAAGAGTCGCATTGTTATTGGTCTTTCCCCGGCTGGTGGTTTCGGTATCTGGGCTCTATGGATTCTCTCATTGGTAAATTAGTTCGGGTCTTGGATCCATAGCTGGTCTTTGAAGAGGCGGTATACATAGGCCTCAAGGTCCGGCCCCTCAGCTTGCTCCGGCAGGCCAAAAATTTGTAGGTTGTTCCGTCAAGAGCGATTATCTAAATCCTCAACTTTGGCCCAAGGTGCTGCACTTCCTTAATGAGTCCATCCAGGTTGGTGGCTGCGGTTGCGCAGTTATCCTCCAGCGCACTGGAATCTCTGCTCATTATCAGTGGTCCTCTCTGCCTGGGCATTGTAGCGAATTTGCATGTCCTGAATGTCCTTTTTGATCTCTAGGACCATGGTATTAGTTTCCTGTGTGCTGTGGCCAATCGCCCGCACTTCCGTGAATAGGTCTGGAGCTGGTTCTGCACATCCATCTTCCCAAGTAGTCTCGTCAGTCGGCGCTGAGGAGTAGCTGCAGGGGTCGCGGGCAGTCGTTCTGCGTCATCGATAGGGGTCTCTGCCATAGCCCCGTCTGGGGGCGCTGAATGGAGGAGGGCTATGCTGGCTGATGTACGGCTTTTATGTTGGAGGTAGCTAATATTCTGCCCTGGGCTGGGAATCCCAATGAATTCTCCCCCCGTGCCCTGCCAGGCATCAACACCAGGGCGACTGCTTGACCTTAAAATGGGTGTGCTGGTTGTGTTTGTGGCTTGATCCCCAGTACCTCTTCAGTAATGGTTGGCCCTTTTTCCATCCACCTACTGGGCCCCTGGTAAGCCTGTGTTATGTTGGCATTTCAGTTGCTTGGGGGCCATCTGTGACAAACGTTTCCCCAGGGACCGCTCTCCCTAAAGGCTCCTAGTTGCCATTGAGCCTGCAAAGAAAGTTCAGTTACTTCCTTGGCAGCACAAGGCCGCTGGGTCTCGCAGTAATGTGTGCCCCCCACCCCCCCTTGGGGAGTGATCCCTCTAGCGTACAGAGAAAGAATGAGGTGGAGTGGGTGCCCCCAGGAGATTCAAGCCACTAGCAATGGGTCATGTAAGTCACTTGCCCGCCGGGGGAGCACAGATCCCAGTCGCCCGCTTCACCTACGGGACGGTGCGTGGGTGTGCTAGAGGTTCCCAATGAATGTGCTAGCTGCAGTGGGACCGGGCCGCGAACAGAGTCATGGGCATACGCGCTCCACGCAGCGTGATCCCTTCTCACAGAGCGGTATTATGGCTGCGGTTGACGGCCGGGCTTCGCGCTCTCTCCCCTTGTCCCTGGGAGGTGAAGATATGCTGGCGCTCAGCGCGCGTGTGCAGGTCATGTTGCCATCTGCTCCCTACTCCCCATCGGTAGAGTTCCACAGTGACGCGGAGGCCTCCCAGCTCCGCGTGGGAGTAAATTGTCCACTTCCCTCACTGAGCTATATCAGACGGCGAGCAGGCCAGGCGTCCCGGCGTTGGCCGCAACCAAGCGGCTGTCAATTGGAGCAATGCTGTGGCTGATGAGCCCGCTCACCCTCTCCACCGCCCACCAAAGGCGGGCATCCCAGGCATGACTCCACCACCGCAACCACACCGCTACAGGCTTGTGTACTGTCTGCAGTTGGCGCCGCACCACTTCACTGGCCGAAGATGACTGCCATTTCCATATGTGTATTAACGGTTGCGCACTGCGATCTCCGTTCACAAAGCAGTACGGGCTGGGCGGGTGGTAGTGGCCTGTTCCCCCTTAATTTCTCTGTCATCCCATACAGTGCATAGTGCCTTCCAGACAGTCGAATCAGTGAATTTACCGAAATAGCTCCAGCCTTAATCGGAGCCTCAGCACATCTCTGCCATTTCCGGGCTCTCGAGCGCACCCCCCCCCCACCTCCCACCTCTCACATGTTTATTTTTTACTAGCCCAATGACTCTGGTCCTTATGTGAAATAAAGGAAGTGTGTGAAAACTGTGCTGGTCAAGATGTCCTACAAAATAAAGTCCGTCCGCAGTCTAGAAACCTTACCTAACCTAAACCCTACCACTACAAAGAAAAATAATTGGTATTACCCAATTTGATCGATTTTAATTGATTGAATGGTACATCTGGCCAAATTCAGGCAGTACCATTTGATCGATTAAAATCGATCAAAATGGGTAATCACTACCGAATATGGGGACTGGGATAGTGATGGTCTTTGGGGGTAGCGGGGGGTGTCCCCGCTTCTTGAAGATTGGAGGCAGGGAACAAGGACAAATCAAAAAAAAAGAAAAAAGACTGACTCTGCAGGGTCAGAAAGTAAGTGGCAAGAGAGGGGGGTCATTGGGGGGGAATTGAGGGGGTAGGAGGGTTAGCATGGATTTGTGCATTTTGGCCGCAGCAAAATTGGTTTCTCAACGAAATTGACTACGGTCAATTCCGCTGCGAACAATTATGCCACAGCCAAATCACGCACATCCAAATCTAAACAGAACACAAAATCACTTAAGGGCCTTTTTTTTTCTCAAATGATACATTCTTGACTGTCCAAGAATTGGACAATGGCTTCTTGCCCTAAGCTGGATTGTCACCTCCCAAGGTCTCTCGGCCTTTCACCCAACCCACAGTTCCAGCACAAATGTTCAAAAAGTCTCCTTGGGGATTGTCTTCCCATATACCATAGAGTAGTGAATGTCTCCAGGACTACTCGCTTGCTATTAAGTTTCAATCCTATACAAAGCAAAGTCCTCCAAAATACATCCTTGGCTAGCCATGCCTTTTCCGGCTTGGTTCAGAACCCCTTAGGCACCTACTCGTCCCTGGGGGTCTCCGGTTGCACATCCGTTCTTGGGGATGATCTGATGGCAGCCCACCCTAGGCCCAATGGATTCTCCCCCAGCCCTGGGCTGTCGGGTTTCACCCCCCCTCGTGGGGTAAACTGGTCTCTCAGTCCTCTAATCGTGCCTTGGGGATATGAATTCTAACCCCGCTTCAGGTAGTCTGGTGCCTCAGCCCCTCTTAGGCTCTTTAGCTTCACACCCTGGCTTGGGTTATATGCAGGCCTGTCAGTCCTCCTCCCAGTTCCCTGAATGCACAGCATCCCAGGATTTCTACAGGAGCATTCCATGGGGAAAGGCAACTGCACATCTCCGTCTTCTGCGTTGGTGCGCAGGCTTTGGTGCTTCCCGTGAGTTTGACAGGACTTTGACGTTGGCTTCAGCATAAGCCAGCTCGACCATGGTTCATACAGTCACATCTCTTAATGTCAGTGTGGCAGAGCTTCTCGAGCTCCAGGACTGATTCCAGGTAGCAGCAGTGTTCCACAGGCTTTCTCGCTCCTCTACACTCTACATAGTCTGCATAGAACTGCTTCCGGACGCCTCAAAAGGGGACAGGCCCACTTCTAAATCTCAGCTCCCCAGGCTTGTGTGGCTCTCACCTGCTCGCCATCCGCTGGTCAGTCTCACTGCCCCTTTACGTTCCTCCATTGGAGGAGACAAAACAGTCAATTGGTCCTGCATTTCATACAATGAGGGCAAAAGTAAAGGGTCAGAAATCATACCAGTTACCTCTTTATGAACATTCCCATATATGTCTGGTATAACGGCCATTTAACCAATACAATGAATTGCTTCCTGGGAGAGGGGAGGATAAGGCATATCCCTGTCAAGGGATAGCCTGTCCACTATGTAGAGGGAGGCCAGCCCCAAATGAGGTCCTGCTTGCCCTGTCCTATAGGAGGAGTTCATCTTAGTGGCCTCAACCACCTAGTTCCAAAGAGGGCGGCTCCCCCTGGGGGAGAAAGTACACATTTCCTGGATTCGTCACACTAGGCATTCGTAAATCGGGCACAAACTGCTGTGAAAGGAGATAGCAATAGAACCATGAAATGCTGTATTACAAGGCATTAGAAATGTATTGCCACCATGATTGTGGACACAGTGAAGTGTAAAAGCCCATGAGGCATTGACGGCAGGGCCCATAAGGCATTGTGGAAATTAAAACACGGGTGGAAATATAGTACATGAACACTGGGAGAGAGGATGTGTATCCGAAAGTCTGAAGTGAGCTATTATATATAACAAATAACTTCATGAGGCCAGGTTGTGCAGGCGAGGATCAGCAAAATACTCATTAGGAAGGTACCTTTTTGTACAAGGTCATACAAACTACTATTGTACTACTGGCTGTTCAATGTGAAGAAATGTAAAAAAAAAAAAGAAAAAACGTACTCCTAGTCCATGGTCCACTTTCCCCCATACTATATGGGTGTCCCTCGCTAGGGACAGGAAACGGATCCTGTTCCACCAGAAAAAAAAAATTGTCTTTCCCTTTACATTTAGATACGCGATGGGGCGCGGCCCCGGGAGCATGTGCTCCCTTGACACCGCCCACTGGTGCCACTCCTCAGTCCCCTTTCACACGTCGGCTGTATTACAATTGCCTAATGAAACAGGTAGGGGGACTGGAGGTTGACCCGATAGTCTGAGGAGCTCTGAGAACCAAAGTCTGGCCGGACACTGCAGCGCTATCAAGATGAGGCAAAGCCTCTGCGCCTCCTTGACTTTGCAGATGACCCTGTGAATCAACGGGGTCAGCGGAAAAGCGTATGCCCACATGTTGTTCCACTGAATCTGCAATTTATCACCCAGTGAGCCTCTGCCCTGTCCCATCCAAAATGCAAACAGGTGACATCTCCTGTTGGTCACGGTGGCGAATATGTCTACCTGAGGGGGACCCCCACTTGTTGAAGATCTGCCTCAGGACACCCTCGTTCATCTTCCACTCGTAGTTGTCGATCACCAGCCTGCAGAGTCTGTCCTCCTCCAGGTTCGACTCCCCCGGGAGGTGGACGGCGGATACATAAAAGTTGTTTGATAGTGCACACTCCGATATGTCGATGGACAGCCTGCAGAGGTGAGGAGACATTGTACCCCCCTGCTGGATGATGTAATACATGCATGTGGAGCTGTCTGTCTGAATTCAGACAGGTTTGTTGTGAATAGGGAGGAACGCTTTGACAGCAAGCCAGATGGCCATCTAGAGGCAATTGATGTGCTCTAGTTGTTCCTGCTTCGACCATAGTCCGTGGACACTGTGCTTGTCCACGGTGACCCCCTGGACCCCCCATCCTTCAAGGGACGAGACGGTGGTAATTGTGAACACTTATAGTGGCTGCCGGAACGGCCAGCCCACTAACAGGTTGGCCCCTGCCCTCCAGCACGTGAGGTCCCGGTGAAGGTGCTCTGGTATGCGGACTAAAGCCGCTTGGGAGCCTGTTTCCGGAGTCCAAGAGGCTGAGAAATGTAGCTGCAGCCTCCTCATCTTGAGCCTTGTGTGTGGCACCGCCAGGAGACATGCCGCCATTATTCCCATCAGGTTCTGGTACCACCATGCCGAAGTTACTGACCTGCTTAGGAAATGCCCCATGGCAGTCCTCATTGCCGTGACCTTTTCCTCAGAGGGGACGATCATCTCCGCCGACATATCCCAAATCAGCCCCAAGAATGTCAATGAGTGAGTGGGATATAACTGATTTCTTGAGGTTGATGGAGAACCCCAATTCGTACAGCGTGTGCATAAGGCTGGCTGCCGTGCGTTGGACTCCCATGGGAGACTCAGCTGGTACAAGCCAGTCATGGTATGATAGAGGTGGTGGCCCTCCGATCGGAGCAGAGGTGCCACCGCATTCATTAGTCTTGTAAAGCCTCTCGGGCCGAATTGAGACCAACTGGGAAGACCTTTTATAGGAAATGGTAGCCCATGATCCTGAAGCGTAGGAAGGAACGACAGGGCTCTAAAATCAGGGCGTGTAGGTAAGCATCCTTCAGCTACAAGGAGCACATCCAGTCTCCCCACCACAGTCTCTCCACTATCAGCACTAGCGTAACGATCTTAAACATTTGGAGGGGTACGGAAAGGTTCAGTGTTGAAAGGTCCAGGACAATTCTCAGGCCAGCCTGGTTCTTTTTCTGTATGGCAAAGATGCAGAAGTAGACACCTATGCCTCGCTGTGAGGTTGGGACCTCCTCCACTGCCTGGCTCACTATGAGCGTGCAGATCTCTTCCAGAAGAGTTGCCGTCCCGATCTGTGGGAGGGGAAGAGGAGATGGAGGTATCAGTAGGCGGATGCCAGAGGAAACCACAGAGAGAATCCATGGGTCCACCAACCTTGTGCGCCAGGATTGAATATGAAGGGCAAGCCTGAACCCCACCCGAGAACTGTGAATCTGGATGGCACTGTCACGGTTTCTTTCCATATGAGGCTGGTGCCTGTGAAGGGGACAGGAAAAACCCCTTATGTGACGACTTGAAATGCTTTCGTCGGTGCTAACTGGGCCCCCCCCCAGTCAGGCTGCCTAGTACGGCATTCCTGAAAACCCATAAAACCGCGAAAGGAATGATCTTGGTCAGAGCATGGATGACTCTGGCTAAAACTCTTAGCAGCAGGCAGAGTCAATATTGCAAGAGACTTCGCTGTTTGGGAGCTGTTTTTTTCTGGTCAAGCTCCTCATCTGTAGATGAATGGAAATAGTACTCTCCCTCATATGGCAGGTCAAGAATGCGTTCCTGCACGACAGGGTTTAACTTGGTTGCCCTAAGCCATGCTGTCGTCCTCATGTCGGTGGCCACACATACAGCCCTTCCTGCGCTGTCTATATGTGCCACTGTCGACTCCATGATGTTCTGGGCCACCATATTCGAATCTGCCAGACCTGCTTTGAATCAAGCTGGACTGTGGACAGGAAAGCTGAGGCACTCATTCTGCTATCTCGCGCCATTGTTTTTGCTTGACGGCGGCCGGTATGACGTCCACATTAGCCTGCCGCAGCATTTGAATATATCATTTATTTATTTATTTTTGGTTATTATTTAACCTTTACAAAGATAAAACAATTTGAAATTTAAAATTTAAGATGTAATATATAAATATATAAATCATAATACACTGCAATAGAATATACAAACACAAAGTAACAAGCAATTGATTTACGCAACACAACCTCTGTACCTAATCCATTAGTTCTAGCAGAAATAGAGAAAAGAACATTAAAATTCAATATAAACTACTCCATGTTCATACTTCTCCAATGTTCAATGAACATTACTAAAGTATCTGGCATGTCACAGAGAGAAAGCGTAATACAGCTACCGTTAGCGAAACCGATCAGCTATGTAATATGTCCCACCAGAAAGAATCTAGATCCACCCTTTCCAGATTCATTACAAACTTTTTAAAACACCATAGGCATTCCTTTCTCAATGCCGTACATTCTATTAAAAAATGCCTTAACGCCTTTTTACAGTTGTCAACTTTGCAGAATCTACAGACAGACAATCCTAAGGTTAGCTCACCCCTTATTTCTTTAATCTCACCTGTGTTTAGGACGTTGAATCTAAACCTCATGAAATCACAACAGCGGTTCTTATCCGGAAATTGCATGAGGTAAGGTTCGAGACAACTAATTTTTTTGTAATTTGACAGCAGCTGATAATACAGCTTTATGTCCATTGTGGTGTCCACTGTTTTAGCCCAGTCAAAGTATTGGAGGAACTTTTTGACTCTTAGTGGATTTAATATAAGAGTTTCAATTGTCAGGCCCAGTTTTTCAAGAGTCAACATTCTGCTTTTAATTTGGACAAAAAAAAAAACAACTTCGGGACCACCTGACGTGTAGTACCTGTCCTTACACTGCATATGGGATACATTACTCACCGTATTTGTATTTCTGATCCTTATATCTGCTTAGATTCACATGCTGTGCATAGGCCGACATCTAGTGGAAGCTGGGGAGTATTACAGTTTTCGAAACTCGAAAAGGGACGTCGACAGGGCGTGCCAGTAATACTTTCCCTGGTGATACGTCAACTGTACCCATGATCCCTCACGCGTCAAGGTCCCTCAGATTGTTATTTTTCTGATATGGTGTAGGGTGAGTACAGTTGTATCCAAGCAGATACATATCAGACAAGCTCATTAGCATCTATGCACCTTCTCTCCGAGGGGAGGAAGGGTGGGTCGCATGTGAATCTAAGCAGATACAAGCATCCGAAATACGATTACGGTGAGTAATGTATCCCTTCTGAGGCTTGTAGAATCTGCTTAGATTACATGCTCTGCATAGATTAGCGAGCAGTGGAAGGAGGAGGAGGAGGAGGAGGAGGAGGAGGAGGAGGTGGGATGTGAGAAGGTTCATGAGCAAATAAATGTCTTAGAACCGCTTGTCCCACTTGTCTATCTGTCTAGGAATGAGTGTCGATGCAATAGTGCTGAGTGAAAGTATGCACAGACCTTCAAGTAGCTGCTTTGCAAATACTATCTAAGGGGACATTTGCCATCAAAGCCAGAGTGGCTCCTGTACCTCTTGTGGAGCGAGCCCTGGGCGTAAAAGCCAGTGTTTTATCTGATAGGGAATAGAGTTGGCTACATCCGACAATCCACCTAGAAATGGCATTCTTAGAAATGCGGTCACTTTCTCTGCCTGGCGCTATGGAGACAAACAATTTATCTGTTTTTCTTAGCGGTCTGGTCTTGTCTACATAGTAGAGGACAGCTCTCCTCACATCTTGTTACGCTCACCTGGTCTCTGCGGAGGCGTTGGGGCACAGTTGCAGCCCTCCCGGGGGTGATGTCGCTCGGGTCCGACTTCGCCCTCTGCGCTTATGTGGTGACTGGTGGTAATAGGTGATGCTGCTCGGGACTGCTCCTGTGTGGAGAATAGGGGGCGTGAGTATGCCAGCTTGTGCACCTGATCCCCTTCTCCCAAACCGTGGTACCCATGGGATGCGCTGTCCCTGGAAAGCTCACCTGTTGATTAGTTTTAGCGAGCACTCCGTCCTGCTGCTTCTGGCAGGGTCGCTTGGATGATCTGGACCGAGTTCCTTCACTGGTCCCTTGCACGTGGTAGTCCAGTCCAGCTGCGACTAAGCCGCTATACTTCAGGTAAGTTTTCCTGTTCCTCGTCTGTTTTTGCTGTATTGTAAAGTTTGTCATCTTGTATTGCTGTTCGTTCCACTTTTGATGTTTGCTCTTTTGCTTTCTTCCCTTGCAGGTGATGTTGCCAGCCCGGCAGAAGCTGCAGAACTCGAGGCGGCAGCCGGAGGGAATGAGGAACAAAGCTGCAGCAGTACAGTAGCTGGTAAAAGTTGTTAACTAGGGGGTGCACAGGGGTCAATTCAAATGCGGCGCAGCCCTAGGACGGATGTTCTAACCTTGTCTTTCTTCTTCTTCACAGGGTCCGAGTTTGTGGATGCGGAGTGCGGTGCTGCGGCGTCGGTATCAAGATCACTGCATGTCAGGAGATGAGTCTGCAGATGAAGCATCGGTTTTCTGGAGGTGAGTATGCAGGAGAATGCCTGGTTTCAAAGGTAAGTAAACTGGTCCAAGCGGCGGTGAGCACCACGTTGCATGCGAGTGCACAGTAACGCGAAGCACCTGCCTTAAGGATGGAGCAGCTTATATAGCTGAGCTTCTGAAGCCACGCCCACCTGGTACAGCCTGCCTGCCACACCCGATGAGTCAGCACATGAAGACCAGGCCTAGGGAGTCACACCCGTTGAGTCAGCACATGAGGATGTTCTCTGTAATAAAGGCTTTTAGCTCCTGGAAAGTTCTTGTAAAATAAAAGCACTCATGCACTGAAATAAAGTGTTCCTGCTCACATCTCTATATGAGCCTGGCGCCAAAGGCGCCAGGACTGAGTCCAGCCAGGGCCCCTGTGTTTATGGGTCCCAAAAGGACATAAGTGAGTCAAGTGACCCATTGCCCCCATCAATAGATGGTGTGGTTTTTGTGTTCTGGGGCCTGTGGCCATAAAACATCTAGTGTGTGGAGTTTTACCTCAGCTGAGCGGTTGGGTTCCTGGAAGAAAGCCGGTAGCTCAATTGACTGGTTTACATGAAATTGGAGATGAATTTAGGTGAGACCTAGGGTGAGTAAGTAAAACCAGTTTGTCTTTGTGTACAACAAAAAAAGGCTCCGGTACTGACAATGCTTGGATTTCACAAAACCTTCTTATGGAAGTGATAGCCACTAAGAAGGCAATTTTATAAGTCCATTGTTTGAGAATAGCCTTGTGCATAGGCTCGAAAGGGCGTCCCATGAGCTTAGCGAGTACCACATTGAGGTCCCACCCTAGCGGCAGGATAGAAATTGGAGGGTGGAGTCTCTTTACTCCTACCATAAATGCTTTGATGACCGGTACTTTCCACCATGAGAACTTATTAAGGTTTTGTAGGCTGACAAAGCCGCCAGGTGGACCTTTAGGGAGTTGAATACTAACCCTGCATCTAGCAAATGGAGCATACAAGTTAGAATGTGGGATGGATTACGTTCTATGAGGTTGATTTGTTCAGCCTAGCACCAATTTACGAATCTTCTCCATTTGTCAAAGTAACAGTGCCGAGTTTTTGGTTTTCTTGATTCTTTCAAGATATCCATGCATCTCTGTGGCAGGTTGAGATATCCGAACTCTATGACCTCAGGAGCCATGCTGCCAAGTTCATTGAGTGCGGGTGCACGGTTAGTCCTTCGTGCTGGGTGATTAGGTTGTACTGGCACAGTAGTTTGATGGGATCGCACATCGCCAGTTTGCACAGATGTGGATACCATGGTTGTCTTGCCCACATAGGAGCAACTAGGATACGCGTCATTGGTTCCTTGTGGATCTTGTTCACCACCTTCCTCATGAGGGGTTTTGGGGGGAAAAGCGTAAGCAATTTTCCCTGACCAGTTCATCCATAGGGCATTCCCCTTGGAGCTTGGCTGGGAAAACCTGGACGCAAAGTCTGGGCAATTACTGTTTTCGCTTGTGGCGAATAAGTCTATAGTTGGGAAACCCTATTAAGAGAAGGTGTTTTACGACTCCTTCGTGTTCCTCTGGTAGGGGATCTCTGCTGAATGAGTCTGCCAGAGAGTTGAGCTCCCCCAGAACATGTGATGACAGAAACATCTTCCGTTTGAGGAGCCCATTTCCAAATTTGCTGTGCAAGTCTGGACAGATTTGGAGAGCGTGTACTGCCGGTTTGTTGATATAAAACATTGCAGTAGTGCTGTCTGTTAGGATCTGCACAGATAGGTTTGTTAAATGGGGTTTGAATTCCTGCAGAGCTTTGAATACTGCCAGAAGTTCCAGTAGATTGATGTGGTTCTGAGCTACAGTGCGAGACCACAGACCCGGAGCTGTGTGGTGAAGGTAGCGAGCCCCCCCCACCCTGCTAGTGAGGCATCCTTTGTGACAACCGCCTGTACTTCTGGATCGTAGAAAGGTTTTCCTTTCGTTAGATTTTCTCTTGTCCACCAGCGAAGATTTTGTACAAGTGTTGGCGAAACGACCACTAGATCGTCCCACTGACCACTTGCCTGAGACCACTGTTTCACCAACCACTTCTGTATGGGTCGCATAGCCCTTACTGGCGGCCGGCCTGATAATGTGTTATTTGGAGTAACACATGTTTTACTCTTTACTCTGATGGAAAGACCAACCCCTCCTCTGTGTTTAAGACCGCTCCTAGGAACTGTTTTGAAGTGCTTGGCACTTGGCTTGACTTTTTCTCGTTGATGGAGAAGCCCAATTGCAAGAACAGGCTGATTGTTCTCTGAATGCTTTGTCTGCAAATCAGGGGTGAATCCTCTAATGAGCCAGTCATCCAGGTAAGGGTACACTGGGATTGCCTCCCTACGCAGTTGCACTGCCACCACTGCCAGTAAATTTGTGAATACCCTTGGAGCCGAGGCTATTCCGAAGAGCAGCACCTTGAATTGGTAGTGCTGGTTCGCTATCTTGAAACGCAGGACTCTTCTGTGCGCTGGGAACATTGAAATATGAAAATAGGCATCTTTCATATCCAGTGTTGCCATGTAATATCCTTTTTTTTAATAGAGGGATTACCTCTTTTAGCGTAGTCATGCAGAACTTTTGTGGCTTGACATACTTGGCGCATTGTTAGATTTTTCTTTGATACAAGGAAGTACGTTGAATAAATACCCATGTTTACCTGGTTGGGCGGGACGACTTTGATGGCGTCCTTTAATAGAACTGTGGCTATCTCTTAGAGAAGGATAAGCTGGTGTTCTTCTGAATGGATCTTCCGTTGTGGGGGTGGTTGTGGGGACGTTGGAGTAGTTCTATACAGTATCCGCCTGCTACTGTGGACAGCACCCATCTGTCTGAGGTGATTCCCTTCCATGCGTGGGTGAAGCTGGAAATGCGTCCTCCTACTGAAGAAGCATGGGGGGCACCTGAAGCGGAATGTCACTGCTTCTGAGGTGGTGTGCCACATTGAGCAGGGCCTCTGCCCCAACCACCACCTCTGCGCTGTCCTATAGGATAGCCCTGGGAGGATTGGCCTCGATTATTACCCCAGGAGGAACCCTGACCTTGACTGTAGCTGGATCCTCGTTGAGAGTTTTGGCCTCGAAAACGGCGAAAATTGCCATTACCCCTCTGTCCGCAAGGCTTGTAGTTGAGTTGACCAAAAGATTTAAGTGCGTCATACTCGTCCTTTGCTGTCTTAAGGGTGTCTTCTATGGCCTTACCGAAGAGCATGTTAGGTTCAACAGGCATGTTTATTAGAGTGGCATGCGTTCTAAAACCTGACTGGCACAGCCATGCATGCCTTTTAATAACAGTCCCCTGTGCAATTACTCTTCCGGCATTGTCTGCCGCATCAAAGTTGGTCTTAAGAAGACAGCTAGACACTGCCCTCCCATCTGCAGTCACCTGTACTAGCTGGGACTTCAGTGGCTCTGGCGCATACGAAATTAAAGCTGACATTTCTTCGCACTTGTGGCAGTTGTAACTGCCCAAAAGTGTTGCATTGTTCGCTATTCTGGTTTGATAAGCCGCAGAGAAGGCAACCTTTCTTCCCATGGCGTACATTTTTTTGCTCTCCTTATCGGGTGGAGCCTCAGAGGAAGCAAGGGGTGTGCCTGCTATTTTTCTAGTTGTAGTCACAACTAAGGAATAGGACTTCAGTTCCCCTCTAATATATAATGGGTCTGAAGGTGCAGGTCTAAATTTCTCTACATGTGGGTTTACAGCCCGTGTGAGATTGGGGGCCTCTAAAGATGGTTGTATTCTGCGCTGCACTGACTTTAATAGCGGGATAAACTGGACACTGTTTTTTTTACCAGGAATTTGTTCTGCAAAGTCCTTATCCACCTGCACCTCCTGGGTGTCAATCTGAAAGTGCTCAGCCGCCTTGGCTAGTACCTCATTGAGGAGGGGTTGATCATCAATAGGAGAATCGACAACTGGAGTATCTTGGTTAAGAGGGGAGTCTATAGAGTACATATTGGCTTCTTGGTCAGCCTCTTGGTCCTCCTCATACCCATAATCAGGGTCTGCTGTATCCTCATCATCAAATTGAGGGTCAGTTTCCTCTACAAAAGAGAGATCGTCTTCGTGGTCTGATTCTGGGTCGTAGCTATCTATGACTGTACTTTGTAATGGAACATTAGTACAAGACCTCTTAGAAGGGGGTTGAGTAGGTAGAGCAGAGGCTTGTCAACCAGAGGGAGCTGAGGTGGGGGGAGTAGAGTGGAAACTCTTCAATCAGGGTTCTTGTAAAAATTGGCCATAAAGGTAATTTTCTCATCACTCCTATGTCTTGAGAAGACCATTCTTTGGAACTTGGGATAACCACAGGTTGAGGGGAAAGTCCTAAGTCCTCATCTGTTGGAGATACTACCGTAGATCTTTCCTTGCAAGATATAGGCCTAGATTCTCTAGGTTTCTCTATGGGCCTGGATTCTCTGGGTTTTTCCATCTGATGGGTTTTATCCCTAAGAGGGCTCTTGGCCTTTATGAGGAGTTTTAGAGGATTTCTTGTGATGTGCCGCCCCTCCACCCCCAGGGGCACCAAAGTGTGTTTAACTGCCTTTTTGGGGCCTACTACTATGACACTGAGCGTCTATTTTCAGATGCTGGTAGGGCCGAGGTTTTCGTCCACGGACAATCGGCCTTCGGAGGGAGTTTTACAAGCGACACCCTTGACGTCTTTCGACGGTTGGGCCCGGTCGTGTGGCGATCTCGAGCGAGATTGCCCAGAGGACAGGGACTCAGCGGACCTTTCCCTGGGTGTCGAACGCTGTCGATCACTCGACCCATGTGTCGAGTCCCGACCTGGGTTTATGTGCTTAGTGGTGTGTGTCTTTGTAGCGCTACCGCCACCAGGTGTAGTCCCCACAACATGGCAACCGGCCTGTCCTACGGGGTCAGGGGCCTGCGCTTGGTTAGCTGTAGCTACCCAGTCGCCCTCGCCGTCCAAAAGTGTAGCGTCACTGCCATCGCTAAAGGCGCCTTCTACCTCCATGGCCTCGAGCTGCCTGGCGTATTGGGCCCAGTGTTTAGCGGAGCGGTTCTTTAACGTCTTTGGCTTGAAGAGCCTGCACGCTCGACAAGACGTTTCGATGTGGTCTCCTGGGAGGCACAAGTTACAAAGTGTTTGTCTACCCACAGAATTTGCGATTACTCTTGGGGCAGAATTTAAAAGGTGTATTTTACCCTCCAGAAAATTGCGGCATGAAATGGAAAATTTTGCGGCACAAAAAAGAAAAAAATTGCGGCACACAACTGCTTTTTTTGCAGCATTTTCTAACGTTGAAAAATGTATCATTTAACATCTTTTTTAGCCTAAAACCAAGTAATTGCAAGGCTTTTGTTAGTGAGGAACAAAATGTTGTGTTCTGTCTGGCCAAGCTCTGTAGGACAGCCAGGTCGAGTCACCACAGCCTAACATTTTGGATTGTGGTGGAGGAGGGGGGATATTGCCTGATCAGCTCCATGGAAATGGTGCTGCGCCACTACTTCCAGCAGACAAGTGGAAAGCAAATAAACAGATAGGCTTGAATTCAAAAGTGTAACCCTGGTTGAAACCCATAGGTTTGCTTTTCGCTTGTCCTATGACCCCAGGAGAGAGGGGGAACAACTCTACACTTCTCCATGAAAGGAATCCATGAGGCCCAAGACACAGGGGCAATGCAGTGGCAGTAACTGCAAGCCCATAATACCTAGCCAAACAATGAACTCTCTTGGGTGGTCATCATTCCTTGGTTATGCCACCCACACATGGTGTAACACACCCACAAACAGAAATGAAACATCACAACACTACCAGGGGTCAAGTCCTACAAATTAAAGTGGGGGGACTCATCAACAAATGCAATGGCACGTGATGTCATCAGAAACTAGCATATCAAGGTGAAATATGCATATATCATTAACTTGGCTTTGCATAACCACCAAAATTGCACAGGACGAATGGCATTTGCCTTTCATAAATTTAAACACCCAATTTTGTGCGTAATTGGTGTCATACAGCCCAGCCTTGATTGAAGGCTGGGCTGCATGATACAAACGCTCGTAGCTGTATTCGTTTCAAATTGCTTTACAATTATTGTAAAGCAATTTGAAATGAATACAGCTACTAGAGTCTTCAATTGGAATCATGCAGCCCAGCCTTGATTCAATGCTGGGCTGCATGATACAAACGCTCGTAGCTGTATTTGTTTTCAAATTGCTTTACAATTGGTATCATGCAGCCCATGATACCAATTTGAAACGGATACAGCTACGAGCGTTGGCATCATGCAGCCCAGCCTTGACTGAAGGCTGGGCTGCATGATACCAATTGAAGACTCTCGTAGCTGTATTCGTTTCAAACTGCTTTACAATAATTGTAAAGCAATTTGAAACGAATACAGCTACAAGCGTTTGTATCATGCAGCCCAGCCTTGAATGAAGGCTGGGCTGCATGATACCAATTGAAGACTCTCGTAGCTGTATTCGTTTCAAATTGCTTTACAATTATTGTAAAGCAATTTGAAATTAATAAAGCTACGAGAGTCTTCAATTGGTATCTTGTAGCCCAGCCCAGCCTTGAGGCTGGGTTGCATGATACCAAATGTAAACTAGCATCAGAAAGCATAAAGTTTATGCTTTCTTTTCCGGCACTTGACAGGAAAGTAATTTACTTTCCTGTCGAGCGCCAGTAATGAAAACAGTCCAGTGGCCTCTTTGGGTGCTCCGAGCTGGGGGCAGATGAGCGGACAGGCCAGTGCTTACCTGGCTACGCTTCATCAACTCTGTCAGCTCTGCAGGGCAGGCACTGAGAGCCTTGGAGGTGCCTGGGATCACAGCCAAATGCTGTGCATCTCCCAGGCCTGCGTGACCCACCCCCAATCCTGGGCTTGCAACGCAGAGCAGGAGGTGTTAACCCTCAAGCTGCTGCAATCAGCAGTCAGCTGTGTTCGCTCTAAATCATTAAATGAGTGCGAAAAAAGACACACTAAGCTAACGTGTCTTTTTCGCGCTCATTTAATGATTTATAGCGGCAATTGCAGGAAATGGCAAATTTTGCGATTTTTTTACAAATCGCAAAACCGCCAGAAGGTGGATGGCCTGCATAATTACAGGTTATGGCAGCTGGGTATATACATCCTAAAATGACCTCCCCCTCCCTCCCTACTGTCTGGGCCGAGTCGGCCTTTCAAGGCCGAACGGTCCGTCACAGTTGTCTTCACCGGGCAGTTTCTCGGTCTTCAACGGCATGATGTTTCGGAGGTCGGTAAAAGGATTGAAAGAAATACTATTGATAATTGAAAAGTCAATGATTTACGCTGAAAGGAACTCTGCTATTGGCGAATGGCGGAAAAAAACAATCTGATGGACCTCGATGCATGAGGGCTCATGGGTACAGTGGACGTCACACTAGGGATAGTATTAATGGCACGCCCTGTCGACGTCCCTTTTCGAGTGTCGAAAGCAACAACTGTAATACTTTGCAGCTTCCACTAGATGTCGGTTTATGGACAGCATGTGATCTAAGCAGATTCCACAAGCCTCAGAAGAACAAGTTACTTACCAACTGTAACGTTCTTTCGATTGGACGCTCCTCCCACGTATTCCTCATCTTAGATACATCCTTACCTTTAGGTTTCGCTTCGGAACATTTTTCCTCTCTCCAGCAGAGGGCACTCCACTCGAGGCCGCGGCTTCGATGTCCCTCGGCGGTATCCGTCGAGCATCGACGTCATCCACTGTATAAGAGCCTCGAGCGCGCCCGTTGGCTTCAGTTCTGTTTTTTCGTATATTGTAGTGCATGCCTCTTTTGAACCAAGCCTTAAAAAGCGTTTAGAGTGTAATTCATGTAAACTGTACTGTGGGGTTGGTTGGGAGGGTCGATGAGGAATATGTGAGAGGAACATCCAATCAAAAGAACGTTACAGTTGGTAAGTAACTTGTTCTTCGAATGGATTGTGTCCTCCCACGTATTCCTCATCTTAGATAGACTCCCAAAGCAGTTTCGTATTGGAGGTGGGAGTACAGTATCTTTTTTAATCATGTACAGAATGGAGTACAGATTTAGCAAATAGACCTCCTTGAGAAGAAGTCGAGTCCAAAGCATAATGTTTTATAAAAGTGTGCATGGATGACCATGTCGATGCTGCACAAATATCTTGTACAGGGACACCCCTTTTTAGTGCTGTTGAAGTTGCCATGTCCCTGGTTGAATGAGCTCTCAGTCCATCAGGTGGTTCTTTCCCAGCCAATCTAACATTCTGTTATAGCAAAAATTATCCATCTGGATAATGTTTGTTTAGTTACCGGAAGACCCAGTTTGCGTCCAGTGTACCCCACAAAATGTTGATCACACTGACACATTTTTGCCAATCTTGAGATGTAAAAACTAAGAGCTCTTCTGGGATCTAGTCTATGCAGCCACTCTTCTTCCTTGCTTGCATGAGGAGGAGGGTAAAAAGTAGGTAAAGTTACTTTCTGTGACAGATAAAAATCCGAAACAATTTTTGGTAAAAAAGAAGGTTTGACTCTACTTTGTCCTTATAAAAGATGGTGTGAGGAGGACCGCTCGAAAGCGCCTGCAACTCACTTATCCTGCGGGCCGATGATTATGCTATAAGAAGTATTGTCTTAGTGGACAAGAGTGTAAAGGCTCAAATGGAATACATGTGAGAAATTTTAGAACCAAGTTCAGATCCCACACTGGAACCTGGAAAGTATTGGTGGAAATGCATTATTTAAACCTTTTAAGAATGGAATTATTAAGGGTATCTTGAAGTAAGATTCTTCTTCTGAAGAGCGCTTAAAGATGGATAGCGCTGCTAAGTATCCCTTTATCGTCCCAACCTGGAGCCCCAGATTAGCTAAATGTAATAGAAAAGATAAAATTGTGGGGATATTACATTGAAATGGATCCACATTCTTTTCTCTGCACCAGTTACTGAACTTGTTCCAACAACACTCATACAGAGACTTGGTTGCTGGCCTTCTGGCCAAAAGCAAAATCTCCATCACGTCATCCGGAAGATCCCAATCCTTGTATCTCAGCCTTTCAGAAACCATACGTGAAGGTGGATTGTGATGACCTCCGGATGGAGAACATGACCTTCCTGTTGGGAGAGAAGATCCTCTCTTCTTGGAAAACGTATTGGAGGGCAGATGGACATGTCCAGAAGGTCCGGGTACCACGTTCTCCTGGCCCAATCCGGGGCAATTAGGATCATGGTTTTCCTGAACTTTCTCAACCTCCTGATTACTTGAGGGATCACAGGGATTGGGGGAAATGCATACAGAAGTGGAAACTCCCATTCCACCACGAACGCATCCCCTAGAGCTCCTCTCGGGGGAAATTCCATTGAGCAGTACAGTTCGCACTTCCGGTTGGCACCGGTCGTGAACAGATTCACTTAAGGGGTTCCCCAAAGGGTGAAGATCTTTTGAATGACTTCCTGAGCTATCTCCCACTCGTGAGAGACTGTGCTCTGCCTGCTCAGAGCAACCGCTGTTGTGTTTTGCTCTTCGGTTAGATGAATTGCCGATACAGAGATCCCTTCTTGTATTGCCCAGAACCAGAGTTGCATAGCCTCACTGCACAGCGGCAGTGACCCACTCCTCCTCTTTTGTTGAGGTAATACATGGCCACTGTGTTGTCCGTCATTATCAGAACATTCTTTCCCTGTACAGAGGGCAGGAAGGCCTTCAGCGCTAGTCTGATTGCCCTCAACTCCAAAAAATTGATGTGTAGGTTGGACTCCGATGGAGACCAATGTCCGCTGATTGTCAGATCGTTGGTATGGGCTCCCCACCCCATGAGTGAGGCGTCCGTCACTACTGTTATCTCCGGCCATGACTGCCAAAAAGATTCTCCTCTGAGGATATGATGTCTGCAAGCGGACCAGTGTAGATCCTGAGCTACTTTGGCTGGGACCTGCAACAGATCTGACATTTCCCCTGAGAATTGGGACCATTGAGTTCTGAGGGCCCATTGAAGAGATCTCATTCTCAATCTGGCTTCTGGCATCAGAAAAATGCAGGATGCCATAAGACAGAGCAACCTGAGAAAGCCGAAGGCCGGAAGATACTGGGCATTATGGAATTTTGTTACCATCTGCAGAATGTGGTGAGCTCTCTCTTCGGGAGGCGAGGCTTTGCCCGAGCAGGTATCCAGGACTGCTCCTTTAAACTGGAGTTTCTGTGATGGTATCATGTTTGACTTTTTTAAATTCAGAGAAAAACCTAGTTTGTGAAGGAAATGACAAGTCTTGAACAGATGTTCCAGGGCTTCTTGTGGAAAACGTGCTCTGATCATCTAATCATCCAGATAGGGGTAGACATGAATCCCCCCTCTCCTGAAACTCGCTGTCACCACTGCCATCAACTTGGTGAAAACTCTTGGGGTGGAGGTTAACCCGGATGGCAGAACCGAAACTGAAAATGAGAATTGCCAATCGCAAACCTCAGGTACTTTCTGTGCTTGAGATGGATTGGCACATGAAAGGTAAGCATCGTGAAGGTCCAATGATACCAACCAATCCTGGAGTTGGAGAGCCTGAAAGATCTGAGAAAGCGTGACCATCTTGAATTTGTCCTTCCTTAGGAACTTGTTCAGGTTTCTCAAGTCCAAGATGGGTCTCAGTCCTCTGGCTTTCTTTGGAATAAGGAAATACCAACCCTTGTTCTTCTCCGCTACAGGTACATGTTCTATTGCAACTTTCTGTAGCAGGGTTAAAACTTCCTGCAACAGGAGCGGATCCGGATGTTTGGCAGAGTTGTTTTCCAGGGGGGGTGATTCTGAGGTTTCTTTAGAAAAGGAAGGCAGTAACCTTGGGATACTGTTTCCAGTGCTCAATCATCTAAAGTAATGCCCCACCATTCTTCTAAATGCTGTGAGATCCTGCCTCCCACCGGGGTCTTGTGGTTCAAAACCTCAGAGTGGTTTTGCGGCAGCTGCAGCAGCGGCTGAAGGTACAGATGCCGTTGCTGGGGCAGATCTACACCTTTTCCTCGCTCCCGAGGAAATTTTCTTTGACCTTTCGGATTGGCCTGCCCTCTTCCTTTTCAAATTTAGGAATAATAGCGAAAAGGATGACCCCTCCAGGAAGATGAGCCTGTGTAGGGGTGTTGCTGAGGTTGTCTTATAGCGGCACTGAGAGATTTTGCCACCGCTTTGGCGGTCTGCAGCTTCTCAAAACTTTCATCTGCCTTGCTACTGAACAACCTCGAGCCATCAAAAAGCATATTAAGAAGCCTGGATTGCACATCAGGAACAAACACAGACTTTCTTAGCCACTACGTAGCACTGTGCTAGTTGCCATGGACCTGCTATCAGCTGTGTCCAAACCTGATTGAAGGCATTCTCCTGACACCTCCTTCCCATCCCTTATAATAGCTAGAAAGCCATCACGTTCTTCACCTTCCGGGATGTGCTCAGCTGCCGCTGACATGCAGTCCCACAGGGAATATGTGAACCTGGCCAAGGTACAAGTTATATTAGTAGACTTCAAAGCCATACTGCCATATGTAAAGATTTTCCTAGACCATGCATCCACCTTTTTATTGTACCTATCTGGAGGGATTGTAGGGTATGCCGCATTCTTTGTGGAAGTGGCTGCCTGTACTACCAAACTTTCCGGAGTTTGGTGTTTGCTCAGGTATTCCGGATCAGATCTGCAGGGTCTATATTTTGCCACAAACTTTGTATTTACTGCTGATGTGGCTTCGGGACGTTCTCATGCAGCACTAACCCTTCTCTGTAAGGCAATATGAAAGGTTAGAATGGGGTCTTGTTGGGGAGTTCCAGATAATATATCCGTCATGTCATCATCTTGACAGACTGGTGAACTCCTACCCCACCCCATAAATTCTGTAACCCTGCTCATGAGTTTTCTATAACCCATATCAACCTGTTCTGATGGTTCTGGTTTGTCAAATTTGTACTCTGGAGAAGTGTCCAGGCCACTTGCTGTTTGCAAACATTCTTGCAGATCTTGAATTGATTGAGGGTTAATTAACTCCTCTGGAACAGATCTTGTGCCAAATTTGACACCAGCAGAGGTGACTTCTTCCTCTTCCGATGAATCTCCCTCATAGATGGATGACATGGTTATGAAAAAAATCAGGTTGAGTCTCAGTTGAAAAACCTTTTCAAGTAATGCAGGTTTTTCCCTTATTAAAGACTTGTGCGTCGACGAAAACGTCGATGGCGCCGATGTCTTAATCACATCCTTCGATGTCGTCGAGGGAACTTTCGACGACTTCGATGTAATCGTCGAGGGAGCCGTGGAAACTGTCGAAGGATCTTTCGAGGTTATCGAGCGTGAACTCGACGTAGCTTCCTTTGAGGGAGTAGTGGACTCGAGGACCTTCGATGCCGTCGATGTCGACTCCGATGGGGCATGATCTTTCGACGCCATTTTGTTTCCCTCTACCTTCGATTTATGCACCGAAGGATCTTTTTTATGAGGTGATCGAGAAGAGTCTCTCGATGACACTCTCGACGTCTTTTTATCAACTTTCCATGTTTTGGACCTTCCTCTGTCACTTTTCTCATGGACAGGAGCATGGTCTTCTTTAGCTTTTTTTTTTTAGGGGATCTGGGCCGCGTTCTCAAAAATTTTAAGCATGGAAACTCGAAAAGCTTCCCATTTACTCGGGGAGTCATGCTTTGATGGGCATGCTATAACCTCCTCCAAAGATGTCTAAGAGGATGAGGGAGATAGATGCCGTCTTTTCTTAGCCTTTTTAGATGAAGAAGAAGAAGACTTTCTCGATCTACTCCTCGATCGATATTTTTTATGATACTTTTTCGAAGACTCGGCCGAGTCTTTTTTTTCAACTTGTTTTTATTGACATTTGTAATTAAACAGGCAATCAACAGAAGATTAACATAACCCCTCTCTCCCTCCCTGTTCCCCTCCCTCCCCCCAATTCCAGGGTTTCGCCAATGGTTTTCCCTCTCCGAGATGAACGTCCATAGGGCCCTACTAAGCCACAGTTGATAAGAGTCTTAATATTTTTACACTGCAATAACTCAGCCAGTCCACCTTATTCACAGATCTGTTTCCTCTTGGGGATCGATAATTCCCAATAATATCATCGCTCTAGGGCACCAAGCTCTTCGCGCACCCTCCTTTAGGTATGTCAGGAGGGATGCACAGTCGGTTGAAAATTGCATGTGTTGGCCTTGTATAGACTAAGAGAGCCATTCCATGGCAATTACTGACCAGAGTTTTGCCACCCACCCGTGTTCTTGTGGAGGGTCCTTTTTCCACCGTCGCGCCAAAACCATTGCCACAGACATCCTCATTATAACATACAGCTTGCGGTCCACTTTCGAGGGAATATGAAGCAGAGCACGGTTCAGGCCTATCATACTGAGCCCCATATTTCCACCCCCCACCCCCGTCCCGAGGACTCGCCTAATAACCTGTTGAATGTGACCCCAAATCGTTGCCAGTTTCGGGCATTCCCACCAAATGTGAGCCCATGTACCCGTTCCTCCACATTCCCTCCAACAATCTTGGGTGACCTGGGGAAACATCTTTTTCAGTTAAACTTAAACACTAGGGTCAACCAGGTCTCTCTAATATGGAGGGATCTGGTTAATTTCGGTATCTGGGCCCATAAATATTGCCACTCCTTCTCATCAATAAAGGTTCCTGTGTCCATCTCCCATTTCCCCATGTAGGTTCTAGTTGGCAGTGTTTCCCCCTCTTTGATGTAGATATATATATATATATATATATACACATCAGCCATCAGGCCCTTATCCCCTGTATGAGTGTCCAGATATTTTTCAAATGGGGGTTAGTGGGAGCGTGCCTGCCTGCTTCATGGAGGGCTGAGACATCCAATGCCTCAGTTGGATGTACTCGTATCTGTACTTTTCCTCCAGGCCAAATTCTAATTTGCATTGTTGAAACTCTTTGAACCTTGCCGCCGCAAACATATCTCAAACCATCCTACAGCCCCCTAGGAAGCAATCATCGAATGATGGCGTTTTACAGCCTGGAGTAAATTGAGGGTTCTCAAATAAAGGGGCAAAGGGGGAAGGCCAGGAAGTAAGATGCGCCTGTGAGGATGCCGTATCCCATGCCTCCCATGTGGTTGGGGTAATTTTACTTATGTACATTTGGGGCGGTCTATCCGTCCTCGGTTTCCACAGCACTCCCTCCAAATGCTCCATTACCACCGCCCTATCCATAGACCTCCATGGTTTATCCCGATCGTCTCTCTGCCAGTTCCTGAGCACTTTTAATTGTGCTGCTAGGTAGTAGGCTCGGAAGTCAGGCTCTCCAAAGCCGCCCCGTGAGGTAGGTGTTTTCATAAGAGCTGCCGCCACTCTGGGGCGCTTTAATTTCCAGACAAACCGGGATGTGGCTTTCTGCAAGGTTTTGAAGAAGGGACGTGAGACCTCCACCAGAAGGGTGGCAAAATGATACAGGAGTTGCGGCAAGACCGTCATTTTAAGGACGTTGATCCGCCCCAACCAAGATATACATAGGGGGCCCCAATCAATCAATTTTG
This sequence comes from Ambystoma mexicanum, assembly GCF_040938575.1. Lineage (NCBI taxonomy): Eukaryota > Metazoa > Chordata > Amphibia > Caudata > Ambystomatidae > Ambystoma > Ambystoma mexicanum. Next base: position 759,129,768 of record NC_090930.1, read on the forward strand.
ATTTAAGCTTTTCAAGAAGGGGTGCATAGTTTGCCTGGTATAGTTTGCCTATGTTTTTGGTGAGGAGGACCCCCCCAAGTATTTTATGTGTGTATTCGCCCACTTGAAAGCATATGTCCCCTTGATGTGTTGTTCAGAGGACGCTTGCAAGTTGAGACTAAGGATCTCTGATTTACTAGTATTTACTTTCAGGCCAGCTACTTAGCCAAAGTTATCTAGTTCTTCACAAGCCGCTGGCAGGGAGATCTCAGCGTGGGTCAATGTAAGAAGCACGTCATCTGCAAAGGCAGCTACCCTGTGGGCCCTCCCCCCCCAAAAGGAATACCTCTTATGGACGCGGTCGATCTTAGAGCCTCCAGAAACGGCTCGAGATGGAGTGCATATAGCAATGGGGAAAGTGGACAACACTGTTTTGTGCCTCTCTCCACTCTCACCGGGGGTGATAACTGACCATTGATGGCGAGCAGGAGAGTCGGAGATCGAAAACTAGCACCCACCCGTGCAAGGTATTTTGGGCCAAACCCCATCTTAGCCATAGTAGCAAAGAGGAATCCCCATTTCACTCGGTCAAAAGCCTTTTCAGCGTCGACCGCTAAGATGAGAGCAGGGATCCCCTTCAGGTGCGTTTTCTCAAGTAGGTGGGCCACCCTCATTTTTTTTAAAACTTTATTTTTAAATTTTCAGAACAAAAAACACAAGCACACCATCAGGGTGCGTTAACGTAGCAAGGAGAAGCAGAGAGGAGAAAAGGGACGAATTGAAGAAAGGGCGGGGAAAGGAAAGGAATATAATAAAACGCCAAGAAAACTTAACATTTCCCGCTCACTGGTTCGACCGCGAAGCCGCCCCAGCCCACCCACGCCCACAACAACAAGCCTCAGGACTTTCCTGGTTAAATGTCAATCACCATTAAGGCACAAATATATAGTGTCTTTCAATCGCACAGATCTATTTCGGAGTCAGGAGCTCTCAGTAGCGGAAGGAGCTGCACTGTTTAGCAGATATGTAATATACGGCCCCCAGATGTCGGGGGTCGAGCATGCAGTGGTAGGGTTCTTATAAATTTGCTCTCTACATCCTGACAATAGGTAATGTCTTTTTTCCAATCTTCAATTTTGGGTAGGGGGCCCCGGCTCCAGGCCATAGCGATCCGCCTACGGGCCAGCACCAGGAGGAGAGCTGCTAGTCTGCGGGATGTAAATATTTTGTGAGGCCGAGGAGGGCCGCCAACGGTAGCGGAGCTACTTGTTCCCCAATGATATCGGCGACGGTCTGCAGGACTGGGGCCCAGAACCGCTGGATTCCGGGGCAGTCCCATGCCAGGTGGAAAAATTCGGCATGCGCCGCTGTACAACGCTCACATTGGCCCGGTACTTCAGGGTGGTGTCGGTGTTTCTTGGCAGGGGTGTAATACGTTTGGTGCACGTAATTAAAGTGTATTAGTTTGTATCGTGTAGTCACCGTGACTTTTTGGGTTTGATAGATGCTGGGGACTGATCTTACATCCTATATCGACATCTGGAGGTTCGATTCCCATCTTTGTTGAGTTCTGGCATTGGGTGATCCGGTGTCTGCCACCAGGGACCTGTAAAGTGCCGAGACCAGCCTCCCCTCTCCCTCGGCCTGGATGGTTTTGTGCAGCAGATCCCATGTAGGGGGTTGTTTAGGAAAAGAGGGCAGTATTTTTTGCAGGGTGTAGCAGTCTGAAATAAAGAAAGATGATATCTAGTGAGGTGCTTCCGCCCCTTTCCTTGGCCATCTGAGGCGTTAGGAAGGTGCCTCCCGGGAAGACATCACCGAAGGAGTGAACGTTAAGCTTGTCGGCCCATATTAAAAATACTTTTTCATTCGTGAGCGGAACACCCGGGATGAACCTGATCGGTAGCAGAGGGGAGTATCTCACGGTCACCCCATACTTAGCAGCCATTTTCTTCCAGACTGGGTACGTAGAGAGGACTGTATTTAGAGTGTTGTACGGAACTTGGATTTGACTAATGATAACGGCACTGAGCAAGTCGGGAGAGGCCAGAGCACGTTCCACCTGCACATGTGGACGCACAAAGCGGATTGTGTACCAATGACTTAGAAACTGTGCCTGAGATGCCCAATAGTACTTCTCAATGTCTGGGAGCGCAAGGCCTCCTTTTGATGTCGGCAGAACTAGGGTGTCGTAAGCCACACGCGCCGGTTTACCGGCCCATAGCAGCTCCAGGACTGCAGCCTTGACTTTCAGGAGGAATGATTTGGGGAGGAGTAACGGGATATTGGTAAACAAGTACAGAAGCTTGGGGAGTATAACCATCTTCGTAAGAGGTCCTACCCCACAGCATTAGTGGGAGCGGTTTCCACCTGTGGACCCGTTCCTCAATGGAGGTGAGCGTGGAGACATAGTTGTCTTTATATATCTCGTGATGGCTACGTGACAAATATACCTAAGTAGCGTACCCCTGAATTCTCCCATTTAAAGCCATGGTCATCAGCAAATTGCACCGCGTGAGGTGTCAGGGGGAATACTACAGATTTAGAGTGATTGATTTTCAGTCCAGACATTTGCCCAAATCTTAATACCTCCCGCATAACTTGGTTAAGGTTCTCCTAGGGATTGCTGACAAATAATATGACATCGTCAGCATAGAGGGAGACAATCAATTTTTGGGGGCCTAATTTGAGGCCTCTGTGAATTTGGAATTCACGTAGTCTGGAAGCCAGGGGTTCCATAATAAGAGCAAATATCAAGGCTGAAAGTGGGCATCCCTGCCTCGTTCCGCGTTCAAGTGAAATGCATGTGGATCTAGTGTTCCCTAGTGTAATATAGGATCGGGGGTTGTTGTACAATAATGACACCAATTTAATAAAGAACCCATTTGTCTAAGCGTTGCTAGCATGAATGGCCATTCCACATAGTCAAATGCCTTCTCGGCGTCAAGAAGCACCGCTATTGCCTGTTGTGATGGTTCCAGGGCCTCCATGACGCCAAACAGACGCCTGATGCCATAGGTGGTGCTGCGCCCTGGAATAAATCTGGCTTGGTCTCCAATCACCAGTGCTGGCATAAGGGGGAGGAGCCTGGATGCAAGAATTTTGGCCAGGATTTTATTGTCCAGGTTGATCAAAGAAATTGGTCTATAGGATGCACATTCGTCAGCGGGTCTGCCGGCTTTGTGTAAAAGGATTATATTGGCTTCCCGTAGTGTTGGGGGCAGGCATCCGCTTTCAATGGATTCTTCATATACGCATAGCAGGAGAGGGGCAAGGGAAGTTGCGTAGGCCTTGTAAAACTCTCCGGTAAGTCCATCTGGACCTGGTGCCTTGGAGCTCGGGAGGGATTTTATTGCTTCCAGTATTTCTTCTGTCGTTATCGGAGCATTAAGAGGTTCTCGTAGGTCTGCTTCCACCCAGTACAGCTCAGTGTCGTCTAGGTATTCTTGCAGAGATTCAGAGTCCGAAATGCCTCTAGAGCTGTACAGTTCCTGGTAGAAGTCCCGAAATGCCTTGGCGATGTCCACTTCTGCATAGACACGCTGCCCTTGTGCGTCTTTAACACATTCCACCCGGGTCGGGGCTTTGTCCACCGATAGTAATCGGGCAAGCAGGGCTCCTGGCTTCTGACCCTCTCCATATTGTCGGATCTGGTGTTTCCGCCCTAGGAATTTTAGCTCTCTTTCGGCTGTTTCCCTGAACCTCTGAAGCTCCTCCTTCAGTTCTGCCTGGATTTGCGGGCTTGGTGCTGAGATGGCCTTCATTTCTAGATCCTTCAGACGGGTTTCGCTGTCGGAGACTTCACTGCGGATCAGCTTCAGTACACCATTTTCCTTACCCAGACATATTCCGCGCACAAAGCACTTCAGTGTTTTCCAGATGATGCTGGTCGCCTTGACTGAGCCTTGATTTCTCTCAATGAAGGATGTTATTTCCTCGCGCAGTTCTTCTGCGAAAACAGTGTCCGAAAGCGCACCCAGCTTGAATCTCCAGTTCAATCCGGGGACTGTTGCGCCCATCATGGAGGCGTCAAGTATGACCATTGAGTGGTCGGATAGCGTGCGTTGTAGAATTTGGCTCGTTCCCCAGGCAAACGGACAATGGGTGGAGGCCATGATGTGATCTATCCTGGAGCTGGTGTTGTGAACGGGCGAGTAGAATGTGAAGTCTTTCGCATCTCGGTTGTGATGCCGCCATGTGTCAGACAGGTGAAACGTTTGACATATCTCGCGAACTTGACTACTGGCTTTGGACCGAATCCCCGTGGTGTTATGGGATTTGTCTAGAGTGGGGTCCATCGGTGTGTTAAGGTCAGCACCCCATATGATTGTTTCTGCGTTGGACCTCCCTAGTTGGGACATCACCCAGTTGAAATTGTCAGGTCCATCACTGTTGGGAGCGTAGGAATTTACAATCACCACTTCTTTCCCTGCAATTATTCCCCTCACCAGCAGGCCCCTACCTTCAGTGTCCTTCACCGATTCAATGAGGCTGAAGTTTGTTCTTCTATCAATCAGAATGGCGACCCCTCTGGCAAAGTACGAGTACGATGAAAAGTACCTGTGACAACCCCAGGACTTGGCCCACTGAGATTCCGATGCCGGCAGGAGATGGGTTTCCTGGAGAATGGCGATGTTAACCTTATGCCTACGGAGACATTGAAGGATTTTCCTGTTCTTTGCCGGCTGGTTGCCGCCACGGATGTTCCAAGTGGCTATTCTAAATGTTATGGATGGCATTCCGAAGGCTGGGTGGATTCTCGCCTATCAGGACGTGAAAGTGATAATGGTGCCTTGAAGTATTGGAGTGACTAGTGGGCTTGATTTCCGGGCTATCAAAGTAATATATCATCAACGTTGCGGCATGAGAGCGGGGTGAGTGGAGCGGCTGCGACTGGCCCGAGTCCCTCCCTTGTGTGGGCAACCCCCAACTGGCCCACAGTAATCCCCCCAAACAGAACAGAGTTGCAAGAATAGCCGCGCTAGGGGCACTAGTCGCCTGCCAAGAGGGTACCGAGCTTCCTATAGCGACATAGTTTCGTTCCTGTGATGTACATTGAGCATGGAAGAAGGAGGTGTGCTGGTCACAACCACCAATTACTGAGATTGAAGCTTACGGAGGGTCTCTTCTCGCTCCTTCTTCCCGACGGGGTCTCGGATTGTTCCCGCCATGTCTGCAGCCAGTCCGGTCCAGGTAGTCATTGGCTTCTTCGGGGGTATTGAAGAATTGGGCCTTCCCCTCATGTTGGATTCGCAGTTTCGCTGGATATAGCATGGAATACAGGATCTGATTGTCCTGTAGGCGTCGCTTGACTGCTGTAAAGGATCTCCTCTGCGTTTGCACCGCCTGTGAGAAATCTGGGAAGACTTGAATGGAGTTGCCGCCGTATTGAAGTTTCCCCTTATCTCGGGCTGCCCTGAGCATGGCGTTGCGATCCTTGTAGTTTAAAAGTCTTGCAATGATTGGTCTAGGGTGCGCGCCGGGCGCCGGTCTAGTGTTCGGGATTCTGTGTGCTCTTTCTACCACAAATAGCTGAGACAGCGTTTCTCTACCGAAGAGAGTTATGCAGATCTGTTCCACAAAGTCTTCCATTTTACCTGGGATTTGTCGCTCCCTCACCCCTATGATCCTGATGTTGTTCCTGCAGGAGCGGCCCTCCAAATCCTCATTCTTGGCGCACACCACCTTCATCTGGGTTTCGAGCGGAGTGACTCGGGATGTCAGTGCCGCTGATCCATCGTCCAGGTCGGACACGCGTTGTTCGACATTGTCGAGTCGATCGGCATGTTTATCTAGCCTGTGCTGAAGCTGGTCTACCTTCGTCGACAGGGTGTCCAATTTGCATCCCAGGCCGCTGATACCGGCCTTCAGGTCCATCAGAATCTCCCTTTTATCCAGATGTGGGACCTGGTCCTCGGTCGACATCGTGTCAGGTGGCGGGGAGTTGGGTCTGCTGCTGGTCGTGGGCTTGGCCTGTGAGCTGGCTTCGAAAGTCAGTTTCTTCTGGTTCTTATCTACTTTCCCCATGATAGCTTGGGGAGAGTGTCCGTGGAGCCCGGCCAAGTTGCGACTGTCTTGGTTTATGGCGGTGCCTGGTGGACCCAGACGGCAGCCGCACCGCGTACTTTTCCGGATGCCTTCGGTGCTTGATGCGGAGAGTCCGTGCACCGAGCGTGGGGCCTGCACGGCACACTGCTGCTTACACAGCGGCACTACTGTAGCTGTATTGGAGGAGTTTGTATGCCAGTATTTGCCACAGGCCTTCTATATCAGCTGCGCCGAGGGGCAGCGGCACACGGTGCAGTCAGCGGGGGGATGCGTGCCCATGGGTCATGCGGCGTGTATCGGAGCGTCCGGCTCAGCCACCTCGGGTCGGCTGCAGCTTCTTGTACCCAAGATCAATGCCGCCAGGATTTACTGGCTCTCAGATATCCAGTCGACCAAACCAGGCCTCTCCGCGCCTGTAGCTGAACGGAAGGGCGCCGTGGGAGGCCACACAGGGACGCTTGTCGTGCCTTAGGTTTCTAGGAGATGGCCTTGAGTGTGGGTTGCTCCCCCGCGCTGTACACCAGGTCTGCGCCACAGTGCAGTCAGCCGTTGGCGGGGGCCGCGCGGATTATGCCGCGTCCGGCGCCGGGGCAGGGCGGGCCCACCCAGCGGCCGCGCCGAGCCCATCCGTGCTGCAGTCTGCTCCTACCTGGGCTGTCTCGGGACTCCGGCACCCCGACTCGTCGCTCCTCTGCCCTCGCGATGGACCGCCGTGGGGGACGGAGACCACCTCGTCTCACAGGTGCAACTATGCACACGTCCACCCTGCTTGCACGGCGCTGCTCCTGGTCCCGCCGCCGAGACTCCCGCCAAGTGCCCGCCTCTGCCGCTCCGCACACACTCAGGGGCCGCAACTACCCAATCCGTCAGCCGGCAGGCCTCAGATCGGAGAGCGAATATCTCGGGCCGTGGGCAGACGTCTGGGTCGAGATTCATCTCAAAATGATCAGTGAGGCCTTGTGAATGTGCACAGCTGTAGGATCGGTCATTCCAACCATCACAGGAGCATCGATGTTACAGGATTCATTAGAGCCCTACGGAGCTCTCTCAGGAAGCGGCCATCTTGGGTGGCTCTCTAGCACCCTCTGTGGGCCACCCTCCTAACATGGTCTGCTGCCTGCCGGCTTTTCGGACGTTATTAGTTTAGGCATGATGGAATCTAGCCTAATCGCCAAAATCTTTGTGTGGATCTTCACGTCCACATTTATAAGTGCTATTGGACGGTAGGAGCCACAATCCTCCGGACCTTTAACTTCTTTACGTATGAGGATGACCTTTGCCTCATCCATGGACCTTAGCAAGACCCCGGAGGAGCCAACATAATGAAAATATTTGGTCAGAAGGGGTATTAGGAATTCTTTATGGCGTTTATAAAATTCGGCTACAAAGCCATCTGGGCCAGGAGCTTTATTCAGGGAGAGGGAAGAGATAGCCTTCCTAACTTCATCTGTAGTTATATCCCCTTCCAATTGTTCTCGCTCTCCCTGCGACAGGGAGTTAAGGGTCAGCTTATCTAGGTATAGACTTTGTTCATTCGTGTCTGGATTGTTTGAGGAGTAAAGAGTGGAGTAGTAACTATGAAATTCCCTTACTATCTCTGGGTTGCTGGTATGTATTGCACCTCTTTCCCCCCCTATTCTCAGGATAGTTTTATGCCGCTCCTCTCTTCTCAATAACCTAGCCAGGAGGCGATCAGCTTTATTCGCTTTAATATAGTATTTTTGGCGCAAGCGGAGAAGGCTCCTTTCTGCCTCCCTGGTCTGGATAAGAGTCAGCTGGCCTCTCACCGTCAGAACCTCCCTCACTAGCGCCGGCGTATTTTTCACAGCCATTTGGGCCATCGCCTCCTGAAGTTTCTTGCCGAGCCTTTCTTCCTCCAGCCTTAATTCCTTTTCTCTCCTCGCCTTAACTGCGATAATTTTACATCTTATCGTGGCCTTTAAAGCGTCCCACCAGATTTGTGGAGATGTGTCGCCTATGGAATTATTCCCCTCAAAATCCTCAAGCTCCTGCTCAATTTCCCTAGTCAAGGCAGGGTCATTAAAAAGTGGGGATGGATACCGCCACTTCCACAGCCCTAGCGCACCCCGTGATCTGACTATCGTCAAGGTCATAGGGCCATGATCTGAGATCGCGATAGGACCCAGTGTGATCTCTACGGTGTTCCCCAACAAAGAAGAAGACACCCATATATAATCGATGTGCGAATGGGTCTTACGCACATGTGAGTAGAACGCGAATCCCATCACTTCCCCCCCGGGTCTCCTTCCAGGCATCTACCAAGGCCAGATCTAGAATGTCCTTCTTCGGGACTCCGGAGGGTCCCCCCTGTGGTCCCTACATTGCCCTACTTCTATCCTTGACCGGGTCCCAAGCTAAGTTAAAGTTCCCTGTTAGAAGAATGCAGCCCTTAACAAAAACTGCCTAACTGGGTTAGAGCCCCCTGAATGAAGGCATCTTGTCCTGTGTTGGACGCATAGATGGTCACTATCGTATAGCATTCTCCTCTGCCCTCCAAAACCACCGCCAGATACCTGCCATGGTCAGCCGTTTGCGATGATTTGATTTCCAAATCTACCCCATCCCGTACCGCCACTACTACTCCTCCTCCCCTTTTGGTTTGCTGCGTGGCCTGGAGCAGTCTGGCACAACCCCAAAACCTGATCCTATACCTATCTCGAGTTTGTATATGTGTTTCTTGTAGAGTGACTATGTGCGGTTTTTCTTTTCGGATGTACAACTCCACCTTTTTCTGTTTGACCGGCAAGTTTAAACCATTCACATTTAGGGACAGTACCTTAAACTAAGCCGACATTAACTATTGGTGTGGCGAATGCAATGTAGACTGGCCTGCTTGATACGCAACTGGCGTGAGGTGCCATGTTGATAGCTGGACTGAGCCATTCATCTCCAGAGGCCTCCGCCTCTTCCCATTCCCCTGGAAATCTGCCCCCCCACCCCCAATTACCCCCCAACCCTACCCCCGCCCCTTCAACTTTCCCTACTTCCCCCTGGATAGGCACAGCTGTGGATCAGCCCCCCTTGTTCCACTTGTACGAGAACCGTGCCTTACAAACTGCCCAGGTCTAACGAAGCGGGATTACCCCATCCAATCTCAGAGAGCCTCCCTCTCCCTTCCCTGCAGTATGAGATTACACATGCTTTAAATCCCTGCCTCGTGGTTATAGCTTCAGATTGCAAGGGCCCTCCCCGGCCTTGCCACGACAATTCTGCGATTTCTGCAGTAAGGCAGTGTCGGGCCAGTTGGCCATCAATTCACTTTGGCTGTTGGACCGGCTCCTTTCCTGGGGGTGGCGGTTTACTTTCCTTGGAGAGACTCTCCAGGACCGCTTCGGCCTGCCTGTTGACCACTCCCAGGACTTGTTTGTCCTGTCTGGGGGGTTGCCCTGCGGAAAGCGATGGCAGGCACTCAATTCCCAGCAGATCTAGGCCTTGGTTGCACGTCTCAATCTTGCACTGCCTTCCCTGCCAAGGGAAGGTTAAGCCAAAAGGATGGGTCCACCTATATTTGATTTGCTTCTCTCGCAGGTGCTTCAAGACCGGGCCCATCTGCCTTCTCTTATTCAGGGTAGTTTGCGACAGATCTTGGTAGAGAGCTATCTCTGAGCCATTATATGATATGTGGCCCGCCTTTCTCGCTATCTCCAATATCTTTTCTTTTGCTGAAAAGCTGTGAAAGGTCACCAATACATCTCGAGGCTTGTACCCTATTTCCACTCGAGGCGGGCCCACTCTGTGTACTCTATCGAATTGTAGGTCTATGTTTGAGCCCACGTCCAAAAGATCCATGAATATCGTTAAGACTTGGGTGAGGTCCTGGGGCTGGACAGACTCCGGCAGGGCCTTGACTCGAATGTTGATTCTTCTTGAACGATTCTCTAATTCTTCGGACTGTAGCTCCAGGTTCTGAGTGTCCTGCGCCAGGGTTTCCAGGAGATTCTCAGTTTTCCTCGTGTCCTCTGTCAACTCCTGGATAGCCCGCTCATTAGTGTCCACCCTTTCTTACACTTTGTTGATGTCACGCTTAATCTCCCTTATCCCTTCGGCCAAATCCTCCCTCAGAGTGTCCAGCTGCTTCTCATAAAGCGGCTGTTATTCTATCTACCGCCTCACTGAGGAACAGTTTTAAGGCTGAGTAGGTGAGTGGTCTCTCGCGTTGATCCTGTGAGGGGTCTGCTCCCTGCTCGCTCTCCCAGTCACTCTCTCGGTGATCACCCTCTGGTTCGGGGTCCTTAGCCCAGAGTTTGGCCAGGGAGCCGTCTTGGGTCTTCTTTGCAGATTTAAGGGCCTGGGACGGATCCATTGTTCTATTTATGAACATGTTGACACACAGATCAAAGGGCTCCAGCCCAGCTGAGTACACCCCCGCTTACGTGGAGCTAAGTAAGGGGGAAGGTAGGACGCCTAGGAGGCTTACTAATAATGAGTCTCAGGTGAGCTTGGCAAATGGCTCCTCCCCCACCTGTCCCTTTCAATTGTGCTTGGGGAGCAACAGTGTCCAGATGTGGCCCGTTTCTAAGATCTTGGTGCAGTCTGCATTAGACCTCGGGGTCCAGATGGGAACTGGATGGCTTTACCAGGTAGTCCAGCTCAGGGCCTCAAGAGAAGATAAAAAAAAAAAAAAAAGTCCCTCCGGCTCGTCCTGAGGGTTGGTGGACAAGGGGGTCGGGAGGGGGAGGGGATGGACTGCTTGGCCAGATATCTCCCAAAGGTCCCCCACAGCCTGTCTCACCTGGGGCGGAGCAAGTACTTCCACTCGTCTCGAGGAGTCGGTAGGGCCACGGCATCGGTACGCAATCGCTTGCAGGCTATCCCGCCGGAGGGTATTTCTCAGGCTGCTCCTCTCATGGGCGGCAGCAAATGACAAGACCAGGTAGGAGGAATTCACGGAGCCAGGCAGGAGCGGGAACCGACGGAGGGTGGGGGTGGGTGGGGGGGGGTCAGCGGTGGGGGGCCGCGAATATCTCCAGTGCTGCCCTGTAGGAGGAGTCCCAGTGGGATCTTGTGTGGATCCGTCACGGACATCTTCTTCCCATATTTTAGGCATTTTTTAAAGCCTGTCTTCGGTGTGGAAGGGTTCGAAAAGGACGACAGCTTTTTATCACAAAAGACTGAAGCGCCGTTTAACTCGATCCGAAGCAAAGCTAACGGAAAAACAGAACTGAAGCCAACGGACGCGCTCGAGGCTCTTATACAGTGGATGACGTCTATACTCAACAGATGCCGCCGAGGGACATTGGCGCCACGGCCTCGAGTGGAGCGCCCTCTGCTGGAGAGAGGAAACAGTTTCCGAGGCGAAACCTAAAGGTAAGGATATATCTAAGATGAGGAATACGTGGGAGGACACAATCCATTCAAAATAGTTTTATCGGAACTTGCGTAAAGTGTCCTACATACAGAGAGCCTTCTCCATTCCATAACACTTTCTACTTATTGAAGGCCCAACTCATAGCGAATAGCTGAAAAAAGTACTGATTTAGGTAGGCAATATAGAACAGAACGCCACATTCGCAGCTCCGGTTTGGTTTGTGTAACTCTGCCTTGCCCAAAATGGAAATAGTTCCAAACCATAACAAAATGGTGGTATTCTCTTTGTGTTATAGAAGCGTAGTAATGGAAGCAATGAGAAGTGACCGTATTTGCAGTCAACTTTTTTCATTTGGGTCATTTGCTTGACAACTTTCTCTTCCAAGTACTGACGAAAATTGCTTTTTTTTGCATTGTCAAAAATAGGAAATCCTAAATACCTCATCGAAGTCCTTGTGGCTAATTTCCCATGGTTCAAAAACCGTGCATAGCCGATAGCTATTGATCATCTGCTTAACCTCATAACAGTTTTCTTTGCGTACATTTTCAATCCATTTAATACAATGTATTCATTGAATGCTGTGATCAGGCATTGAAGACCTCTGTGAGTATGACCTAAAAGCAGAAAATTGTCCACGTAAGCTGACCAGCATAGTTTAACGCCCTCAATTTTCGGCAGCACAAATGCTACCTCATATAATGTTCTCCCCAGGTCCGTCATGTACAAATGAAATAGCGCTGGCGCGAATATACACCCTTGACTAAGGCCATTCGACGTATCTACAGGATGTTATATAGCACCTTATCTATCATTGGTATGATCTCAAAGCGCTGGTAGGTTGAACGCCCTCGGGAACCACAGTTCAGTCAGTAGAGAGAGTGAGGTATGGTGCGTGGGCGCACCGGATATGTGTGCAGCTGGTGTGGTTGTTGCATGAAAGCAGCTTTTTAGTGGTAGGTGTGGTGCTGAGGAAATCAGTTGGATGTGTTCAGCCTGGAGGGTGGACACCCAGACTGAGTTCTGGCTGCGTACGGCCTGAAGAGACGCTTAAGCTAGCCAGAATGTGCACAGCTAGCTGTGTTTTATTAGGATGATGTGGAGTTTGTGGGGTCATGTTAATTATGAGAACAGCTAGACCGAATGTCTCATAGTACAGCTGTGTTCTAGTTGAATGATGGTGCATAGGGGAGAGTAAGCGTAGTAGTTTGATATGGTGATTATCAGTAAAGTGCATGTGATCAAGCACGAGAGGAGGACTGGGGCGTAAATTTAGGCACAATTTCTAAGTTCATCAATACCACAGTTACGCTATTAGGCATGTTTTCTAGATCCAACTTTAGCACAGTGACTATACTACAGAGACACTATTAGGCACACTTTCTTTCTTAATTCAACTATACCACAGTGAAGCTATTGGGCACACGTTTTAGATTCAACTTTAACACAGACGCTATTAGGGGACATTCAGTGATGTTGGGAATAACTTCTAAATTTAACTTTATGGGACATGCTACCATTCACAGTTCTGGGCTAAGGTTATGTTAAAGGACATTTGCACAACGCACTATCACCGGTGCGCTGTCCTTGCAATTATGTCTAGGTATGATGCTTGCTATCATTCACTATTCCATCGGAGTGTGGCACTTGCTAATCTTCAATATCCTATCTAGATGTGAGGAGGGCTAGTGATAACGATTCCATCTAAGTGTGGCTCTTGGTAACATTCATAGTTTCATTTAAGTGTGGCGCATGCTAACATTGGCAAATAAGTCAGTGTGGAATGCAACGCAACATTTATAGTCCAGCCATGAATAGATTTAAGCTGGTGGTCACAAATCTCTCCAAGTACGATGGTGTGTGTCTATGGCAGTCTACGTTATGGAAAGAGTGGCGGTGGCTCTCTGGAGTAGAGTAATTGCTCTATACCCCACCCATGCCATACTACTTTTTTGTTGGGTCTGTTGAAAGCTGGCCTCATTGGCTTCCCCTGCCGACACCTGCTGACACGTCTTGGAGCCACCAATGTAGGAGCTGCCCTTTACCTTGGGGCACTTAGCCGCAGGGGCTGCACCGGGCTGATGGCTGCCCTGGGAAGTTCATTTATGACCAGTTGAATGTACCAATAAGGGGAGGTGGGCGGGTTGGAGGGGGTAGGGTGGGACTGGGAAACTGCCAGACACAAACAAAGGACTACACCCCACAAACTGCACCCTTTGGATGCAGCCCAGCACAGAAAAACAGGCTCAGAAGCCAAAAGAAACACTAGACAGCCACCAGATTAGCACACAGTGCTCACCAAAAAATACAAATACATAAATGATTAAGTAAATAAATAATAAAATTTAACAAAACAAAGAAAATTTGCAAAAACTCTCACACCACTCCAATAGAATGCATAAAGCAGGCCAAAAACGTATTACAATCATTGTGAAACTACTCACTCACAATCAACCAGCCTCTAAATTTGCTTCCAAGCTGATCTCCCTGCCACATCCTTCCACATGCGGGTCCACAAAGCAAATGGAAAATGGCTGCTGGAACCAAGCCACAAACACACCTGACTTTTCCAACCAATTGCAAGTGGGAAGGGTGGGACTGGGAAAAGGGCAGACACAAACAAAGGACTACACCCCACAGACTGCACCCTTTGGATGCAGCCCAGCACAGAAAAACGGGCTCGGAAGCAAAGGAAACACTAGACAGCCACCAGATTAGCACACAGTGCTCACCAAAAAATATAAATACATAAATGATTAAGTAAATAAATGTGATAAAAGACAACCTTTATTTAAACACACTTTAATTAGGGATCCCTCATGAAGGTGGATTAGAATAGAGAGGGGATCTATAGGCATCCCTAATTTGTGTAATTTCAACCACAGCTTGGTTATATTTACAAGATCAAACGCCAATGAAAGATTTATAGCAGCCATATAGATTTGAGAACTATTCACCTTCCAAGCCTTCTCTTGCAGTATGGTAACCAGGGCACCACCAGCCTCCGTACCTACTTCTTTCCTAAAAGTGGTTTGTTGATACGCCAAAATATTATTCGTCTCGGACCAATCGTCCTCCTGTTTTAGGACTAGACCTGCGAAGATTTTTGAGTCTGCATGTAAGAGCGCAATTGGGCAGTAATTTGCGGGATAACATGAGATGTGCCACGAAACGGGGATGGACCTGGTTTGGATAATATCAGCAAACAATAGATATAGAGCCTTCGCCCACAGATCAGAATTGCCTTTCAGGATTACATTTGAAAGCCAATTGGGCCCTGCTGCCCTGCTGCTCTGGAGGAGCTTGCTTTATCTATTCAGGATTTAGTCTCTGCTATGGAGGACTGAATATCCCCATGGGTGAGCTTTATAAGATCCAAACCCTTAGTAACCCGTAACCTCGATACATACAAAGAGCTGAAGTGACCTGCCCACACCACCTCCGGAAAGGGAGTGGTTCGAGCCTCAATTTTCAGGGATTCCATGGCATTTACAACGATCCAAAATTGCCTAGATGTATGCTCTTTTAGCGCCTCAAGCATTTGTTCTCTATCCGATTGATACATATGAGCCCGATAACCCCTTAACCAGTTTTTCAACTTTTGCTTTTCCCTCCTTACACCCTCCAATTTCACAATAGCGGTATTGCAGGTTTTCAATATGCGCCTGACTTCTTTGCCGCACTGCTATTTTCTCTCTTGGACTAGGCTGTCAAATGCGTGATTATGTCTCAAGCTTCTCATTGTTGTAGAAGAGCTTTTAACGACTTTTATAAGGGGGTCTACGTAAGTTTCAAAATGATCATGTGTATACAAGAGCTACTTGGATTCAATTTTTAAGGCATCAGAATAAGATAAAAATAGTGCATTGAGTTTTTACACGTTTCCCTAATGCCAGACAATTCTGGATTTTGAGTTGTTCGCCGTTAGTGGAGCACCATATACACTCTTTGTGTTACTTCCAACCCTCAATAATAGGTTTTCTTCCAGCATCATTTGGTCACTGAACATGGACTAATATTGAAAGCATTGACATCATCTATCTATGTTTCCGAAATAAAAATATAATCTATTGTAGAAATACGTATTCCATCCGTCCAGGTGGTAGGATCGGCAGATATGCCTAAGAGAGCATTCGCAGAGAACAGGCCCCAGTTTAGGAAAACTTGTGCTAACACTGGCCTAGCAATTTCTTCCTATTGCATCCTGGAGGACCCCCTACAATAATATTTTTATTATTTCCATACAGTGCCCCCTTGCCTATGATTACCATGTTTAGATTACCCGCAATGATAATCTGCATACCAGGAGTAGAAGAGCATTCGATCTGAAATCAGGGCATTCATTTTTTCCAATGACTCCTGAAGATTCGCTTCGGGGTTGCAGTATATATTGAAAACTAAGACAAATTGAGAAGGCGTGCTAGCTTTTAACTCCAGCAGGACGGCCAGAATAAAGGTTTGACACGTGCATACATTCTCGTACTGCTAGGTCCCCGTTTCTAATGTCGATTAACAAACCCCCGGACGGCCTCCCTCTCAAGCCCTTAGTGGACAGTGCTGTACGGACGTCAAAGCCATCCAAAAAAAGGGGGCGAGATCAACCAAGTTTCACAATATAAATTATAGTGTTGGGCTAACATACCACACAGTTTGGGGGAGGTGTGAAGATGCCAAGATCCTCTGGCATTCCACGATAACAAAGACATTTTTATATTGGTTAAAGGTTTGCCTTTAATGCTTGCAGTTGGGATTTGGAGTCACGTAAGCTTAGGGGCAACCACCTCCAATTAAGGATCTTGGGCGTCACCCAATTGGGGCATCCCACTCCTCTCACTCAGCTCTCCGTCCTGTGTCCCAATTTCCGGTCTTTCCACGTGTCTATCGTACTTAAAATTCGAAAACAAAGAGCTAAAATTTAGGATGTCGTACCCTAGCTTGTTTAATTGGTAGACCTATGACAATAAGGATTCATACACTGAACGGGAGTGCAGAACAAAGATGTGATCATATCGATCGGGATGAATGAAATCGACCAATTTTATGTCTCCAGTGGTGATTAGTCTGAGGCTAGGCATTTCATTAAGCTACGCGAAGACCCTCCATATAGTCAGTGGATTCCATGATGTCCTGGGCTACCAATTTAGCCTCTGCCAGCCCCACTTTGAAATGTGCCTGGCTATGCACTGGAAGGAAGTCTGCTATTTCCCGCCAAAGCCTCTGCTTAACCGCTGCATTGGATTGACAAAGGTGCAGTGAGGCGTTGGAATAAAGCTAATTTCCGTAAGCCTCCAAGATACTCTCCTCCTTGCCTAGAAGCGCTGAGGACAAGGTGGCCCAGGATGACTGAGGCTTGGAGTATAGTGATGCCGCGGTGATCACTGAAGAGTGCGGTTGAGGGTGCATTCCCCCTCCATTTGCTCATACTTGGCATTGAGGCACCGGTTGACAAGCTGGGCTGAGTGGGGCTTAAGCCATCCAGTTTTGGCCAAGGCGACAACATTCTTCTGCATCGGGATCCCCGTTCTAGCCACGGGGCATAGAGTTAGGACGTCGGCCAGGACCTCTGCCTCCGGTTGGTCGACATTGGGTTGTGGAAGCCCCAAATACTCTGCCAAACCTGCAAGCCGTTCATGGAAGGCCTTGGCTAAAGATGGCGTGTCGGGGTCCTCTTTCTCGTCAGTGTCCACCAGCGGGTCCGGTTGGTCCGGGGCGGGTGGAGGAGTGCTGGGAGCCGAGGGCTGCAGTGTGGAAACTGGAGACGGTGGATGCTGCAGAGGCCGGTCTGGAACCGCCTGAGCTGTGGAGGGGGGGGAGCCGGAATTGAAGGAGCCGGCAAGGGCAGCAGGAGCTGCACAGGGCCCTGAGATGCTGGAGACACAGGAGGCATGACTATAGGCGCATGCAGAGGGGCCAGAGGGAGCATGTCCCTGATCACATCCCGAAGGATGGCCCCCATCTGAGGAGATCTCATGGGAGCAAGGAACTTTTAAAAAAACCTGTCCTCACAGGCCGCTGGGGGTGGCAGGTGAGGTTGACGGGGTAGCGGACGGCTGCTGGGGCCGGTGCGTACTCTGTCTAGTCGGTTGCAGGGTAAACCTGCCCTGCAATGCTGATAGATGAGCTGTAGGCCACGTACCCGGTTGACATCAGTCCCATCTTGTGAATCGTTATCCCACCTGCTTCACACCAAGGGGCGGTATCAGACGAGCAGCAGTTTGTCTGGCACATCGGCCATCTTGTCAAGCTGCATGCCAAAGTCATGGTGCTTGGCTCACTGGGCCTGGCCTCCTCCAGGACTCTTGATGGTGGAGCATGAGACCTACCCTGCACCTCAGGACGGGGCCTGGTAGGTGTGTTGCATAGGCAGTATCGCCGGTAGTACTGTGTGAAGGCGCCCCCTCTGACATCTGGCCAGTACTGGGGCGTAGCCCCTCAGGTGTACACCTGGTGAAAGAACCTTGCGGCCCCTCAGCAGTGTCTCCGCAAAGATCCAACGACCCCCTCGGCCTGGCGGCCGGTAGCCGATATAGCCTCGGTACCAGTGCTGGTGCGAGAACCTAAAAGGTTCCTCCCGCTCGTGCATTTCCTTGGGAAGGAGTCACCTTTGCGGGGTGAGATGAAAAAAAAAAAAGCAGCCCTACCTTGGGCCTCGACTTGTGTCCAACTAAGTCCTTCAAGTCCTCTGGAGGTGACTTCTCAAAGAGCTCCATCCACCAAGCTAACCTGTTCTTCAGAGGGTGCGGTGTAAGCGCGTTTCATGTGGTACAACCCTCCCAGATGTGGTCGGGCCAAGGTAGAAGATGCAGAGCGTGGTGGTCGGACGTAGGGAAGAGCCCCTCCTAGGCTGGACACCTGCTGAAGCCCGCTGACGTCGACATGCGCGGTGAGGAGCGTGGCGCCAGAGGACCGAGTACCTGATTGATACAAGACGACAAAAAGACAGAAGTGCGATGTATTAGATGGCCGAAGTCAAATCCAGGAGCGCTGGTGAAAATCGGCTCATTCCAGTCGATGCGGAAAAGGGGACTGGGGAGTGGCACCGGTGGTCGGAGTCAGGGGAGCACATGCTCCCTGGGCCGCGCCCCTGCGCATCTCTAAATTTAATGGGGAAGGGTTTTTTTTCTGGTGAAAAAGGTTCTGTCTCCCGTCCCTAGCGAGGGCCGCCCATTGCAGTATGGAGGGAAGGGGATGGGACGTACGAGTAATTGACCATAGCAGACTCATGACTATATACATGGATCTTTTCATAGCCAGTTTTTTAAATTCATCATAATTTTCAAATATTTCAAATCCAACACAAGGGAATCCACATGTGGTGTATTACAATGATGATCCTTATTCAACATCTACCTTCCTCTGCTGATCAAAATCATCAAAAGACACAGCCTCACCAGCTACAACTACGCCGACGATACACAAATAGTATTCAAAATACAAGACCCTCAAGAAGAACACAACACTTGAGAACTGCCTTCGTGATGTATTCAACTGGATGAACTCTAACAACCTCAAACTCAACCCAGGCAAAACAGAAATAATGATCACCACAAAAAACTGAGGAGACAACCACTACATCCGCTGGCCAAGGGTACTCGGTACAACCCCAACCCCATTGTCGACTGTAAAAAACCTGGGAGACCTGATGATCAACAAACTTACCCTACTGCCACAAGTAAATGCTATACTCAAGAAATGCTTCTTTCTACTGCTAGCGGCAAAAAGGATCCTATTGTTCCTATCATTTGCCAACAAAACACTAACCATCATGTCCAGAGTAGATTACGCCAATAGCCTATACCTGGGTATGCCTGAACAACTTCTTTAAAAAAAATGACAACGCATATAAAATGCGGCAGCCAGACTGCTGCTCAAATTTCCCCGAAGAGAACACATCACAACTGCGCTAAAAACACTACATTGGCTACCCATAAACCAAAGAATCAAATTCAAATCAATGTGCATCACACACAGAGCAATCCAGAACCAAGGCTCAGAATTTCTGAGAGACAAATTACACATACATCACCCAACAAGAACGCTCAGATTAAGCAACATATGTCTGAACCAAAACCCTACAACAAGAGAAAACTCAGAGGATCCTCATTCTCTCACCTCGCACCAAAAATGTGTAACAACCTACCGATTAATATACGCAACACAAGAAACTACCTACTATTCAGGAAACTGCTCACATCGTGGCTCTTCACTGCATAACTAGAAGAACGCTCACAGGGGCACACACAAACCTGGTAACAATGATGAGTGAAGACACCAATCCCAGACCCCAACAATCTACTACAAAAAGAATCCAAGTAAGACATTCTAAGACGTATCAAACTACAAACAATAGTCTGATCCTTGTGTTGGGACATGACCGGTATACGGCTCGGGTGTTAGTTTTTCTTTTCTTTCAGAGTGAGATGCTCATGACAAAGTGTTTGTGTCGGGGAAAGGGCGAGGGGTTTGAGTTCCTCAGTATCCTCCCTGGTAGGATGGGGAAAAGGGAGTTACAGGTAAGGGGATAACGCGTCTCACCATCCGGCATCCCACTCCCCGAAGACCCCCCCCCCCCATCCAGTTGATCCTCCCGCACTGGTACACCCCAAGGGACTGGATCCAAAAGTGATAGCCATGTCCTGGCCACCTGGATGACAGATCGCCGGGGACTAGTAGGTGAGACACCTTCTGGTTTCTCACAGAAGGCTCCGAGTGCATCAAGTCGTTTTACCATTACTTGAGTGTTTATTAGCTGTGAATACCAGTTTAATGTTATCAATAATGATACCAGGTTATGTGTACTGATTCACATGCTATGGTCATTCAATGTCCATTTAAATCCCTTAAACTATATTTTGTCTTCTGCATGAAAGGCCATAATCTTAGCCTTTTCAATTTTTATTTTCAACCTATTTAAACCAGTACAAGCACTTAGAAGATTGAGTTTCTCATGTAGTCTTGGGTGGATGAAATCCATTATCACAAGGTTGTCTGCGTAAAACGACCACTGAAGTACTGTATCCCCTATTTTAGGAGCATGTTTTTTTTGCAGACCTTAATGCTAAGGGTAAGTCAGCCAGATATAGGTTAAATAGGGAAGGTGCCAAAATGCAGGTTTCTTACAGATTTTATAATAAAGGAATTGCTCAGTGGCAGTAGGCCGATCGTATATTAATGAGAAGAGGCAGACTGCCTGCAATTGCCAATCTATTACTACTGCCAAAACAAAATTAGAAGAGGTTTCAACTAGAGTTATTGGTAAACGATTACACACATTAAACTGCCTCTTGGTCTGCCTTTCTGTCCTTTAGTCTGAGTAACCTATATGGTATAACTACCTCCAATTCCAATTTATCAACCAACCATGCTTCCTGTAAATCCACAACACTTTATTTGAAGAAATTCTCTAACAGACCATAATCTCCAGTGTAGCGTGGACATCCTAGCGTTTTCCATGATAAGAAAACAGTTGGCTTGAGTCTCCTCTGAATCGGTGGCTGCAGGACCATAGGTAACCACTGTCAATTGTGGAACTCGAGAACATTTTCTGTTTTTAATCCATTGCTGGCTTCAAATGAACTTTCCTAGTACCCCGTCCTTCTAGGTCTACAGAGACAAGCTTGTAGTTCCTAATAGGCAGCTTAATTTGCAGGCAACCATGTTCATATGAGTACTCGTTTGCATTGGTTCTAAGAGTCAGAGAATTGTGGATTGTGAATTGTGATGCACTCATCTTACATTTATGCTTGCTAACTGATGTTTTTACAACAGTACATTCGTAGTCAAATTTGCCAATTTCAGCATCAAATGTCAAGACATTTAAAATTGTAGAGAGCTAACACAAACGGAACATGTACTAAAAGAGATGGAGGATGCACACATACAATCACCTGGGCCAGACACACTAGCATCCCTGCAACTACACCTTTCAAGGTTTAGATCACTAGCGAAGCAAGAAGTTTATTATATGGCACAGCCGTTAAAAGCCCGGGAGACACGGAGAAGGGAATATGGCAGGCAAAACTCTGGCCAACCTTATAAAAGCCGAACAAGGAATCAAGTTTATCACTACGATCAATGATCAAAACGGCATGACACATACGGACGCTCGTAAAGTGAATTAAGTGTTTCTAGAGTTCTAAACTAGACTGTATGCGAACACGGACCAAGTCTCACGAGATCTCCAGACATATATGGACTCATTCCCACTCCGACAGCTAGAACCAATGGATAGAAAAACCCTAGATATGTCCCTAGGACTAGAGTAGGTTGATCAAGCTATAAAAGACCTGCAGGCGGGAAAATTGCCTGGATTAGATGGAATCCCTGTGGATCTTTATAAGGTATACAAGATGGAACTCACCCTTAAACTACTGGAAGTGTGGGAAGAATCTCTGGTTAACAGGATCTTGCCCGAATTTATGAGAGAAGCGATAATAGCAGTCATGCTCAAAACACACAAACCCTTCCTCCCCCCCCCCCCCATGTACCTGCCTCATAACGCCCTTTGTTCCTAATTAACGTCGATACCAAAATAATTGCCAAAGCTGTAGCCAACCGACTACTACCCTATATGAATAAACTAGTACACCCCGACCAATATGGATTTATCGCCTCTCGCTCCACAGCCCTAAACTTACACATTTTTTTGCCATCACCTCCCAATTAAACCCAAAAGTTAAAGCCGTTGCGGTTGCATTAGACACAGAGAAAGCTTTTGATTCCGTCTCATGGAATTTCATGTATGCCATATTATGAAAGATGGGATTTGGGCCGGGATTCTTAAGCTTTATACAACTCTTGTACAAAGACCCTACAGCCAAGATCTGAACCAATAAAACCATATCAATAGGATTCAAACTCTGCAGAGGCACAAGGCAAGGCTGCCCACTATATCCCCTTATTTTCACACTTAGATAGAAGGCATGGCAGCGCAATTGCGACAAACACGCCTGGATATGCAGATGATACTATGCTGTATATCAGAGACACAGACGTCAATCTGCCCCCAATAATGCAAGAAATAACTAAATTTGCAAAATACCCCGGATACAAAATTAACCAGGCCAAATCTGAAATAATACCCGGGACCCAATCCACACCACAATCCGAAGCCACCTCCCAATTCCGCTGGTCCCCATCAACCACGCACTACTTATGCATAATTCTGGCAGTGGACAAACATACCATATTTCTTAAAATCTATGAACCATCCCTAACCCAACTGGAATGTAAGTTGAACACATGGAATAAACTCCCACTATCTACGTATGGCCGAATAGCCCTGCTAAAAATGGTGGTGGTACCAAAACTAATATATTTGTTCAGTAACATGCCCATATGGCCTGGCCGCAAATTCTTTGTTGAACTGCAGAAATTGGCCACTAGTTTCACATGGGGAGGGGGCACAGTGAGAATGGATTGGTCCAAAATGTGTGAAATGCAACACGGGGGGATTGGCCGCCACAGACTTTTTGCTCTATTACACAGAACAGGTGCACTTTGCTAAATATTGGTCCAATTGCACAGAAGAAAATGCTCATATACAGGCCAAAAAACACAGCAGCCCCCTTAAACTTGCAAAATATGTTATTTGCCACAATAAAGGAAGAGAAGGAGATGGCAGATCCGTTATACACTACAGTACATGCCCAAAATATTGAAGAATGAAATGTGAAGACCTATATTGGCCCCATGCCCACCTATGGAATTACCCAGGCATCGAACCGACACTAGACTCTGCTCTACAGAGGAGATGGGACCTGGGGGAAGAGATGCGCCTAAGGGACCTCTACCCAGAAGGGAGATTTGTAACCCTGGAGGAAGTCCAGGACAAAGTGGGAGCAGGCCTCATCACAACACTGCAATACCAGCGCCTGAAGGCGGCATGTACGACAAAGTGGCCATCATTTCCCACAAAGCCACCCACTCACCAATTCCTATCCAAGATTTTAACGCAGGAGGGATTCAAGAGCAACATATCCTCACTGTACAAGGCAGTACAATCATACACCCCGTCCAGCAACAGGATGAAGGCGAAATGGGAAAGGGACCTGGTCATCACAATAGAGGAACAACAATGGACAAAGCATTGCTACTACACAAAGTCCATCTCCCTGTGTGCCAACTTCAGATTAATCCAATTTAAAAATGTTGAATCACCTACACATCACTCCCAGTAAAATATCCAAGTTTGACCCCGCTGGACAAGCTCTTTGCCCGAAATGCAATGCCCCAGCAGCCAATTTCATACTTATGTACTGGGAATGTCCGCCCATTAAACAGTACTGGGAAGAAATAGAGATGCTTAGCAATATACTAGATATACACATACCAGCAACACCTTGGAATCACTACTGAGAGATATTGGCAAAGTACCAGTTAAAATACACCGACTTTTTTCGGTAGAAGAAGTTTTAAAGGAACTGGAAAGCAAAGACCCCTCCCCACTAGACAAGCATGGCTGAGAGACCTAATGTACGTTAATGAATGCGAAGAAAACTACGCTAAGGGAATAAAAGCCACCTCCAAGCCAAAAGACATATGGGTCCCCCTATGGAGATATTTAAACCCCACCCAATCGGAACTGGAAGAAGGAGATGCTCAAGAAGGAGATGCTCAACTGTATATCCGTAATGATATGGGCTATAGAATGTAAGAAAGCCAAATGTATGTAAGTGGAACCTGATATTTTGCTTAGCTATCTTGGATTCGTCAGCTGAAAAATAAAGTAAAAAAAAAAAGAAACGATTGTAGAGGAATGAAAATGTACCGCAGAGGTTGTAAAAAGAGTATCTTAACATCTCCACGATGGCAATATCTTCTGGTAAAAACAATTCACAGCAAAATTATCCTATGGAAGAGATCTAAAATTGCTGATTGATTCAGATGATGCAAAATGAACTCTGCACTTTTAAGGCATAGCCTTTCTTATCCACATTTTTGTTAGCATTTCTAACATTTAATGTACAATTATCAATAGGACCCCTGGATCCTCTCTGTAGTGGCTACCTCCTACCGGTTTCTCCCTCCCCTCCCACAGATGGGGCAGCAACTCTGTTGGTGGAAATGTTATTGCTCGTAGAATGAGGCAGTGGAAGAAATCCCAGCTTCCCAGAGGGGAATGTGCTTCTAGTCCAAGATTTTCGCCAAACACAAGAAGAGCCAGGCTGGCCTGAGAGTTGTTGGACCATTCCACCTTGAACCTTTCCCTCCCTCCCTCTTCGAAGTTCAATATGGTTACCCCAGCACTTATT
Organism: Ambystoma mexicanum; assembly: GCF_040938575.1. Classification (NCBI taxonomy): domain Eukaryota; kingdom Metazoa; phylum Chordata; class Amphibia; order Caudata; family Ambystomatidae; genus Ambystoma; species Ambystoma mexicanum. Next base: position 759,154,374 of record NC_090930.1, read on the forward strand.
GCAGAAACACTATGCAGGGAAGACTGGATGTGTTCCCTGGATCTGAAGGACGCAAACCTACACGTCCTGATTTGGCAGCTTCATCTGTCCTTTCTGAGGTTCAGGATCGTGGGCTTTCATTTCCAAGAGAAGGTTCTACCTTTTGGCCTTAAGTCAGACCCCAGGGTCTTTACCAGACTCAAGAATGCGGCGGCAGCCCTTCTCAGGCCCAGGGTCACCATGTCTATCCATACCTAGACGACTGGCTCGTCAGAGCGAGATCCCCAGAGGCGGTCTATCACATCTCCTCTGCCCTCATGAATACGCTACATGAATTGGAATTTTCCATCAAAGTCACAGCTGGAGCCTAGGCAGAATCTAACGTTACTGGGCCTCATCTGGGATACAAGCTCCAAGAGAGTTTTTCCCTCGTTAGGACAAGATCACAGCCATCAAGAGGGCTACGGGTCATTTTCTCAGCAGAACGGTGACCTCAGCATGGTGGTATCATGGCGGCATGTCTACTGGCAGTGGCATATATGAGGCTCAAAGTGAGACGATTGCAACTGCACTTTGCAGCCTCATGGAGTCAGGAGAGGGGTTCCCAGGCAGAACTCGACAGCACTCCTCCCCTTCTTCACCAGGACCTTGTCTGGTGTAACACGGACTGCAACTTGAGGATAGGCAGGCCCTTCAGGCAACTAGCACCGCAGGTTACCATCACCACAGACTCTTCCTTGGAGGGTTGGGGAGCCACCCCGGCCAACCACAGCCTCCATGGAGTTTGGTCTCTTCAGGAACAGGAGGCCCATATCAAGTGGCTTGAGTTGAAGGCGATTGGCTGGCTCTCAAAGCCTTCCTTCCTATGATCAGTAGCAAGATGATCCTCATCCAAACGAACAACTCCACCAGCATGTATTACATCAACAAGCAGGGTGGCACCAGGTCTCCTCCCCTATGCACCTTGGCAGTCAGCGTTTGGGAGTGGGCTCTGGAGAACAACATGAACTTGAGGGCAATCCACCTCCCGGGCAAGTCCAACCTGGAGGCGGAGAGGCGCGGCAGACTGGGTGCGGACAACTACGAATGGCAGTTGGACGAACAGGTTCTTCAGGGATGTTCAAGAGATGGGGCCATCCTCAGGTGGATCTCTTTGCCATCTAATCAACAGGAGGTGCCCTCAGTTTGCATCCTGGCAGGGACAAGCTGGGGATCCCAGGGCGACGCGATGCAGATACAATGGGACAACATGAAAATATATGCCTTGCCTCCCCTCCCACTCTCCTGGTACACGGGGTAATCTGCAAGATCAGGGAGGCTCGACACCTCCGGGTCATCCTGATAGGTCCGTGGTGGCCTGCGAGTCCATGGTTCTAGGAATTAATCAGCCTGTCGGAACAGGTCCTGGTGCACCTTCCATTGGGTCCAGCTCACCTACTCACAGCAGGGAGGCACAGTCATCCACCTTGCCCCCAGAGGTTAGCCCTCGCAGTGTGGTTCCTGAACAGGTCACATTATAGCATCTGCGTCTCTCACAGGCTAACCTAGACATCATACAGGGCGCTAGAAGTGATGCTACTAGGAGGTCTTTTCATCCTCCAAACCCGAGAGTTAAAACATTTGGCGAACCACACCAGGCTCTACCCACCTCGATGGGGGACCTCGATTTAGTTTTGGGCCCCTTGGCGCATAAACCATTTGAGCCAATGGCGTCCGGACATCAGGCTGGTTACCATTAAGACAGCCCTCTTGGTGAGGCTTACGTCTGCACGCAGATTCAGGGAAATCCAGGCACTGGTGGCTTCAGAGCCCTGTACTACCTCCCATAGGGATAAGGTTGTCCTTAGAACACATCCTGCATTCTTACCTAAGGTTGTCTCCTCGTTTATCCTCAATGAGGCGATAGTGATACCTACTTTCTTCGCTGACCCCAAGGACGAAGTGCATAGGGTACTGCACTGTCTGAATTTCAGGCGTGCTCTAAAATTCTATCTGGACAGAACCAAGAGCTACCACAAATCGGAGGTACTCCTCGCCGCCTATGGTGAGTCATGGCCAGGCTATCAAGCTTCAAAGGCCTCCATAGCAAGATGGATAGTTGCGGCAATCAAGGAGGCTTATGAGGGGCAGCGCGAACCACTCCCTGCAAATATGCATGCTACATGGGTTATGCCTTCGGCCTCCTGCAAGCACTACTGCTTGGATGCCAGCTCCAGGTCGGACGCAGCATTTGGTCAGGCAGTTTTAAGGAACTTCTTAGCAGGGGCAACTCCTCCCCCTTGGGGCTACATTCAGTTGTAATCACCCATACAGTATGGAGGAAAGGGGATGCGACAGAGTAAATATAAGTTACTCATCGCAGTGACTAACGTACTCCTACTCTATAGTGCCCTTTCCGCCATACGTCCCAACATCCCCATTAATCTAATGTATTATATGCTAATAATGAAACCTGTCTTTTCTCCTCTGTTTATTGCCAATGTAATTGCAACGTAGAGACCCTTTTTTTGTCCTATGTAACCCTTCAATCAAGTTTACATACAATTTCCTGTAACGGCGCCTCTATGCCTTTGGGATGCTAGTGCGCTCTACAAATCAGTAAATAAAATAAAATCCTCCCCCTCAATAAAACTGGTGCCATTAGACACTAATATTGTTGACGCGTCAAAGATTACTGAGGAGTGGCGCTGGTGGACGGAGTCAGGGGAGCGCATGCTCCCAGGGCTGAGCCTGTAAATTTAAAGGGGAACATTTTTTTTTATGATGGAAAAGGTTTAGTTCCAGTCCCTAGCGAGGGACGCCCATACAGTATGAGGTAAAGGGGACTATGGACTAGGAGTACGTTTGTCACTACGGTGAGCAACTTATAATTTCTTATCACATAATTTCAGACATTAGAATGCCTTTTAACCTAGATAGTTAAATTATGTGAAGAAATGAAGAGTACTGTAAGCGCCATACCAGCGTATTAAATAGCATTGAGACTTATCTAGTAGACCCTTATATAATGTAGCTAGTAACTTAGATACTTCTATCATTATAGTTACCGACTTACAATGACCTTACCTGCCTACACATAGTTACTTTTGATCAGGATCGGGAATCAAGTCATTTAGAAGGGGATGTGCTTATCTCAGTGGGGGAGGCTGTTATATCGAACCTTCAGGAGAATTGTCATAGCTCTGTCTCCAAGGATCCTCCCCAGCCCTGTCATAGTGGCGACTATTCTAGATTGCTAAAACTTAAAGGCCAGAAAAAACAAAAAAGCAGAAAAGGCCAACAAGATCAAACGCAGCTAATCTAATGAACTCAAAATCAACTAATAAATGATGCCTGGCACATACCAGTTTTTTGACGAATGTAATCACCTCTAATGTAGGGGGGATTTTCACATTAGGCTTATTGATGGGAGCAGTGACATTGTTCAAGCAAACTGTAATAAGCAGAGTTAAAAAAAAAAAAAAGGAATCTAGTGACAAAACTAAACATTATTAGGATAAAACACGTAACATCTCTACTATTATGTCATGTAGAGAAACAGTAGTGAGTAAAAAGGACATATGTTATTATTGGTCTAAAACTCCTTGACTTTCGGCTCCTGACATTGGCCCTCCTCCAATTAGGATGCAAACAGTTTAAAAAAAACAAATGACGTCTTGTAGACAATTGATGAAGGATTGGAACAACTTTTCCATGAGGATGTACTTGAGACACCCAATCATTTGAAAACAAGACTTCTAAATCTAGAAGTCATTTGAAAACAAGACTTCTAAATCTAGAAGTCTTGTTTTCAAATGATTGGGTGTCTCAAGTACATCCTCATGGAAAAGTTGATGCAATCCTTCATCAATAGTCTACAAGACGTCATTTGTTTTTTTTAAACTGTTTGCATCCTAAATGGAGGAGGGCCAATGTCAGGAGCCGAAAGTCAAGGAGTTTTAGACCAGTAATAACATATGTCCTTTTTACTCACTACTGTTTCTCTACATGACATAATAGTAGAGATGTTACGTGTTTTATCCTAATAATGTTTAGTTTTGTCACTAGATTCCTTTTTTTTTTTTTTAACGCTGCTTATTACAGTTTGCTTGAACAATGTCACTGCTCCCTTCAATAGGCCTAATGTGAAAATGCCCCCTACATTAGAGGTGATTACATTCGTCAAAAAACTGGTATGTGCCAGGCATCCTTTATTAGTTGATTTTGAGTTCATTAGATTAGCTGCGTTTGATCTTGTTGGCCTTTTCTGCTTTTTTGTTTTTTCTGGCCTTTAAGTTTTAGCAATCTAGAATAGTCGCCACTATGACAGGGCTGGGGAGGATCCTTGGAGACAGAGCTATGACAATTCTCCTGAAGGTTCGATATAACAGCCTCCCCCACTGAGATAAGCACATCCCCTTCTAAATGACTTGATTCCCGATCCTGATCAAAAGTAACTATGTGTAGGCAGGTAAGGTCATTGTAAGTCGGTAACTATAATGATAGAAGTATCTAAGTTACTAGCTACATTATATAAGGGTCTACTAGATAAGTCTCAATGCTATTTAATACGCTGGTATGGTGCTTACAGTACTCTTCATTTCTTCACATAATTTAACTATCTAGGTTAAAAGGCATTCTAATGTCTGAAATTATGTGATAAGAAATTATAAGTTGCTCACCGTAGTGACAAACGTACTCCTAGTCCATAGTCCCCTTTACCTCATACTGTATGGGCGTCCCTCGCTAGGGACTGGAACTAAACCATTTCCATCATAAAAAAATGTTCCCCTTTAAATTTACAGGCTCAGCCATGGGAGCATGCGCTCCCCTGACTCCGTCCACCAGCGCCACTCCTCAGTAATCTTTGACGCGTCAACAATATTACAGTGTCTAATGGCACCAGTTTTATTGAGGGGGAGGATTTTATTTTATTTACTGATTTGTAGAGCGCACTAGCATCCCAAAGGCATAGAGGCGCCGTTACAGGAAATTGTATGTAAACTTGATTGAAGGGTTACATAGGACAAAAAAAGGGTCTCTTCGTTGCAATTACATTGGCAATAAACAGAGGAGAAAAGACAGGTTTCATTATTAGAATATAATACATTAGATTAATGGGGACGGTGGGACGTATGGAGGAAAGGGCACTATAGAGTAGGAGTACGTTAGTCACTGCGATGAGTAACTTATAATTACTCCAACGTTGCATCCCCTTTCCTCCATACTGTATGGGTGATTACAACTGAATGTAGCCCCAAATGGGAGGAGTTGCCCCTGCTAAGAAGTTCCTTAAAACTGCCTGACCAAATGCTGCGTCCGACCTGGAGCTGGCATCCAAGCAGTAGTGCTTGCAGGAGGCCGAAGGCATAACCCATGTAGCATGCATATTTGCAGGGAGTGGTTCGCGCTGCCCCTCATAAGCCTCCTTGATTGCCGCAACTATCCATCTTGCTATGGAGGCCTTTGAAGCTTGATAGCCTGGCCATGACCCACCATAGGCGACGAGGAGTACCTCCGATTTGTGGTAGCTCTTGGTTCTGTCCAGATAGAATTTTAGAGCACGCCTGAAATTCAGACAGTGCAGTACCCTATGCACTTCGTCCTTGGGGTCAGCGAAGAAAGTAGGTATCACTATCGCCTCATTGAGGATAAACGAGGAGACAACCTTAGGTAAGAATGCAGGATGTGTTCTAAGGACCACCTTATCCCTATGGAAGGTAGTACAGGGCTCTGAAGCCACCAGTGCCTGGATTTCCCTGAACCTGCGTGCAGACGTAAGCCTCACCAAGAGGGCCGTCTTAATGGTAACCAGCCTGATGTCCGCGGACGCCATTGGCTCAAATGGTTTATGCGCCAAGGGGCCCAAAACTACATCGAGGTCCCCCATCGAGGTGGGTAGAGCCTGGTGTGGTTCGCCAAATGTCTTAACTATCGGGTTTGGAGGATGAAAAGACCTCCTAGTAGCATCACTTCTAGCGCCCTGTATGATGTCTAGGTTAGCCTGTGAGAGACGCAGATGCTATAATGTGACCTGTTCAGGAACCACACTGCGAGGGCTAACCTCTGGGGGCAAGGTGGATGACTGTGCCTCCCTGCTGTGAGTAGGTGAGCTGGACCCAATGGAAGGTGCACCAGGACCTGTTCCGACAGGCTGATTAATTCCTAGAACCATGGACTCGCAGGCCACCATGGAGCTATCAGGATGACCCGGAGGTGTCGAGCCTCCCTGATCTTGCAGATTACCCCGTGTACCAGGGGAGTGGGAGGGAAGGCAAGGCATGTTTTCATGTTGTCCCATTGTATCTGCATCGCGTCGCCCTGGGATCCCCAGCTTGTCCCTGCCAGGATGCAAACTGAGGGCACCTCCTGTTGATTAGATGGCAAAGAGATCCACCTGAGGATGGCCCCATCTCTTGAAGATCCCCGAAGAACCTGTTCGTCCAACTGCCATTCGTAGTTGTCCGCACCCAGTCTGCCGAGCCTCTCCGCCTCCAGGTTGGACTTGCCCGGGAGGTGGATTGCCCTCAAGTTCATGTTGTTCTCCAGAGCCCACTCCCAAACGCTGACTGCCAAGGTGCATAGGGGAGGAGACCTGGTGCCACCCTGCTTGTTGATGTAATACATGCTGGTGGAGTTGTTCGTTTGGATGAGGATCATCTTGCTACTGATCATAGGAAGAAAGGCTTTGAGAGCTAGCCAATCGCCTTCAACTCAAGCCACTTGATATGGGCCTCCTGTTCCTGAAGAGGCCAAACTCCATGGAGGCTGTGGTTGGCCGGGGTGGCTCCCCAACCCTCCAAGGAAGAGTCTGTGGTGATGGTAACCTGCGGTGCTGGTTGCCTGAAGGGCCTGCCTATCCTCAAGTTGCAGTCCGTGTTACACCAGACAAGGTCCTGGTGAAGAAGGGGAGGAATGCTGACGTGTTCCGCCTGGGAACCCCTCTCCTGACTCCATGAGGCTGCGAAGTGCAGTTGCAATCGTCTCATTTTGTGCCTCATATATGCCACTGCCAGTAGACATGCCGCCATGATACCACCATGCTGAGGTCACCGTTCTGCTGAGAAAATGACCCGTAGCCCTCTTGATGGCTGTGATCTTGTCCCAACGAGGGAGAAACTCTCTTGGAGCTTGTATCCCAGATGAGGCCCAGTAACGTTAGATTCTGCCTAGGCTCCAGCTGTGACTTCTTGAGATTGATGGAAAATTCCAATTCATGTAGCGTATTCATGAGGGCAGAGTAGATGTGATAGACCGCCTCTGGGGATCTCGCTCTGACGAGCCAGTCGTCTAGGTATGGATAGACATGGTGACCCTGGGCCTGAGAAGGGCTGCCGCCGCATTCTTGAGTCTGGTAAAGACCCTGGGGTCTGACTTAAGGGCAAAAGGTAGAACCTTCTCTTGGAAATGAAAGCCCACGATCCTGAACCTCAGAAAGGACAGATGAAGCTGCAAAATCAGGACGTGTAGGTTTGCGTCCTTCAGATCCAGGGAGCACATCCAGTCTTCCCTGCATAGTGTCTCTGCAATAAGTGCTGGGGTAACCATATTGAACTTCGAAGAGGGAGGGAGGGAAAGGTTCAAGGTGGAATGTACACGCCTTGGCCGTGGACTTTGAGAGGATAAGGATTTTACAGTCTGGGAACTGTTTTTCTTCTCATCAAGTTCCTCATTGGTGGTGGAATGAAAAAGGATACCACCCTCAAATGGACGGTCCGATATGTGCTCCTGGATGTCCGGGCCCGCAGCCAGGCAGTTCTCATGTCCGTAGCAATGCAGATGGCTCGGCCTAAGGTGTGGATTCCATGATATCTTGAGTCACAATCTTTGGTTCTGCCAGCCCCGCCTCGAAGCACGCCTGACACTGCACCGGAAGCTCCAAAAGGAAGTCGGCTATTTCCCACCAAAGCCTTCGATTCACGGCTGCAAGCATAGTGTCTGCATTAGACTGACGAAGGTGCAGCGAGGTGTTGGAATAGACCTTCTTTCCATATGCCTCCAAGATCATCTCCTCCTTGCCTAGGAGCAACGAGGACGAGGTAGCCGAGGAAGACTGTGGCTTGGAGTAGAGCAAGGCCACGGCAATCACTGACGAGTATAGTTGAGGGTGTGCAGACAGCAAGAGTGGGTCCCCCTCCAATTGCCTGTCCTTTACGTGGAGGCGCAGATTGGTAGGCTGCGACAAATGGAATTCAAGCCATCCCTTTTTGACTAAGAAGAAAACGTCCTTCTGCATCAGAATCCTCGTTCTAGCCGCTGGGCGTAGAGTGAGGACCACGGCCAAGACCCCCACCTCTGGTTGTTGAACTTCGGGTTGAGGAATCCCCAAGTATTCAGGCAGATCTGTAAGCCGATCATGGAATGCCTTGGTCGAAGAGGGCGTGTCTGGGTCCTCCTCCTCATCGGTGTCTGCCAGGGTGTCCTGCTGGTTCAGAACAGGTGGGGGAGTACTGGGCACCGAAGGCTGAGGAATGGTGACTGGAGCCAGAGGCTGCTGTGGAGGCTGGTGTGGAACCGCCTGGGCTGCAGGAGGCAGGGGTGGCTAGGGCTGCGCGGTGGCCTGAGGCACTGGAGCCATATGAGGAATGACTGTGGGTGCTAGCGGCGGGACTGGAGGCAGCATGTCCCCGATCACATCCCAAAGGATGGCTCCCCTGCAAGGAGCACCCACAGGCCGTCCACTGAACCAGAGACCCCCAGAAAAAAAGCCAAACTCTGCCCCATATACCCATTTTGAACCCAAAACTCCATAAACATGATGGCTGGAGACATGGACTTCAAAGCACCCCCTAACATTATTCCCTACAAATTGATGCTGTTCCCCCCCCTCTTGCTTTCCCCCTCCGATCACCCCCGACTAACTTTGTTGTGTTTTGTTCCGTTTCCGCATGATCTCAATGATGTCTAATGATGCACTTATATGTTGATAAAACTCCAATAAAAAGATTGTTTGGAGAAAAAAAAATAAAAAGTGAAGAACTTTTCAAAAAACCTAAAAGACTAAAGACAAGGGACAGTATCCGTGGAAGAGCGTGTAGTATTACAAGGCCGAAGCCAAACCCAGTAGCGTTGGTGAAAGTGGGCCGCTCCCGCCGACGTGGAAAAGAGGACTGAGTAGTGGCGACGGTAGGCGGAGTCAGGAGAGTGCATGCTCCCAGGGCCGCAAGTCTCTAAATTTAAAGAGGAAGATTTATTCTGGTGAAAAAGGTTCCATCTTCCTTCCCTAGCGAGGGACGCCCATACAGTGTGGAAGAAAGGAGATGGGACGTAGGAGTATTTTCATTCCCAGTTCCTACTGAAAGCAACTTAGCACTCTAAGTTAGATAACCCTGAGCCTTGAGACGTTTCCTTATCAATTAAAGATTCATTAAAAAGTGATAGCTGGGGAGTACACAGTAAGGTTTAAGTTACTTACCTGTAACTATGGTTCTCCAGCATGAGTCTGGCATAGATTCACATGCTCATGAATATTCCCTGTCGTCAGGCTGGGAATCCTCGGTAAAAGAAAAAAACAGATTCACTTTCACTTTATAACTGTATTTCTCCTCTAAACCAATCAGTGTCCTCTCGGTCATACTGTCCCCATCCAATGACAGTCCTCTCTCTAGGCTCCACCCCTGGTGGCCATCTTCAGATTTGGTAAGCACGTAAAGAGGCAGTATGAACCAGGAAGAGCCACAGAGGGAGGGGAGGGAGTGTTTGCATGTGAATCCATGCTGGAGAACAATAGTTACAGGCAAGTAACTCACACCTTCTCCAGTATGGGGTCTGGCATGGATTCCCATGCTCATGAATAACTATTACACAGCAGTACAAATACACAAACACAGGAGGTGGCACGGCTCAACAGAAGCAATAACACACTCACCTCTGGTACAGACTCACCTCAAGTGAACAGGTTGAGCAGCACTGCTTGTCCGACTCTGGACTCCTCCCTGAAATCCCTGTCTACGCAGTAGAACCTCGTGAAGGTGTACGGGGACGTCCATGTAGCAGCCCTGCAAATGTCGAGCAGGGGCACACCAGAGCGTAACGCTGCAATGGTTCTGGTGGAGTGGCTCTCATTGGGCCTGGCAGCGGCATGCTCGTCAGTCGATGCCCGTGCATGATGCAGCTGGAGAGCCACCTGGAAATGGAAGCCTTCGATAAGGCTTTTTCTGATTTACAGGACCAAAGTTGATAAGCAACTGAGAAGTCTTCCGAAAATTCTTCGTACATGCCGCGTACAACTTAAAGGCACGAGCAACGTCCAACGAATGCAAGGCCCTCTCCGCTGGCAGCGACGGATTCAGGAAGACCAGTAACACCAAAGGTTAGTTGAGGTGGAATTCCGACGATACCTTTGGCATAATGGTGGGGTGTGTACGCCCCTTGAGGAACTCTTTTAAAAGTCTGTACTACCAGAGGGAGGGTCTACCCGGAGACCTGGTGTACCGGTATATGGCAGCGAGGTGCACCTTGGTAGAGGCGTGTGCCAATTCCGCCTTGGCCAAGGGAAGCAAATAAGAGTAGAAGTTCAGTTTGGCACCACACAGAGATGCGCTTCCATCTGTGTTGAGTCTCTGGCCAGAATCGCCTTACATTCCGCTTGTAAAGCAGAACCCCCAAACTCTAGGGCTGCAAGATCCATGCCCTCAGGTTCAGCGACCCAGGGTCGTGGTGCAGAATCGCCCCTCCCTCTCTGATGAGAAAGGCCAAGGAACACTGGTATCCTGATGTACGGGTAACTGACAGATGCAGCAGGTCCAGATACCAGATCTGTCTCGGTCACATTGGAGCAATGATTATTATCTTGCAGTGGTATGTTCCGAGTGTGTTGATCACACGAAGCATGAGTGGAAACGGAGGCAAAGCGTACCCGTACCGTCTCAACCACAGGAACACGTCCCCCATGCTCCTGGGATGAGGGAACCTGCCAGCAAACTTCTGGCACATGGCGTTCGCCGCTGTTGCGAAGAGATTGATCTGGGAGTTGCCCCAGATGTCGAACAGAATGTCCACCTGGTCCTGGCGAAGCTCCAATTCGTGGCAAGAACGCAACTCCCTGCTGAGCGCGTCTGTGATGGTGTTCTTGACACCCGACAGGTGAAAAGAAACAAGGAACCTGCACTGCCGAATGTCCCAGAGCCTCAGTACTCAGGCTTCCTTGGAGAGCGCTGGTGAGCCGGTCCTCCCCTTGCTTCCCGATGTAAAACATGGTGGTGGTGTGATGTCAGAAAAGACTCCAGGGCCCAGAATATGTCCCAAAGCTCCAGGACATTGATGTGGAGGCCCTTTTCCCGCCGGTTGCCAGAGGCCTCTGGCGTGCAACTGTCCAGTGTGGGCTCCCCATCCTTCTAGAGAGGCGTCCGTAGTGACTGTGTCCTGGTAAGGCGGAACAAGACACGTAGCCCCCTGGACGAGATGCGGTCTTACACCCCACCACTATCGCCAGACAGAACACCTCATTGAGGGATATCTTGTCCGCAAAAGGTCCCCCCAGAAACTTGCATACACCTCAAATCCAGGAACTCCTTGAGAGGTCTCATGTGAAGTCTGCAGAGGCGGACAAGGCCGATGCAAGAGGACATGCCCAGGAGCGATTTGATGAACTGCACTTTCACAGTCTGTGCCAATGACAAGTGCTGCACTTTGCCTTGTATGGCTCTCACCATCTCCTCTGAGGGAGATGCCAAACACGTCACTGTGTTGAGTCGGGGACCTAGAAACAGCACGTCCTGAGATGGCATCAAGCAGGACTTGGGATAGTTTATGGAGAACCCCAACTCTTTCGTACGGTCCTCGGTGTGTGCTTGCCTGGCAGGGTGTGAGAGCTGAAACGCACCAGCCAGTCATCCAGATAAGGGTATACGTGGATGCCTTGTAGACGAAGATATGTCGCCAGCGGGACCAGGCACTTCGTAGAGATTCTCGGGACTGACTTTAGGCCGAAGGACAGAGCCGTGAACTGGTAGTGCCGACCCTGAACCACAAATCGTAGGAACTTGAAGTGTTTCTCATCAATGGGGATGTGGAAGTAGGTGTCCTCCAGATCCAACAATGTCAGAAAATCCCCTTTTACCAGTTGGCTGAGCACGTGCTGCAACGTGACCATTCAGAACTTTAGGGACTGTAACACAGATACGGGATTGGTCAACAACCCTCCCACACCCCACCCCCCGATCTTCATTCGAACTACAAAGTATCTGAAATGTACTCCGGAGCCCTGGAGACGCTGAGGAACAGGTTATAGTGCCCCCTTCTGTAACAAGGCCCGCAGCCCCTGAAGAAGTTGTGGTCTGTGTTATTCTTGTCGCAGTATGGGTGGAATACGAGGACACCTGCATTGGAACTCCAAGGTGTGCCCCTGTCCGTGAGCGTCGAGCACCCATTTGTCTGTGGTAATCTTTTACCATGTGCTGATGAACTTCGCCAGCCGGCCTACGACTGGGGTGCATAAGTGGTGGCCCGAGGCCACGGCTGGTTCAGGCCTGCTCAGGGGTCAGAGCCCTACCCTACGGGTCGGCACTGGCGCTGTCTTGAGAGCGACCCCTGTACGCTTCTTGCATGGAGGAGCATGAAGGCTGCCAGTACGGGGTAACAGAATCCTTGGAAGATCTGCTGGGTTTTCCTCTGGGTGATGGAAAGGACAACCGTTGTTGCTGTAAAGTTCCCGGACGAGCGAGATGTCTCTGTTTTGGCTTTTATTGCTTGCAAAGACTTGTCGACTGCCTTCAAAAAGAGGTTTCTCCAACAGCATATCAAGCACCTTAGCCTGAACGTCCTGGCAGAGGTTTGTTGACTTCAACCGACCTTGCCAACGCAGGGACAACCCGTTCCCCATCTGGCAGAAACCTGTGTCCGTGACATCCATTGCCACTGTGATGGCCTGGTCCAAGGCCACTTTTGCTTCTTGAAATGGTTCCAGTGCCTCAACCTTCTTGTCCTCGGGCAGTAAGTCTAGAATAGGGCGCAGCTTGTACCGTAGTTCCTGGTCATATCAGGACAAAATGGCTAGGGCGTTAGCTGCCTTGATGGTAAAGGCTGCTGTATAAATAATCCTCTTGCCCATTGCATCCAGCTTCTTCCTATCCTGGTCTGCAGGTACCATGGCTGCATACGATGGATTCACTGAGTGCTTCCTGCCTGCGGCCAAGACCACAGGAATTTCTTAGGGTCCTCGGGGACCAACTGAAACAGCTCAGAGGCCCTTGACATCATGGAATGAAAAGATCCAACTTTCTCCAGTGGCGAGGTCCTATGGTGCTCGCCGTGTGCAGTGTTCCTCCGTCAGCCGGGACATAGCAGTCCTCATCGTAGGTGCCTGTAGCAGTTGTGTCCGTGCATGTGTCAGTGTGCAGAGCCGGGCCTTAGGGTAGGGTCGTTTTGCGACAAGGTGGTGGTGGAGTGTTTAGATGACGCAGAAGACCAGCGACCCCCCCGCCCTTAGACTTTCCCTTTGGCATGGGCGGGCTCAAACTTGGAGGCTCCCGTGGAGGCGCAAGCCCTGGTGCCGGGGGAATACTCTGCTGGATTTTATTGACCAGTGTTTGCAGAGACGTTAGAATATCCAGCGAAGCGTCGCTCGGTCTAGGGGTGAAAGGAGCAAGTGGCGTAGGGTCTGGCTGACGTGTCTACTTTTGCGATGAGGCAACCTAGGTCCACCACCCCCAGATCCTCTCCCTTTGTGATTGGTGTAGTGACCTTCGGGCAGATTATCTTCTCCCTTGTCGGAAACTTGAGTAACACTGCTCCGGTCTATCTGGAGCAGCCTGTGGGTCCACGTACCGGAGAGGTTCCACTGGGGGGGGGGGCCCTTCTCGTTCTTAGGAGGCTGCTGGGTTGATGTGGTCGCCGGGTCTTTCCCCGACCCCAGAGTGGCCACGGCCTTCGTCGCTGCCTCTGCAGCAGTATCTCGCCTCAGGGGCAAGGACACCTGTAGGCTGGTTGTGGCAGACATTTCCTTCGCAGATCCACTCTCCTTCAACGCGGTTGTGGTGGATGTCGCCGACTTCGTCAATGATGTGGTAGTCGAGGCCCTCGTTGAGGGCACTGTCATTGACTATGTTGACCTGGCAGGCTGCAAGGTCTTAGTTAGCTTTGACACTCCCCTCCGTAACTTGTCCCTCATCCGTTTATCAGCTGACGCACATAGTTTGGATGGGGATAGGGGCTTTCGCTTAGACTAGGTCCATTTTGTCGGCAGGCTCACCGTGGAAGGTGATGGCGATCACCTTCTGCCCGACTAGAGAGGAGCACCAGCAGCAAACCCAGCGTAAACAGCGTTGCAGAGCTTGGCCTCCTCTTGGACTTCTGCGAGCGGGTGTCCTCAATGAATCGCAACCTCTTCCCAGAGTGAGTTCGCTTCTAAGACCGGCCAGTCCTAGATGAGGGCTGACCATTGTTTTCTTCGCAAAACCACGTCACACCTCGCATACCTCCTCCTCGTGGTCCCGATGCAGGCAATATAAACCTTTATGATACAGATCTTCCACAAATACATTCCTTAATCCACACTTTCCGCAGAGTTTGAAGAGGCTTCTGTTTTCCTCCTTCTCATCAGCCATGGATGAAAGGCACGAAGTAGGCCCAAGGCCGTGACTTCTCGAAACTTCGATGACGATCAGACGGTGGATGAAGATCTTCGCCTTCGTCAATGACAATCAAGCAAAAATCGGTCACAATTCAAACACTTTTTATGGAAAAAATGTGAAATGGAACAGAAATAGCTGAGAGAGTAACGTGAGCACTCCCAACACTGAAGCATGCGGTAAAAATCTGAAGATGACCACCAGGGTTGGAGTTTAGGGAAGAGGACTGTCATTGGAGGAGGGGCAGTAGGACCCAGAGGACAGTGATTGGTTTAGCGGAGAAATACAGCTTTATAGTCAAAGTGAAACTGTTTTTTCTTTTACCAAGGATTCCCAATCTGACAACAGGGAATATTCATGAGCATGTGAATCCATGTCAAACCCCAGGCTGGAGAAGCTTGTCTCTTATAAAGATCCACTAGTGTATTGTATATCGACTGCGTCTATTACTTCACTACATCTCTATTACTTCACTACATATCAAAGTTGTAATTGCTGCCTTGGTTTGCAGCGATATAGTGTTAAAGTCAAGAGGAACCTTTACACGTATCAAAGTAGCAGACGGTGCATTAGTTTGCAACTGTGCATTGTTCAAGTCAAGAGGAGCACCGAGCGGTTGGAATCAATTTTCAAGTCTCTAGAAAAGATAGGGCGTAAAGATCGAACATTGTCGTCGGTCAACCTACTCTCCAGAAAAGTTACTGTTGATGTAAAATTAGATTCCAAAGGAGTATTTGGAGGCACTGCCACATCTTCCCTTAATGGGAAATAATTGGCGATTTTAGTAGCGGAAGCCATGACATGCGTAAGGGTAGTAGGGGCCTAGATAATCTTTAGCAGGCAAACTCTAGGAATCCTCAGATCACAGTGACAGTTTTTGCAAGTAAATGGATCATTCACATCCTCTCTTACCACTTCTTCGATTGCGGACGGAGTTTCCTTGTGATCCAAGCGCAGGATTGCTTAAGTATCCTGTGCGGCGGTTGCCACTGACACTAAGTCGGTTGACTGCCACGTGATTTGCGCCCTTTGCTCACAACGCTATCAGGCAGCTTCAGCGCAACAAAACCCTCTTTATGAAGATACAAAGGGGTGGTTCAATGGGCAACAGCCGAACCGTCCCCACCAAAGCAAAGGGTGATATCAGTAGTTTGGTCCACAATAACAGGTTTGAATTGTGTCTGCAATGTTCAGGTACCTAAAGAGCAAAGTAGCCCCATCCCAATGGTCAATTGTAACGATCAAGCTGTATAACACCTGCTCACTCCACAAATTCCGCCGCAACATCTATGGTCGTTGAGCCATCTAACTTATTCCTCAAGTGGTGGGGCAGTGGCTGCTTCCTCCAGGTCAACACTGTATAGCACTTCAGCTACTAGTAGCAAAGTTCAAAAAGGCCTTCCGCAGTCCCAACTCCAGGACCCTTTCTAACAGTTACCAGGAACCAATACTGATGGGGTCAATTTAGACACTGTGCATGCCCAATGGTCTCCAAGGTATCTGAGAAATGTGGAAAATGACATACCAAACATAAGAGAAGAAACAGAGCAATTTACAGGAGTGCTAAAAGGCAGTAAAAAAGTTACTGATGGTAACTCCTGTTCTCCAGCATTGGTATCTTTTCATAGATCCACATGCTGTTAACATGTCTTTTGTCAGGCTGGAAATCCTCGGTAATAAAGCAGTTTCAAAGAAACACATGAAACTGCACTCGCTTTATTGTTACATGAGTCTTATTTTGGGTCATTAATCGTTACCTCAACCTATGGAGGCCATTTTCTAATTCGTACAGTGCATGTACTAGTGAAGAACTGGAGTTACAGTTAAGTAGCTTAATCATTCTCCAGCATTGGATCTGTCATAGTTTCACATGTTGAATAAATTACAAAGCATTAAAATGTATCAAGATGAATTCAAACTCCCATTATATGATGTAAAGCTGGCAAATATTAATATGGCAACTATTACTTACCAGTAATATTTGTGTGTCTTGTATCGGCTTAGAACCATTTAGTGGTTGGTGCAGAGTATTACATATGTTTTGTCAAATTTAAAAAAGTGGGCGTCGACAGGGGCGTACCTGTAATACTATCCCTATCCTACGTGTATGGGCACCCATGATCCTTCAAGTGACTACGTCCTCAGATTGTAGGAGGAATACAACCAGAAGAGGCTTTGAAGGACTGCCTGTCCAACCATGGGACTCCTCTGCAGAGGGCCTGTCAATGCAATAAAACCTGCTGACGGTAAGCAGACACCTCCACATAGCTGCTATGCAGCTGTCTGATCGCAGCATTCATGCCAAAAAGGCTCTCAACGAATGTGCTTGCAGTCCATTTGGAAGCAGCCTGTTAGCTTGCGGATGGGAGAAAGCAATATACGCAGAGATATACCTGGAGATAGAGGTCTTAGAATGCCTTTGGGCCTGCTACGACTGGCAAGCGGCTATGAACAGTTGTGAGGATTTATGCAAGTCTTTGATAAGATCAACATAGTATCGGAGTGCTCTTGTGAGTTCTATTGAGTGAAATGAGCTTTCAGCAGGGGTTCAGGCAAAAACCTTGGATTGGTCCATAGGAGCAGCTTGCCCTTGTGCAACATGAGGTAATGTGGTTGAGAAGAAAGCAACTGAATCTCACTCATCTATCTGGTGGAGGTGATGACCACTAAGAACACAATCTTCCAGGATGAACTTTAGGTCGGCCTTAAGCATAGGTTCGAATTCATATCACATCAACCTGGTGAGAATGATGCTGCATTCCAAAGAAGGGGCAGGCTTGTGTACGGGAGGAAAAGTGCACAAGAGTACTTTTTTAAACTCCTTAAGTTTTTGTGGCAACAGAGATGTCAAAGATGTATGCGAGAAGCGAGTTATAGAAGCAAAATGGACTCAGACAAAAAGCTAATAGAACACGGATTGTAGAATTTGCTGTGGCAGGAAATTATGGGCATCAACCAGGTAGCTGGAACACCAGATGGTGAACCTAGTCAATTTTCTTTCATAACATTAGATGGTGCAGGGGGCCCCTATGGCTGGAAAGAACATCCCTCCAAACCTGGGGCATGTTGTGACTGAATTCTAGCGACACAAGAGCCAGGTGTTGGAGTTGAGAGAAGGTGGGTCCCACCCCTTTTCCTGGAGAGTAGGTTGTGCATACATAGGAGTGTGATTGGCAGAACAGTGACGAGAGCTAGAAAACCAGAAACCCAAAACTGTTTCAGCCATGTCGGCGCCGCAAGGATAAGTCTGCACAGCTGCTGTTTCAATGTTTGTGGACTTTTGGGAGAATGTTAAATGGCACAAAGGCATAAAGGAACCTGCCAATCCATGGAAACGTGAAAGCATCCCCGAGACTGGCTTGATGAGGCAACCTGTTGGCAAACAAGTCAGAGTTATGCCTTGTGGCAAACAAAGACACATCCGGTTTTCCCTACGTCCAGAAGATGACATCCATTTAAGCTCTGTAGAAGCGCCCTTTTGTGAAAGGAGCACAGGTACCCAGATGAGGCAATCTGCCACTGAGTTCTGTATGTCGGGAAGGTGAAAGGGAGACCATCATTCCCTGGGCCAGAACCCATTTCCAGAGTGCCTGTGCTTCGGAGGATAGATAGAATCCGAGATCCGATACCGCCTGGATTTCGGATGCAGAACATCATGGTAGTGTTGCCCGTGACCACATGCCCCATCTTTCCCCGAACTGGGGCAGGAAAGACTTGAGGGCCCAGAACACTGTCAAAAGCTCCAACATGCTGATATGAAGTGACTTCTCATTTGTCGACAAGAGGTCTCTGGCGTGAAGCTACAGTGTGGGTTCCCCAGCCCTCCATGAAGGCATCTGTTGTCACAGTCACTTGATGTGATGTGTTTGTCAAAGGTGCACCGCTGTTTTGTCGAAGTTCGTCCAGCAAAGAGCTTTGCCGAATGAGCTGGTCAGATTGAGCTTGTTGTCGCAATGGCAGGAGACTTGATTCCAACAGGCATGCAGAAACAACTGCAGGGGCACATGTGAAGTCTGCAGTTCCTAATCATCGGACTACCCAAAGGTATCGTGCACAAGAGGGACTGGATTGTTGGTACCAAGTAAATCTGTTTCAGGGACCAAGCTCAAATTGTGTACAGTATCGTGCAGACACTGTTGGCAGACAGGGTTGCAGTAGTAGTTGAGATATCCACTACGATATATGCACCTAGAAAACCACCCACCTAGTTATACATTTTTCTTTGTACGGTAGCGAGAAGCCGAATGAGGTTTAACAGACATCTGTGGCTCTTGAGTCGTAGGCCTAAGTTGAGGGTGTGTCTAGATAAAACAAGTAAGTAAAAACTTGGATCCCTGATTTTCCTAGATGTGGCACAGCTAGGGCAAGATGTTTCTCAAACACATTTGGGGCATATTTCCGGCCGAAAGGGAGGACCTTGAATTTTAAGTGGCAGTCTGCCAATATGAATTACATAAACATAAGATGACGGTGGTATAAGAGAACTGTGATGAATCCAACAGATCCCTCTCTGTACCCTTGTCTAAAGTCTCCTCCCAGGTGGCCAAGGAAAGGCAGACTCTTCCTGATCCTGACCTTGGGAGTAGTGTACTGCAGGATGATCACCTGGGAGGAGACAGGGCCCAGGGTGGTGAAAGGATCACGTGGGATGAGGCACGGTATTCTCCCTTGGAAGGAATTAACTTTTCTTGTATTCCAAAACAGAATGACCCATTGACATTGTAAGGTGTCCGAAACCCATGTTAAGTTTAGAGACATGGGCAAAGTGGGTGCAACATCTTTAACCACTTTAAGTAATGAGGAACCGGTTATGCCTTGTATGGATACAAATCCCCCTTGCTCCCTGTTATGATGTCTCTTACTAGGTATTGAGTGTGCTGCCAGCAACACTCCATATAAAATGTTATCTGTAGAATGTATCACATGTTTTAGGTTCCAAGCACAGCAGTTGGTGGAGAGTGGCTAAGGGAAAAGCTGTGCTGGGGGAGCGTTACAGATTAAATGGAATAAATAAAATGTATAAACCTACCTACTAGCCTGTGATTTATACCCCAACATTGGCAACGAGGATCCTGAACTTCCAGACCCCCGGCACCACCCAAGTGAAATGGCAAGGTGCCTCTCCTCCCGTTCGTATCCCAAAACACTGTGTGCTGATATCCAGCGAGGCAGCAACAGAACCAGCAAGCTCAAGGTGTGAGTACAAACGCCCTGCGACAGTCGCTCCACCCACCGGGCCGTGCATGCAGCCAATGAGGGAGCAGTGTGTGTGGGTGTGGTTTCACACCTTCAGGGAACCACTCCACCCCCCTGGCACTGATGCGGCCAGCGTGACAATCTGCTGCATTAGGATTATTGTCATTTTCCAAGTAAGTCAGATCGACCTACCACAGGCTCCATGAAGGCTGCCAACACTATGAGGTGCGCGTGCGCCCTGCCATTGCCCCAGTAAAAGCAGCAGAAGCAGGCGTGTATTCAGCGCATGCGCATTCCGCGCTCGTCCCAAGAAAAAAGAACAGGCAGTTGAGCGTGCGCAAAGAAGAGAAAGAAAGAGGTCGGCAGCGTCACGTCACTGTGTGTTTACTGGACTCCAGTTCATTAAGTTAATTAACTCCTAACTGCCCAAAATACAGAGGAATGGATAAAGGCGCTCTAGGGAAAAGGAACACGCTGGACAAAGAAACGTCAGACTAAGAATGAAGTGCTATATATAGGAGTAAAAAGGGACACTGACAACAAGGAAGTAAAAGTTTGAAGTGTGATCTACCATGCAAAGAAAACTATAGAAAGCAAAGAGGTGAACTGCACAAGCAAAAGAAAGGTGTGAAAGTTAAAAAATGAAAATAAAAAAAGGATCTTTTGACAGGAAACAGAAATGGCGATGCCAGGTGCAGCTGGTCCACCCATGTTCATGGCATCTCCAGGACCATCAAAAGTAAAATGGGCACAATGGAAGAAAGGATTCAGTCACTATATCAAAGCGGCCTGTGAAAGTTTTTATTCAAATGATAGAAAACTTTCCTTATTAATGCATTCCATAGGATATGAGGGTCAACAGATTTTTTAAACTTTACCTCCTCTAGCTAATGAAGGGAGTGGCGACAGTGAAAACGAACTAGAGAATGTGTTGCACAAATTGGACTTGCATTTTAGCCCCAAAACAAGCACCATATTAGAGCGATATAATTTTGTGGTCCGTCTACAAGACCAGGGAGAGAGCATTGAGGAGTGACGGCCCTACAACACTTAGCACTGTCATGCACATTTGTGGATTTGTTTGATGAACACATACACAATCAATTTATGATCCACTGCAATTGCAATAAAATCAGAATGAACTAGGGTTAAAAGACGAACCCACATTGAATGAAGTATTGGATATAGCCAAGAAGGTTGAACATTCATTAGCATGCGTTGTAAAACTGTCGGAAAAGGAGAGCCCTGAAGTTCAAGTGCTGAATGTAGGAGACGGAAAGCAAAAGAAGAAAACAAAGGAGAAACCCAGGGAGAAAGGATCCAGTGATGCCAAGAACAATAGGAGAGAGAAGAGAAGAGAAGAACGCTTATGCTTCCGGTGTACTACCAATTCTCTTTTTGCTGGATCCATGGCATGCCCTGGAAGAAGGGTTACGTGTGTAAAATGCAAAAGACGTGGCCATTTTGCAAAGTTGCAAGAACCTCCAGTTTAAATTTAAAAAAAAGTGTTATGTGAATGAAGAAAGAGGGCATAGATCTTCCGAGGAAGAAGAAGGGTGCCATGTGGAAAATCTTACTGTTAATACTATCAATATGGTCCAGGGTGTGGATGAAGAGAAGTGTGAGCACACATATGCGAGTGTGAATGAAAAGGGAGATTAATGATGGCGGATTCAGGTTAAAAAATATCACTCTATTCTAGATTCGAGGTTTTTGAGCAAGACATGGAAGACGATGTTCGGAATTTGTTGGAACCTGATGTTAATCCTGGTGGGTATAACCAGGATAAGATAGAGCTTCTTGGTTACTTTGAAGCTAAGTTTGAGTACAAAGGGAGATGTGGAAAAGGGAAAGTGTATGTAACCAAGAAAAGGTTGACGCTATTGGGATGGCGCGATCAGAAAAAGCTCATACGGTTGGATCCCAATACAGACAACCAGGTTCTTCATGTGGGGGTCCACAGTGAGAAAAACATTCAGAAATGTGTTGAAGGGAGTGGGGAAAGTGAGTGGCATGCAACATAAAATTGTGTTAAAGAAAGGGAGTATGCCTGTTTCTGCAAAATTACAACCTGTTCCTTTGGCACCAAGTGAAGGTGAAAAAAATAGTTAAACCATTATTTATTTAAATTTGTATAGCGTGCAAGCAGCCCAGGGGCATTGAGGCGCTGTCTGGGCATCATTGAAATGGCAGGTGGCATTGAGTGGATATCCCATTTGGTGGTTGTAATCGGGTGAGCAGCGATTATGTGTAGATCTACATGAATTGAATAGGTGTGTTATGATAGAGCACCACCCATTCCCCAACATGGGAGAAATGCTGGCTGTGTAAGGCCAAGGGCGCATATTTTCTAAATTGGACATGGCTCCGGCCTATCAGGTTGAGCTTGAAGAAAGGTGTAGGAAGTTGACCGCATTCTTAACACATGAGGGAGTATTCCAATTTCGAAGGATGCCTTTTAAGTTGATTTCTGCATCCTCTGTATTCCAGAAAATAAGGGATAAGCTTTTCAAAGAGGTGAAAGGAGCGTTTTGTTTCCAGGATGACATGTTGGTGTGTGGTGAGTTGAAATAACATAACAAAACGTTAGACAAAGTACCTGGCATTCTGGAAAAAAAGGGACTAAGATTGAGGGAGGAGAAATGTACTTTTAAAGTAGATAAGGTGGAATATCTGGGGCACAAAGTATCGGTAAATGGCATAAAACCAAATAAATAGTATGGTGTGTGCCAAAGGAGGGGGAAAGGCCGAAATCGAAAGGATAATAGTGTTCATTCCTAGGGATGATCGAATGCCATCAGAAATGTGTGAGGGATTATGCTGACAAAGTGGTTGAAATGTTAAAATTGCTAAAGAAGGGTGAGGAGTTTGTTTGGAATGGAAGGTGTGAGGAGGGGTTTAATACCATAAAGGAAGAAATTGATTTGGCCTGGCCTTTGGGGGTTTTAATACACATAGAATGAGTATTGGTACTATTGATGCCAGTGACAATGGCATTGGCGTCGTTTTATCCCAGGAGAGAAATAACAAGATTATTGCCCATGCTTCAAGAGGCTTGAGGGGAGCAGAAAAGAACTATTCAGTTCTTGAGACATTTTTTTTTTATTTATTTGTTCATGGTTTACAAGAAGCCTTTACAAATTACACAAAGCAAATAATACCTTTCAATGTAATATATTATACAGTAAACTTTAAAAAAAAGAAAATTCCACTTTTCACATGAAATATTTCTAAATGAGTATAATATTTAAAACCTATATACAACATAAATAGAAGAGAAAACAAACACCATAAATTACAAAAAAAATTACTTAAGTAAAAATTAGTGCTTCCTGCTTAATATAGCCTATTTGCCTTCTATATACTAACAGCGTTACCCATGATAGGGAGTCTAGCATTGACGTGCACTATCTGCGCTACCAGTAACACAAGTACCCGCATTAGCATGCTGTAATTTCCATTTCCAACAACATGTATGCTCTGTGATTGTCTTAGTAATATACATCCTAGTGCTACATTTCTTCCAATCCCAGATTGAGTCTTTGTTCTAATTACAGTTGTACTGTCACATAAGCAACATAGTCAAAAACCATATTCATATTAGTGATTCTGCTTGTCTTTAACATTTGGAACAAAGTCCACCAAGACATTACAGTGACGAATTCAACTGGAATATAAGTAGATTCAAATTAACTTAGAATGAAGTCTTCTACCCCATGTTTGAACATAAGAACTTCCATTCATACAGGTGACAAAAGATTTAATCGGAATCAATTATTGTTAACAAGCGCCCCAATGAAAGTACAAAAGATTTCTGTACCCCCATGCACCTGAACCACAAGAATTCCCTTCTAGAGTCGTGTTTCCTATATTGCTTTCACCCAGATAACAAATTCTCAAGGTTTCATAGCCTGTACAGTAAATCACTAGGTGCTTAATAGTTTCCAGTTGTTGCAGATTTTGTCACAACACGCAAGTTTCTGTGGTGGGTCTGAGTTTTTATTATAATGATTTGTGCCAGTTTAACCGTGAAGACACATCAGATAGGTGGCATCCTAAATAACTTAGTTCTGGCATCCTTTCTTTCCTTTCTAGTTCTGGCATCCTTTCTATTCCTAACTCCTACATCCTTTCCAGTTGTAGGAGTTAATCTTCTTCCTGCCAGTGAACACTACGATTTTGGATTTAGCAACGTTAGCCCGCAGATTGTGAGCAGAGGCAAATGTGGAAAATGCATGCAATTTATTTTGTAACCCATAAGGCGCCCTGTCGAATAAAATGATGTCATCCGCGAAAGCAAGCCAATTTAATCGCAGATGACCTATCTTTATCAGAAAAGTGATTAGATGTTGCTAAACGGAATCGATGTCACAGAGGTACAAATTAACAAGTGTGGAAGCAAGGTTACACCCTTGCTTCACCCCTGTATGTGTCGGAATTTCATCTGCGAGTGCCCCCTCCTGATTAATCCGAACTCTGTAACATGGGTCCATATGTAGCATGGCAATTGTTTGGATGATCAATGTGGCAAATCCTAAACTAATCATGTTGGATCACAGTAGATTACGAATAACGCAATCACATGCGATACTTCGATCCAACAAGGCCATGAAAACTGTGCCTCCATATGTTTTCTTAGAGGCTTCCAGAACGTGTGATAAGACTGTTGCATTCAGGGCGGTACCCATATGTTTCCAAAAGCCTGTTCGGAATTGGGATCAAGAGTCATGTTTACGAATGAATTCCTCGAATTGATTTAGCCATAAGATGCTAAATACTTTGTACGATGCATCCATCAGAGCTATCGGACGATAATTCTTTGGTTCTGAAGGGTTTCCCTTTTTATAAAATGGGTACAATTAGTGAAGTTCGCCATGACCATGGAATGCTGTTGGTATTTAGAATGTTCTCAAATTTTATCTTGAGAATACCTGCCCAGAATAATACATCCTTTTTAATCACACAAGCTGGGATGCTGTCAGGTCCTGATGCTTTCAAAAAATTTAATTTACTTATTACACATGTGATATCATCTATTGACCATTGAATTGAAGGCAAATATGTTAGTTTGACCTTTCGAAAAGTAATGAAAGTATCCAGCTGGAAGTTGAAAAGCTTGTGTAACATGCCTTGACCATGTTTTAGCTGAAATAGAAGCATTCATGTTATCAGAGTTCTTGGATGTTTTTTCTCTAATTATGTTCCATATGGACTTTACATCATGTTTACACAAATGATTTACCATGGCCTGATTATCGGCTATATGAAGATTATATTTCAAAATCTTATAAGCGTTCTTATAGGTTTGAAGGAGTCGCTTTTTAGAGGTCACGTACTGCTGAGAAGAAGATTGTTGTCGAACAAGGTTTCTTAGTTCTTTATTTTTTTGTCGCTTTAATTGGGCAACTTCCCAGTGATATTTATGTAGATGTTTATGAGTATTTATTTTTATTGTTGGTCCTAATAGCACAAGTTGTTTGCGAACAATGATTATTATGGTCTTCAAAACATTTAATGTCCTTCACCGTATATAACATCTTTTCATTGAACTTCACAGTCTCTCAAAGATTTGAACCCAAACTACTGCATAATTTCTTATTCCACTGAACAAAAGACAAGTGGACGCTCTATTTCCACTAGACTAAGTTCTGAAACATTAGAAAGATATTTACATGATTCAACTATCTCAAATGAAATGACCCGATGGTCACTATAACCAACTTCAGTATTCTCACAAGTTCCACAGCTGTCAACCAGATTGGCTGATATATAAAAGAAATCTATGATTGATTGATTGATCCCTTTGCCACGTATATACTGGAGTGCCATGGTCATGTTCAAACACAAAGATTCCACGATGCAAGATACTGATTCCAGCAATGTCCTGTGCTGGTGGAATTATAATCAGCATTTGATTTTTGTTGAATATCAAAGTTCTTGTATAGACTAGAACAATTAGACTTAAAATCCCCTCCCAAAATGATTTTATAGTGGATATTGCGCATCAGGGAATTATCAAGCATCAAATCAAGAAGATCAAAGATAATATTTATAGACATTTTTAGAGGGTTCCACTATAAACATCAGAAAAAAAGGCAATAGATTCATAACCCTTGGGCAACAATTCGACGGCTAACAGCGCGTCAGAAGAATGAATCAGAAAGGAACATTCAAGTTATTGTTAATTAGGATTGCAAGGCCGCCATTGGGGCGTCCTAGACCTGGTTTTCTAGCAGGGGATGAGAATGATGTATACCCATTAATACAAAGATGATGCGTATACATTGATTCATGCAGAAAGAATATGGATGAGGTATCAGATAGGGATTGTGACTTAAGGCATATTAAAGCCACACACATTCCATGAATGGAAAATAAGATTGGTATAGCTAAGAATTGCCTTTCGACTTCTCTAAAGTCTGTATTGTTTTTAAAAGATTTTCTATCCAAGACCAGTCTTTGATGTTTGACGCAATGGCCGGGACTTGCGAGATGAGATCAGATTGTGTAATTGGAGTAGGAATGTTGCCTGCTCGAGTTCCCGGATTAATTTCAGCACGTGGCCGTTGGTATTCAATAAAAGGTTGAGCATGCTTGTCTTCACTGAAGAGGACCATGCAGATACCAAACAGTTGAAGATCACCTCGATGTTCCCAGATTTGTTTTAATATGATTGGTGAATTAACTTGACATATCATTCTTTGAATATTGTTGTGCGCAAGCGTCACACAGTTTAGATCACCAGAATTGAGAATTCTCAACATGGGAATCTGATTGGAAACTTTAAAAATAAAAAAGCGATTGAGACATGATTCACCATTAATTTCCAGATCACCAATCCACCCCATGATTTTAGATGTGTTAGCAGTGAGTGCCGGATTAGCAGGAATGCTTGAGTGCTCCTCCTCAACAGGTGTCTTTAGTTTTGAGGGATTGCACTCCATTTGAGAGTTTGCTTCTTGTGTTACCTGCAGTATTCGTGGTTCATGTCGTGGTTTAGATACCACCTCAGGAATCACCTCATCTGCACTTAGAGTTGTAGGAGGGACGCCTGTAATATGCGATGTAGCGATTCGTTGACTAGATTTTATAGCAATTACAGGGTAAAAATGTGAGAGCTGGTTTGCTTAGGGTCACCATTATTTAAAGTAGATTGAGAAGGTACAGCAACCAAATCTTCTGATCGAGAGGTGCCAGCCTTTTCAGATAGGGAACTAGTTGGGGCACCCTTTAATAGCGGATTCAGCTTTTTTTGATTT
This sequence comes from Ambystoma mexicanum, assembly GCF_040938575.1. Taxonomy (NCBI): domain Eukaryota; kingdom Metazoa; phylum Chordata; class Amphibia; order Caudata; family Ambystomatidae; genus Ambystoma; species Ambystoma mexicanum. The sequence continues at coordinate 759,181,357 of NC_090930.1, forward strand.
TTGGCTTCTTTTTAAAAGAGCGGTTATGAATCGATGGGGGTTGAACTCAGTCTTCCTGCACCTGCATTAGTGTTTTACACTTCTCATCCAGTTGATGCAAGTCTACATTTTCTTCATCCAAGGTCCCATTGGATATCATTTTTACATTCGAATTATGACCATGAATTTTTGTATGAGGTTAATTCTTTTGTTTTTTCATCTGGTCTGTACTTTTTTGCCATTGATTATGTCTTATTAGCACGCAGTTGCATCCTTTGGTATTTGCGCGACATAAATTGAAGAATTGCATTAGAATTCCCAGGCATCATCTCCACGACCTCCTGTCTCGCGTTTGGATGCAACTGCTTCACTCTCCATCAGTTCTGTGAGTGGAGATGGACTATTTGGATCAGAACAATTCAGTCCTCCCTCAAATAGCAAGTTTAAATTAGAAGAGTCTTCACTGCCCTAATTGCTAAGAGAGTGAAATAGTTGCTGGAACATTATTTTGCCATTCCAAAATGTTCTTGCCATTGCTATCTTGACATCTGTCTGAGGTTGCGGGGGCAAATGGCATCAGACAATGACCCAACATTACCTAACACGTCTGCGTATAAGGGTTTACATGCATGGCTCAAAGCCATACACTCCTCCAATTGAGTCATCGTATTACAGGTGTACAAAGATTTTGTGTGGGAAAACACAGAAGCAGTAGCCACATGAAGAGTGTCAAATTTTTTTCAGAATGTACTGTTCTATATTTTTCATATGCACTGATAAATCCCTCCAACTTACATAATTTGTTTCATATTTCAAAACTACTTTTTTTTCATACAGTCTATTTCGCAATGAGTTAAATTGTGCCCCTTGTCCAACAGATTTAGTATTCTTGTTAGGAGCAGGATTGAGTAGGACTCCGCCAAATCAGAATCTTGAAACAATTGTTTGGATGCAGGCGATGCATTGGCAAAAGGACAGATTTTGAAGGAACTTTTGGGTTGATATCACTTAGAACCCCCGCGACCTGATTAAATGCAAAAATGTGCACTGTCGCATTGGTGTGCCATAGAACTGAGACTTCCTCAACTCCGTTTGTTTAATTAGGAAACCAGGCTGCTGTGGTCACACCTTATTACTGCGGCAGAACATTTTTTTTTATGCTGGAGACTAAGTCCAACTGCTGTTGTGTGATAAGAAAGTTTAATTGATCTGCCCTATGGATTACACGTGTTTCGGCAAGGTGCCTTTCTCAAATCAGGGCTTATCCAACTTTATTTCTCTTGATCATTACTGGAAGTGTAATAACGGGGATCAATCCCAACTGCAAATATCATTGCAGCGCCCCGCGTTCAAGCAGGGGCGCAAAAGGAAAAGGGTAAACCGCTGGTAACCCCAAGCCTTTCGCCACAGCACAATTTGTTCATGTGGGCAACCTACAGATTTGGTCCTAGGGTGTCGAAGCCAGCAAGGAAAACAGGGAACCCCACACATTTTCCAAAAGAGGATACCTGTGAGAACCCACACATGGCCAAATTGGAGGGGCGGCCCATCTCATGTAGCCCTCCCCAGGGGCAGATAATGGGGGGGGCTGTCCTGCACTCCTCCCTGGGCTCAGGCGTCCGTTCCTAGGAGCAGATATCTGGTCCCAGGGAGGGCTACATGACATGGCACCCACTCCATTGCGGCTGAGGGTTTAGGGGGTCAATGCCCCATCCCATTAGAAATTTCCCAGACCCTTTGGGGTGCCCCACAGCCCGCCTAAAAAGCGTTCCACCATTTTCCATTATTTTCTTTGTTTACGAAACTTGCCTTGGTGCAGAGGGGCACATTGGTGTGCCAATCTGGCCCCGGGGTGCCCAAACCTTACTGCCCCACCCACTGGGGGGCCTGTCCCACATTTTTGGGGGCCCTCTCCCCCCTCACCCCAAATGGGTGGCAGGGGCACCTCATGCAGGCCTCCCTGGGCCTCCTACAAACGGCTGTGTGAGGTACACCCCCCTCCATTTGAAGTGGGGGTGAGAGGGACCCCAAGAATGATGGATCAGGCCCCCCAATGCATGGGGCAGTAGGGTTTGGGCAACCTGGGGGCAGATTGGCACACTAATGTGCCCATCTGCGCCAAGCGAAGTTGGGTAAACAAAGAAAATAATACAAAATCGTAGGGTGCTTTTTAGGGGGGGCTGAGGGCCACCCTAAATTGGCAGTGAATGTTATACTGCAATGGGGGGTGGCACTCACCCACCCCCACCCCAAATGGAGGGCCCCACCTCATGCAACCCTCCCTGGGGGCAGATATCTGCTCCTAGGAAGGGGCATCTGACCCCAGGGAGGGATGCATGAGGTGCCCCCCCCCCTCTTGACTCCAGGGAGGGATGCATGAGGTGGGGCCCTCCATTTGGGGTGGGGGGGGAGAGGGCCACCCCCGTTACAGTAGAACATTTGCCAGCAATGTAACGTGCCCCTCAGCCCCCCCCCTAAAAAGCAGCCTACGATTTTGTATTTTCTTTGTTTACCCAACTTCGCTTGGCGCAGATGGCCACATTAGTGTGCCAGTCTGCCCCCACGGTGCCCAAACCCTACTGCCCATCTATTGGGGGGCCTGTCCCACCATTTGTGGTGGCCCTCTCCTCACCCCAAACAGAGGGGGGGGCACATCATGCAGCCCTTACTAGGAGGCTCAGGCATTGCTGGTCACGGATCAGCACTCTGCGTTGATCCGTGACCAGCAATGCCTCATGCAGAAGGGGGAGAACCTCCCCTTTCCAAGGACACCCCTTTTTGCCATATCCCTGGTGGTCTAGTGGGCCCCAGGGCCCCAAACCCCCTCCCCTCGATTTTTTTTTCTTTTCACCCCTGGGGGCAGTGATCATCTGCCCCCAGGGGTCTCTGGCGCTGTGGCCCCATGCTTTGGGGCCACGGTGGGAAGGGGGCTGCTTACCTAGTAAGCAGCCCCCCCCCCGCGTCAAACGGATCTGCATTGATTCGGTGACATTGCTGCCCACGGATCGCACAAAACAGAGTGCCTGAAAGGACGAGCTATCTCGTCCTTGGCAACAGGGAGGTAATCCCAAGGACGAGATAGCTCGTCCTTGGCACTAAAGAGGTTAATCCTAAATTGGTCCTGTTCCCCCAAAGGGGGGATTGCAGAGGTTGCGCAGCGTGAAGCGTAAGCAACCCCATTGCCGAGCGCTCGCAGCGAGAAGTGTGCAGCAGACCGTGCCTGAAGGCTGGTTACTCCAGGGGGTCGTGGTGAGCCAAAGGCAGCTAGAAGCAATGTGCCTGGTCGAGAACATTTCATAGTAGAAGTGCCTGTGACAGAGGCCTAGAATCTGATGAGTGTTTACACACATTCCCAAACCTTCAGGCATCGCAGGCAGGAAACTAATCGGTTGCTCTTCACTGGCGAAGGAGTGAAACTGACTGAAGCTAACCGGAGCTTGTCAATCTGAGGGGGAAGAGGAGAGTTTAGTCTAGGGCTACTTGAGGTCCCATTGGTGGGGACCCAAAACACACCTAACAAGGGTGTTAGGCTACAACATTTAGGTTCTTCTTGCCTAGGGAAAGGGGAATCAAAAAGTAACTGAGGATTCCCAGTATGACGACAGGGAATATTCACAGCATGTGAATCTATGAAAGATCCAATGCTTTAGAAGAAAGTTTTCAAACATTATAAACAGCAGTAACAACGTTAATGACGGTTGCGTGTGCATTGAAGTGACTCTAGCACGAAGACCAAGCCTAAGCGAAACCGCAATAACATTTTATCCTGTGAAACAAAGTGTTAAACCTAAATATTGTGTATCCAAGAGAACGAACAAGCATTACCTTAAGCCCATACCTAAACAAGCATTGCCCTCAGCCAAACAAGGTTAAAAAAAGGGTTTCTGTGGAATTAACAGCTGATAGTAGAAGAAAAGGGGCGAACATAATATCGCTGACGGTAAAGCTTGTAAAGGAATGACTGATGTAAAAGAATCAACAGTTAGTCCTGAATTCACATTGCAGAAACCAATAGAGGTTTTTGAATTGAAAGCACTGAGATAGTGGCATAACAAAAAAGACACGAGTGGTTTAAGAACAGTCCTAGAAGAAAGCTGGGGTTAAGAAGAGGAGGAAACATTGCCTGTCTGACAGAATTAAAAGGTCATTGGTATAAATCTCGTCTTTGCTGCAGAATTGTGAAGAGCTGTTTAAAAACAATGAAGTAGCAAAGCCTAGAAGGATCAATGGGCCTGAGATTTCAGAAGCAGTACAACTGAAGCACTGTGAAACTACATGCTCCATCATTACAGGAGTTAGGTCTGGCAGGTGAGTGGACCTGGACAAAAAGTAATGGACCTAGATATAAATGAGGCTAGTGAAAATACTTTTACAATTACAAAAACATTTTTGCAATAGAAAAATATATTTTTAATTTCACATATATTTTTGAGGTTTTTAACTCGGAATGTATTTACAGAAAAGAAAATTCACAAACTCTGACATCCCACTTGCTTCTTTCATACTTTCACTCATACACAAAATATACAGTATATTTTTCTCCTTCACAAAATAGTGAAACCAAAGTCATCACAATTTAAGACAATCCTGTCTGTATCAGTATTGTTCTTCCTGTATCTTAATACATATTAGATGTTCACAGAGTAGTTATAATTACTTTCTCTTTAGATCTACATATGTTTCGGTTGATCTTAGACCCCACTGGGACCGCTATTTCTCTGACCTTCTTCAGGATCTAGGAACCCCTCATCCAGGTTCCCAGTTTAACTGAAAGAGTGATGTCTTCTGTGATATACTTCTAAAATAAATAGACAAAAAACCTATTAAACACTAGCCTCTTCATTTCTCACGTCACAATTAACTGGTGTATCTCTCTCTCTCTCTGAGGATATTCATCTCCACTCACCTCTAACCAAGATAGTGTCAGTGGTAGTGTTGATGCCGGAAATAATCCTCCAGATTGCTGAATTAAATTACAGGCACCTAGAAATGTTCAGTAGAAGGGATATATCAGTATCCCTTCTTCATCTTTTATTTATACATATGTATATCTACCCAGAGATTATACACTTACATGTATCTTCTAATGATATGGGGCCACCGAGGTCATCTCCCTCGAGGGGACTGGTGCTGATTTTGATTCTAGTGGACCATTCACACTAGATCTGTACCATCCACTGTCACTGCAAAAAGGAAAGTAGAGGGCACCCATCAGTCTCATGCCACTCTTTGCCCCACAGTTACAGAACAAGAACACATCTGTCAATCACATGTTCCATTCACCCCATTTCCTGTAATTGGGGAGTCTTAACGCTATGTTCAATTTTCTCCATCAGTGCACTAAAGGGAAATTGCAAACACAGGTTTTAGACCCATGGCTTTACACTATACTCGCCATGTATACAGTTACACATATCCGCTCACTGTGGTTTCTCCTGGGCACATAACCTGGTGTTTCTGTGCTAATCATGCCCTAGTTTGATCACTTCCTCACTAATACAGCACTTCTCATTGAATTGCCCTACTACGTGCCTCGCATATCCTAATATGCATCATCTGTGGCCAGATCCACTTTCAACTCATGCGTTACCTAATATAGGAGGCGCCTGCCTCCTCATCAATTTAATGCCTCGGAGGCCCCTATAATTACAGTGCACACTCCAGACGTTCAATCGATAATATAGCACTCCACACGGAGTTGCCTAGTGACATGGAGCATGTTCGCCTCTATTCGTATATTAAGAAGTGTAGGGTCCCGGCCCATGTGTTTCAAATTCGGGCGGAACGCTTACCTCCTAGTTTCTCAAGTTTTTCGTTTGCAGTTATTCCATTTCGGCATCAACCATGTTCGTGTCCGTTGTCGGATTGTCCGCACTTGAACTGCAGCGGGCGTGGCTTCCCTTACTATATCAGTCATAGAAAGAGGACTGGATGTTAATGCGGCCATGGGGAAACATCCTCAGTGAGTCATAGAAAAAGGACTCAACCTGATGTGGCGTAACTATGATGGAGCAAGTCCATACGGTGGGCGCAGCCGAACTATAGTGGCTTTTCCAGGAACCGATGCTAAGGGGTCACAGGCTTATTTTCTCCTTCTCCGATGACCATTATAAAAAGCTTCTGGATACGCCAGCTTTATTTGAGGGTTCAAAAACAAATGATCTAATTGCTGAGGTTACAAATGAATTGAACAAATTAACAAAAAAAGAAGAAATTGATACGGCTACAACTCCGTGGGAGTTTTATGCTGGAATATCTCATGAGGGGGATAATACCCGAAGGCCTCCAGGTGAGAGTTATACCAAGAATTTTCACTGATAACCCACGCTTCCTAAAGAACTTTAGCGCGGTGTGTAACAAGTGCTCGAGGGACCTCATTATTCTAATTATAGAAACGGCCGAACAGGAAGAAGCGAAAACACAAAGTGAAGAGATTGATCGCCTTGAAAAAAGCTTCACAGAAAGTGATGTAATCCAAGATGCAAAAAAACAACTAGAGAAATTGGAAGAGGAATTAAATGAATTTAAACAACTGAATCTAGACCGAAAAATCAATAAATTAAAGAAAGATTTGAACCTATTTAAAGAAGAAATAACATACCCCTTCTTATGGGAAGGGTTCTATGAAGAGACAACTATTGGGTCGCAATATAGGAGACCGAATAGAGTTGTGACCTTCTCAAACTCCTCGCGGTCATCCAGTAGCTCACATGATCCAAGTGTGGTACAACCAAGCACACGCTCTGGGATTTTGAGAGGTCAACAAACTAGTTTTTTTCCACGGTGTGGTCAAAGAGGCCGACCCAGACGGAGGGAGCAGCAATTCGGCTCAGGGGTCAGAACACGCCAGTGGCATCACAACCAGTAGAGGGAGATAAAATGCCAGTTTTCAATCTATCTTCAGTAACTCTCACAGGGGCAGAACAAGAACTCTTAGCCAAAGGGCTATCTTTCGTGCATGTGGCAAAAGCCGATGGCTTTACAAGTGAAATGGAGCTTCAGAGATTTTTCAGGAATGTGAGGTTAAAACATTATTTTGAAATATACCTCCCCAGTCAAAATAAAAAGAATGTGATAAGTACTAATGAAACAGACACCGAATATTACAAGGCTAAAAAACAAATCCCAGTTCACACCATCGGCCTGTGTGTGTCCACCAGAAAGTCTAACATTCGAGAACAGAGTGATCAAACGGACACAGGAAGCATTGAAAAAACAATCATGATAATTTGAGGAGAGATGAGAGAGATAGTCTAAAAAACTTGTGTGGCAACGATACCCTAACCATCAAACCAGCCGATAAGGGTGGCGGCATTGTTCTAATGGACACCACTAAATATGACGAGGAATGTCTTAGACTCCTGTGGGATGAGAACTTGTATAAAAAAAACTGGACTATGACCCCACGGAGAGACTCCAAATGGAAATATTGAATTTGATGAAACATACAGTAGAACGGGAATGGATTTGCAAGGAGGAGCAGGCCTTCTTACCCAAAAGTCATCGTACGAGAGCCGACTTCTATATCTTGCCTAAAATGCATAAGAATCCATTATGTCCACCAGGGAGACAGATAGTGTCAGCTATCGACTCGCTTTTGGAGCCTCTGTCAATCTACTCAGAGTTCTTTCTGAAACCATATGTTACAGGTATGCCAGAAAGATACCACCAGCATGATTAACATCCTGAAAAGATATAGTGATTGAAAAGACATCCTAGTAACTATGGATGTTGAATCCCTGTATATGTCAATTCCCCAGAGAGAATGCCTGGAAGCATTAGGGATGATACTTGGCAAGAGAAACGCTACACAAACCCCCAACAAGTTTCATTCAAGAATGTGCTAGATTAGCAATGAATGAAAACTTTTTCCTATACAAACGACAACTGTATAAGCAATTGAGAGGGGTAAGTATGGGGCCCACATTCGCTCCGGATGTGGCCAACCTATACATGGGTAATTTTGAGAAGTTCATATCAGGCTGGGACAACAGCCTGAGAAAAGAAGAACTGAACGGGAAGATAGTGGTATGGAAACAATTCATCGACAACGTCTTCCTCGTTTGGAGAGGGTCTGATGAATCATTGACCAATTTCTTTGAATGGATAAACACCTGTGATTCCAACATTAAATTCACCATGGAGAGAGACCATCTACAGGTTAGTTTCTTGGACCTTGTGATTAAAAAGAATGACCTAGTATTAGAAACGACACTCTTCCGGAAAAAGTCTTCTAAGAACAGTCTTCTACATTTCTCGAGTTTCCACCCCAATGGTCCGAAACAAAATCCGAATATGGGCAATTTTTGCGGATTCAGTGAAATTGTAGTTTGAATGAGGACTTTAAATACCATGCAAGTTCCTTAAAAGAGAGATTGATTGACAGAGGTTATCCAAAGAGGTTGGTCCAACAGCAATGCAAAAGGGCAGCGAACACTCATCGTGAAATCTGCCTTACACCAAGGACTCAACCTGACAATGATAGACTGGTGTGCGTATCTACCTTTTCACCGATCAGAAACATATTGAAAAAGAGTATCAATAAAAATTGGCACCTGGTAAAACAGGTGGGCACTTTAGCTAAAAACCCGCTATTTGCCTTTAAACAGAGTGCGAACTTAAGACAGAAGCTGGTCCACACATACAACGAAGGAAACAGAACAGAACAAACCATACGAAATAAATGGGGTTTGGAGCCCATTGTGGGCCACTATAAGTGTGGCAACTCTGTGGCATGCCAATTAATAGAGACATGGAAAACATTTGAATGGGGTGAAACTAAGTGGAAAATGATAGAACATACCAACTGTCTGATGAAAAATGTGGTATACATAATTGTATGCCTCTGTAATAAAATCTATGTGGGCAAGACAACCCGCCAGATACGTCAACGCATATCGAAACACCGTTCCTGTACATGTTGCGGACAAACCCCTGGTGGAACACTATCATCTAAAAAGGACACACTGACAGAGATATAAGGTGGTTTGTGTTGCAAACATTTAAGTTACCAATGAGAGGTGGTGATATGTCAACTATACTTCACCACACAGAAAGGAGATGGATCTACACCCTTAATAGTGTAAAGCAGGGATTGAATGCGTCAATTGAATGGAGTAAGTTGATACATACTTAATTACTGACATATGTTCTGTACAAAACACCTGGGTGAGATGTTTCTGCCCCTATTCGTGAAAATGACATTCCTTGACCTCTGTTGATACACAGAAGCAGCCACCCCTATATATACTTTTTCAATCATTTTTTTCACTCCTATTTCCTTAATTCATTTGTAAAAATTCTTTAATTCCTTGTTTTAAAAAACAAGTTTGCTGTATTTTATTTTTTGTAATTTTTTCTGAAATATATCCCATCTAAAAATAAAACTTTTCATTGTTTCAAATTGTTGTTTTAGGTGCAGAGGTTTTATTTTTATTTATGTTCAAACCATGCTTTATCACATATAGGGAAGGCATTCAGCGCTGCATAAACCCGTGACCCCTTAGCATCGGGTCCTGGAAAAGCTGCTATAGTTCGGCTGCGCCCACCATGTGGACTTTCTCCATCATAGTTACGCCACATCAGGTTGAGTCCTTTTTCTATGACTCACTGAGGATGTTTCCCCATGGCCGCATTAACAGCCAGTCTTCTTTCTATGACTGATCTAGTAAGGCAAGCCATGACCGCTGCAGTTCGAGTACTGACAATCCGACAACGAACACGGTGGATGCTGAAATGGAATAACTGCAAAAAACTTGAGAAAAACTAGGAGGTAAGCGTTCTGCCCGAATTTGAAACACATGGGCCGGGACCCTACACTTCTTAATATACAAATAGAGGCGAAACTGCTGCATGTCACCAGGAAACTCCGTGTGGAGTGCTATATTATTGATTGAACATCTGGAGTGTGCACTGTGATTATAGGGGCCTCAGAGGCATTAAAGTGATGAGGAAGCAGGCGCATCCTATATTAGGTAATGCATGAGTTGAAAGTGGATCTGGCCACAGATGATACATATTAGGATATGCGAGGCACGTAGTAGGGCAATTCAATGAGGAGTGCTGTATTTGTGAGGAGGTGATGAAACTAGGGCGTGATGAGCACAGAAACACCGGGTTATGTGCCCAGGAGAAACCAGAGTGAGCGGATATATGTTTAACTGTATACATGGCGAGTATAGTATAAAGCCATGGGTCCAAAACTCGTGTTTGCAATTTCCCTTTAGTGCACCAATGGAGAAAATCGAACGTGGCATTAAGACTCCCCAAATACAGGAAAGGGGGTGAATGGAACCTGTGATTGACAGATGTGTTCTTGTTCTGTAACTGTGGGGCAAAGAGTGGCATGAGACTGATGGGTGCCCTCTACTTTCCTTTTTGCAGTGACAGTGGATGGTACAGATCTAGTGTGAATGGTCCACTAGAATCACAATCAGCACCAATCCCCTCGAGGGAAGATGACCTCGGTGGCCCCATATCATTAGAAGATACATGTAAGTGTATTATCTCTGGGTAGATATACATATGTATAAATAAAAGATGAAGAAGGCATACCGATATATCCTTTCTATTGAACCTTTCTAGGTGCCTGTAATTTAATTCAGCAACCTGGAGGATCATTTCCGGCATCAACACTACCACTGACACTATTTTGGTTAGAGGTGAGTGGAGATTAATATCCTCAGAGAGAGAGATATACACCAGTTAATTGTGTCGTGAAAAATGAAGAGGCTAGTGTGTAATAGGTTGTTTTGTGTATTTATTTTAGAAGTATATCACAGAAGACATCACTCTTTCAGTTAAACTGGGAACCTAGATAAGGGGTTCCTAGATCCTGAAGAAGGTTGGAGAAATAGCGGTCCCAGTGGGGTCCAAGATCGACCGAAACATATGTAGATCTAAAGAGAAAATGAATTATAACTATTCTGTGAACATCTAATATGTATTAAGATACAGGAATCACAATACTGATACGGACAGGGTTGTCTTAAGTTCACATGTGATGACTTTGGTTTCACTATTTTGTGAAGGAGAAAAAGATACTGTATATTTTGTGTATGAGTTAAAGTATGAAAGAAGCGAGTGTGATGTGAAAGAGTTTGTGAATTTTTGTTCTGTAAATACGTTCCGAGTTAAGAACTTCAAAACTGTGTGTGAAAATAAAAATATATTTTTCTATAGCAAGAATATTTTTGTAATTGTAAATTTTTGTCTATATACTCTACCTGGAGGACCTATGGTATTTACAGGTACCCTTATATTTACCGCAGGTGAGTGGACCTGACAGGAAGTGGAAGTAGAGGACCGGGTGTGGACCACTCTGGTAGAAGTTGAACATACTGCAAAGTTTCTTTGTTTCATAGTGCTAAGAGGGACGCACGGTGAAGAGGGCCATTGGTGTTTATGGTGCTAAGAAAGAAACTCTGTGGCCTTTTTCAACCAGACGTCGTTGTTTACGTTTCATGGTGCTGAGAGCAAAGCACTGAAGAGGAACCAATTTCAACCCATTTGTATTCTGTCCAAGAATTCCTTTGGTATTGTTAAATGAACTTTGAACTACCTACATTTCCTGGAGAGAGGAATCCTTTCTATGTTGAACTGTGGAGTATTGGGAGTTTTTTCTTTAACACCTTGACTTTATCAAGAACTGTTTTGGAACTCTGTTTCAACCCAAATTTCCTAGCAGTTTTGTGTTCATACACAGAATTGACTTTGCCTTAATACCTGCGGAAGGGGAACTCGCTCAGGTTACAATTATAGACTTTGAAAATACTGTGAATATAAATACTGACATTGTGAACTGCCATATATTTTCTTGTTTATTTGCAAATGTGAGGGCCAGAAATGTTATGTTAGGATATTTCCCTTAGTTTATTTATTTATTTTATTTATTTCATTTGTAAAGCACACATACAACCCATAGGCATTGGGGCGCTGTTGCAGGCACAAAGTACTAGTCAAGCTAGTGTAATGCAGGCATAGTTACATACAAGTACAGGGTGACAAAGGTGTGACCCAAAGGCAATTATCAAAGGAATCATACAGAATCATACATGGGTATAAAGCAAGATGGCAATAATCCAACAGAACAGACTGTTGGGCGGTTGGACAGAAAGGTTCCTGGCAAAAGGCATGATGGGGGAATTCAGGTTTAGGTAAAAAGCCGAGTTTGTAATGCTTTACGGAAGATCCAGTAGGATTTATCTGCCCTCAGGGAGGTTGTGCCAGAGCTTGGCAGCAAGGTAAGGGAAGATGGAGCCTCTGGCTTTGCCTCTTTTCGCTTTGGGGACAATTAGCCTTTCTGTGTAGGGCAGTGTTGTCCAACTCCAGGCCTCGAGGTCCGGAAACTTTCTGGTTCTTCCAGATACCCCTAATTAGTATTCATAAGATGAATTTGCATATAATGATTTTGAATGTATGCACATTTCATCTCATGAATATTAAGGGAGGGGTATCCTGAACACCTGTCAGGATTCCAGCCCTCGAGGCCTGGAGTTGAACAACCCTGTGCCAGAGTGCATCTCTTCTAGCTCGCGAGATGTGCTCTCTTTTTGGGATTTTAAGGGCTGCTCGAAGGGCATTATTCTGGATTACTTAAAGTTTGAGTATGTTTCTGGAAGAGGTGCCATTGAGTAGGACTTTGCAATAATCAATCTTTGAGCCAATGATTTCATGGGCAATGGTTAGGCAGTTGATTTTAGAGAGGAAGGGTCTGGCTGCATTAAGGCACTTGGTAACGTAGCCAGAGAAGTACCCGTTAGAGTAGGGCAAGTTATGCGTTTGTATTACATTCTGAATTTAATAAAATGGCATTTGTTGATATAACACCTAAAGATTGACTGCCTCACATCTCGGACCCCTCACATGGCATAGAAATCAGCATCTTCCAAGTCTAGGAATGACCGGAAGTGTCCCTTGCAAAGATGGAAGAGGATTTTTTGAAAAGTAACCATCTAGAATGACTGGGAGCAGAGGAATTTGTTGAGGTATCTTAGTTCAACAATGTGTCTCCATTTGCTTTCCTTTTTTTTGACCAGCCAATAGTGCAAGTAGATGTTTTGATTTCGTTCCGAAAGAAGAACTGTATTCTACGTCAATTTTGGACCACAGCAACTGCACCTCCAATTGAATTGTTCTGGTTTGTCGGCAGGGGGAGTAATTGGCAGCCACTGGACAAATTCACAGGTGTGGCCGTGAGCCACTATCAAAAGCACCCCTTTGTAAAATGATATTTGCCTACAGTGATGTAAGAAAGGGCACAGGTGCCCCCACACGGGGGTTCCAAATTGGGAGGGTGGCATTGGACAGAAGTCAGACTTGTTCGTTGGGCTAGCTCTTGGGCTGAAAAAAGCCACCTGTGGGCACCTAGGCAGGATTGGTACCAAGCCTTGTATTGCTCGCCCGAGGCATGCGCAGCACCCCATCCCCCCGGTGAAAGACTGGGTGCGATATGATATGAAGATCCGAAGTATCTGCCGGACCATGAGAAACGGTGTTCAGTGCTAAGGAACTGAAAATAACTCCTTTTTTTTTTTACAGAGTACAGGCAGACCTGGTGGAGTCTGTGTTTGTCTTGATTACTTGCAAATTATCATCGACCTTTCCAAAAAACTTCTCCATCAAATGGCATGTCGAAAATCTTTCGCCCACAGGTCAAGTTTAAAAAGTGTGGCCTTTCTGCCAACCTTGGCAGTGCAGGACTGCACAGCTGCCCATCCGACGAAACCTGTGTTTGCAATATAGAAGCCTACAGAGCTGGTGTGGCTGGAGGCCAAATCTCCTTCTCAAAGCAAAGGAATTTTGTTTGTCATCAGGGCGGAAATTTGGGGATGGGGCCCATCAGAAACCAGAGTTCCCAATCATATTTTGCCATATATGGTGATGGCCAAAGAGTTGGCAGCATAAATGGTTGTGGCTGCTGTGGAGATTACCCCTTTACCAAACGTGTCAAGCTGCCTCCCTTCCTTGTCTGGAAGAACAACATAGGGCAACAAACAATTAGCGCACCTCTCACAACTGAGACAAATTATTCTGGGCTGGCCAGTGTGCTCCGGGCATTGTACAGTGCACTATATTTTTTATCTTATTGGTCCTTTGGTGGTGGTGCAGTGAAGGGATTTTTCAAGGATATTAGCCCATCTTCCCAAATATTGTCTATGTTTGGAATGTACACTACAATTTTCTGTGACCTTTTCACTCCAATGGTATAAGGAAACCTTCTTTCCTTTATTGCACTGGGAGGAAAATGAACATTTTCGCAGCCTTCGTCATGGTAGTATGAAATCATCTGTAGGCTAATTTCTTGGTGGAAGCTCTTCTTGCTCTTCATTAGCTGGCACTAGGTTACTGAATGTGCCAGTGGAAGGAATGAGCAGAGGCTTTAGCTGGACGTATGCCATCCGGGGAATCCGAGTACTAAGAGACATCAATAGGACGGTGTAAAGGTGGTTGTATGTCTGCAGGAGGCAGCCTTCGATGTCAGCAGGGCAAAGCTCAAGGCTGGGGTGGCAATTCTAGATGCTTGGTCCAGCCTTGAAGGAATAGTTGGAAATCTCGTCTGAAGTTTTGACACCAAAGTTCTCAAGGAGCAGGTTGTGATGGGACAGGGAGTTCCGTTGGATGTGGCGTGGCTTTCAAGAGCATTTGAGGAAGGGAAGGTTGTGCTGGATGCTCCTCCTCATTCTCAGAAAACACACCCTCCACGCCTTCCTAGTCCATGTCAATTGTGTGCTCGACGATATCCCCCAAAGGAAAATTGAAGTACGGAGCAAAAGATTGGATTGTGAAAACAGGCTGTTTTGGTCAATTAGGATTTCTGAGCAGTGAACCAACTGTCTGCTGGCACGTAAACAGGTGCATAAACAAAAACAATGGTAGATGGGGTGACCATAAGAAGAGGTCATTGACATGGACATTAGTGAAGACTTGAATGTGGTGGTTGTCGGCGTGGTAATGCCTTGCTCGTAAGGCAGTAGACACATGAGGAAGAGTTTGGCTCAAGGATGGAGCAATCAAACAATAACAAGGATTTTGTAAACAAGTGTCGACAAAGTGAACTGTTTGTGGGAAGAAGATGCAGGCTTCCCAGGCACAGAGCGTTTATCAGAACTCTTATAAAACCTGGTGGAATCATCCTTCACACCTTTTACCCTCTGGAAGCTACCTAATGAGACCTTGAGGTCCCATTAAGTAGCTTCCATGTAGCTACAATCACTTTTCAACCTCAAAATATAAGATATGTGGATGGATCCCAATGGTTTCTCTGGAGCAAGGCCTCAGTGCCTCCACCTAAAACAGGAGCTCCGCTGGGCATTGGTCTGTAACTAGGCGTTAAAGTCAGCCATTGAGGCATGTAACATAGCTCTTTCTGGAGGCCTGCTAGGAAGCGGTGAAGCACAGCTCCTCACTGAAGCAGAGTGCAAGCCCAGAGTGTCTTCATCAAGGAAGGTAGCCAGTCTTCTGAGCCACTATCTTTTCAAGTCTTATTGGAGAAAGACCAAATGGAGTAAGAATCGAGAATGTGGTCATCATAAAGGCAATAAAGACATTCCTGATGCCTGGCTTCACATACATTTTCTTAAGTCTGAAAGTACAGCAAGCTTTAAAAAGGCTCTTTCTGGGTTTGCCATCAGCCACGGTGAGGAGAAGACTTCACTGGACTCTACTCTGGAGGTCCACAGAGGTAACTTGCGCTCCTTTTAGGAAAGAACCTAATGGAGTGTAGACGTTTCCACACCCCACAATATTAAAGTGCTCATCTATAGCTTTCAACTGATGACAAAGTTGAAGGTGTGGTTTTAAGATTTTAGAGAAATGGTGTTTAAAGTGAAAAATTTGGAGAGAACTTCCAACTCGAACTGTGCGGTATAGAATCTGAAGATGGACTCCAGGGGTAGAGCTAGGAGAGGCACTGCCTATTGATTAAAAGGTAAATGACACTAAAACATTACTAAAGTGAGTGCAGTTTCTTTTATTTCTTTGTTACCAAGGATTCCCAACCTGACGATAGGAACTGTTCAACAGCAGGCAAACCTAACAGGGTTCAAAAATGCTGGGAGCGATTTAGCTCCTGCTTCAAGCCTAGAAGAACCTAGTTAGCTTGAAACAACCTGCTACACTGAGCTACGTTTGGCTCCACAGGCAAAATAGTCCCTTACAAACATGCACAAGTGACATTAACTTTGTTTGACAATGTAAATAAAGAATCTGCTACACATTTAACCATAATGGATCACATAAGCAAAAGGTGAAGTGTGCATCTCATGTGGAAGTTGGACTCTCAGTGCATTGTATGCTCGCTCCGGTTACCCTGCTGTAGCTCCTGCCTACTGAGTGATGCCCAACATCCAGGAGCTGGTTTTAGCTCCTGCTCCTCAAATCTTAATTTTCGAACCTAGACTATGAAAAATCCAAGGCTGGAGAATGCGCTGTTACTATTTTGGGCATGCATAAAACACACAAGTGTTTTTGCCAGATGAGCGTTTCTTCCACAGAAAGTAACCAGACAATTTTAGACTAAGTTATGTGTGCACAAATAAACACAGCAAGATACAACAGCTACTCCAGAGGTATGCCATAGAAAAATCAACAAGGCAAAAAATAGTATCTGTAAACAGAATAAAGGGGAATTACTTGGCATTTTATTTAAGAATACAGCACAAAAAGCAATAACAGCTGTGTTTGTTCTGGGATTGCAACCGAAAATACAGCAACAACTCAAGACTATTTGTGTAGGCTAGTAAATTAAACCATTAGTGGAACTAGTGACTGTTGCAAATCACTGTTGCTTGCCAAGATCAGAAAACAGAAGCAAAACATGGCATTACAGCTAAAGAGCTTCCAAATTACTTATATCAGATCCAAGCCAGAGGGAAATGTGCAAGGGAGAGAACAGGCCCACACCACAGTACTGCAAGCAATTATTGTACAGAAGAGGTTAATTGGAAGTTTCAATGCCCCAAAATGCAACAGCAAATTTAGCAGGCCCAGTTCTCCAATCCACCATTTCCCAACCTTTATTTACCTTTTCCACTACAAACCAAGGCACTAGCTGCTTCAAGGGATTAGGATGGCCTGTGAGAAACTAACTGTTGTGTATCCTTTAGATCATATTTAGCAAAACGGCCCCTTTGTTCAATGCGTAAAAGAAGGACAATCTGTAATTTCTCGTAGATACAAGTGCCAGTAGAACCTCTTCACGGTTTGAAGAATGTCCTACTGCTCAGCTTTACACTGCCTCTGTCAAAGCTGTTGGTATCTCTAATCAACCCTTTTTACTTTCTGTGACTAAACCTATATCTGTTTCACCAAGCAGCTAAATTTGCTTTTGTGAAGAGCTCCTTTTCACCCGTTTATTTGAAAGGGTGGTGTAAGGAAAGCATAGTGGCAATAGTAAGACATTCACAAGGGACTACAGTTCAAGTGTGTTTATTCAACTTTTACAAGGGTGTGTGATAAACGCTGATCTAAACCTAAATCTACAGATGGGACAAAGCTACGATCATCAAATATTAATGCAGTCCTACTTCAGTGTTGTCAAATAAAAAAGGGCCTATACTAAGAAACCTATTGCCAATCCTTACCATTAAGTTACAAATAACATGGGGTAATGTTCATGAAAAAGAAAGAAGTGTTCACAAAATATCTAAGGGTCCTCGGGCCGTTGGCCTCCCTACCCCATGTTTTCTGCACATGGCAAGGCAGGTCACTCGTTCGAAGCACAAACTCTGGTTTCTGCGGGACAAGGATACAGTTCCATTTTCCCAGTTCAGAACTTCTGTGTCCAAGTCTCTTTACTTCTCATAAGTCTCTCGACGGAGAGGGGCTGCTGTACCAGAAACACAAAATGTCCTCAATATTCAACTTGGGTGTTCACCCTTGATCCCCCACTTCCCGGGCTCAGACCCTTTCCATACAAGGTTCAATTAGTCTCCTTCAGCTGGGCTCGGACCAATTTGGATTTACTTTAAACTATTTAAGACTTTCGAATGTGCACAGGGTTTAGCTTAACCCGTTGCATGACCACTTCAATCTCAATATTTCTCTCACACTCAGCATCAGTTGGATACCTGACAGAGACTTTTGAGTGAGCACACACGTGGAGCTGGACCACTGTGTATGGTATATTTTTCTTCGAGTCACAAAGATCAACTGCTTCTTTTAGCTTTTAGCTGAATTTGCGTTGCTTATCCCAAACGCTTCACACACTGTTCTCTTTATACAATGTTGCCGCTTGCAACCTTGGTTCAAAACACAAGCTGATTTGGTATCAGTCCCTCCGACTCACCGGCTGGGCTTTCTTTTCGGACGCCGCTTTGTTGTAGGAGCCAAGGACCGTACCACAGCGACAACCGCTCTGGTCTTTGACGCGGGAGAGCCCCGGGTACCTACAACATACAGCACAGGTTTGATTATACTTAATTCCTGGTCTTCGGTTACTTTCCAAAGTTCCTGAAAGTAAGTCTTTTATAGGTCAAGGGTGCTTCCCTCCTTGCAACCATCTCCAGTCTCACCATCTTTCTCATTGTATTAAATTGCCATCTTGAAACTGCTGTTTCCTCGTGTGTTTTGCCTTGACCAGAGTGTGCTTTCGTGCTCCGCCTTTTATCCATGTGGGGAAGTGTGATGGAAGTCAGGTGTGTGTATAGGTAGGTGTATAGATATATATATGCGCAACTGCCGGACCACGGTGTTGGGACATGTCAGGTATACGGCTCTGGTGTTAGTCTGTTGTCGCTCACAGTGAACTGTCCGTTAGAAAATGTTTGTGTCGGGTAAGGGGTGGGGTGCGGGGGGGTGAGTTCCTAGGTATCCTACCTGGTAGGATGTGGAAAAGGTGTTAACAAGGAAGAGGATACCGGGTCTCACCCTCTGGTGTCCCACTTCCTGAAGACCCCTCATCCAGGTGATCCTCCTGCACTGGTCCAGCCACAGGAACTGGATCTAAAAGCGATGGCTGTGTCCTGGCCACCTGCATGAAAGATCCACAGGGACTGGCAGGTGAGACACCTTCAGGTTTCTCACAAAGCCTGTACTTGCAAGCCTTCAAGTCGGACTAATAACACTACCAGCCCCAAACAATGCAAATCTCAGTGAGGAGCTTACTGATTTGTTATCCGATGTTCCTACCTGCCTTTGGTCATAGCATAACAAAGTAGGCAGTATATGAAATAAAGCCTGCTGGGTTCCAGGTCAACACCTCCAAGCACCTTCCAAACGTTTCCCAGTATCCAGTACACCCAGAAGGACAAAGAATAGCAAACGTTCAATCCATCAATTTTATTTGGTGGCATGACAAAAGTTATAAAATAGAGTAACATGATGTAATATCAACCCTATCTAAACTTTGCTATGCTGGTTATATACTCAGTTTAAGCGTAAACCAAAAATGCTCATCTGTCAAGGTGGAGAGTCGAGAAGGAAACACAAATTAGCAAGGCCATGTAATTCAAAAAAGTGAAAGACTAAGCTTTCGCAAAAATGAACTGACAGTGTAACAGAGGCCAACATATTCTGTATATTTTGTAAACCAATAAGCTAACTTAAAAGTAAACAAGCGATGAGTTCTAAAAATGGCACAAAGACATTTTGCTCTTAACAGAGCATAATGAGCACAGATGGGGAAAAAGTGAATAACAGCCTCTGCATGTCACAGATAACTAGTACATAGAGTAGGTTCAACAGCCTTTTCATCTGCCCTGCAGCTATAGTACTGGTAATATCTGCAATTTTAAGTTTCAGAAAAAGAACACGTTGATTCAGGTAGATCTTGTCCACAGGTTTTGTACAGTATTTGGATATCTTAACTACATACTTAAGGTTTAAGCTAGAATTGAGAAAATCTTCCAAAACAAACTTCTTCATTAGAAACCATCAAATCTGCTTTGCTTCCTTTTTGTTGCAGGTATGGTAATAGATGGTGTTAACCAGTACTACTGTAATTCCTTTCAAATAAAAAAGAAAAAATAATAATTTAATATGTCTAACCTGGGGGTCCTGATGGACAACAATCTAACTCTAGAGCCACAAGTAAACGCTCTACTCAAGAAATGCTTCTTTCTCCTGCGAGCGGCAAAAAGGATGCTACCGTTCCTGTCATTCGACAACAAAACGCTTATCGCTCTCGTCCAGAGTAGATTATGCCAATAGCATATACCTGGGTATGCCTAAACGACTTCTAAAAAAAATTACAATGCATACAAAATGAGGCAGGCAGACCGCTTCTCAAAATACCCCAAAGAGAACACAGCACACCTGCGCTAAAAACACTACATTGGCTACCAGCAAAACAAAATCAAGTTCAAATCAATGTGCATCACACACAGAGCAATACACAACCACGGTGCAGAAATCCTGAGTGACAAATTACGCCTACAACAGCCAACAAGAACGCTCAGATCAAGCAACAACATCCGCCTGGAACCGAAACCCTACAACAAAAGAAAACTCAGAGGGTCTTCTTTCTTTCACCAGGCACCAACAATTTGGAACTACTTACCAAAGAATATATGGAACACAAGAAACCGCCTACCATTCAGGAAACTGCTCAAATCATGGCTCTTCATGCGTAACAAGAAGACCACCCACAAGAACACACAGCTAAAACAATGATTAAGATACCGATCCAGGCTCCCGCCAAGCAATCGACTACAAACGGAAACTAAGGAAGACACTCCACGACATCCCAAACCACATAAGGAGAGATAGCCATGATAGGAGGGCACTAAAGACTGAATACATAGGCAGACCAAGCCAGAAGCACCTGGATGATTCATCAATAGCATCCTGGCCCTGTACCACACACAAGCCCCAACAGACATATGTCACACAGATAGCAAGGGAACAGGGGCCACCCAACCCTCAGCTCTGATACCTAAGGGGGAGAATACACACCCAATCATAATATACAAAGTTCATTAGAATACAGCAGGGAGTGCACTGCGCCAATACCCACAACAGCCAGACGGTCAAGAAAGGAAAGCAGAAACTAATCCCACCCACAGGAATACAAATTGAATAATATGTGCCATATCCAGGATTCACACCGCACTAACCCTACTTTCAAATCTCTGCATACCTAAATCACTCGAAAATTCACACAACCATCTCTCGCTCAGCAAGCCGCACGCACTTTAATACACAGCATCAACAACAAACCAACAACATATAAATAGCACCAACAGCACACAAGGTCTCGCCCTGGTCCAATATATATATATATATATATATATATATATATATATATATATATATATATATCTCTTCTCCCCCCCCCCCGTTGGTGACGGTGCGCAATATAAATACATTTAATATGCCCAAACCAAAGAAGTAACCCATTGACAAATTAAAAGCTTCTGCCAATTGTTGAATGTATCCATAATCTGGTGACCTAG
Organism: Ambystoma mexicanum; assembly: GCF_040938575.1. Lineage (NCBI taxonomy): Eukaryota > Metazoa > Chordata > Amphibia > Caudata > Ambystomatidae > Ambystoma > Ambystoma mexicanum. The sequence continues at coordinate 759,202,728 of NC_090930.1, forward strand.
CTCAAATGTGCATCCAGAACAAAGACTGTTTCAAAGCAGCCTGAAGTTTGAGAGGTTTGATTCCTAATCCAGCCATTACCAGCTTTGGGAGCCAATAAATGAGTGCTGTAAAGTGAGAGCCATTCATGCCAGAACTTCACAGGCGTCATGCAGCAAGAGACAAACACCAAGGCTATTCCTAGCCAGCCTAGATCAGTGTCCCTACAGAAAAGTTGAGACCTCCTCCTGCCCTTCCAAGCCAGGAGTACCGTCAGAGAGCTCTTGAAGGGACGGTCACTTCTTTTTTTTTAAACTCTATTTTTCAAGACGGTTAATACTTGCAATATACTCAACTTCTCAGAATTCATTACACATGTACAAATACTTCATGTAGGTCACAAAACTACTGCTTGCTTATCCCATTGACCCCCCCCTAACCCCCTGGCTGCAAGGGTCGTATCTTGTATGTTCGCTAAGTAGCGGTGGAATGGGGCCCAAACGTCTTTCTGTCTATTGGTGGCTGCAACAGTCGAGATGTAGCCCTCTTCACATTCATTGATATTTGATAGGTCTTTAATTCATGCCTGTACCATAGGGGCCGCCCTCGCCTTCCAAATTTTAAGGATGTTGCATTTTGCGACTAAACCCGCAACTGAACAGCTTACATGTCTTAATATATACGTTTCCAATGTGGCCTAGGAGATATTTTAGTGGGGTGGGGGAGAATGTGAATGTCCAGTATATTGCTAAGAGTGTCGGCCACACCCACCCAGAACTGGAAAATGGATGGACAGTCCCAATACACGTGGAATGAGTCGGCTTCCGGAGCCTTACACTTTGGGCAGCATGCTGGAATATTCTGGTTACATTTTGCCATTTTTTTTTGGGGGGTGGAGTGAAGACGATTCAGGATTTTAAATTGCATCAGTCTAAGGGGGGCGTGGCTTGCGCGCAAAGCAAATGGCCGCCTGAAGGGAGAGCTCCGGCTCGGCCAGAAAATCCTTTGAATAAATATCCTTCCTGAACCGTTCTACACACGAAGAAGTTGAAGTTTCCAGTGGCGAGAGATCTCCTGCAGACACCCTCCAAAAATTGGACAAAATCGCAGCTGTTCGGCCGAGAAATCCTGAATCGAAAGAAGCACCGGCTGGGAAGAGGCGGCGTCGCCGGCCGACGGCTCCGCGGCAGAACCACTAGAGGCCGCAGGAGGGACAGGCCGCAGTGGGGGAGGGGCACGGCGGAGAGGGAAGAGAGGCGTGGAACCTCCTGGAAGAACCAACGACGGCCCGGTTTTGCTGATCGGTGCTCAAGGGAGGAGGGGGGCACGACTGGGGGCACGCCGTTGGAGTGCTGGTGAGCACAGCGGCACGAGACCCGGACCTTCTGCCTAGCGGCCTCTTCCGGAGTCGTGAGGAGCGCGGCCGATAATACCGCCGTTCCGGCGACGTAAGTGAGTACGGGCCCCCATCGCCTCCCTCATCCTCTACAGGCACATTACGTGGCCCAAAATACACGGAAGTAGCCACGCGTCGCAGAAAACAACTCGTAGTGCAACTGGCCTCCAAGGGAGGACATAACCCACTTTAGGGTCGCTCACCATCCTATATGGGCCGCACTGAAAGGAAGGGGGCAGGAGGCAAAAAGGTGGGCCCAATGGACTCCTTCGCTAATTCTCAAGCATGCGGGGTGTCTGGTGGGTCGCAGCACCCCCCGGACAGGCAGGAAGAGGACCCCTTGGAACGCCTGGCGACGATGGTCCAGAACGGGTTCATGGCCGTCAATGTCAAGCTGGATGACATAGTGGCAACGATTGGATCCTTGAAGGCCAGAGTAGAGAAGGAGAGTGCGCGAATAACGGATACAGAAAACAGAATCAGTGCAAGCGAAGATACGATATCCCAACATGGCCGAGATATAGCCCTACTCCAATCTGAACTGCGGAGAACCCAGAGTAAGTGCGACGATTTGGAATCCAGATCCCGCAGGAACAACATACGAATCGTCGGAGTAGCGGAGACCTTCGGCAAAGGGGACATGGAGCGGCAGGTGGAACACCTTTTGAAAACTATCCTTGGTTCTGACTCTCTCTCGGAACATTTTCTGGTCGAAAGGGCCCACCGCATCCTGGCGCCACCGCCGAAGCCCGGAGCACCACCGCGTACCATTATAGCACGCATCCTCAACTATCGAGACAGAGACGCAATCCTCCGGCTCTCCAGGGAGAAAGGCACGTTACACTTCGAGCATGACAGGATCCACATTTACCCTGACTTCTCCGCTGGAGTGCAGGCTCAACGCAGATCCTATGAGCCGGTAAAAAGACAACTCCGGATGCGGAATGTGCCCTATGCCCTGATTTTTCCCGCGAAGATCAGAATTCAACATGGAGGTAGGGCCCATTTCTTCGAAAACCCCAAAGAAGCCATGGCATACGTGGAGGCCTCTATCCCTCTCCCTCCCAGGGACAGAACACACGATAAAAACGCCGGAAACCAGCCAGGGGCAGAGGGACTGGAAGCGGCAGACTGAAAGGCCTGCACTGTCGTACTATGCCGCCGGGAAACATGTCTCAACACAAAGAATGGCCTGGACATAAACTTAAGGTAGGACCGGGCCGTGAGCCCCCGACAGGGTGGTCGGACAGCGACGGCAGCTACCCTCAGGAAAGTTCCAAGGTTATTTCAGGGGTATGCCCATCGGGGAAGTCCCGAATGTTATTGGGCAACATCGTCAAGTTGGGGTGGATGATGTGGGGAGGGATCCAACAGGGTGGGATAAAACCATTTATGTTGGGATATACGGGACTCATGTAAGGAGCTTGGGGAGTTGGGGGAGCTCAGTTGGGAGGGTGTTTCAAGTTAAAAGTGGTGGACACAACGCTACACAGGACATCCGTTCTGGGACGATCGGAATGAATATGATGAGTCTAACACACAGAGATGGCATGTAACGGAGTAAAAGATAAGAGATTGAAGTTGAGACTACTTACTTGGAACGTTAGGGGCCTGAACAATCTAGCTAAATCAAGAAAGTTGGGAGCCTATATTACTAGACACTGCCCACAAGTGATCATGCTGCAAGAAACTCATGCACTTCGCAAAGTTAACACGGCCTTCTTGAAGAACTGGGGTCATAACCGATACTATACGGAATACTCCACACAGGCGAGAGGGGTCCTAACCCTCATACATCCCTCGGTTGGGTTTCGATGTGGGAAAAGTAAAGTGGACATGTTGGGTCGTTTTGTCATAGTATGGGGGAGTATAGCGGGAAGGGAGGTGGTGCTGGTGAACACGTATGGGCCAAATCTGGACGATCCCGACTTCTATGTAACTGTGGCACTTGAAATAGGATGCACGGGTAATGAACACATTTTGTGGGGGGGAGACTTCAACACCATCCTTGACACCACGCTGGATCGCTCCAGCACAAAACGCCGGACACCCTCCAGAGCGGCAGAGATGCTGTCGCAGATCTTGTCACAAATGGCACTGGTTGACTCCTGGAGAACACTGCATCCATGTAGGAGACAATACACATTTTATTCGTCGGTACATGATTCAGAGTCCAGGATAGATTATTGGCTGGTTTCTCTAAGCCTCATACACCAGTTAGACAGCTGCGAAATACTTCCCCGTACTTTTTCAGACCACTCCCCTGTTATGATGACAATCACGCTAGAAAACATAACACCCCCCGCCAGAAGATGGAGGATGCCACCAAATATCCTCAGCGACCCAGAGGTAGTGGAGTCTTTACATATAGAGGTGGGGCATTTCCTCGACACCAACAGGGGTTCAGTGAATAGCTGCCACACTCTATGGGAGGCCTTTAAGGCTTGGGTGAGAGGTATACTGCTTTCTAATTCCTCGGGTATGTTGAAGGCGGTTCGGATAGAGCTCGAGGAAGTGGAGAAACGCCTGACGAACCTGGAGGCTAGATACACTAAAAAACACGATAGAGAAACCCTTTCGGACATCAATCGTAATCTGCTAGAATTCAACAAACTGGCTAACAGAGAATTATTGTACATGTCAACCCCCAGCAGAGCACGCAGATATGGTGAGGGCAACAGAGCGGGACGCACTCTAGCCAACTTGTTGAAAGCTGAGAGGCAACACACACCGATTTCCAGCATACTGTTGGAGGACGGTTCAGTGGTCACCAGTGAGGAGGGGATAAATAGGGAATTCACCCGGTTCTACTCTAATCTATACTCTAATCATGACTCGAAAACGCCCGAGGAGGTGGAGGCATACCTCCGTGGCATCACCCTCCCGTCGCTACCCTCCGAATACAAGCTGGCAATGGACCAACCCTTGACCACTGAGGAAATCGCCGATGCGATAAAATCTTTGGCCAACGGGAAGGCGCCGGGCTCGGACGGGCTTGGTGCAGAATTCTACAAGGAGCTTAGTGAGGAACTAACCCCGGTGTTGCTGTCGGTGTGGGAGGAGGCTGTGGAGGTGGGTACTCTCCCGCCATCAATGAGAGAAGCCATAATCACAGTATTGCTGAAACCCAGGCGACCATCCAGTGAGATGTCCTCTTACCGCCCCCTTTCTTTACTTAATTGTGATGCAAAAATTTTTGCTAAAATCCTGGCCACTAGACTTCTCCCACACATGCCCACGTTGATACACCCTGATCAGTGCGGCTTCATCCCTACCAGATCGACGGCCCTCAACCTTAGGAGGCTGTTCGGTATAATGGCCCAGATAAAACCGGAGGCCCAGGCAGTGGCAGTCTCACTAGACGCTGAAAAGGCGTTTGACACGGTGTCATGGCTTTACCTGTTCAGGGTGCTAAATAAATTTGGTATAGGTCCCTACTTTCTAAGATGTGTTGGGCTGTTATACTCGGACCCGGGCGCCAGAGTGCTAACCAACCGCGTGCTGTCTGACTGGTTTAAGCTGGGCAGGGGCACGCGACAGGGATGTCCATTTTCCCCTATATTGTTCGCCCTCACGATGGAACCGGTTGCAGCAGCAATCAGGGAGCATCAGGGGCAGAGGGGCATAAAAATGGCAGGTCTGACTCAATCCATATCCTTATATGCAGACGACACACTGTTATATATTAGAGAACCAGATGTACATTTAGGCCCTGCGATAGAGACAATACATGAGTTTGCCGAGTACTCGGGCTACAGAACCAACAGGTCTAAATCCGAGATATTCCCCTTAACCCCCGCCACGAGATGCCCAACCAACACATATGGTTTGCAATGGTCCCCCGCCAAGCTGAGATATCTGGGAATAGTGGTGTCCACTGGAGCAGCCTCTCTTTATGCTGACAACCATGATCAGCTATTAGACAACATATCTGCTAAACTTAAGTTGTGGACACGGCTTCCCATTTCTCTCGTTGGTCGAGTGGCCATACTAAAAATGGTAATACTCCCGAAATTGCTATACATATTCACCAACATTCCGCTGTGGCCGGGGGCACAGTTTTTTGCAACCCTCCGATCACTGGCGGTGGAATTTGTCTGGGGAGGGAACACGGCCAGGATGAAATGGGAAAAGATGGTGGAACCTTATGACAAGGGGGGAATAGCTGCCCCGGATTTCGAATTATATTACCTTGTAGCACAGGCCCAATTTATCAAATACTGGTACGACGACCTGGACACCTCCCCACATGTTGTTATCGAAAAGCACGCCGCTCTCCCTACCGATATAAGGTCCATAATCTTTAATAAAAAACATAAGGATGACTGCCCATTCCACCCGGTTAGCGTTACAGTACACGCGTGGTCTAGACTCTTCGGCAGGCTTGGAATAGTAGCCCCTTACTGCCCGGAAGCACCCTTCTGGAACTTTCCCGGTATAGCACCGTCCTACGATCCGGGTATCCGCACAAACTGGGACCCAGATGGTGAGTTTAAACTCCGGGACATATACCCTAATGGCAAGTTCATAACTTTAGAGGAATTTAAAGTAGGGATGGGAAGAGATCCGCTGAAAATATTGCAATACCATCGCATGCGACTATCTTTTAAAGCTAGATGGCCTCTGTTCCCGGAGGAACCACCTACCCATCCATGCCTGGATGTGTTGACTGCCCAAGGGGGAGTTAGTGTCTCGGGGCTATATGCAGTTATGCAGGCAAACACACCCACAACAAACAGGATCAGACTGACATGGGAATCTGACCTGGGGATCACGATCCCGAACGAGAAATGGGAGAAATATTGTGCTCTGACAAAAGGAGTCTCCATCAACGCGGGTCTCCGCCAAATCCAATTTAAGGTGTTAAATAAGTTACATTATACCCCTCAGAAGGTAGCGAAATTTATACGAGATGGATCGAGCAGGTGCCTGAAATGTGGAGACGAACAGGCCGACTCATTCCACATGTATTGGAGGTGCCCACTCATATACAAGTTCTGGGGTGAAGTGGCATCCATCCTAGAAGATATTACACAGATTCCAGCGGACCTAGCTCCTCAGAAATATATATTTGGTGACATTGGTAAGATCTCAGTAGTGGCCCGGCGATTATTCAACGTTGCGTGCGCAGTGGCCAAAAAATGTATATTGCAACAATGGAAAAGCACGAACGCCCCGAGTGCAAACCACTTCCTTAAAGAGCTGGCCTATGTCAACGAATGTGAAGAACATTACATAATGTCCTTGCCAGGTACATGCAAACCCAAGGACATATGGGGCCCATTCAGGGTATACTTGTGTGAATTGGGGTCGGCTGGAAACAGCCCCGGGGGAACTGTTACTGTGCCAAGTGTGTAAAATCGTTCCACTGTAACCAAGTTCCGATATTGGAGAAACGGAATGTGAAATGCTATGGTATGTTATGTTGTGTAGTAAGTGTACCACCACGATTGTTAAATAAAGTTTAAAAAAAAAAAAAAAAAATTGCATCAGTCTATGGTTTGCAGTAAGGGAAACTGTTTTCGTCAGTTGGCAGTAGCAAGTCCATAGAGTATAGTCTAATGGCATACCCAGGTCTCTTTCCCATATCGCTTTCATTACATTTTCCGAAGGGGAGTGGGACTGTGTCAAGGTCAAAGGTGCATGAAAGGGTGGGTCACCGGCTCAGCAGGAAAGGAGAGCCACCTATGCCTGAACGCCGCTTTCTTCTGATGATATTGCAGTGAAGTGATGGGTCCATGCCCTATTTTTTCCTGGACCTCCCACCATGTCTCATTAGGGAATATGTCACCCACAGTCAGTTGCTTCTGGGGGTCCCATGCACTTTGTAGTGCTGTATCAAATGTTGGGGCGATACCAGGGTAATACCATAGAGGGGATGTAGCACTATATGGGTCTACGATACCCATCCTCTTAAATAATCTGGACCAGGCCTTCACTGTGCTGGCAACAGGGTCAACCTCGGTAATCTTGCCATATGCTCTCGCGAATATCAAGCCTGAGGCCTTGATCAGGGTGGGCAGCACACACTTCCAACAACACAGGTGAATGGTCAGATAACGTGCGCAGGAGAATGGCACAGTCCCTGGGGTGTGGTAAATATATTCGGGCGAGCACAACCAGAAATCTATGCGGGAGCTTGAGTTGTGAACAGAGGAGTGGAAGGTAAATTCCTCACCTCGAGGATGTAGCTCCCTCCAGGCATCAGTGAGGGGTAAGACAGACATACCCTGAAGGATCGTGTGTGCAGCTTTAGTGAGTGCCTGGGGAGCCCTGGTGGTCCTGTCCATTTGTGGGTTATGGGTAGTGTTGATATCGCCACCCCATATAACTTTGCCATCGTCCAACAGTGATATGAGTTCGATGATGTGCAAGTACAAGTGTGGGTCGTCCACATTTGGCCCGTATGTGTTGACAAGTATGACATCCTGACTCAGCATGGACCACCAAATGATCACGTACCTCCCCATAGTGTCAATATTGTATTTGGTTAGCTGGAACACTGTGCTTTGGTGTATGAGGATCAATTCACCTCTCGACTGCGAGTAGTCGTCAATGCCCAAACGTAGTGGACCCCAGTTACATGCAAGTGTGTCCACAACCTTGTGCTGGGCGTGTGTTTCCTGTAACATCAGGGCATGGATCTTTTGTATTTTACTGTAGGCGAGTATTTTCCGGGCCTTAATAGGGTTGCTCAGTCTAATGTTCCATGTGATCAGTCTAATCGTACGGTCCGGCCCAGCCATCATCTACATAAGCCAGTAATCGGAGAGCACATGCAAATTAGAGGGAATTTGAGAGTCTAACCCCAATACAACCGTCAATTCTTCTGATTAGCCATTCCCCAACTGACCCGTCACCCATCCCACCCTCCCCCACCATCCCCCAAACTGGACTGTCTATACCCAATCCCAAACTTCCAAGACTGCAACAGTAGGAGGCAACGTGCGACCCAGACTGGTGGCATCAACTCTTTAACAGTTGTGAGTCGCACTATGTGGCTCAATCGGACTAGTAGGACCTCATAGGAGTATGCCCATATGGGTCAAGCAACTGTGAGCACTGCGAGAGTGTAACGGATGGTACCAAATGTCAGCCGTTGCCCGATTGTGCAGGGATGTTCTGTTCAATATAAGCCAGGGCATCTTCTGGGGATTCAAGGAAGTGGGACTGCCGGCATGTTGCACCCTTAGTTTAGCTGGAAAGATTATGGCGGAAGGGATCTTCATATCTCCGAGAGCTTTCTTGACATGGTTGTGGGTTTGCCTGGCCGCCTGTACTCCATTGGAGAAGTCTGGCTATATGTGGACTCTGGCAGAGTGAAAGGTCAGGGTGCCCTTTTCACATGACAACCGAAGTATCCGGTCCCAGTCCCGATAGTTCAATAGACTGGCAATGGTAGTGCGCAGTGGGGCTACTGGTTTAGGTGGATGGGCCAGGGACAGATGCATGCTCTCCACGTGAAAATGCAGCGAAAACTGTGCCTCCAAAAGCATTGTGCAAAGTGCCTCCTCCAGGAACACCTCCATGGGTACATTTAGGGATCCCTCGGCCATGCCCACCACCCGGATGTTATTTCGACAGGATCTGGATTCCAAATCATCACATTTGACACACACAGCCTTTAAGCTCTTCTTGATGTCCTCTATGCCCTTTCCTTGTGTGGTCGCTGTGTCCTCCAGAGCACTCACCCTAGTATCTGCTGCCGTGACCCTGGCAATTTCTTTCTGCAGATCAGCCCTTATGGAGGCAATATTACTGCCGGTCATCCAGTTCGCTATTCACCGCTGTGAATCCGGCCTGCACATGTATGTGTCAGTGTTCTTATCAGTAGGGGCCTGACTTGCTGCAGGGGTATCCTGAGGGTCCACCTCAACTTCCTCTGATCTGTGCGCGTTCTTATATGCGTCCATGGGGCCCTTTTTATTTCCTTTTGCGCCTCGTGTCATCTCCCGCACCGAAGACAGGTTGCTAATGAGGGCTAAAGATGTGTGTTACTGTATGTGACCGCAGCACAATTATAGTACCAGGGTATGCAGGCCAGCACATGTAAACTGTTATTTCCCTCCACCTTTAAATGGAGCCCTGTTGTGCTGGATGGAATTCCTCACTGTGCCGCTCCGTAGGCTTAATATTGGAGATTGAAGTGCCAGTGTATGTTTGATGTGGGGCGCCAGTGTCCTCACTATTAAACGATCCCGCTCCAGCAGCTCATGCCGCATAGTGAGGGGGTCCCAGCGCTGCAAACCCAATTTAATGTATGGATATCCTGTACGGGCGGGCCCGACCACGTACCTGCCTCGGCTGGGAAATCGCTGGCTGCCGTGGCGTTGCCAGTCCTGCTTTGCAGAGCCCCCGAAGAGAGGGAACTCTGAGAATACCTTGTCTCCACCCACGCCTGTCCGCTCACTTGCACTTTGCTGACATTAGTACGGCGCTCTGCTCGTTCCGCACAGACCAGGATAGCTGTCGGTATGTCCAAATCAGGTGTTCCTCTGCAGTATTCCTCACGAATTTCAGTCACTAGATGGAGGAATGCCACGTTACTCGCCAGTTGCGGTCGATATGACAGTTCCAGTCAATCCACAGGATTTCTGCAACAGGATTTAGCGGCCACTTCTTGTCAGCAGGACTCTGGCTCCCAGTGCTCATCCAATCTGCACATTTTTACCTTCCACTGCCTTTTCAACTGCCTCCCAGAGCTAACCTTCATTATTTCTGTCTAATCTGCATTTATGATTAATGTGTTCCTTTCACAACATTGTCAAACCCCTGGAAAAGCTTTAAAAGAGACCGTTCAATATCTGAAATCAAGACCATAATTGGCTTAACGCAGAATCTGCCAACAATGAACTGTCACTTTGGAGCATCAACATTTAAAGCTATGAATTCATTAACAACTATCGATTAAAATGATTACATGGGCTAAAATGCATTCTTGTCAGATCAAATGGCGATACGAAAATCGTCCTTCTTGACCTCAAAACCGAAACATACTTTGGTGGTGTTATTTAACTAAGGAGCCTTTTTCATTGTGATCAATTCTGGATTTACTTTCTTTTCCCTCAGAACAGACTTTTGTTTTGATCACAAAAGTAAATCAAAGACTGTTGAAATGTTCTCTCCAGTCCATTGTCGCCCAGTGCAGGACTACTATGGGTGTGGCCCCGTTTGTGTTTCTCTGTGGTCGTTTTGGGTTCTAAATTTATTGCACAGTATGATACTTTCATGCTATATTTTACCTTCCTTGAAATACTTCACACAGAGGTAATTTCTGATTTTTCACATCTTGCATATTTATTATGCATTACTTGCATTAATTAAATGTCATGCATTGTTGCATATTCTCAAGAACTTTCTAAATATTAAAGAACATGTCTCGAGCTGAAGCTTGTTTATGTACCAAGACATGTCTTAATGGGACATCAGATATTGTCTTTATCCTTGGTAGTATCATAAGCAAAGAGCAAACAAAAGATTGTTGGCGACAGCTTGGGCTTGAAAAGAAAAAAAAGTGGTACACTACCACGAGATGTGGTGGGGTTCCACTGCCTACCCTTGGTTGCTAGGGTTCTTTTTATGGATTGGCCCCTATTTGCTTCTAGGGAATCCGTGGGACCAAGTATGAAGAGAGTGCAGTGAGGCAGCCTCTTACTCCTGACAGATCTCTTGTATAAACTAGTCAGCGTTTTTCATATCTAGGTCATACAGAACAGCATGTCTGGAGTACTGTGAGGATCCATCTTCTCCCTCTTGATACACAACCTTTACATGGAACTACTCTGAACCCTCCTATCTCCACACAACATCTACTGCCACCAATACGCTAATGGCACACGGCTCTACCTCAAGATATCCTCCATCGAAGACATCCACAGGCTCAAGGCCTGCCTCACATTGATCCAATCCTGAATGTTCAGGGCTTACCTGAACTTCAGCCCCTACTAAGACCAAATTCCTTTTGATGACCAACACCACTTAACACCCTTGACGTCCATACGTAGCTCTCCGCTATGAACCTTGAGGGCTTCACACCCCAGCTCAACAACTATGCCAAGTCCCTTGGGTTGTATTTAGAGACATCTCTCCCTTAAGGAGCACATAGAAAGAAGACACAAACAATTTGGTCCAACCTTCCCTCCTGCAGGAAATAGTCTTTCATCCTAGCAAACTACTTCAGAACTGCTGTACAACCCTTGGTCTACTCTCACCTGGATGGTGGCAATGTCCTCCAGTAAGGCCTCTCGGTGACCACACTGGCACCCCCAAGAAGTGTGCTACATGCTGCAGCATGACTCAAAGGTTTCCGCATATTCTATCACATCAGTCTGACCCTCATCGAACTGCAATTGAACTGCAACCAGGTTTCACCTTCAAATCCTGTTGCATTTTCTACAATGCTATCGCCCTAAATTCCAAAAGCTACTTTGTTCCAAATGCTCAGCATCTCTGGAAGCCTACAATGCACCATGTGCAGACTTGACATTCACCAGTGTTAACCTGGAACAAACTAGAAAAGAGGCGTTCTATGTCTATGCCCCCAGTCTCTGGAACTGCCTTCCAATCAACACCAGAATCACCCCCTTGCTTCTACATTTAAGGAAGGTGCTCAAAACCCTCTTTTCTGAGGAATACCTCCTTCCTAAAACTTAGGTTCACACACACTACACGCAACACCTGACTTCAGGCTAGGACACCCGATCCCCCTTTTCCTCCACTTTCTGCAAAATATCTCATTCTCCCCTCCCGTTGTTAGCTCTATGCTCCCTTTTATTGATCCGTTGAGATCTGCTTCTTCACCATGTAAGTCCCCCAATAAATCACCAAGTTGCAACCCAAAGCTAGGTCCACCCTCAATAAACAGCCTTAAAATAATTACTGGTTTAACCCTAAGCTATGAATGGTAGACAACTTGCTTTCTTTTGATCCTATCTACTGCAAAGAAGTGCAACTAGAAGCTTACGTTAATGTTTGCCCCAGAACCTCTTCAATCGCTCCCAGCTTTAGGAGTTTCTGTGGGTTCTGATGACACCGACTGATGTTGAAGGAGGAGACAAGCAAAATCAGCTTCTACTGTCTGTAAGGAAAAGGTCCAGTGCAATGCACCACCATGCATTCAAAAACAGACACATTCCACGTTGAGAGAAGGGATTCCCAGACCTCAGACATCTTTTTTCCTGCCAGAGTATGAGACTACTCAATAGAGGAACCTCATGCCAGCTTTCAGTGTATTATGTTAACTGCTAGAGGACCTATCAGATCCCTAGCATCTGGCTTGAAAGTCATGAAGAGACATTTTGAATACCACAAGAATAAGAGCCGCCACCTGGGAGCTCGCCCCATTCAAAAAATATGTATCAACAGAATCAGGGGATAAACATATTGTGGGGGCAATTTATGGTATCATCAAAGAAGAGGAACCTGGGAAAAGGCGTTCCATGCAGAGATTGGAGTCGGCAGTGGGGCACCCAATTGAGGAGGAGCAATGGTTCGCGTTATGGGCACAAATCCCGAAGCTTACAAGTGCAATCCAAATACAAGAAATATGGACCAAGTTGATGGTTCAATGGCACCTCATCCCAGAGAAGCTACAGAAAATTGCTATCAGGCGGTTCCGGATAGATGTTGGACGGATTGCGAAGATGTGGGGAATTGGGAACACATTTGGTGGGAGTGCACGACCATTCAATCATACGGGGCAGCGATCCAGTAGCAAAGTAAGAAATCTTTGGGGTTCAACTGACTAGCACAGGGGACAGCTATCCTTGAACTGGGGGGATTCTAGAAGACTTACCAACACAGCCACAGAGAAAGGCATATCTAATTATGATGGTGGCAGGGGCACTGGTGGTAGCCGAGAAATGGAAGAAGGAACCACCCTCTGAACATGATTGGGTGGGGAAGGTATGGAACTTTGTTGCATTAGAGTGGGTTACTTCTGAGGAAAATTAAACTTTTGGGGGTGATCTGACCGTGGAATTCAAGAGGAACACAAAGGACTGTTGAGTCCTTGGACAGGGAATATTAGAGACACGAGTTACGCTGGAAGGTTGCAAGAAGGACAAGAGAGGAGGGGGAGGGACGGTTTTGATGTAGTTTGTAGGGGAGGGAGGAAGGGCGAGGCAGGAGGGTAAAATAGATTGGGAGATCAGGGTTACGGTTGGGACGGGGAAGGGAAGGGAAATGGAGTTACAACTGTTTATTTTCTGAAAATGCAAATAAAAACTTACTTTAAAAAAAAAAAAAACATTTTGGCTATACTTCTTCTTGGTTCTATGGTAGACCAAAACGATCTGGTTGGGGTCTTGGCTAACACCAACAGGGGTCTGACAGAAGTAGCAACATTCGCATTTAATCAGCTGCTTATCTGTCTTCATCTCATACAGCTATCTGCCATCAAACATAAGGACAAGGACCATACCATAAACTTTTAGGAAGACGTCAGTCAAGCCCAGTGTTGCACTGCAATTTTGGGTCCTTTTAGAAAGATCCATTGTGCAAGCAGAAAGGCACTTCAAACATGCGATTATGAACACTTTGACAACGATACTAGATAGTGCCGTTTAGATCTTCAACTATATCTTACATGGAATGTCAATTTTACATATTTAATGATTTGGTTTTAGAATAAAAACATACAAGACCTATCCTTTCCAATACCACCAAATACACGTTTAACCAGGTAACCCTTCTGATCAACTATCATGAATGTTCTAACAGGAGGCTGATAAAACCCACAAGCCTTCTAGGTTTCTGCTTTTGTTTTATGTCACGTCAAAGCATTTTCAATTAGTCTGCTAAACATGCTGCCTGTGAAGGCTAATCTAAATATAACATCTGCAAGTCTTATAAATCCCTTTCTTCTTGTTCTTAGTAACAAACTGGACGCTTTCTTTTTACACAAGCAAATACTCTGTATCTAAAAAAGGACAGGCCTGCCTTCACTCTCAGAGAACAGATCTTTCGGTAATGTTGCGGTTTGTTACCAAGAAAATGACCTTAGCCTGCCTCTCTGTGGTTTTCCAACTATAAATAGTGATTAATTAACAAAATGTCAACATTTTCATATTTCAAAATCTAATACAAACTCATTTAAACAGAATAGATGTCCTTTCCTGCAATGGGACAACTCGAGAACTAACTCAAAACCTTACACTCTGTCAATTCCTACGCAACACCTAGACTCCTTGCGTTCCCGCATCACATCTCGCACCCATGCCAGAACATCCAAGGTGGCATACTGCTACTCCCCCTGCCTTACCTCATAGGTTACCCTCAACAATATGTTCAGCGCTCTGTTGCCTCCTGGGTAGGTTTTTGCTACATAAAAAACCAAACAAAAAATATAAAACACAATGCAGAATTATGAAAAGGGGTAACCAACAGTCAACTTCAAAAAATGTCACCAAAATTAAAATGTCATTAGTCAGTGACTTTGATTTTGCGATTTGTGCACATATCACAAAAATAAGCCCTCTTTTGGGCCTCAAGGATAAGAAATGGAGGAGTTAAGAGCAAGGGATGAAATGTGATGTCACAAAACATGAAGGGTATAATCACAATTTTGTCATTCACATCTTTGGAGCATTGACCCCAGTGATTTAAGGAGGCAAGCAAAAATGTTCCAGGTAAGCTATGCATAAAATGGGGTGTGGCCAGATGTGATCTGACGCAGATCTCCTCCAAGGTCCAGACTATATGTGGTTCTGTGCCACATTCTACACAACTGCCTAAGACATATGCCAAAGAACCCCTAAAGCCTCCCAGAGATCTAAGCAATATGAGCCGTTTTGAGGCTGTATGTGGTGTGAAATCTTAACCAAGCCAGATGCTATGACAAAATGACCATTGCAAAATGGTGGGTACTTTAGATTCCTGGTCCCTCTCACGCTGATGAGACCATCTACCAGTGTTAGGCTAAGCTGAGCTCCACATCAGGCCTGAAGTTGTGTTGTGTACTAAAAACTCACTAACGTTTGGTAGGCACCGAAGTTCTCCTGTGTTGCCGTTCTGTGAACCCGGAGAGCAGAGAGCTTGGTGTGCTCATTAGCTCCCCTGCCACAAAGAAACTGCATGGGTCTGTGCCATCAACAGGGGGAGAGTGGCACAGAATGGCAAACTCCAGGGTACTGGACAAAAAGTGCTGGCAGTGGCTTGAGCTCCCGGGGGAAGGGGACACTGGGATCTGGAGTGCTGCACTGGGCTCCACTTTATGTGGCCTAGTGAAGGGAAAGAGATTGCAGATAAAACATGTGGCACAGACTTTCAATTCAGCTCTCACAATCTGCTGGAAGGATCACCCATAAAACCTGGGTTGGATTTCTAGATTGCCCCTCCGAACTGCTGCAGAAGTCTGGATCTGTGTAAATCCAGTGGCATATACTGACTGTGGCCTGAGGGATAAGGCCTGCCTTCAATTTCGCAGGGTCCACCCTGCTATCAGGAGATATGCAGAATGGTGACAAGCATCCCAATCTATACATGAAAGAATTTGTGTACTTGATAATTGCTGGCCTCTGAACACAGAAAGGAAATGTGACATTTTGATTTCGATTGTTTCATTTTCCTGGCCTGGGTCAGTTGCTGCTTCCAGCTACGGGGGTCCTGTGATGATATTTGATGGTTCATATGGCTTGTTAGAAAGCTGATGTGAAGACAAATCACAACCAAAGCAGCATAAAACCAGGGAACTGGACCCAGGACAGCATATCAAGTGCATGTTTTTGATAGGGGCCTGCTTCCATCTCTGCCTTTTTGGAGCATGCCAAACATTGCACCACCCAATAGATTAATCAATCAATTCTTCACAGGTAGGTTATGATAGGCTGATATACAAAGGGGAGTGAATATAAATATCTGTAAATGACTTCATAGCTAAGGTGTGCTTGCAGAAATGCACAAAGCAGCAAAATCGTAGGATATTCCCGTTTGCCAGTTAAAAAGGGCTTTACTGGATAAGGTTGTGGCATATGGGGATTTAATCATAATACTATATATGCCCTACAATTTAAATACAATACCAACTGAAACCAAGAGATACCATAAATATTTAGAATTACGTGTTTATGTAGCACTTCTATCAGATGCTTCACACTTCCAAAATAAAGGGTTTACCACTCCCACACTGGCTTTGGGTCTCTAGAAAGAAGCCCAGGTGAACAAATACAGTATTTCATTTAGCATAGCTGTTTGCATGAGACATTGAAATGTTTGTTCAGTTTGAGAATTCTCTCTCTCTATGGTAGCGATACCACTGGATTCTGAGGTAAGTTTCCAATAGCTTACACAATGGCTCTAACGCAGGGTTGCCCAACTCCAGTTCTCAAGGGCCAGAAATATGTTGGATTTTCAGGGTAACCCTCAATATTCATGAGCAATATTTGCATACAATGAATCTGAATGTATGCACATTATTTTGCATGAATATTAATGAGGGCTATCCTGAAAACTGGTTCGTTTTCCGGCTCTCGAGGCCTGGAGTTGGGCAACCCGGTATCTAATGTCTACATGGTCCATGGGAGCATGCAAAATAAAGCACTCTAAAAAATAAATATATCTTGCTCATTTCATGTGGAACCTGCCCCAGGCCCACTAGTATCCAGTGAAGCTCTGCTCTGGATGTCTTGGGTTGCTCTCTCCATAACTGTTCCGAAGAAAGACAGCAATGCACACGCATCCTGAACTGGACTATTCAAATTGCTCTAGTCATTTTGGAGTATTTGGCCATGATTTACTAGTGGGTGGATTTGATGGACGTCTAACGGAAACAGAGGGGCTTTCAGAGGCACAGCTGGGCAAACAGATTTGCTAAAGAAACAAGGGTGGCATCGATCGACCATGCCCCTTCACGACTAAATTCATCCATGCTGGAAAAAGGAGTCAGCCACACTGGGCTGTGAAGGCGAGTAGACATTTATCAGTGCAATGTTACTTTGCTGTGGCATGATTGGAGGCTACACAAGGGTCTTAACAAGATCCCACTGGCAAAGATACAATACCAAGTGAGATGGAGTACTGCAATATCTGGCATTCTTGAAATATGTCCCGGGCAGCAGGGGGCAGAGTGCTCAACTGATTGCTTACAATAAGTTAAATCAGGCTATAGGATGACTGGTGGAAAGGGGACCTGTTGGGGGGAGTAAGCAGGCCAGAATGGATCACTACACATTGTCTGGGTCCTCAGAGAAGCAGAGTCCATGAGTGGTCAATGGGCCACAACAGGAATCTCAGTTACCAGAACAAGAAATATTACTGCCGATAGAAGGTTCATGAATCATTCTATCAAAGAAGACAAGGTGGCAAAGCTGGAAGATCCAAAGTCACGTATTAAAAATGTTCAAGAATGCTCAAAGACCGATGAGAGAAGAAAGGAGGATGCCAAAGGTGTGATCAAATTAAGGCGACAGACAGGAAGGAATGGAGTGACACTGCAAGCTTCCTGACCAAACTGATTTTTTTGACAGAAAGAGGCAGCAAAATAGTCTCGTATATTCTCGATCTATAGGGCACATCGAGCTAAGGTACATTTCCTTTGTGCATCCCACCCCGGACAGTTGACGCAAAGATCCTCCATTTTTCCATAAAAAGAGGCAACTCTCTGTTTCAGAAAGACCAAGGTAAAAATCAAGCATGGGAACATCTCCCTATTCATTTATCTAAACTGTGCCCAAGCAACACAGAGATTCACAAATACTTTACTTTTTAAGCAAAGTAGGGAAGGCTAAGATGCTTATTCAGAGGAAGAATACACAAGAATTTTTCTAATATTGCTAAGTTAGGAATGACTAATTCTTACAAGTATGCTGATGTAAATATAAAGGAAAGATGCACTGCTGTAATTCTGCTCTGGTTTCCCAAACCTACAATAAAGACTCCAAACACAGTAATACTGCTGTGCATTTGTGAGACGAATTAAAGTATTTTTTTAGTGGTTTAAATTGAAGCATTGTGTAAGGTTAAATAAAATATCTAGATCTATTGTGATGAATACAATGGAGTCATCGCGGATTACCCGGCGGTGACCTCGGCTCATGTGGCCAGGGGATGGCAGCCACTACCCAACCTTGAAACTGGGGGCGGCTATATGAGAGAGGAACACGTGGGAGCATACAAATGCCGGGAAAATCTCATGACTTCATTGGAAGAGATGCAGTATCCCCCCCCTCTTCCCGCCCCTCTAATGCCCAAAACCTTAATGACCTATTGTCAACTGTTCTACCTTGTAGAGTAAGTAAAGAAATATCTTCCCCATATTCTGTCAAAAACCCATTAATGACCTACAAACACAAAGTTCCAAAAATACCCCTTTTCCTTCTGATATACCTTTACGGGAAGTGTTCTCTCATGTAAAATGAGTGAGAAAAACTACCAAAATGCCATTTGTCCAGTGACCTCTACAATTCCTATAATCACTGCAAAGGAGGCCAGAAAGACATCTGCAAGATCCAGAGAGGGAAGCGAGCAGCAGAGCCATGCGCTAAAGTCCGAGCAAGACCAGAGACGCTGGAGAGAACCAGTGAGTCAACTCGAAGCAAGTGGGGACGTGAGGGCATTCTAGATACTGCACCAACGACGATTTGAATGTAATGAGATTGCTAATACAGAAAATACAAGAAGCTTGTTTGAATGCCGAAAAGTCAAAGTACAGATTTAAACCCCAATGAGATATGGATGCATGAGATGCAAGTGTGGGGCAAAGCTTGAACAAGCATTAATGCAGAAAGATATACAGAGCCAAAAGGCAGTACATGAAATTTTGGTGATACAAAAAGGAACTGTGAAACGCATAAGTAGTCCTGGCAAAGCAAAAGATACAAGGCAATTGAAACACATCAGATGTCCTGACAGGGGAGTATACTAGGACGATGAAACAAGACAAGTCAGTCCAGACAGGGGAGCACACCAGGCAGGTGGAATGTATACCAGGAGAGTTGCAAAGCTACAACAAATACTAAAAGAGGAACAGTGTTTGCTAGACTAACAAGATAGTTGTGTTAAGGAAGGACTGTTGCGGAACTTGCCGTTTACCAGGAACATTGTGAATCTAGGAAAAACCCAAAGTGAACTGTTAGTAAAAGATATTGCTATCAATACCGAATCCAGGGGAGGGGAACCACCCTCTGGGTCAAGTTTTTCTCCTTGGAGAACATTTTTGTTGGAGTTATTCTAATCTTCAGGTATGAACACTTTTGCCAGTGTCAGGTTGAAGACCTTTCCTTGCACACTTTGTTTTGTTTATCTGAGTGTCAGGATAGGACGTTTTGGACACATTTGTGGCTTTTCAGTTATTGACATCCTGACACGGACAGATCCTTAGTTTCTACGTAGGGAAACTTCTTTAGTATAGGGTCAGAGGCATTTTCCCAACCCATTTTCATATAAATAAAAGTCTTGAACCAAAAATATGACAACTTTATGTCCGGCTTTCATTTTTGACCCCTCACACTATGGGATACATTACTCACCGTAATCTTATTTGTGATGTTTGTATCTGCTTAGAGTCACATGCTGTGCATAGACCAACATCTAGTGGAAGCTGCAGAGTATTACAGTTGTTTTCGAAACTCGAAAAGGGACGTCCACAGGGTGTGCCAGTAATACTATCCCTAGTGTGACGTCCACTGTACCCATGATACCACACACGTCGAGCTCCCTCAGATTGTGTTTTTTTCTGACATGAGGTAGCATGAGGTGTAGCGTGAGTACAGCTTTATCCAAGCAGGTACTATCAGACAAGCTCATAAGGATCCATGCGCCCTCTCTCCGATTGGAGGTAGGGTGGGTCGCATGTGAATCTAAGCAGATACAAGCATCAGAAATACGATTACGGTTAGTAATGTATCCCTTCTGAGGCTTGTGGAATCTGCTTAGTTACCATGCTGTGCGTAGATTAGCGAGCAGTGGAATCAGGAGGTGGGACGTGAGAAGGTTCATGAGCGAATAAGTGTCTTAGAACCGCTGTGTCAATGCAGCAGTGCTGAATGAAAGTATGAATAGAGCTCCATGTAGCTGCTTTGCAAATACTGTCTAATGGAACATTTACAATGAAAGCCAGCGTGGCTCCAGTACCTCTTGTGGAGTGAGCCCTGGGCGTAAAAGGCAGTGTCTTATTTGAACGGGAATAGCACAGTTGGATACATCTGACTATCCACCTTGAGATGGCGTTCTTAGAGACGCGATCTCCTTCTCTGCCTGGCGCTATGGAGACAAGCAGCTAAACTGTTTCTCTTAGCAGTCTGGTTTGGTCTACGTAGTAGAGGACCTCCCTCCTCACATCTAGTGTGTGGAGTTTTACCTCAGCAGAGCTTTTAGATTCTTGGATGAAAGCCGGTAGCTCAATAGACTGGTTAACATAGAATTTAGAAATTAACTTAGGTGAGAGCCTAGGGTGAGTTCGCAAAACCAGTTTGTCCTTATGTTTTATAAAGAAAGGATCCTGCACTGACAGAGCTTGGATTTCACTGACTCTTCTTATGGAGGTGATGGCTACTAAGAAGGCAGTTTTAGAAGTCAAATGTTTGAGACTAGATTTGTGCATGGCTCAAAGGGGGGGCCCATGAGCTTAGAAAGTAGCACATTAAGGTCCCAACCTGGTGGTGGGTTAGAAATTGGAGGGTGGAGTCTTTTTACCCCTTCCATAAATGGCTTCACCACTGGCACTTTCCACCATGACACCTTGTTATGGGAAGTGGTGTAGGCTGATAAAGCTGCCAGGTGCACTTTAAGTGAGTTGAACAGTAACCCTGCATCCAACAGGTGGAGCATTTAGGTGACGACATTAGAAGGAGTACAATCAACTGGGTTGATTTGCTTATTCTGGCACCAAATAACAAACCGTTTCCATCTATCATAGTAACAGTGCCTTGTGTTAGGTTTTCTTGACTCTCTCAAGATATCCATACATCTCTGGGGTAAATTGAGATGTCCTAACTCTACGACTTCAGGAGCCATGCTGCTAAGCTCATTGAGTTGGGCTGAGGATGCACTGTTAGCCCCTCGTGCTGGGGAGAGTAGGTTGTGCCGGCACGGGAGTTTAATTGGATCGCACACCGCCAACTTGCGTAGGTGTGGAAACCATGGTGGTCTCACCCACATAGGAGCAACTAGGATGAGTGTCATTGGTTCCCTGTGGATCTTGTTCACCACCTTCCTCACCAGTGGGGTTGCTGGAAAAGCATAAGCAAACATCCCTGACCAATTCATCCATAGGGCGTTCCCCTTGGAGCCTGGTTGGGGGAACCTAGACGCGAGGTCTGGGAATTGCCGATTTTCGTTTGTGGCTAATAGGTCTATAGTTGGAAAACCCCACATGGAAAAGAGGTGTTCTACGACCTCTTAATGTAGACGCCACTCTAGTTCTTCTGGCAGCGGGTCTCTGCTCAGCGAGTCTGCTAGAGTGTTGAGTTCCCTGGAACATGTTGAGATGCCAGGAACATCTTCCGTCTGAGTGCCCATTTCCAGATTTTATGTGCAAGTCTGGATAGATTTGGAGAACGTGCCCCTCCCCCCCATTTGTTGATCTAAAACATTGCTGTGGTGCTGTCTGTTAGGATCTGCACCAACAGACTTGTTAAATGGGGTTCAAATGCTTGGAGGGCTTTGAACACTGCTAGAAGTTCCAGCACGTTGATGTGGTTCTGCTGCGTGGAGTGAGACCACAGACCCCGAGCTGCTGTTGCAGGTAGTGCGCCCCCCCACCCAGCTAGTGAGGCATCTGTTGTGACCACTGTTTGTATCTTTGGATCGTAGAAGGGTATCCCCTTGGTCAGATTCTCTCATCCACCAGCGAAGATTTTGTACCAGTGTTGGCGAACCGACCACTAGATCGTCCCACTAACCGCTTGCCTGAGACCGTTGTTTTGCCAACCATTCCTGTATGGGACGCATTAAACGCATTGCTTTGCGTACCCTCACCTGGGAGCCGGCCTGATAGTGTGTTATTTGCAGTAACAAGTTCTTTACTCTCTTCTGAGGGAAAGACTAACCCTTCCTCTGTATTTAGGATAGCTCCTAAGAACTGTTTGGAGGTACTGGGCACCAGACTTGATTTTTTTCTCGTTGATAAAGAAGCCCAATTGAAAGAGGGGGTTGATTGTTGTCTGAATGTTTTGTCTGCAAATCAGAGGTGATTCCCCTGTTATGAGCCAGTCGTCCAAGTAAGGGTACACTGGGATTGCATCCCTGCGCAGGTGCGCTACCAACACCGCCAGTACCTTGGTGAATACCCTTGGAGCCAAGGCTATTCCGAAGGGCAGCACCTTGAATTGGTAGTGCTGGTTTGCTATCTTGAAACACAAGAACCTTCTGTGTGCTGTAAACATTGGAATATGAAAATGGGCATCTTTCATGTCCAGTGTTGCCATGTAATCCCCTTTTTTAGAAGCGTGATTACTTCTTGTAGCGCGGTCATGCGGAACTTTTGTGGCTTGACATACTTGTTTGCAGGCCTTAAATCTAATACAGGGCGCATGGTTAGATCTTTTTTGGGCACAAGGAAGTTGTCAGGGCTGGCTGGAGTAGGAATCAGGAAGCGTTTGGCTGCAGTAGTATTCAGGAAGAGTTTGTATATAGAATTAACATTGTGGTTGCCCAAGTCAGAGAAAGAAACTTAATCTGATTGGGTTAAGGAACAATAGTATGTTTGGTTTGTCTGATTGGTGGATAGGATAATGGGTTGGATTCTTGGGAGGTGAGCAAGATTCTGAACTGCCTTTCATCCATAGTAATTCAGTGGCTGGTTGTGTATTAGTTAAGCTCCTTAAGTAAGGCCTTTCAGAGTTCAGAAGATTTACCAAAGTAGTAAGAAAATCGTTTGCTGAGCCAGAGTGAACTAGAAGACATCAGGTGGGATCGTTCTTTTTAAAAGCTAAAAGACTTTCACAGAGAACTTCATCTTTCATAAGAAAAACTTAGAGTTTACGAGTTTTAAAGTTTATTGAGTGAAAAGACATTTTACAGTTCTATTACTATAAGAAAACATGTGTAAAGACTGTGCGCTCAGGTTTTAAAGTTGTTTACTGCATGAAAAGTGTTTCAAGACCGTTTAAACGCATGCGCTTGTCCGCGTGACGTCCGTAACGTTGTTATGGGAGCGCGCGGGTATTCTGGGCGATAGAGCGCGTGTCCAAATGAATAGCGCAAGTGTTTTTTGAGCGCGTGCCCATTTTTAACGTGAGAGACTTTGCATAAGAAAGCACGTGTTGGGTTGCGATAGAGCGCAAGTCCATTTTTAACTAAGCGCGAGTTGTTTTGAATGCGTGTACAATTTTTAAGTGGGTGATGTTGCGTATAACCGTGTGTGTTCGGTAGCGATAGAGCGCGAGTCCCTTTACTTAGCGCGAGTTGGTTTTTTTAGCGCGCGTACACTTGTTTTCACGCGTGCGTGTATTTGTTAATATGCGCGTGTGAATTTTATACGCGAGGACAATTTTTCAAGTCTTGTGATTTCGCGTGTTTATCGCAAACGCGTGTTGAGAAAGAAACTATGCGTCCGTATGTATAAAAAGAAAAGGTTCACACGCAGAAGGAGAGCAGCATTCAAGAAAGTTTATGAGTTTCTATTTAATGTAATTTTATGCAAAAGGAATTCAATTCTTCAAAGAAAGACTGCATTTCACAAAAGCATTTAAAGCTCGAACTTTATAGAGTTAAAAGAACTTAAAAGGCAAAGAATATCTTAATCTGTAAGGTGCTTGCAAGGGTCATAACTTTAGGATTCTAAAGAGACTTCAATGGCTTGAGACTATATGCACTAAGCATTATAATTGTTTACAAGATATTCCATACAGATAATTAACCTCTCAGTCTTATACAGAGGTTTAAGAGGTAATGAAGTTAGTTTATTTTAAAATAATTTTAGAAAAGAAGTTTATATTAATATATAAGTAATATATAAGTGTATTTGTTTACTACAGATACCAGAGCCTACCAGACGGTTGCAGGGCTGCAGTGTCTCAGTTGTTATTTTCTCAAAATTCCCCTTTCCCTTTCCCTTTCTTGGGGTTCTCAGCTCAGCTTATACTTAAGGGTTGAGAGGTGAACTCCTGGTGAGGGTCTGTGGGGCCAGCATCAGCTCCTGTGGAATTCAGTCAAGCCGGACCCTGACAGAAGTAAGCTGAATATATGCCCCTGGTTGGCTGGGACCACTTCTATGGCGTCCTTTAATAGAAGCTCTGTAATTTCCTGTAAAAGAATCCGTTAATTTTTCGAAATGTACCTTTTGTCTCGGGAGATGGTTGCGAGGTTTTTGAAGAAGTTCTACACAGTAGCCCCCTGCTACTGTTGACAGCACCCATCTGTCTGAGGTAATACCCTCCCATGCGTGGGTGAAGTTGGAAATTCGTCCTCCTACTGGAGATGCATGGGAGGGTACCTGGAGTGGAATGTCACTTGCTCTCAAGTGGTGTGCCACCTCGAGCTTGGCCTCTGCCCTGAGTACCACAACCTCTTCTTTGTCCTCTTGGGTAGCCCTCAAACGACTGTCCCTGGTTGGTGTTATAGGAACCCTGGCCCTGGTTGTATCCCGATCCCCTGTGGGAATTCTGTCCACGAAAGCAGCAAAAATTGCTGTTGCCCCTTTGCCCTGTGGGTTTGTTCGTGAGTTGACCTAAAGACTTGTGTTTCATATTCGTCTTTAGCAGTCTTCAGTGCATCTTCCACCGCCTTGCCAAAGAGCACATCTTTTTCCACCGGCATATTAATTAAGGTGGCCTGTGTTTCCGGTCTGAAGCCAGATTGGCGAAGCCAAGCGTGTCTCTTGATGAGTGCCCTCAGCGATGTTTCTACCTGCATTGTCCGCTGCATCAAAATTTGACTTTAGAAGACAAGTCGGCACCGCTCTACCATCTGCTGCCAATTGTGACTTAAGTGGCTCGGGTGCAGATGAAAGTAATGCTGAAACTTCATCCCACTTGTAGCAGTTGTAGCTTGCCAGAAGTGTAGCGTTATTTGCGATGCGGGTTTGGCAGGCTGCAGAAGGGGCTACTTTCCTGCCTATTGAGTAGATCTTTTCGCTCTCCTTGTCCAGAAGAGCCTCGGAGGAAGCAAGGGGAGTGCCTGCTCTCTTTCGTGTGGTAGTGACCACCAGGAAGTCCGGTCTTAACTGGCCTCTTACGTAAAGAGGGTCGGAAGGTGCAGGTCTAAACATTGTTTCAACACGCAGGTTAACGGCCAGTGTGAGGTTGGGCGCTTCCAAAGAAGGTTGGATTCTGCGTTGTACAGACTTCAAAATTCGAATAAATTGGCCCACTGTTTTTATCTCCCAACAATTGCTCAGCAAAGTCTCTGTCTTCTACCACCTCCTGGGTATCTATGCGGAAGTGTTCTGCCGCTTTTGTTAGAACTTCGTTGAGTAAAGGTTGGTTATCTATGGGGGAGCCTACTACTGGATGATCCGGATTAATGGGTGAATCCAAGAAGTAGATGTTGGCCTCCCGGTCTGGGTCTTCATTGTCCCCCTCATAGAATTTGTCTAGGTCGTCATCCATAAATTGAGGATCATATGTATCAATAAAGGAAACATCGTCCTGTCCTTCTGCACTGACCTCAGGGTCATACAGATCTAGAACTCTGCCCTGCCATGGGACGTCAGTACGAACCTTCATAGGAGGTTGAGACACAGGGGGTCTAGAGCTCAAAGGGGCTGAGGTTGGTGGGGTGGACTGAAGGCTTATAAGGTGTTCAGGGTGTTTTTCGAAGAATTTACCAATGAAGGACATCCTACGCATAACCCTGTCGATGTCCTCAGCGGACCAATCTTTCGAGCTTGGAAAGACAATTTCGGGCTCTGAGTAAGGAAGGCCCATGTCTACATTAGTGGGTGGGATAGGCTTAGGCCTAGGGTCTTTAGGGTGGCTTTCTGTATGGGAGGACCTATGTGTTTTATGGTGCTTGTCCCCGCCCTGGGTCCCAGAGGAGAGAGAGACTGACTTCTTGGGCCCTGACGTCTTACTAACAGAAGGAAGTCGAATTTCATGTTTGGGGGCCGAGGTTTAGTCTGTGGACGAATGGGCCCCGGATGACGTTTTCCGCGAGGCACCCTTGCCATCTTGCGACGTTTCACCATCTTTCGACGCCTTCGTTCTGTCATGCTGCGATCTAGATCTAGATTGCCCAGAGGACAGGGTTTCGGTTGACCGTTCTCGGCGTGCCGAGCGTTGTCGAGTACTCGAAGAGTCTTTCGAGTGTTGACTGGGGGTTGTGGCCTTTGTGGTGTGTGTAATTGTTGCGCTACCACCGCCGGGTGTAGTCCCCACAACATGGCCAGCGGCCAGTCCTACAGGGTCGGGGGCTTGTGCTCGGGTAGCGTCAGCTACTCCGGTGCCCTTGCCGTCCAAAAGTACATTGTCACTGCCATCGCTGAAGGTTCCCTCCACGCTCATGGCCTCGAGTTGCCTGCCGTGGTGGGCCCAGCGCTTAGTTGAACAGTCTTAACGTCTTAGGCTTGAAGAGCCTGCAGGCTCGACAAGACCGCTCGACGAGATCTCTTGGGAGTAACAAGTAATAACGAGATGTTTGTTTACCCAGGGGAATTTAAGGTTGCACTTAGGGCAAAACTTAAAAGGGGTTTTCTCCATAATACTGGGTAAGGGTGATGGCAGCTGGGCGAACAAAGTGTAGGAAGGGGAGAATATGTCTTCTACAAATGTCCTCCTAACAATGGCCTCCCGCCACTCTCCCTACTGTCTGGGTACCAGGGCCCGGGGCGGCCTTCCAAGGCGATTCGGTCCATCGCGATTATTCTTCGACGGTAGTCTTCTTTCCGATTGTTCGGCGTCGTGTAACAAGATCGAAGCAAGGATAGAAAGAGAAACTATCTTATTTCAACAAAGTCAATGGCTAATTTGCCGAAAGGAACTCCACTATACGCGTCCGTCTAGCATGGCGGAAGAAAACAATCTGAGAGACACCCACGTCTGAGGGGTCATGGGTACAGTGGACGTCACACTAGGGATAAAATTACTGGCATGCCCTGTCGATGCCCCCTTTCGGTTTCGGTTTGTAATACTCTGCAGCTTCCACTAGATGGCGGGCTATGCACAGCATGTGATCTAAGCAGATTCCACAAGCCTCAGAAATATATATATATATGACCAAGCGTGAAACATGTTGTAAGCAGGTCATGCTCACGGGCGTCCTGCCTTTGTTTCTGCTGCTTCCCCAGCCGTGTTTTTACACAACTTGTGTTCATTTCATTTAAACTTTTTTACGACCTTTCTCGTGTGAGCTGCGCCTAATTTTTGTGAATTTTGCCATCGGATCCGCGGAGAGTGCGGTCCCCCTTCTCTCCAATATATATATGTTTATTTTATTTATTGAATATAAAAGCCTAGACGGCTTTGTACATATACATATTTACATTTCAACACATCATCTAAAACCAAATTGTACATTACTTAATATCTTTCATCGCTTCTTACAAATAAAATCTGGATTATAGAAACAGAACGCAACTGCCAGAGTGTGGCACCACTCTTCACAATTAAAACCGTAATCAATGTTCATCCATTATGACTAATGATTAAAATACATCTTGCCAATTAATCTAAAATCTCAATACATTGCATATAAAATGTCACCATAAAATTTACAAAATTGGTGTTATTTCCTTCCACGAGTTTATGCGACATACTAGCTCTGTCATCAGAGTCGATCTTATTGTTTCATGATTTTACCCATTTGTGTCTCAGGTTGAACTTTCACAATCTATCAGAATGTGCTCCAGCGATTCAATTATGTTATTGCCGCACAAGCAGCATAGGCGAGCTGCTGTTTATTTGGAGATGTGCTCCAAAAGTTTCCAGCACCAGGCAGCTGTTAAATTTTGTCAATAGATATTGCCAAATTATCAGGCTTCATCACATAGTTCGGCATAGAGAAATGCTGCATCATGTAAGCAATACATTGCCCACTGTTCACATTTGTCGCTAGTTTCACTAGACTGGACTCATAGCTATAGCGCACCAATTTCTGTTTTAGCCATCTTTTACATGCCCAAGGTCTACTTCAATCGATGCAAAGGCTTTCAACGATGCAAAGGCTTTCAAATAACTCACAATGATAGTGTCATTATCCAGGGTTAAGAATTCTTTATACCATAAGGGGACAGTGGAGATTAATATAGCCACAGTTCCCTTAATATTGAACTCCAACCGTAGAAATTCTACTGGGAGACTCTTAGGCATTCTGAATAATATTCTAAGCATCTTGGCTTTGAAACAACTTAACTCAGCAATATTATGGCCCCACACCTCGACACCATACATCAGGACAGGGATAATCTTACCAGAATACAATAGTAGGATAGTTTGAATGGATATCCCTCCTTGACGACCAATAAAGGAATTCAATGCATATACTATTCTCATGCATTTGTTTTTAGTCTCATTCCAGTAGCACCTCCATGTTAGATTGTCTTCCACAATCACTCCCAGATATTTGTATTGCTTAACACATACAACATGCATTCCATCATACTTCCACACAAACCTTGAGCCAGCTTTTGTGTATTTCCCCCTAAAAATCATGACTTTACGCCCCCTAACAAAATTGTTTAATCATATAAGAGACACGGGGCAAGCCACCCGGGATATGGGCCCAGCCACCACGGTGCTCCTGTTAAAGCCAGACAGGGACCCATCGGATTGCGCGAGCTATCGCCCCATTTCTTTATTGAATGGGGACGCAAAAATATACTCTACAATTCTGGCCCAGAGGTTGGCAAGCGTTCTCCCTAAAATAATCCACCCAGATAAGGGGGGGTTTTGTGAAAGGGCGCCACACATATGATAACATCCTTAGTGCCATAAACACCATTGAATGGGGTCGTAGGACAAGGCAGCGGGGTTCTCTGTGCTGGCCCTAGACGCCTTTCGAGCCTTCGATAGCCTAAGCTGGGAGTTCCTACGGCTGACCCTTGAGAAATTTGGGTGCAGTCCAATTTTCACCCGTATGATCCTAGCCAACTACGGAAACCCCACCACACGGCTAATGGTTAACGGACAACTCACAGATTGCATCCCGATCTGTAAAGGGACGAGGCAAGGGTGCCCACTGTCTCCATTGATTTTCGTTATGGCCATGGAGTCCCTAGCGCAGAAAGTCTGCGATGACCAGGGAATCCAAGGGGTGGAGGCGGGAACCAGTGGACCCCAGAAAATCGCCATCTATGCGGACGATGTCCTGATGTTCCTGAAAGATACAGCACACTCATTCCCTGCAACCATAAAACAGCTCGACAGCTTTGCCAAAGTTTCTGGGTTCTATATTAATTACCCCAAATCCAAGGCCCTCAACATTACCAAAGACCCAGATCAAGTGCCAGAATGGGAAAGCTGCTATGCACTGAAATGGGAACGAAAATCCATGAAATACCTAGGGATACACTTAGCATCCGAATATGGGAGGCTCTACAGGGCAAGTGTTCCAGAATTACTGAAAACGCTAATGGCGGACCTTAAACGTTGGGATATGCAGGAGTTATCCTGGCTTACATGTATAACTGCAGTCAAGATGTCCCTTCTCCCCAGGTTCCTATGCATTATGGGGGCGCTCCCAATAGGTATTCCTGTCCCAGCGATCAAAAATGTACAAAAGGAAGTGATGTCCTTCATTTGGAATAGGGAAAAGCCCTGGGTTCCCAGAAAAGTCTTGCACTGGCCACAGGCACTAGAGGGGGTTGGAAGTACCAGAATTCCAAGGGTACTTATGGGAAGCAGAAGTGGCACTGATGCTGCAATGGGCGCCTAGAGAAAACCAAAACAGGTGGACAACCTTAGGGAGGAAGGCAACTGAGATCCCTCTGGAAAGTCTGGGATTCCAATCAGAAAGGCATAGAGGTAATGGAGGAACACTTTTGGAAACAACTGAAGCCACACTATGATACTGGGATAAGGCGCTGCGGGGAAAAGGAATAAAAATAGGGGAAGGCCCACTCACGCCACTGGCATACAACCCTGATTTCACGCTGGGACTGCAGCCTGGCTTTTGGACACATTGGGTAGGGGTAGCCCCTAACATTGGGGGATTTGTATACAGAGGGGACACCCTTGACATTCAAAGGATGCAGGGATAAATTCCAAATCCCAGAGGGAAAGATTTCACTACACCCATGTCAGACATTGGATAAACACCAAAACACAGGAAGGGGCAACCCGGGACCCAGTAGGCCTAGAACTCACCATGAAGGAGGGGACTCCGGAGAAAGGGGTGTCAAGACTCTATAGGCTGATGAGTGGAGCGGACCCTAAAGAGCCTACCGCACTTCCAGAAATGGGAGCTAGATGTAGGGGAACCAATACCCGTGGAGGTATGGAATTCAATATGGCGACAGGCCACGAAAGGCTCCAAATGTGCCTCAATCAAAGAGGTTGTCGTATAAACTGCACTTGAGGAGGTACATGACGCCCCAGTGGATGCATTCCATTAACCCAGAATACCCCCCCAACAAGCTGGAGGGGCTGCGGGCAACTAGGAGACTTAATCCATATGTGGTGGGCTTGCCCAACGCCAGAGACATATTGTTAAGAAATTCATAGTCATATCAAGGAGGTGGTGGGTGTAAAACTGCCCTTTGACCCAATGGCAATTCTGCTGGGAAAGGCAGTAGAGGGAAATTACGCAAACACTTGGAATAAAGCCGCCCTCATCACCCACATGTTGAATTCGGCCAGAATTAATCTAGCAAAAGCATGGAAAAACAAACAGGGGCCGGTGGTGGCCAGATGGTGGGTTAGACTATGGGGAGTGAGGGCCATGGAAAAGGTAACATCATTGGT
Organism: Ambystoma mexicanum; assembly: GCF_040938575.1. Lineage (NCBI taxonomy): Eukaryota > Metazoa > Chordata > Amphibia > Caudata > Ambystomatidae > Ambystoma > Ambystoma mexicanum. The sequence goes on from NC_090930.1 coordinate 759,233,875, forward strand.
ACATGGATCGCTCCCGAAAGACCAGAATACATGGTCGCCATTCCACGAGTTTGGGGAAGATAGGGAACAAATGTACTTTAAACCTAATTCCCGCCGCAAGATTTCCGTCCCTTTTTTTTCTTTTTCGCACTGAACATTGTCGTGTCGCCTTAATCAAATACTGGATGTTACAGGGCGAAAGAGGGTGGGGGGTGGCAGGAGGGGTGTTATAACAGTTAAACTCATGAGTGACAGAACTGAGGCGTGACTGGGAGAATGATGAAAATATGGCATAATGCCTTTCATGTGTATGTCTGTAACCTGTGTTCTTGAGAATGTAAAAAAAATAATAATAAAATCATGACTTTCGATTTACTAATATTCACTTTAAGGCCATTGTCTTTAGCATATGTATGCAAACTAACTTTTTTTGGAGATCCTGTTGGGTTTTATCTAACAGTAAATCATCGGCATAGCATAGCCAATTTATTTTCTGGTTACCAATCTTGATTGGGAGGGATTCCAGGCTTAGAAATGCCGCTGGCAGATCGGCTAAATGGAGATTAAACCGGGTTGCTGCTAGTATGCAGCCCTATTCATCTCCTCTTCCAGTTGGGAAGGACTCAGATATTTTGCCTTCAAGACGTACTCTTATACTGGTCTCCCGATAGAGTAACATCATCATATTCAATAAATCTCTGGGGATATCCCAAGCTATCAGCTTTGAACATAACCTATTGTGCATAACCGTGTCGAAAGCTGTGCTTAAATCTATTTAGGCTCCATATACAGCAGATTTTTTAATCACATTTACATATTCAACTGCTGACACTGGGATCAGCTCATTATGGGTGGTGTTCGAATTTAGTCTGAAGCCAATCTGGTTAGGTTGCAGAATGTTATTGTCATTAATCCATTGGGTAAATTCAATTAGTATGACCCTGGCAGGGATATCCAACATTGCCAGCATCCTATAATGCGCAGGTTTCACCCAACATCTTTTCTTGTAGACTTGCAAAATATGTCTCTCCCGCTGCTCCCGCCTGAAGTGGGGAAGATACCATTCATACCAATCTCTGCAAAGAGTATGTACAGAACCTACGACCACAGTAGTGGAGATTTTCTGATTAAACTATTGCATGTTCCATCTGGAACTGCCTCTCGTGATGAATTTAATTTGCTGATAATCCCGGTCAAGCTTTCAACTGAAGACTTGCAAATCCATACTTCAAATGGCATTTCTTTAACCATATTCGGTGATGTCGGACTATTCAAGGTGGTAGCAATATGCTCAGACCATGTATCCTCTTGTCACACTGTATGGGTAACGCCCGTTTTGAAGCCCCTCTAATCACTGCCCAGACCCCGTATTTCCCGGTGTGATTAGCCAACTGATTCCAGATGTCTCTTTCACAAGTTATTCAGTGTGTTTTCAGCCATTTACGGTATGTTCTTTTTGCCTTTTTAATGCACGCTCTCACTTCAGTCAGTCTCGTTTACACAGGAAGAGTTTGATATACTCGAAATCTGACTCCTCAGCAGTTTTTTCACCGCATGGATTTTACTATTGAAATGCAGGCCTTTTTTTGCAGACGAGTTCCACCATTCATGTGCACTTTTGTAAGCTCACCATAATTTCGTGGCTTCTTTAATCTGGCTCGTTATCTCCAAAAAGCCAGCTAGGATGGAGACACTCTCGCCCGCCATTCGTATAATTATAGTGACAACCACATTTCGGGAGTAGCATTTCCACCACTAGATTTACTTTCTCAAGGTTCTTAGAATTCCACTGGATACGGTTATTACTATTATTAATGTGGATGTCACCATTCAGATTGTGGATCTCATTCCCCACTTCAGGCCCATCTATTTTTATTGCTACACAAAGTGGCATATGGTCACTTTCATCATGTATCACAATGGCCATATCCGCCATTAACATCGCCGCCCTATAGTTAAGGTGAGTCTAAGGTGCATAGGAAATTGAAAAAAATAAATCGCTAATAACTTTTGACTGGTGATGGATTTGGCAAGAATTTTGCAGACCATTTTATATGTCTGGGGGCCCCCAGACTGGAAAGATGGGGAAAGATCATTTTAAAAAAATAGTCATGAAGAAAAAAAAAAGAAAAAAAAGCACTTTCGGCCTAGTTTCCATTCATTTACCCATAGACAAAAAAGGTACATTTTTGCTTGACCGCACAGCCAAAACCGCTGGATGAATGAAACGACTTGGGCACAAAGCGTTGCTTTACGATCCTTTTGTGTTTTGGGGTTATTACCTACAGTACTTTAAAAAATATTTGACAGAGAAGGGGTTGTCCCCTTCTCCAAAACAAAATAGCTATATCTACCAGGGTTCATTGAGAATCCGGGTGTTCATAGATGAAATAAACACAATCTTTTATTTTTCTTGATGCGAAAGATACCTGCGGTTATACCCTAGGTCATACCCCTGGGTATCAGAAAATAAAACGCAGAAAAAGGGCCATTAGCAGGTCAATAAACATGCAAATGGCATGATGCTAGATGCGGACTGGGGGTGGCACAAAAAATACACCAACTGAAATTTGAGAGTTGGAGGGATGCTAGAGACCAGGCTTGGCACACAAGGCCCGAACATTTTTTCACATACCCATTTGTGATCCTAGGAGGAGTTGTTCAGTCGTTTCGTTTCATCATTTAAGCATAAGCCGTGGTGGGCCATCCAGGTTTGGATCGTTCGATAGATGACGTTGAGAGAGGCCGAGTCAATGTCATGAGAACCAGAGATGGGAATGAGGATTTGGGTGTCATCAGCATAGTTGGTGTAGGTGACACCCAAGTCAACGAGTCGGTAACATAGGGGTTTTTTAAAAATATTATAGAGTGTCGGTGAGACACACAACCCTTGTGGTACATTGCAGGTGACCAGGCTTGGTTGTGCTGCTGCGCTTGGTGAAAATACTCTCATTGTTCTGTCTGTAAGGAATGATTGTATCCAATGAATGGCTTTTGGAAAGAAGTGGACTGCTGACGCGAGGTGATTACAGAGAATTTGGTGATTGAATAGGTCAAACGCTGCAGAGAGGTCAAGTAGGAGGAGCATGGATAGTTTACCTTTGTCTTTAAGCTTGTCCATTTGTATTTCCAGATCCAATAGTGCTGCTTCAGTTCCCTTGTCTAGGGCGCAAGCCTGATTGTCGTAGGCCAAGTAGGTTATTGGCTTCCAGGTTGTTTTGGATCTGGAGATACGCTACTCTATCCAGTACTTTGAGTAGGAAAGGCACTGTTATGGGTCCATGATTTGTTGGTATGTGGGGGGGGGGGGTCGAGCAAGTTATTTTTTAGTCAGGGCAGTACCCAAGCATTTTTGAGATTGGTTGGGACAGTACTGTTTTCAAAAGAGGTGTCGGTTAGACTAGTGATAATGGAAGTTAGCACTAATGCACAGTCGTTGATGACCGCCACAGGGCATGGGTCCCCTTCACACCTTGATGGTTTGAGACTGGTGATCATTTTTAGGACTTCAGAGTTGGAGACAGATGTGAATTCGAATTGTGTCACAGTATTATTCACAGTTGTGAGTCAGTGGAGGTAGTTAAGCAGGTTTAACAGTAACTTTTTCATTTCAATTTTTGATTGTAGGAGGGCTATTTTATCGGAGAAGGATTTTTGGATACCAGTTCACCAACTTGCATCTTTGTTACAGACTTCCGACGGTGGTAAAGGGGACTCTAGTTCTCTGAGGATATCGAAGAGTTCCTTCGTTCCTGATTTGGCGTTAGTTATTCTATCATTGTATGTGGCGCTTTTCGTTTGGAGGATTGCCCGTTTATAATTTATGGCTGCCTTTGGGAATTTTGCTTTGTTTAGTGCATTTGGTGATATTTTTCTAGTTGGTCTCAGCCATTCTCTTAGAACTTTGCAGAGTTTTTAGATTTGGCGTGCACCACGAGTTGAGGTGGGCTACTGGTTTAGCTTTGCGCTATAGAGGAGCTACTTTGCCAATGGCTACGAGGACAGTTTTGGCTGTGTGGGTCAGCAATAGTGGAGGGTTTGTTAGTTCTTATGTCTTGGTGGGCCAGAATAGAGCTTAGTAGTGGTAAGATATTGTCAGCTGTGATACTATGCTTGTTTCTGGATAGGGAGGCTGGTGCCACCAGTGGTAGGTTGTTAGTCCCCGAATTCTTGGTGATATTGAAGGTGATAATATGATGGTCTGACCAAGGACAATGGGTGTTGGAGGTTATGTTAGAATTACAATTAAGGTCAGCAAGCCAATCGAGTATGCAACCTTTGATGTGTGTAGGGTTCATGATCTGGTGCGTGAAACCTAGTGCGGAGATGGTGTTGGCAAGGGCTAAGGCATGGTTATCCTTAGGATCATTAAAGCCCAAGTTAAAGTCACCCAAAAGAAGGGTTTGGAACTAGGTTTGGTGTTGGTTGAGGAGTTGAGCTACCTCCTCCTCAAATAAGTGTCGAGCCAGGAGGTCTGTAGATCAAGTGAATGTTCAGCATACCTGTTGGCAATAGGGCCATTTTGACAGAGTAATTCGCCAGAGTGGTATCTCTAATGTTGAAGGTGTTTTTGGCAATAATAGCTACCCCCATCCCCACCCCATGGCCATGGGTCTATCTGTCCTGAAGATTGTATAGTTTTCTGGTACAGCTAATGCAAGGACAGGGCCTGCTGCAGCGTGGAGCCAAGATTCCGTGATCGCGATGAAGTCAAATTTGTTAGTTGTGATGATGCCCACAATGTATAAGGCATGTGCAAGGAGAGATCTAGCATTGATGAGGGCTCCCTGAATCCCCTGGCTTTCTTTGCTGGTGAAGTTATAAGCTTGGATACCTGCAGTGTCTGACATTAGACTATGAGGTGATTTTCATGTGTCATGTAGATTAGGTTTCGGGGTAGAGGTTAGGACATACCTGTCATTTGAACTGGCAATGTGCGTTTTATTACCTTGGCGGCGAGAGGAGTATGGGGGAATCGTTTGGTAGTTCTGTAGTTGAGGAGTATGTTCCTTCTGCTGGTCAGAGGGGTGAAGGTTGGGATTGTCGCCATATTGAATTTAGTTTGCGTGGCCAGCCTGCAGTTTCTACGGAAAAGCAGGCAAGGCCGGCTAAGGTTAGAGATAGGTGGCAAGGTCGTACTTTGAGTAGTAACTACATTGTTGCAGGGGAGGGTTAGGGTACTCCTTAGCTGGGGTAGGCTGCTGTAGAGATAGTAAGTTGCTGAGAGGAAGTGCGTAGTTGGGATAGAGCTATGGTCCGAGAGTTTGAGAGGCATGGAGAGTGTGACACCGTGCTTGTTAACTGTATAGGATGGATTTAGCATACATTTGGCATGGGGTCTATGTGAGTGGGAATGCATGTCGGGTGGTCTGGTAAGCTAAGGACACTGTAGTATGCAGGCTGATTGGGGGTCCACTTGGGGAGTGGGAAAGGACTGGCGGGTGTGGGAGCTCTGTGCAATGAGGCTCAGTAGGCTAGGAATCTACTTGCTCGATACAGGAAGTTGAGTTAGTGTACAGTGGTGCAGTTTAGAAGGAAGAATTAGTGATGCCAGCAAGATAATTAATACCTTCACTCAAGAGGTATTAGGCATTCAGAGTTGTTGCGGGACAAATCAACCAAATGACAGTAAGGTTGGGTATTGTGCAAAGTTCAAGGTTCAAAATCAGCCTACTCAATCAAGCAGTAGGGAAGGTAACATTAGGTTTATGGCAATGTCAGGGGGCGAACCAGATTGGGAGTACGAATCGGTTTTGTAACAGGGTCACAGTACATAATCAGCGTAGACAAGCATTGGGGCGATGGCATTAGGCAAGTCTAACGGGTCATGAGACCAATACAGTGTTGGCACTTGTTTTGAGATAATTAGGGTTAGCAGGATTCCATGTACTCACTTTAAAATGCCTGAAGATAGCAATAACAACGATCAAGCAATACAATAAAGGGTGACGGCAAAAGAAAAGTGAGGTGATACAGGCAAAAAAAAGATGGTGCAATAGTGCAGGCATTGCCGTATAGACAGTTTAGTCAGCTGGTGGTGGGTGAGTCGTCAATTCAGATCTAGCTATTAATATGCCATGAACGACACTCCAGCTGCCGCAATGCTAATGTGATGCACATTAATCCCAATAGACCATACTGGGTGGCGGGCGCGGAAGCCATGCAACGATAGTCACTATCAATGTAGATCTCGTAAAGGCAAAAACCAGTGGTATATTTGTTAAGAAGTTGTTGTTCATAACTGGCACTGAATTGTGCTAGTCACTTGGGAGCTAGCTTATCGTAATAGGGTGTAGTGAATTCTCGTTGAGGTCATGTAGTATCAGCAAGAAGCACAACAAACTTTTGCGTGTTAATGCAACATTGGGAAGCGATAGGAGGATGGTACCTGTTGATATAATTCGCATAGAAAGGCTTACTTTTGGATCTTTTAGTAACAGCGGCGCTCACATTTCTGGCAGTCACAGACAGGCACAGATGGGGGCCTCTGAATTGGGGACTTTGGATGTGGGGGCCAGCTTAAGCCTGCTGGCTTTGCAATTGGCTTCTTAAGAGAATTTGAGCCAATCAGCAGGAAGCAGTGGCAAGATGGGTAAGGAACAGGAAAATCTCGCCAACGCCGAAAGATTCAGCCATTTTTAACATGATTAAAGCTGCCTTAGATGAATTGAAGATGCTATCGGGCATGTGGGAGTACATTGAGCATCAGGTATTTCGCCGTCTGGAATGAATGAGAGCAGCAAGCCTGATTCATATTACAGCGCAGTGCAATTGTAGTGGGTAAATCGTAATTACGGCATTCAGATTGGAAATAAAGAAGCAGAAGGTGTAGACCTAGCAAGGCCCAGGGGCTTACCGCATGGGTTATCTTGGTCACGCTGCACCTGTAGCACTCATTGGTGTAGGGGGCTTCTGCCCACTTGCAATGTCTGCAGTCGAGTGGATCTATTTAATCTGCTCTTTCTATGGCTGCTATTCTTTCCTTTTAAGTCCCGCCTGCTGTTGCATTTTCTTTCTACTGTATTTAAATGGCTCCATGGTCTCGCTCCTCATTTTGCTTCTCTCGTTTCCTCCTATTCAGCAGCTCGAGCTCTTCGCTCCCAATCCACTTATCGTTTGGTTGTCCCCAAACCTCCTTGTGCATCATCTTGTTTCGTTCTTATCCCATCTTGCTCTACTCCACTGGAATTCTCTCCCCCTTTAATTTTGTTCATGTTCTACCTACTGTCTTTTTCGCACCCGCTTAAAGTCTGATCTTCTATCCTGGACTTCTGCCTCTTGATTTGCCTCCCAGATTTTCATCGTATGATTGTAGCGTTTTTTATCTTTTAAAAATTGTAATGGTGCTTTGGCGAAAGCACCGTATAAATAAAAAATACAAAAACCAATGGAAGAGGGGTTCTAATAAGATTAGCCAAATCGGGGGTGTCGCTAGAGCTGACAGCCAGGGCCTTTAGTGGCAAGCTGATCATGGTAGCCGGCACCCTCAACCATCAACCTGTCTAGAGAACATCCATGCTCCAAGCATTGGCTATTTCTTCTTTAGAGGGGTGACTTCTAAAAATACCAACCACCTGATGATGCTCTGGCAGGGGTTGTGACATGCACTATGGACAGTCAGTCAGATCTAAATCTACCCATAATCCCAGAAGTGTTCCAGTGAAAGGGGCAGGGGGTAGGGAGGCAACAGGTGTAAGATTTTATTAAATTAGTTTGGGCTACTGAACCTCTGGTGGAAACTGCACGGCACAGTTTCCTGTTCACATGCTCATGTCTTGCACACAGTGCTCCAGATAAGATTTGGAGATTGGAATATTTTACCCCCTATTTTTTTAAAGTTGGGAGTAAAATGATTTTTTAGGGAGTAAAAACTTAAGTCCAATTTCCAATGGGAGTACTTTATGAACGGGTGAAAATATGTTTTAACTGGAAAACGGAAATGTTTTTGTAATAATTATTTCTTTGGTCCTAGTTATTCATGTACATTTAAAAGATACAGGTTTACTTTTTCCTATCAGGCAGTAATAGTAGTTTCTTCCTATGGTAATACATGCACTACTGGTCCGAACATAACGGCACTACTGGTCTGAACATAACCAAGGAGCAATGCATGTGAAAGCAGGATGACAAGATTCTACACATCTTTTTTCTTTGGGAGTATTTGCATATTGTTATGGAGTAAAAGTGGCTGATGCACCCCTTATCTGGAGGGCTGCTAGCACATATTCCTGGATTCTAGGTTTGCAGTGAAGCCCACTTTAATGAATTTTGGGAAATGCAATACTTGGCTAAGGCTAACCATTCACAGCTGAAAGCCACACCCTGAGTGGAGATTTCTTGTAGAGGAATTGGGTGACAAGGTTTAGTTAATGTATTAGGGACAACACTTTATTTTGAGCTAAATGGGAATACTGCAGACTTATTGGTGAAAGTGCAAGAGTCCTTTATGGTGGTGGTAAAAGACAACTGACTAGAGAAAAGCCATGAGATGAGGCCTGGTGACAAGGTCCGAGTCGTACCATGGGTTGCACTTGGCTTTGGGCTTCAGGCGGATCCTCATGACAGGGGCAAGAGCATCAAGAGTATCAGATATAGCAGAGTGGAGCATGGAAAGGGCTGTGTCAGGGTGTGAGTCGGCCAAAGGGGGTGGGAGGTTAGAAAGTGGCGCCAAAAGCCTCAACTAACACACGCTTCATGGGTCGGATGACTGAGAAGGTGGGTGGCAGTGATGGAGTTGGCTTGACCTGAGAGGTAGAGAGAGTGAGCTGGGAGGAAAGGAGAAAGTGATCACTCCAGGAGAGAGGAGTGCTAAGAGGGGTAGAAAGGGGAAGGTCTGATGAGATCAGAACATCCAGAGTGTGCCCCGCAGAGCGAGTCGGACCAGAGGGGAGAATAGAGAGTGAGAGTCGCAAAAGTCGCAAAAGAGTCCAGAGGAAGAACAGGACGCATCCATGTGGATGTTGACGTCTCCAAGAAGGAGGAGTTGAGTGGTTGTGACTAGGATGGAAGAGGAGAGGTCTGCCCACTCAGAAAGGAAGGAGGCGATCTGACCAGGTGGTCGATCGATAGTAGCCACAGTAAGAGAATGGCTAGGAGAGAGAGAGCCTGCAGACGAGGCATTCAAAAGAGGATTAGGCCTGCGTAGGAATGAGAGGCAGGAATCCACTCAGGGAAGATTAGGGCTACACCCCCTCCAGAACGGTTGGACCTGGGTGCTGAGAGGCCCTTGTAGCAGTCAGGGAGGAGAGTGTCAAAGCTTGTGACAGAGCTGGCCGTGACCCATGTCTCATGAGACCGAGGACATCGAGGTCAAGTTCCTCCAGAAGGCAGCAGATGTCGGAGGAATGTTTAATAGCTGAGTGAGAGTTGAGAGTGGCAATATGGAGAAGGTTGCCGTCCTTGAAAGACTTCCGGGGAGAGGTACAAATCAGAGGTATGCCCTGTGGAGGTGTAGAAGAAGCCCAAAGGGGGGCGAAAAGGGAAGGAGGAGAGGGCAAGGTAGCCAAGGAGGAGACAGCAGGGGGGGCGAGCAAGCAGTGGAGGAGGGAGAGGGGATAGCAGGAGAAGAAAGGAAATTGATGAGGCGCGGGAAGCATCTATCAAAGAGGAGACGGTTGGCCTGAGGGCATTAGATCATACATCACTTTCATTTGATAAGGGCTTACAGTGGGCCCGGGCTAGCCAGTTAGAGCATTGCCAGTCTTCAAAAACTCAGTCCCTACCACTGATAATCTAAGCAATTTTGCCTATGTGCACTTGTTAGGAGTCCGAAAGCGGAAAGATTTACAATTAGTGAAAGGAACGCATTTCATGCAGGGCATCCCAAACCTCACAAATACTGAAGCTGACCAAATGCGTATAAATGGTTGATAGTTTGTAAACCTTTTACTGTTACACTGAGCGTTGTGACAAATTATATCAGCACCAAATCGAGTGTGCATGCTCGAGGGCTGCATGCTTTAACCACTTTCCCACGCATTTGTTAAAAATAAAATTATGTGCTATTTTTATGTCCTTGGAATTCTTTGATTTTATGCAAAGGTTCAAGTAGGTTACATTGGGGAGTTGTCTCAGCCCTCCTTTGTCTAAAAAAGAGGTTTATTTATAGAATAGGGGTGGTTTACTGACTTAAATTGTTTCTACGCAGAGTGAGGGAGTGTTTTTTTTTGCAGACAGAGCAATTTATTTACAAACCGAGCCAGAGAGCGATTTATATACAGCATACAGAGTTGGTGCAAACAAGAACACCCAACACCATACAGTGTGATCAGAAATACATGTCATCAGGTTCACGTGAAGTAGTATTTCGATCAGGTGGCCTGGTCTAAGACGCCTGTCCCTGTTCATGTCACATCGAACACTCTTCTAGACACAGACAGACACACATTGAGCCCGCCTCCTCGGATTAATCATCCCACTTATAGCATCACATATAGCACCTATTTTGATATCTTTTTTTTTTAACATATTTATAGTTTCCAACAGAATTCAAACATGGAAGGATAATAACATAATAAAACAGCTTTAAACATCCCCATAAACCCCCATACATCAATCATTTCTCAAAAAGATACATATGAAAAAGAATAATAAAAAATAACAAGAACCAAATGTACAAATTGTGCTATCAATTCATTGAGAGAAAAAAAAAACATCTTCACATCAAATTTTACCAAATCCCATGACAGACAAAACTTAGACACTAACTAAAAAAATACATCATAAAACCTCATACCTCACATCCACTATCCTGCACTATACTACGATACAAATCAATGAAAGATTTCCATTAGGACCAATATTCCCCTTCTTTACCCTGCTTCTTAAACAGAACTAATTCAAATTCCGATAATACAATCACATCATTAATCCAGTACTCAACAGTTTTTTTTCCTAGACTTCCACACTTTCATGATCTGTTTCACTGCTACTATTAATAACTTATCTATCCAACTTCCATACAAACTAGCTTTCATACAACGACCACTTTTAGCCAATAACAAAACCTGAAAAGGTTCTCTTGAAAAAGAAATCGACAAAGTGATAACCAGCCTATCTAAGACCTCCCTCCAAAAAGTCGCCACTCTCGAGCAATGCCACAACATGTGAATCAATGTTCTTCTCACATCCACACCCCCCAACAAAAATCTTCAGCAAGTAGTCCCAAACCACACATTCGCACCGGAGTCCAGTATAACCTTCCCAAAATCTTGTGATGCACAAGACGTAACTTAAGATCCATCTTACTATTATAACCAACCTGTGGCATACATACTTCCAGGCTTCCTCACTGACTGCATAACCTAAATCTATCTCCCACTTCTGTTTCAACATGCCCCAAGACAGCAATACTGAATCATCTTCTTGCATAGGTTTCAGATACATAGATACATTATGTGGCAATAAACGGAACATGGTCCAACCCACCGGTTCCTTCTCAAGTGGCAATTTCATCATACCAAATACTTGGGTCAAGCGAATACTTGGGTCAGGAGACGTTCTAAATCCCTATATCTATTCTTTTCTCGGTCACTTAGATGAAACACTCTTTGAAGCTCTTCAAAAGACATCAAGACCCCCATCTCGCAACAAATCTCCCAATGTCAACACCGCCTTCGAAATCCAACTACACCAACACAAAACTCTATTGCCAATTTGTAATGCAGGATTATACCAAATTGAAGAGATATGATTCAAAAATACATTGCCATCAAAGTTAAGCACCCACCACGACATCAAATCTTTAGACACCGTAACAGTTGCTAACTTAGTAGAACCTCTAGGCAACGTCCCCAACGTCCCCATTGAGAAAATATCCTTATTCTTCCACAAAAATTGTTCGCTCTCAACTTTAATCCCCTGAATACAAGTCCCACCATGCATGCCCCTCAGCCTATTCGCCAGTAACCTACCACTCCTGTCGCCACCCTCCCAATATTTTTGTCTTGAAAAAAAAAGACCCCTTTCTGCTAAAACGGTTTGCATTAGCCAATCTTTCCCGAGCCTGATTCATTTCAGCCCTATCCTCTATCTTTCCATGCAGGGCATATCTTTGCTGCAGTTTAGATAACCGATTCCAATACACCTAGATCTTTCATAGATTTTTTACAAAGACGGGAAGTACAATCTATCAGAAATCGCCTGATTGTTGCCTTAAAACTATCCCATGCAATCCCCTCAGTAGCAGAACCCCCATTTACTTCTAAAAAATCTGTCCTATGTGACAGCAAATCCACTACCACCTCCTTCTCCTCCAAAATACCAGTTTTCAACCTCCACTTCCTGAAAGACTGTACTACCACATCCATCTGTAGACAAAGATCTACCGATAAATGATCAGAAATTTCACGCTCCTTGATATTAACATCACAAGTTTTATCCAATAAAGCCTTGGTGATAAATATATAATCTAATCTGGTGAATGAATCATGTACCGGGAAAAAGAGTGTAAACTCTTTCTCCAAAGGATGTAATTCCCTCCATATATCAATCAAATCAAATTTATCAAGAAAGTGATCAAATTCCCTACAAATATTCACATTAGTGTACCTACATGTACTGATCCCATCACCTCCCATAATTATTGTTTCACCATGCATTCCACCCAACATCTCCGATATTTTCTCAAAGAAGTCTTTACCAGAAGTGCAAGGACCATAAATACAACCCAATGTAATCATCTTATCCTTATAAATTATATCAGCAAAAATCATCCGCCCTTCCGAATCCATCTCTACTCTCTCCACCTTATATTGTACCCCTTTCCAGAACAAAATACTCACTCCTCTAGAATTAGATGAGTAACAGTCCTTAGACTATTGGGAATTGACCAACCATTGCCTTGTTTCAACTATTAAGTGTTTCCTGTAGAAAAACAATGTCAGCCCCAGAGCTCCATAATCGTGCCATAACTTTCCTCCTCTACTTTGGACATTTCAATCCATTCAAATTCCATTCACATTCCATGTCGTAACCGTCAGATTACCTACATCCATCCTACCAACCTCAAAAAAATTCTATTAAACCCTCACCTCTTTCTTCCACCATGAGAGGCAAGATGGTCTCCACTCGTTTTCTATCCATTGATGTAGCATGTTTCCCCCAGTTCATGAACTTATCCAAATAACGAAAAAAACAAACAAGCTATCTGGACATAACAGCTACATAAAACAAGTACAAATACAACAAATCCACAAGACATGACACAAAACATAAAAAACATAATAAAAGCCAAACCTCGGGGAATCCCCTTAGTTAACAATAAGTAACAACATATTTCTGCAACAAGTAGTATTACAACCTTATTTCCTTAAGGTTATACCTACCCATATACTTTATAAATTTGAAATACGTAAATTCTCCCTTGCTCTAGAATAAAAAATAGAATATAAACTAATAATATATCGTCTGTCTAAATTCACACAAACCATATCCAAGTATACACTACCCCCAAAAAATGTTACATAATACACATCTAGTAGAATACTTCTTTGCCAGCCAAACAGTCTATAAGTACATATATCATAGACTAGAGGCCATCCTTACAACTCCAACCCGGGAACTCCCATAATAGTCTTCCCATGCTTCAGGCTTCTGGATCAAGTCGTGTAACTCATATCCACTACAAGAATTAAGGCATTATGCGCATGAACATTACAATGCCACCAGTTAGTCTTTCCCAACAGATCACCTCAGTTTGTCAACACCAATGAAGATCAGCACCACTATATTATACCCTGAACTGCAGTCCTACCTTACAGGACAGTGACAAAATCCAGCCTCCACAGTACATCGACAATGTGCAAAATGGGGGAGCGGGGTTAAAGGGTGAGACTGAACAAAAGCCATTTTCTAGTTGCAACACACTCAAAATAGATTCATAGTCAAGCACCCACATATTTCGCTAAATAGTTAAAGATGCCACCCTAAGGAAATCCTCCCCCTAAATTACCCAGAACACACAAATCTGTTGAGATTACAATGCAACTCTCAGCTATGAGAAAGGAGTCGACCAAACCACAATCGGAGGAATATTGTCACTTCATATCAAGGATATCATCATCAGACAATACAGTAAGATGCCATGACAGTTGCTCATAATGACCATACCCCCACCAAAGCAATCATAATTGATGTCTCAGAGAAAATGACAATACATATAATCAAGCCCAGATTTATCATACTAACCCACCTGTCAAGAATCGGTTCCATTACACTGCACTCCTCTCCCCCCCTGGTGTCCACATCAATGGACAACTGTCCCACCCAATGGACAACTGTCCCACCCACCAGATGTCTATTCATATTCCACCCAATGACAATGTATATATAAAACCTTGCAACCTATATAAATGGACAGAGTACAGCACAGAGTGCAGTCACAGACATGTTAGATAATAAAACAAACCATTAAATGAGACCACAGCATGTGAAGAAACAACGTGACCAACCACAATGAGCCCGTACAATTCCAATCAAACAGGGAACACAATATAACTTAAGTAGGAATCGACACCTTAGGACTAATCAAGCCGCACCCACACAATCTGCATGGTAATTAAAACAGAATACCACATTTCCCCTCAAAACAAGCAGTGAATAGTTTGTCGGACATTAATATCACACATGACCAAGTCCCCTAGTGCCAGCTGTGCAATGGAACACGTCAAATACAACCAGTCTTCTCAGTCATTACTATATAAAGATAAAGGTTCATCGCAAACCAAAATGCTCTACAACTATTCCAGTACCAGAATAGAGAAGGCTAGAGTCAGAAGCGTAATGTGATGATCAGAACACCAATACTCCATTTTGCAGCTCCCACCCAGAGTATCACTTGAGAAAGGTGGGACATTGCAGGGTACATTAATCACAGTCTCTCGGGTGTACAATACTTCAAAGTAAGCCATCAGACCCTTTGCCACATGCCATCATCAGTATTTGTGCCAAGTTCCCCCTCCCACTTAGCGCAATCTAGCGAGCAGCAATCTAGTTTCATGATGTACCTAGCTGTAAATGACGACACAACGTTGACTTGGTATACATTAGTACATAAACTTTAGGCACTTGTATGTTTCGTCTACACGGGACGCTGATGCTGCCTTGTGACAGTGTTAACCATGTGCAGTAAAACGACATGGAGCTAATCCGCTGGCTGGAAGAACAGTTCGAACAGATCGAGAAAGTCGAAGGAGTTTGGGGAAAACCGCTTGGACACAACCCTGTACACGAGGGGCTGTACTGTTTAAGACGGGTGCCTGAATAGCAAAGCAGCTCGGAGGTGGAACGCTGAAAATAACACAAATGGTAGTGCGCAGACCATGTCACAGGTTCCTTTATGAGCTTTGTCAGCACAGCCATTCAAACAAAGCGCAATTGTCCACCAGGTAGCAGCAGAGACACGCAGATCCATCGAGAGTAAAGGCATAACATCCCGGAGTTGCAGCATCAACTGGTGAAATGCCCCGGCCCCCTGATGACAGCAGAACTCGGTCAGGTCAAGTGACTTGTCAGCAGAATCCAGGCTACCTCACTGGGTGTTCTGACCACACACACGCTGGCTATACGTTCTCCAGTGCAAATTTTAAGTACAGTCCATGCATGGTACACATGGTCATTTCCGGCACAACCTCAACATGACTGCAACAAGGGGATGCTTACCGGCTGTTTAGAGAGAAGCATCTGAGGTGCAGGGGGAGCTCTCCTCATAGTAGCAGTGTCCTCAAGCTACGCTCCATAAACCCAGTAACTGGAAAGCATACTCCCACAACCTCTGCTTCCAATCAGGTCTCATGTCCTGATAACGAACCGAGAGAGAAAGCAGATCGCATCCGGAAATGAAGGCTTGATCCGACGTGTTTGTTTTATTATTTGTAATGCGCAACATACCCCAAGGTAACAGGGCGCAGCAGTTACATGAATATGCGAAGCTTAGTTACAGTAGTGTCAATTACATACAGGTATTATGTACATGGGTATGACTTGCATTACTTACCGTAAAAGCATTTCTGATGTGTTGTATCTGCTTAGACACATGTTTCGACATAAGCGTCTTTTTCAAATCAAGGCTAGCGAGTTCGAATGACAATTCATAAGTTCAATGCTTAATTTAAATAGTCATGGGTTAAATCCCTGTTCGTCCGCGTGTGTCGTTCAAAAAAGTCCTTTTGTCATCCTAAAGGGCATACATTTCTATATATTTTCTTCTTTGAACAAATGCACAATTAAAAGCTCCAAGCTTACCGATTGGAGAAAAAGAGGCAGTTTTTGTCTTTCTCTCGTCCTTGATAAGGGCGCATGACAATAGCTTAAGTAGCAAAGATTGTTTTGCAATTTGGATTCAAACGGAGTTAGGGAGCCATGAAACTCCGTTGCTACTTCATCATGCGACCGGGACCTTGAATTCAACATTCAACAAGGAGAGGGCGCTGAGGTCCACGGGGGTAGATACCCAATAAAAAAGGCTCCCCACCCATAAGCAAATGCTATGGATGCCCCAGTGCCTCGAGTAGAAGGTGCCCTAGGCTTGAAGGGCAGTTCTCTCTTTGCAAGAGTGTAACATAGTGTGATGCATTTGAAAATCCACCTTGATATTGCTGATTTAGAGACAGGGTCCCCTTCTCTACAAGCTGCCATTGAAACAAAGTATTGTTTAGTTGTCCTCAGTGGTTTAGTTCTATCCATGTAGAACATGACTGCTCTGCGCACATCTAGTGTGTGAAGGGTTCTTTCGGCCATGTTAGTAGGTCTCTGGAAGAACGTGGGTAGTTCGATTGACTGGTTCACATGGAACTTCGAAATAAATTTCGGCGCAAATCTGGGATGAGTGCGCAGAACTACCTTATCTTTGTGGACTGTAACAAAGTGGTCCAAGACCGAGAGGCCCTGTAGTTCGCTAACTTTTCTGATAGAAGTGATAGCTACTAGAAAGGATGTCTTGTAGGTCAGGTCTTTCAGACTAGCTTTATGCATAGGCTCAAAAGGGGTCCCATGAGCCTAGTTAAAACCACATTTAGATCCCACCCAGGGGCTGGGTGAGTGATGGGGGGATAAATTCTTTTAACCCCTTCCATAAAGGCTTTAATCACAGGTATTTTCCACCACGACACCTTTTGCTGTGACATGGTGTAGGCTGACAACGCCGCTAGGTGAACCTTTAAGGAATTGAGGACTAACCCAGAGTCCAACAGATGGGTTAGATATAACACAATGTGTGAAGGCGAGCAATCGGTGGGATTGGCGCCTTTGGAACTGCACCAGATGACAAAACATTTCCATTTGCTGGCATAGCAATAACATGTGTTAGGCTTTCTTGCCTCCCTCAGTATGTCTATGCATCTTTGAGGGAGTTGCAGATGTCCAAACTCTATGACCTCAGGAGCCAGGCTGCTAAGTTCAGAGTTTGTGGGCATGGGTGCAGGGTCTCCCCCCCTGTCCTGAGACAACATGTTGTACGGGCAGGGAAGCTTGACTGGTGGGGAGAGGGACATGTCCATCAGGTGCGCGAACCAGGGTTGGCAAGCCCACATGGGAGCCACCAAAATCATGGTGACTGGTTCCTGGTGCATCTTGTGCACTATCTTGTTCAGAAGGGGAGACGGGGGGGGGGGGGGGGGGGAGTTGGTGGGGAGCGTAAACAAATTTCGCAGACCAAGTTCTCCAGAGACCGTTTCCCCTTGGATCGGTTCTGGGGGTACCTGGAGGTGTAATCTGGGCATTGGGCGTTCTCCTGAGTAGCGAACAGGTCGATCTCTGGAAACCCCCATTCTGCAAAGACGTTGGATACAATGTCTTCGTGCAGACGCCATTCAAATTCTTCTGGCAGAGGAAAATCTCTGCGGAGTACGTCTGCTAGAAGATTGAGTTCCCCTGGAACATGTTGGGATATCAGAAACATCTTGTGTTTGAGAGCCCATATCCAGATGTTTTACGACAGCTTGGATAGCCCTGGAGAGCGAGTGCCCCCCTGTTTGTTCAGGTAATACATTGCTGTTGTGCTGTCGGTTAGGACCAGCACTGTATTCTCTTGCAGTTACTCCTCAAAGGCTTTCAATGCTTTGAACACTGCCAGTAGCTCCAGTAGGTTTATATGGTTGGACGCTACCTGAGGGGACCACACTCTGTGCGCTGTCTGTTGAAGCAGGTGAGCCCCCCACCCTGTGAGAGATGCATCTGTCGTGAGAGTGGCTTCCACTGCAGGGGTGGTGAAGGTTTTCCCCTTCAAGAGGTTCTCCCTCGACCACCACTGCAGAGGGAGAACGAGGGCTGGCGAGACAACTAACAGATCTTCCCATTGTCTGCTGGCCTCACACCACTGGCTGTTGAGCCACTCTTGCATGGGACGCATGGGCAGCCGCGAGTGGGGGACCAAGTATATGCATGACGCCATCATCCCTAGCAAACGCATAGCTTTGCGTACCGTCACCTCCCGACTGGCTACATACTGAGGAACTTGAGAGAGCATTTTCTGAACCCTCTCGCTGGAAGGGAAGACTAGACCGTTTTCCGTACGAATTAGAGCCCCCAGGAACTGTTTTACTTGGCTGGGGACTAAGCTGCATTTCTTTTCGTTGATAGAAAATCCCATGCTGAACAGTAGGTCTACTGTCTTTTGGGTGTTCGAAAAACAAACGTCGAACGAGTCCCCCGTGATGAGCCAATCGTCGAGGTAAGGGTAAACTGGAACTGAAAGTCTGCGCAGGTGTGCTGCTGTCACTGCCAGGACCTTGGTAAACACCCTTGGCGCCGAGGCTATGCCGAAGGGGAGTACCTTGAACTGGTAGTTGTTGTCCTGAATCACAAACCTTAGGAATTTTCTGTGCGCTGGCAGCGTTGAAATATGAACGTGTGCATCTTTCAAATCCAATTTTTTCATGAAGTCCCCTTGTTTTAGCAATGGGATCACCTCTTGCAGTGTTACCATGCAAAACTCCTGGGGCTTTATGAACTTGTTCGCTGGGCGCAGGTCTAGAACAGGACGCATGGTGAGATCCTTTTTGGGTACAAGGAAGTATATTGAATAGATACCCTCGTTTACCTGAAGAATCGGGACGGCTTCTATGGCGTCCTTTCCCAGCAGCGCCTCCACCTCTTGGACCAGGATCTGCAGATGTTCCGGTGAACGGCGTCGATGTTTCGGCGGTCTGAACTGTGGGGGTTGGGCGAATTCCACGCAGTAACCATGTGCGACCGTCTTTAATACCCACTGGACTGAAGTTATCCCCTCCCATGCCTTGAGGAAAGATGTTATTCGCCCGCCGACTGGGGAGACATGGGAGGGGACCTGAACTTGGTGGTCATTTCTGACCCGAGGTTGACGCACCTCTGGAATTGGAGCCTCTGCCTCTATTCTTTCCGCGCTTCTGACCCCTCTGGGGGTAGTAAGTGGGGCTTGCAGCCGGTTGACTTGAGTTGAAGTTGCCCGTGCCGAAATTATTTTGAGCGGCGCGGGCTTGTCCTCGAAAGGACCGCTGAGAATTGCTGCCCCTCTGTGAAGAGGGTTTTTGGGAAATCTGGTGCAGCGACTTAATAGTCTTGTGCTCCTTCTTGGCTGTCTCCAACGCATCGTCTACCGCCTTCCCGAAGAGGTTGGTCTCTTCTATGGGTTTGTTGATGATGGATGCCTAGGTCTCGGGCCTGAAGCCCGACGTGCGCAGCCACGCGTGTCTCTTTAGCACAGTACCCTGTGCGTGAGACCTGCATGCTGTTTCTGCGGAGTCCAGGGTATTCTTTACAACATTTTGATTGGCTAGTTTGCCCTCCGGGACAATGGCGAGAAGCTTGGCTCTTGTTGGTTCCGGAACCTCCTGAAGGCCTTGCTGGAGTAGGTTTAATTGGGCGTCGACGTACACTGCCAATAACGTAGTATTATTGGCAATCCGGACGGTATAAGCAGCCGCCGACGTGACCAGTTTGCCTAATGCATACAACCTCTAGGACTCCTTCTCCGGGGGTGACTCTCCCGTGGCAACGGGAACCCCTGCTCTCTTGTGAGTGTTGGTCACAACCAGCCAGTCTTGGATTGCGTGCCCTTTGATATAAAGCGGGCCGGTGGGGGAGGGCCAGAATTTTTTTTTGACCCTTGGGTTCAAAGCCCTAGTCTGAGCGGGTGTGAGTACGGAAGGGGCCAGCCGTCTCTTTACCGAGCTCAAGAGAGGGATAGACTGGCTTGCCGGAGGCTTGTCATTAATAATATTTTCCACAAAATCCTGTTCGGGCAATGCCTCAAGCGTGGCAATTTTAAAGAATTCCGCTGCTTTTTACAACATGTTGTTGAAAGCCATTTGATCATCCACCGGGGGAGCTTGTCGAACCAGTGTGGATGGGGGAGAGTCGAGGCAAACGATATCAGAATTGTGATCCTCCTTCTGCGTGTCCTCCCAGTTGTCCATTGCGCCTTGATCTTCCCCATAATTGTCCAGAAAAGAAGCCGCCTCTTCTTCTGTATAGATGTCTCTATACGGGTCTTTCTGGACATCTTCTTGATAATCAACATAGTGTTGGACATCTAGGTGTTGGGCATCTTGTGTTTGAGGGTTAGGGTCTACCCGAGCTTTTTTCGGCGGAGGTTGAACAGAAGCCCTGAAAAACTGCTCCAGCCGATCCATATACCCCTCAAATTGCTCCGTGGTCCACTTGGATGACCCAAATGGACCCAGCTGAGCAGGAACCGGGTCCTCCGCCCTAAGGCGTTGAGAGGATCTCCTCAGGGTGCTTGAGAGGGGTACCTGGCTCTCTTCGTAAATGTCCTCGGGATCGTCTTCCAACACCGTGGAAAACCTTTCGGCGGATTGGCCCCTAACTGGGTGAAACCGGTGCTAGGCCCACTGCCATAGCAATCCTATTGATGCTCTTACTGATAGTCACCGAATCTTCTGGAGACAACGCCTCTGATGATGGCTTCTCGGGTAGAGGCCTACTTGTAGTTTTCGGGCCTGCACGGGCCTTGGAAACCTTGAAAATCGAAGTTTCTTGTTCAGAAACTTCGGCGTGTGTAGTTTGGGGAGTAGCGCCCTTGTTATGTTTGTTGAGCCCAGTCGCCATGCGCTGCTGCGGATGCGGGGAAGGCTTCGGATCAGATCAATCCGATGGCGCTTTCGCCTTCTTCGACGAAGTCGTTGACGAGGGCGCTTGGGTTGTGTGCTTTGTGCGGTGCGATTGTATGCCCGTCACCGGGTGTGGTCCCTGTAGCAAGACCGGAGTCGAGCCTGGAAGGGTCGGGGACGGGCGTGGCGGCTCTAGAATAGTCCGCCTCAAGGTCTATAACGTCCGTGTTGGACGTTTGCTCATCCGATGTACCCCCGACACTCTCGGCTGGTGTCGCGGCAGGGGAGGGAGGCTCCACGCCTGACATTCCGTACGCGGCCCACCGCTTCAACCGGCGCTCCTTAAGGGTTTAGGTTTAGGAGTTTATACGCCGAACACCGCTTTAGTGCTCTAGGGGGAGACAAGCGTTACACGAAGTGTGCTCGTCTTTCCACGGATATCTGACCCTTCATACAGAGCTGAATCTAAATGGACTCTTTTCCATAGCAGAAGGGAAGAGTGACCAGACCAAAAAGGAAAGAAGTGGAAAAGAGGAAAGACATCATAGCAGTATGGCAAACCCTGAGCCCACTCTCCCTACTGTGTAGGCCGGCCAGAAGGCCCGACCACGTGGAGGTCCGAACGCCGGATCTTAGGTGCCGGAACCCACAGCCGTAGACGATTCCCCCGTAGTCTTCGTCGAAGATGTTCTTGATAGGCGAAGTGACTTAACGGGGATTACAACGACAATTCGGTAAGATAAACAATGTCTCATGAAGAGCTCCGCTATAAGGCAACCAGTTATCTGGGCGGAAAAAAACAATCTGAGGAACCTCGGCGCGTAAGGGATTTTGGGTACTACACACGTCACGATAGGGATAGTGTTTCAGACACGCCTATGCCGACGTCCCCTTTCGGTCCCCCGAAAGACAAGATGCAATACTCCGCAGTTACCACTGGATGTCGGACCATATGCACAGCATGTGATTCTAAGCAGATTAACAAGCATCAGAAATACAGATAGAGCATACATCTAGGCGGATGCTAGAATAGTAAAAAAAAAAACAAATGATATATACAACATACTTGCAGCAGCAATATATACAGGTATAGGCAACCGTAAAGTGAATGTGTGCAGGTGTAGAAAAGGGGGGGTAGTGGTGGCTCCTCGCAGTGAATACTGACTGCTTGCTACATTTAGTGATCATTCGCTTTCAGCCACACGATGGTGTTGGTCCTAAAGTTACGGTAGGAAAGGTCAGATCTCAGTGTAGGTGGTAGGGAGTTCCACAGTTTAGCTTTCATCAGGAAGCTATTGCCACCAATAGTGGAGCGATTGAAATTAGGAATAGAAAGGCAATCTTTATAGACTGTTCTGGAGGGTCTCAGGGAGATATGTCTATGAAATCTGTTGACCAGGTAGATGGGCGCAGCATTATTAAGCGATTTGTAGGTGAGTGATAAATTTTTAGGAGGATGTGATCATTGGTAGGGAGCCAGTTGATCTGTCGGCTACTCTGAGATGTGGTCTCTTCTGGAGATGCCTAATGCTGCTCTAAGGGCATTATTTTGTAGAGTTTGTATTTTTCTAATGGTAGCTTTGGTTGACCCAAGATAGAGGGCGTTGCAATAGTCCAGGCGAGACAGGATGAGGGCTCTAGACAGGGTGGTGCAACTAGTGTCGGAAAGAAATGGTTTCGCTGTGCGGATAAGTTTGCACGCGTAGGAGTAGAGGACGCTAGAGAATTGACCAGTTTGGCAAATGAGAGGTTAAAGTCAAGGTGAAAGCCTAGTGTTTTTATCTCCTGTCCTACCTTGATGCTGTTGCCATCGATTATAAACGAAGAATAGACAGGTCCTAGTTTTTTTAGGCTGGAGGTAGTGCCCAGGATGAGGAGTTCGGTTTGATCATCATTCAGGCATAGTCCATGCGTGGCCATCCATGCCTGGATGATGATGTACACTCTGTTAACTAAGGCCAAATCCATTTCATAATCCCCAGAAAGCGGAAGGAGGATCTGGGTATCATCTGCATAGTTAATGTAGGTGATACCGAGATGATCCAGATCATCAAAAAGAGGCTTGGTAAAAATGTTGTTAAGTGTAGGCGAGACACAAGAACCCTGGGGCACCCCGCAGGTGATTGGTATGGGGTCAGCGGCTGCAGTAGGCGAGAAAACCCTCATGGTTCTGCCATTTAGGAAGGATCTAATCCATGTAATTGCCTCATCAGAAAAGTGTGCAGCTGTGTTAAGGTAGTTGCATAGGATAGTGTGAGCGACCAAGTCGAATGCAGCCGAGAGGTCTAGGAGGAGGAGTAGGGCAGCTTTGCCGTTGTCTCTAAACTTGTCAACTTGGGTCTTGAGGTCGATAAGTGCCGTCTCCGTTCCGTGTTGAGGATGGAAGCCCGATTGTCTGGCTCCTAGTAAATGGTGTACTTCCAGGTGTTTTTGGATTTGTACATAAGCAACTTTATCCAGAACTTTTAAGAGGAAAGGTTCTGTCGTGATTGGCCTGTAGTTGGTTGGCACAGTTGGGTCAAGAGTAGGTTTTTTTTTTTTTTTTAACAGTGGAAGTACCCAGGATTGTTTAAGATTGGTAGGTACTGTACCAGTAGAGAAGGATGCGTTGATGAGCTTCGTAATGAAAGGGGAAGAGGTCTCGGGCTGCATCCTTGATAAGTTGTGCAGGGCAGAGGTCGCCTTGACAGTTAGATGGTTTGAAGGACAGGAGGATTCTTTCCACTTCAAGAATAGAGACTTTGGTAAAGTTGAATCGTGTAGAATCAATGGCAGTAGTACTCTCAGTTGTTTTAGATGGGGGAGAGTTATTTAAGGAAGCTTGTTTACTGGAGATTTTATTTTGTAAAGTTGATATTTTATTGGCTAGTGCGTTTTGGAACTCTGAGCACCATTTTTTGTCTTTAGTGCATGTGTCAATTGGTGCAATAGGAGTCTCTATTTCTTTCAGGATGGAGAATAATTCCTTCATATTGGATTTAGCTAGGCATATTTCTTTTTTATAGAGGGATGAGAGTTTAGTAAGTGAGTTTGTTAGCTGCTGAGGGTAGATTTTTCCAGGCAGCCTCGCAGTTTCTTTTTTGTTTCCTTAGGTTGTTTAAGAAAGGCGTAAACCATTTATTTAGTTGAGTTTTGGACTTATTTGGTCTAAGTTTGATGGGGCGATTGAGTCTAAGGAGGTGGTCATGATTTTATTGTATTCTTCGACCAGGATTTCAGGATCCGTGTTGTCTGGGAGTGTGCTGAGGGTAGGGAGTAGGGCAGGGATAAGCCTATCCACAGTATTACTCTTTATTTCTAGTTAACGTGGGTGGAGCTCTGATAACTGGTGATGGTGGGGTTCTATTGGTGGAGAGCATGACTGACACAAGGTGGTGGTCAGTCCAGGCTAGTGGTGAGATAGAGAGGATATTGGCTTGAGAATTATAGTCTTCCACCCAATCGAGTATTCTACCTTTATTGTGGGTAGGTGCATTACTTCTTTGGGTGAAGCCTATTTCTGAAAGGGTGTTGAGTGTAGTGAGGGCGAGCTGGTCTGAAGGGTCATTGAAACCCATACTGAGGTCCCCAAGTACCAGTACTTGTGTAGAACTTTTGAGGTTACTGGACAAGATGGTGTTGATGTTATCTTCAAAAGTCCCTGGAGTGCCTGGGTGGCGGTAAATCAAGTGGATATTAAGGGTTTGGGTATTTGAAATAGGAACTTTAACAGATTGCAGTTCACAAGAGAGGAAGGCCGATGGAAGTGGCTAGTCTCATGGTGAAGCTACATTTGTAGACAATAGCAATGCCACGTCCTCTGGATTTTAATCTGTCTTGTCTCAATATGGAATAGCCGTCCGGGACTGCTCGCATGAGCATGGGGCCTGCTGCGGGGTGTGACCATGTCTCGGTGATGGCGAGGAAATCTAAGTCCTCATTTAGGATAAGATCCGCGATTTCTATAGCATGTGCTACTAGCGATCTGGAGTTGATTAGAGCTCCCTTGATCTGCGGGTTCAAGGTGATAGTCGTCAAGTGGTGAGCTTGTGCGTTTTGGGTTTGCTATGCTTAGCCAGTCTATTTGTAGGCACCACGTCAGAGTTAGGGGCTAGGTCCATATTTGTATTAGTATGGCAGGGCTAAGTTGGTGTAGACCTTAGTCCTATAGTGGTAGGAATAGATCTGATGGGCGGCTCATACATTTTTGCTAATCTAGCTCTAAGACGTAGGTTCCTAGCTGTAATTGTGCAAGGATTACTTGCAAGTGGGGATTTAGTAGCATTCAAGTCTAGGAATAGTCTAGTGGTTGAAATATTGTGTAGATTAGTAGTATGCGTCATGGTGACTGGTAGGTGTATATAGCGTGATGCTTTGTAGGATGGCTATAAAGCAGGCAGTCTGGCTAGAGGGGGCATACTAGAATAAGGTGTCGGACCACTTTCAAAAGTTAAGGTCAGACCACCATACGAGGGCTTGAACTGACAGTCAGTCAAAGGCTCAGAGAGACAGACGATGATAATTGTGGTAACAATCAGTAGGAAGGCACTAGCCGCACTTCTACAGAACTGTGCAGTCAATGTCAATTGTGGTAACAATCAGTAGGAAGGCACTAGCCGCCCTTCTAGAGAACACACTTGCAGAGTAGACAGACAATCATTAAGGGCAAGTGGTTAGCAATCAGGCAGTACATAGGTAAGAATTCAGTACAGTATATGTTGCCACAGGTCAAGTTTCGGCAAGTAGGCATTGAAAGTGTCAGCCTTATTTTAGGTACTTTTCCCAGAGAGGTAGGCAATCAATAGGGAAGAGGTCAGATTAGGCGGGCAGGCAAGGAGAGGCGCTAACCTTATTCATAATTAGGGTTCACACGCAATCAGTCAGGCATATCAGTACAAGGCACAGGCCATTCCAGCGCCAGTTAGATCAAGCAAATGTTGATAGGCGAACATAGATAGGCACTAGCAAAATTCAAAATCAATATCCCAGAAAGGTATGCAGGCGATCAGTATGCGCGCAAGCAGTTGTATAGTCTGTTGAGGCAGGAAAACATAGGAGGCACTAGCCTGAATCAGAGCAGATTTTCCAAGATGTATGCAGGCGATCGATAAACACGCAGGCAGTTATATGGCCGATTAGGGCATGTATACATTGGGAGGCGCTAGCCTC
Organism: Ambystoma mexicanum; assembly: GCF_040938575.1. Classification (NCBI taxonomy): domain Eukaryota; kingdom Metazoa; phylum Chordata; class Amphibia; order Caudata; family Ambystomatidae; genus Ambystoma; species Ambystoma mexicanum. The sequence continues at coordinate 759,260,046 of NC_090930.1, forward strand.
ATTCTAAAGCGGATGTGCATATAGATAGGCAGGCAGTGCAGGTACACTGTGTACACAGTGTAGTCACGCAAGCCACGTCTTGCTGGGTTCCTTTCCTCTAATCCCATCCAGCAGTCTCAGCGTGTTCAAAGCAAAACAAGAACACGTGCACCATTCAAATAGAAACGAATTCAACGGCAATAACTTTGGAAATAATCTCAACAATAAACAAACCTTAAAAAAAATATATGAAATAAAAAACAATTAAAACCAAAGCACTGCAACATATATTCAAAATAATCATCTCTTTCTTCAAAAAAGATCCTGAATGTTCAACAGGTGCCTCCTCCATAGATTGCTGATCCGCATCTAAATCAGAGAGAAATGCCCCTGCATCCTTGTAATCCATGAAGGAGGGTACTGTTCCATTAAGCACCACCCTCAATATTGCTGGGTAAATCATGTAGTATTTTAGATGTTTCCGCCTTACTTTATCCTTGGCTATATTAAAAGGCTTTCCTTCTCTCCAGAATATCATGGCTTAAATCCCCAAAAATCATGATTTTGTGTGATCCCCACACCAAATCACCCTTCTCTCTTGCCTTTCTCAGGATCAGCTCTCTCACTGGAAACCTCAAAAACTTGAAGTGTCGAGGTCTCTGTCCTGGTCCTGGCTTAGGGCCCGGGGATCTATGAGCCCTCTCAATCTCCAAAGGGGTTTTAGGATCAAGGCCAAGCAGTTCAAACAAAGCTTTTTCCAAAAATGCGGCAGGAGAGCCATGTTCAATATTCTCTGGAAAGCCAACCACCCGGATGTTATTTCTCCTAGAGAAATTCCCTTGCTCAGAGCACTTAAGGGTCAGCCTTTCCACCTGAGCTTGTAAATCCCTTATCTGGGTAGACATGTTCTGGGAATCATCACTCATTACTATCAGATGACTTTCCATGTTCTTATATTTTCCTGATAGTTCACTGTATCTGTCTACAGAAGCCACCTGAGAGGCTCCATCAGCAGCAATGTCTGCAGTCATTTTAATCATCATTTCCATCAGCTTATCTTCCCTACTTTCAGGGCTGATCTCATCCCCTTCCGTCTTTTAGGTGGTTGTGTGGTTCCTGGAATTTCTTCAGCCTTTATAGTAAATAAAATCAGGGCGATAAAGGCAGGCACAGGAGCTCAACCATCAGGCACCCAACTCCTTCAGCAGCAGGTTCCAGAAACCCCTATTTTGATATTCTAACTATTATATATCATCACAAAATGATTCATATATTCTGGTTCACGCTACAATAAAAAAGAATCAATTTCCAGAAATGTAGACTGTCTGGTATATGAAATAATAAGTTACATTTATAGTGAAGACTACTGTACTTTCTATATATTAGCACATGGAGATAATTGTTGGTCTCCTCTAAGTCAATAACAATGTTCAGAAAGCAGTCAAAGTAATGACTGCATTCTGAACATTCTGTCTTCAAAAGCAAACATACAACATTGGAAAATGCTTTAACTTTCTTAGAGAAACTGTTTACTTTTTACAGGACTCAAAACGCATGCTCATATTGAACCTGCACCATTATAACCAGGTTTGCAATATACATTATAACTTATGAAGACAACCTTAATTAAATACTTCAAAATAAAACCCATTTAAATACTAACTCAATGTGTCTATTACACACAATTAAAGTATGTTTTTACTTCACCACAAAACCTCCAAACCATTATTGCTATTATGTAGAAAGTCCTGGTTACCTCGCAATTTAGTATTTTCAGTGAGTCTTATGTATAAATTGACTCTTCCGCTCAGTGCTGTTTTTTTCAGTGAGAAATGTATTTCAGTGTGGACACATGGTCCATTGGTGGTCAGCTGACAGGTCTTTCAACCCCGAGGAGTCCTTATCAAGGCTGATTTCTTTTTTTTTTCAGACACACCCATTCAACAGTAGTTTGGTGTACATCACATCGTTTTTTTAAGTGACGTGTTGAGCAAAAGTGAGTTAGTGCGTGACAGTGATCACATTTCATATTGCATTTAATAGTAACACATACGGTTCTGATACAGTTTGTAATAGGTGACATTGTTCACATATGTTATGGGTGATTAACCAAAACATGGTTGTTTTAGAGAGCATTTGGGTTGGGGGGATGGGTGGGGATGAGTAAGGTGGAAGAAAAAGAAGAAAGGCAACAGCGGATTAGATAATTGCATGAATATGAATTAGGTATTTGACTGTTTTGTTTGAAGGGTTCTTACCAAGGGTTGCGATGTAGAGCTTGGGTAAGTGCCCGGGATGAGCCTCATGGGGTATGAATATGAATATATTTCACCCAGGCTTGGGTCTAATGTGGTTCGATGCGGAGATTGAAAAATTGGCCCTATTTAGATAGTTGCAGGCTGGGCCAAGTCTGTTTGTGCCTGATTTTACTTACAGTGCCATTTCCGGAGTGCAGTGGGCAGTAAGTGCCCTGTTGCATTGAGTGGGTGCTTGTGGTGGCAGTTGCCGTGTAACAAAGGCCATGTGTTTGGTCGAGCTTTGGGCTAGCACATTTAGGTTATGTGTGGCTGATTTGCCCGTTTTTGCGTTCTGGAGCCGTAAAGCATGGTTGATCTCATATTGTGGAGATTATTCAGGGATGCCTGTGTGGCAAAGTTGCGTGTCGTGTGAATTTACACAGACACTTTAAGGGGTTAAAATCGGGCGTGCAGATGTTTTCACAGCGTGTACAAAAAATGGGTCCTTGGACGTGTGAGGTTTTAACATTCTGTGGTTCATGCGTTGGCACAGAACAATGGATAGTCCCATTGCTCGACCGTGTGTCTGGTGAGGATGCATGTAGAAAGGAGGGGCGTGTGGGTTGTGGTTAGGTGTTAGCCAACATGCATATGAAACTAGGTGGGGCGGTGTGTTCCAGTGCACTGTCGCATGTTGTGGCTCGCGTTGGTGCATGTTGATAAAGGTTCAAATAATTTTTAAAAACTGCACAACAATTATGTAATTTATGGCATTGGAAATAGGGGAAATTAACTCTGCAAATCAGTTCGCTCAGTTACACATAATGATTACGGCCGCTCTTACCTGGTGTTCTCGGTTGCGTTGACGATGAAGAGTGAGGGATCTCACTGCTTCTCCGTGTTTAATGGCTATATGTACGCCGTCTCCGTTGCGTAGCATTCTGTTTGAGACGCATGCGCTCTGGGGTATATCAAAAATAACTATTGTGCGCATGTCTAGTGCATAGACCCTGAATTCGGGTCTTCTAGACGTCATGTGTGACGTGGCGGGAGTGTTCTGCAATCGAGCCATTCTCGGATAGTGTTAGCTGCCTTGTAGTTAATAGGCATGCTAATGTTACATACCATTAAAAATATATGATCCTGTTATCATGTACTTGCATGGTGTAGGGGACAGGAGTGATTTATTCAGTTGTGCTCTGATGGTATTATTGCCAATTGTCAATAAGCCTAAAAATAGAAATATAGCATTTTCTTGATGCCGGGGACAGGAGCGAGCTGTTGATTTATGCTTCAGCAAAAGCTAAAATTAAGAGCTTGATAAATGCGTATTGACATGTTTGGAAGTGGATCAAGGGTGCGTATAGCACGTGGGTTGGGGGAACCTGAGGGTGTGGACCTGCGTTCCAGTAGGTGCATGGTAATTCATGTTAGGACTTGTGAGTCTGAGACGGGAGGACAATTTGTTTGTCTCCATTGTCTGGAGGCCGCATTAAATTGCAGTTGGTCAGGTGGGGCAGGGATAATTGCCTATTAAGCTGTTTTGGTTTGGGCAGGGTCGCATCATGGGGTGATTGGGTATGGTTTCTGGAGAGCAAAAAATTTGTCTCGTGTGTCTGTGTAGAAGTAAGGGCCAGGCTCTTATGGCAAGGCGAGGAGCAGCTGTCTTATAGGCTTGATATTCATGCTGGATTGAGTCTATAGGAATACATTAAAGTCATGATCCGAATTTAGCCCATTTTGTACACATCTGAAATGACCTATTAGTTTAGCTTCTTCTTGGCAGAACTTGCGTTTTCTGTTGCCGCCCCTTGGTCCACATTTGATGGTGCGTAATCCTATGAACCAGATCTTCCTCTTGTCCTCCATTTGGTGGTGCTTCTGCCAGTGGTTGGCCAAGGGTAGTTTGGGATATTGGGAATGAATGTATGTTGTTGAGGTCCTCTCTGATTCTCACACAAACTTCCCTGATGGCACTACCAATGTACATTTTCTCACAGACACACACAAGCATAAATTACATACTTGGATTAAGACCACACTAAAATAAATTTCTCACTGAGAAAAAAAAACAAACACACTGAGCTTGAGTGTAAATGTATACATAAGACTCGCTGAAATTAATAAACTGTGAGGTGACCAGGATTGTCTACATATACCCTGCTAGAGGTGCGGGTTCACCTCTACCCACCTGTGACCTTGCACAAGTATATCCAGATTGTAGGACTAAAATAAGTTAGCACAGGAGTGTACATTTCTAGAGCCCAACTCTCTCTCTACATTATTGCCATTATCACTATATATAGAAGACATAGGCATAACAGACACAGCGCTACGCTGGACTAAATCATTCCTAGCAGACAGAACAGAAACCGTTTGGATTAAAGCCTTCAAATCCACCCCACGAGTTAACGACTGTGGAGTGACACAAGGATCCTCACTATCACCACTGTACTTCAACATCTACCAAACCCCAGTTATCAGATTCTTCAAGAAACACAACACATGCTACAACTACGCAGACAAAACTCAAATCATCTACAAAATCAAAGACACCCAAGCCGATCATTCAAACCTAACCGACTGTCTAAAAAAAATCTTCAACTGGATGAATGCCAACAACCTGAAAATCAACCCAGGAAAAACAGAAATCATGATCATATCCAAAGACCAAGAGAAGGAAACCACCATCCCGTGGCCAACGGAAACGGGAACCGCACCATCACCGTCTAAGCTGATGGACACACCCTAACCTTAGAACCGCAAATAAACACAACAGTCAAGAAATGCTTCTTCCTCCTCCACACGGAAAGAAAAATACTACCTTTCCTCTCCTTCACACACAAAACACTCACTATCGTCGCCCTACCTCGGAATACTTACTGAAGAAGCTACAACAGATCCAAAACACAGCAGCCAGACTACTCCTCAAACTATCCAGAAGAGACCACATTACCCCTGCCCTAAAAACACTACACTGGCTCCCAGTAATACACTATCACCTTCAAAACAATGTGCATAACGCACAGGGCAATCTGCGGACAAGGAGCAGAATTCCTACAAAAGAAAATAATCTACAAGCCAACGAGACCCCTCAGGTCAACCAACGAAATCTGCCTGGAACTAAAACCTTACATCAAGAAAAAACTTGGAGGAACTGCCTTCTACCACTTAGCCGCAAAAACCTGGAACACGCCAAAAGAAATAAGGAACACCAAAGATCACCTTAAATTCAAAAAATTACTAAACACCTAGCTCTTCAATACCAGAGACTAAAACCGAAACAGTAACACAAAATGACTAAACGGGAAAGGACATTGACGAGCTCCCAGAACCTACTGAGAAGCGCTCAGGACACCGGGAGGGGTGACGCCGGACAGAGTGGTTCACATGCAAGACCCATGGAGACGGAGGCAACAACCCCAGCCAATCCTTACCATCCCCAACCGCCCGTTTAGCTACAACTAGGTACCACTGGGTTGTGGAACTGGCGAGACACCACCAATCACCACACCAACTGAGGTATGGACACTGGCAGGCGCACTAGCCATGTGGGTGGGGGTGAGGAACATCCAAGGTTGTTGATGGAGCGGGCGGAGGAGGCAGCGATATGTTCAAGGGGCCTCGAATGAAAAATGGGCACGGACCTTCCGAGGCACAGGGTGCCCAAGCACCCCATCGGGTGAGATTACGCGAGCCCAACTGGTCAATTCAGGATAGAGATGTCAACTAACCAAAACCACCAACAATGTCCTCCTCTGCATACACCTCTCAAACTCCAAACCAAACAACCACAAACCTCCAGCACAACTAACAGCACAAACTTCAATACGCTGCAACAACAAAACAAACACACAGACTCGCACATCACTGAACCATGCTCGCCATTTCCATCCAGACTTGAGCAGGTGAGTGTGTGCGTCTTGCTGCTCTCCCCACCCACCCCCCAGGACTTGATCTGTGTTTTTGGTGCCTTTCGGGTGCCCCCAGGCCCTTGTGTGTTCTCGTTTACCCCAGTGCTCCTTCCTGCTCCCAATTCCTCCCGGACTGCCCCTGCACTGTAATTGGCCCATCCATTGGCCTCCCTGCCTACACTGAACCATGCTCGCCATTTCCATCCAGGCTTGAGCAGGTGAGTGTGGTGTGTTGTTGCTGCTCTCCCCTCCCCCCGAGGACTGGACGCAACGCGGCGATCCCAGGTGAGCTGCAGAGACCCCCTGCGCCATTTTGCCATCTTGTGGCCAGCAGCCATGTCCCCATGTGCCCCCAGGCCCCCTCGTGTTGCTCCGTTCCCTATCTCCTTTGCTTCCCCCTTCCCCTCCCTCCGCCCGCCTCACGGACCTCCCTCCACCCTGTAATTGGCTGACTGTCTGGTCTTGAATGAACCGACCAAGGCAGTCCTCTGCCTGGCAGCCGCTGCGGCTAATGGCCCCAAGGCCAAGGGCGGCTCCGACATTGGCGGCTCCAAGATGTGTCTGCAGGTGTCAGCAGGCGAAGCCAAGGAAGCCAGCAGACACCATCAAAACAGTGAGAGTGACATGGGTGGGGTGTAGAGCAATTACTCTATCCCAGAAAGCCCCTGTCACTCTACCTTACCTTTCAAAACGTTGACTACCAAAGTCTTAAACAATACATACTTAGGAAGACTTGTGACCACTATAAATGGATTGTAAATGTAGCCTTGTGATGCATATTAACTTACTTGCCAATTTAGCTAGTGCCACACATGTAGGAAACTGAACTTTAGCTTGCACCGCATCTGGATAGAAATATGCCTATAAACATGCCTTGGTTGACTTTAGTAGTGTGCCGATTAACGCGCCTTGGTTGAATTTAGAAGTGCGCCCAATATCCTCCCTGTGCAAAGTTGAATTTAGAAGTGTGCTTACTAACATGCACTGGTTAACTCTAGAAATGTGCCTATTAACGTGCCCTGGTTGACTTTAGAAGTGTGCCTAATAGCGTGCCATCGCTGAATCTAGAAGTGTGCCTAATATCCTCAGTACAAAGTTGAATTTAGAAGTGCGCCTAATATCCTCTCTGTGAAAAGTTGAATTTAGAAGTGTGCATATTAACATGCCCTGGTTGACTTTAGAAGTGTGCCTAATAGCGTGCCCTCGTTGAATTTTGAAGTGTGCCTAATACCCTCTCTTTGCAAAGTTGAATTTAGAAGTGTGCCTATCAGCATGCCTTGGTTGAATTTAGAACTATGCATAATATCCTCTCAGTACAAAGTTAAATTTAGTAGTGTGCCTAATAACGTGCCTTGTCTGATATTAGAAGGGTGCCAAATAACGCGCCCTGGTTGAATTTAGAAGTGTGCCTGATATCTTCTCTGTGCAGAGTTGAATTGGGTTGCCTAATATCCTCTCTGTGCAAAGTTGAATTTAGGAGTATCTATTAGCGCACCTTGGTTGAATTTAGAAGTGCGCCTAATATCCTCTCTGTGCAAAGCTGAATTTTAGAAGGGTGCCTAATAGCGTGCCCTGGTTGAATTTAGAAGTGTGCCTGATAACGGGCCATTGATTTACCTTAGAAGTGTGCCCATTAGCGCGCCTTAGTTGAATATCCTCACTGTGCAAATTTAAATTTGGTTGCCTAAAATCATCCCCATTGCAAAGTTGTTTTGGTTGCTTATTATCCTCTTTCGGCAAAGCTGAATATAGAAGTGTGCCTATTATTCTCTTTGTGCAAAGTTGAAGTTAGAAGTGTGCCTAATAGAGTGCCTTAGTTGATTTTAGCAGTGTGCCTAATATCCTCTTGGTACAAAGTTGATTCTAGACGTGTATATAACACCACCACTCTGGCATAGCAGGATTTGACAGTGTCCCCAATAACGTCACTATGCCAAAGTCAAGAAAGTCTGCCCTATATCGGGTGAAGTGGATGCCCTATATCGGGTGAAGTATGTGGACGGAACGGGTGAAGTATGTGGACGGAACGGGTGAACTGATGTAGAATGGGTGAAGTGTGTGGAACGGGTGAAATGGTAGAACGGATGAAGTAGGTGAATGAACGGATGATGTGCTTGGAACTGGCCAAGTGGGCGGAACTAATGAAGTGCATGGAACGAGTGAAATAGGTGCAATTAGTTGAGTGAATGGAACGTGTGAAGATGACATATGTGGATAGATGATGCTTCGAGTAAGGATAACATGGGTAGAACAAATTAAATGAGCAGTGTGAAGATGACGCATGTGTATGGATGATGCATGGAGAAAGGATAACGTGGGTAGAACGAATGAAAGGAGTAGTGCATAAAATGGTGGAGTGCATAAAATGGTTGAAGGACATGGAACGGATGCGAGTGCATGGAACGGGTTGGAGTGCATGGAACGGGTTGGAGTGCATGGAACGGGTTGGAGTGCATGGAACGGGTTGGAGTGCATGGAACGGGTTGGAGTGCATGGAACGGGTTGGAGTGCATGGAACGGGTTGGAGTGCATGGAACGGGTTGGAGTGCATGGAACGGGTTGGAGTGCATGGAACGGGTTGGAGTGCATGGAACGGGTTGGAGTGCATGGAACGGGTTGGAGTGCATGGAACGGGTTGGAGTGCATGGAACGGGTTGGAGTGCATGGAACGGGTTGGAGTGCATGGAACGGGTTGGAGTGCATGGAACGGGTTGGAGTGCATGGAACGGGTTGGAGTGCATGGAACGGGTTGGAGTGCATGGAACGGGTTGGAGTGCATGGAAAGGTGGAACATTTGAAAGAGCTTTGAAAGGAACGGTCTGAGTGCTTGAAACGGTCGTAATGCACGGAACAGTCGGAGTACATGGAACGGATGAAGTTCATGAACTATTGGAGTGGGCGCGATCTCAAGCACCTACAGTAAACCACCATATTCACATCTCCACGCTTACTCTCTTCTTTACACCACCACTCAAATAGAACACAGCGATACTATGACACCATTCGGTATAGCTGTTCTCATACCAACATCTGCCTCAAACTCCCCATCACACTTCACTAAACACTGCTGGTTACACACCCCCCAGCCAGGCGTTCTCCTCAGGCCCAACGCAGCTACAATCGGTCTGAATAAATCCTGCCAGAACGAACACATACTAGTGACCTTACAACCACCACACCTACCGCTAAGAAGCAGCTATTTCACGAATGCCACACCAGCTGCACACATATCCGGTGCTCACGCACCTTTGACTCTCTCTACTGACTTGAACTTCGGTTCCCAAGGGCGTTCAACCTACCAGCGCCTTCAGACCATACCAATGGTACATAAGGCACTATATAAATGCAAAGTAACATAACATCAGTACACGAGGACTGCTGGCCGCATACACCCCAGGCCCAGACGACGGACCTACCGGGCTGAGGCTGTCAAAAGCACATCACTGCACTCTTGCACTTTTCCAGCCTCCTCCGACTAACTCACCTTCCCCCCCCCCTGTTTCAAAGCTGCCAGTGGACCACTCGGGTGGTGATAGTTAAAGTTAAAGGACATTTGTACCGCGCACTATGTGCCAATAGCCTTATAAACCTCAGGAGGGGTAATTATCGCATGGGATAATGACCCGTACCCAACTTACGTGCCTCAGTTTTGCCTCCCTCGGGCCATTACTCAGTGGCGAATCACTACCTCGTGATAATGACCCCTCCCCCTCTATCTATAAGGCTAAAGTATTCAAATTCAATTTTATGAATCCATTATTTACTTGAAACAATATTTTTTATTATTTAGGCAACCAGATATTTTTCATACTATGTTAAACCACAATGAGGAAACACCTTCAACTAACATGTCACACAAAACAAATGTATACAATAACGCAGCACGCAACAGAATATGTACTTATTTAGATTATACGGCACAATGTCTAAAGAAATAATTTTAAAATCTGTGTTGGCACATTTTTAACAAATCAGGATGGTAGCATCAGGTCCATAACAAACCTTTCCGGAAACATTATCTAGGCAAAGATGTTGAACTGTTAACGGGGCCAACTGCCCCCTACCCCTCGCCATTACCTTCCTTTCAATCAAAGCATTATTTCCTCGGTCAACGCACGCCTAATGCTAGCTCTGGGGGAGATGGGAGTTTGACATCTGTCCCTTCGGAGCGAAGACGGACCAGACCGTCAACTCGCCTCATGAATATTGAAGAGTTGTGAGCAGAAGGGCTAGGATAGATTTGAAGTAGTACCAAGAAGCTGTTTTTTCAAGGGACATGTGTATATTCCTTTAAAACATGAATCCAATTACCTAAGCTAAAGCACAGATACCAACTACAAAAAAACATTTGTTATAGGTAAATGTACTTATTTTCAAGAAATGGCCAATAGCAACACATCATTACGACTAACTAAAGGGAATTGAGCGCTTTATAAAAGAGGTACACATTTTACCGCGGGGACGGGGTGCAGTAGAGAAACCCGTCATATTAAAGCGCATAAGAACCGTAAAACGGGGTGTACAGTTACATGTACACATCGTAAACAAATCTTTACCGATTTTGCAAGGCCCCAAACAACGTACTCAACACATGAAGGTCAAAGAGGCTATAATTAGCAGAATCAAACAGAAAGAAATTGAACATTCTCATTGTTGTGCACAGACAGATGGCGTAGAGAATTTACGTTATGTACCATTTTTAGCTGCTCTTAGACCAGCTGCAACCAGCACACTACATAAGAACACGGTATTGCAGCGTCTTCCGTCCGTTTATTTTGTTCAACGACTATACAGAAAGGCATTTTCCAACCCCCTAAACCAAGAGGAAAAGGCATCCTTTCAAACATCAGACCCCAAACCTCGACGCTGTCATTTGCATAAATGCAGCAAGTTCAGAAATGGTCTTGCTCTCAAGTACATTTACGTGCAAGGTGAATACTGTCATTTCGGGTTGCAACCAACACGCCAAGGGAGACAACGATGCAATAATGCCTGTAAGCTCCTGTCACAGATAATGGATGCATTTATCAACGTTTGAAGTAAGCTTCCGGCCTCAGCTAAGAGTACACAAAAGGGATGCCATATAACACAAAATGTTAATGAGCCCTGCACCAAACAAACCCATCAGTTGTTACTCACCATCACCAACTGCCATTGCGAAGTGAAGATCCTCTGGGAGATGGAGGGGGCAACACAGCCCCAGCTCTCCTGTGCAGCGTCGTTTGAGCCAGGCAGAGCTGCAGCCTATGCTGCAACAACCAGAGTCCTTCAAAATAGCAGTCCCAGTTCGTGGAAGGCTCAGAAAAGCCCAGAGCGGCGTGTGACAGCGTTGTACAGCTGAGCGCGAGCTTTATGTACCACAACTTTCAGCCCGGATATCGGCCTTCCAGTCCTGGCTTCCAATTTACCCTTCCACGACCTGATGTGCTCTCAAGGCTGGCTCTCAAAACAGAACAAAACACAGGCATGTGTTCGCTAATCACCGAACGTCTATTCTCCACAATCACATGCAATTAGGGCGTCACGTGACCATGCGCATCATCGCTGCCTTTGTGGGGGATTTTCTTCCTTAATTATGCTGACAATATATTCATCAACGCACAGCCGGAGACATCCACGGCCCCCACGAATGACAGAATCCTGACGATGGCCTTTGAGCAGCTGTAAACAAACCCCGTCAGAGGCGGCACTGAATGGACCTCTGTACTAGGACCTTGCAACGAGGGCGGCTTCTGACACACATTGCTCCGGATCCGCAGCTGCACACACACGACACCAATGGCTCCTTTGTCGTCGGGACCCACAACACGTTTCTATCAAGTCCCGGAAATAAAAATACCCTTTGGGGGCTGAGCAATTTTTAGCACAATATAACCGCGCTCAGCGTAAAAGGTGGCTGTTAATGCGTATAGTTGTGCTGCTCCTGCTAGCAAACGCACTGCACATGTGCTGCTGTGCAAAGCCACTTGATAAACACAGTGGCAGATTTAAGGCAACGGGCCCCATGGGCAATAATGACAGAAGGCTCCAGGTGGGTGTGTCATGGAGGCGGATCCTAGAGTGGGCAGAGTTGCACAAACATTAACTTTAGGGACAAATGCTTAATTTTTCCTTTTTTTTTGGGAAAGTTTGTGTTTGGGGGTCTGACTCTAGAGACAGTTCGGCCTTCTCGCTGGGTTTTGCTGTCAATGGTGGTAATATTTAATGATCAAGCCCGAAGCTAATGTTGGAAATGATAGGGTTCAAGGCAATGGGCAATGGAAAGGGACATTACAGGAGGGGATATCACAGGATAATTCCTACAGCATGCATGTCCACAGAGTTCTTATCCAACACACTTGATAGGTTATTGAACATCACAGACTTAAAGGAGTTCACCTTTTTATCTCAACACGTACCAGGGCATACTTATTTGGTGGGTATTGCTTTTTGTAGCAAACACATGCCTGTGTTTTGTTCGGTTTTGAGAGCCAGCCTTGAGAGCACATCAGGTCGTGGAAGGGTAAATTGGAAGCCAGGACTGGAAGGCCGATATCTGGGCTGAAAGTTGTGGTACATAAAGCTCATGCTCAGCTGTACAACGCTGTCACACGCCGCTCTGGGCTTTTCTGAGCCTTCCACGAACTGGGACTGCTATGTCACCCTTCGAAACATGCCCCCAGCACCACATGGCCTACCGTCCCGCGTTCCCACAGGTGTCCCGATGAAAACGGTACCTCACATGTGTGGGTGCACCTACCTGGGCGCCAAGGGGAAAGCCTAAAACACAAGTAACCCCCAAGTCTATTTTCAGACCGGAATTTCAGACTCTCTGCCGACCGGCACACCATACAGATATGGGCCTCGGGTGTCCAAGCCACCAAGGAAAACAGGGAACCCCATGCATTTCCGAAAAGAGGACACGCGTGGGAATCCACAGAGGTACGATTTGGGCAAATCGCCCCAGATTTTATTACCCAGACACACCCGCAAAGTCCGAAATGTGGGAAAAAAAACATTTTCCACACATTTCACTCAGCTCACCCATCGAAACACGCCCTCAACAACACATGGCCTACCGTCCTGCGTTCCCACAGGTGTCCCGATGAAGAGAAGAAAATAAGCTTTGTTAAATAAGAATAATAATGTTGAAAAATATTCAAATCCAGCATCTGTTTTAGAAATCTCAGATGAAGAGCATATAGACCTACAACAATTGTCAAGAGAGCCAAGAGGCACTCACACCTGCTCCTAAAACTAATTCACTAATTTTGGAGTAAGTTAGTCCAGGGGTACCTATATTTACTTCTCTACCGAACTTTGATGTCCATCCCAAGAATGCAGTAACTAAATCTACCAAATCAATACCTAATAAAACATTGGAATCTGGGAAGGCGATTAATCGCAAATTAGAAGTCAAATCTAAACTACCCAGATTGCCCCTAGAGGTCCACGAAACACAGGCAATGGAAAATGAAACGATCGTAATTGAACCTGCTGTAATTCCAGTTGTGAAACCCAATTTGAACAATTACTTTCCGATATTAGGTAGAAGATGCACGACTAAAAGAGATAAGGGCGAGCTTGATTCCCAAAGTAGTGTTGCTTTAAATATACCGACAAGAAAATCATATAGTGAAGTATGCCTTAAGGGCCTGAGGTCAAAAACAATTGCAACCAATGAAAGTGTATCGAGTAATAACAAAACTTTGGTTGTGGTAAATGGTATGTGCAAAAAAATAAATTTGGCCGATGTTCCTATTATGGTATCCATGGGAAGTCCCAAATCCAATAAGATGACTGTTAGGAAAGATTTCGTAATTGTAGGTAATTTTCCTTCCATGTGGCAACCCCTAAACTTTTTGCTATTGTTTTTCACCTTGTTCTTGACTTTGCCAGAGAAGTGCAGCCTTCTGCCGCACTCCTCTGGGCTTTCGCTCCTTTCTTACGGGGAAACTGACATGCCCTTAAGACAGTCAGTACCGGGGAACGCTGTTTCCCGTAGTTTCTTTTATCATGTTGCGGCTTTCGTGCAACATGACACAAGAGGGCACTGTAAGCTAAGTTACAGCTCTCTTGGGTCTCTAGCCTTCTACAGGCCCTAGATACTCGTTTAGGATTGTATCTGATCGGTGCAAGTGATTCAGGGACGGGAATGGTGGTAGCGATCGTCTCTTGTGTTTTGAGCTCCTTTTGGCGTTCTAAGCGCGTTTCTCGCGCTTAACCCAAAATGGTGGCCTGGCTCCCAAAATGGCCAGACCACGAGGCTCCTTTGTCCTGTCCGCTGACCGTCTTGCTCCCTTCACCTTCCCCAGGTCGAGCCGACCCGGGGCCTTCCTTATTTGGGCATGTACTTTCCCGCGAAACATGGATGCTTTCGCGGGCTTCTACATGTCTTTTGTGTGCCTCCAGGATATGGGCTGCGATGTCTGGTCCCAATTCACATCCTGGGTGCCAGAGAGTCTAGGGTGGTGTGAATGCCTGGGACCACCGTGGTCCGTGATTGGTCCACGAATGGTGTGAGTGTTGATGAGCGGATCTCCCATTGGGTCCCCTCCGTTTTGGCGCGAAGGGAACCGTGGATAAGAGGGGGCTGGAAACACCACTACCATGTCGATCTCCTGAGTTCTCACGAACGAAGGAATACAGGAGCCAAGTATCCTGCAACCAAGAGGCTGGACCGAGGAATCGCTGGTGACCCGCTGAAGGACTTCTCCTCTGCACTGCTGTCGCCTTGTGAAACCCTTTTCACCTTTGATCGAACCAGAAGGCCTGTACTGGTACTTCGACCCTTGGAATAGCGGGAACAGCTATTCTCAGCATCTTCACCATCTCCTGCCAGTAAGCCTTCGGAAGCGTCTCTGGGCCATCCAGCTGACTGACCAGCTTACACGGGAGTCTTGCTCTGTAACCGCCGCCAGGTTGTGTAGTATTTCGAGTCCATGTCACTCTCACACGCTTCGTACACTTGGCGTTCCCAAGTCTGAAGTGAGTAGTGTACATTTGGCTCAGATACACACGGCCGCTCCGTTGCCCTGCTGTGGTAACAAACTGTGCGGGTTTCTTCGATTGGGACGTCTTTTTACTCAACACGACGACGAGGCGTTCCCTGCTCTTCTGAACCTGCCAGCTACTGAAACGGACACGGAGAAGCCTGGGTCTGCTTGCATCGGGGACCGGTGAGTAGCATAGCTAGGATCTGGTCGCCCTCCTGCAGGAGCCCATTGCTTTTCCCCGCTGTGTCAAACAGCACCCTTTGCCGTACTCGCGCTCTGCTTCTGCCCACTGTGGAGGCTGCGCTTGAGTCGCGGAACTTGTTCTTCTTTTGTGCTCTAAACTGAACTGCCTGATTTCCCTCGAAGAGCTTCTCCTTTTGCCCGTTGGCACCAGCGTGTGCAGGTACTTTTGAGCACAAGGCTCCACTCTTCGCAGGGCTCGGACTTCCATCTAGTTAGGTGCCTCTGAAGGCGAACTGGGTCTAAGCATTATTTCGCACTGCCCGTCTTCCTTCCCTTGTAGGTGGACTACCCATTTCGTGCATCTAACGCTGGAGACTGTCGTATTTGTATATATATTGTGTTGATATGGTATGTGTTGGTTTACTATCGTTATATTGTGATTTTCTCGCTACGGTCATTGTTTTAAAGGCCTTGGAATAAATGTGTATATATTTTTAAAATAACAACTGTTTGGAGTAGTTTGTAAGTGATCTTGCTTTGTGTGCTCATTGCGGGCTTTCAGTCACCCTCACCCCTCTTGAGACCTAGTCTTGACCACCGCGATCGCTACCTTGATTGGTCTGGCTCGTCCAGAGGTTACCCTGTTCCAAGTAATTAGGTTGGCCTTCTGAACTTGTGCGCCACCAGGACAGAGTTCAGAAATCCGTCTTAAGAATGACCAATGCTGACCCCATGATAATTACATCTGTTTCCAATTGTATATCAATACATGGTCCGCCGTTAAGTAAGTTGTTACCAGAAATAATCAGTAATAAAGACCTATCAAACAGCAACCATGAACTCTTAGAATCTTTGAGAAAAACACTCTATGAGGGTGTTCTTGACACAGATAGCATTACTAGTGCACTGCCAACACAACAAGCCCACGCAGTAGTAACTGCTTCTTCGAAAACATCATTTCAAAGAACCATTAATTCAAATTCATCCAAGCCACAACAAGTTGACGCTAAAAGACAGTATATCATTGGATTGGAGGGTGATGCGGTTGCCTTGGCGGATAGACGCATTAACCAATCATTTATTTTATCCTTATTTTCAAGAATACCACAACTTAGAATGGTTAAATCAGAGGATATCATTAGGGTCTCCATGGCAAGAACAAATATTTTAGGGCGGTTTGTTACCTTAGTTCTGAGGCTATAATGAAATTCATCTGGTTCAGCTGCGAGGAAATAAAAAATGAAGGCCTCGTGCATTCTACCTTTGAATCGGAGGCGAATGCTACTGATTTTTTTTAGCATTCTCAAGCACGTATGTTGAGAAGACCTTGACATTGGGTGGACCCGGTCAGAAATCTGAAGGTGGTGTTGATTGTGCAATTCAAGAGCTATTGAAAATAGTAGTCAATGCTAAAGGTCTCCCTTGGCTGGAACCAATGTTCTCTGCTATTCTATCGTCTAAAGCTCCCTGTAACATAGCTATCTAATTATGCTGAACTAAAAATCATTTCTTGGAATTCCTGTGGCCATGCAAATTTAATGAAATGGTATTCGGAATTAACTTTTAATGATCGGCCAATGATAATTATATTGCAGGAATACATGAAAATTGAACCATTTATAATACCTGGCTATTCTACGTTTTGTTCTCCTGCAAGGAGATCCTCTCAGGGTCGGCCATCCGGGGGACTAGCTACAGCAGTTAAAACTTCCCTTACAGTTCAATCAAAACAGATCTGGGAATCTGCAAGCTTATTGGGGATTTTTCTTAATATACCCTCAATTAAATACTCTTCACTACTCGTTGTCTTTGTATTGGAATCCTGCCAACATAACAATCGATGACATGCTCGAAGAACTTGATATGTGCTTAGAAATTATATCTAGCAAGTATCAAGCTTTCGAAATAATTGTTGGTGGGGATTTCAATTGTGATTGCAGGAATGTGAATGAGATAGGTACAACTAATCCAGCAACTTTAGCACGTACTAGAGGAGCTAAATTTAGGGAACTTCTAACTGATTGGGATATGGATTTATTAGTGACAAATGACATGAAATCAAAAGTTCCAAGGCTTAAAGAACTCGATGATAGATTTCATATTTGTCTCTCGCAACCTTCTTACTCACATGGCTCCATCAGAAATAGGTCAGATATTGATAAGTTTTTATGCGCAAATCTCCACTCATTTGAAATTAGAATGTCAATTGCTTAAAACAAATCTAGCACTTGCACGGGTGGAAATAAATCGTCCCCAACATTCTATTAGGTGGAGTTAAGGACTGTGTAACCAGTTTGTAAGGCAAATATCGCAACAAATGGGGAGGATTGGACAGGAAGGTGGTAACTTTCAAATGTCATTAACTCAGTATTCGGAAATGGGTAACTCAGCGCTGATGTTGTTCTGCAAAAAACAAAGCAGTGTGAAACACTCACATCCCTGTGATTACACATGTAAATTGCTGAAAAGTGATAAAAATAAGGCATTGAGACAACTCAAGAAAAGTAATCTTGCAAGTGAGTGTTTCAGGGCATTGCAAAACCAAATTTTGTATGTGTATAAGCAGAATCTAAGGCACGCCCATATTTTGAGGTATAATAGGGAGAATTGTGCATTATTGCGAGCCATCACGTCGCATGACACCCGTGTAATTTGGCGTACCTTAAAAGCAGACAACAAATGTGTTGCGCTGGCCATGCCCAACTGTATAGCAGATCAAATATAGCAAGATTACATAATGGCCAAATATCAACTACCTCAGAAATTCAGGTATGTACCTGGTGTGTTTCTGTGCTATAGCAATATCTCCCGGTTGAAGTGGAACCTTAGTGATATCATATGGGCAATCTCTCGGTTATCGTATTCTAAAGCAGCAGGGCCCGATGGGTTTCCCCCAGGTCTTTACAAAGCGGATCCTGCTGTTTGGGCAGTAATCATAAAAACTAAATTTGAAACTATCATCAATTCTGGGTATATTCCACCATCCTGGCTAACAGCGAATATTGTTCCAATATTCAAAAGGAGCGACCCGTCCCTACCCCAGAACTATTGACCTATTTCTTTAATCAATACAGATGCGAAATTGTTTGCTATTCTGCTCCTACATGATCTTGAGAAATTCATTGAATTGAAGGGTTTATACTCAAAATACCAAACAGGTTTCAGGAAGAACACGAGTACCACTTTGAATACGGTTATTATGGCACATGTTATTGCAGGTACAAAAGAAAAGAATGCCAATCCAGTCTATATTGCTATGATTGATATGAGTTCAGCCTTTGACAATGTTGTTCGTAATCTCTTGTGGATGAAAATGATGAATTTGGGAATCCCAACTGTCTTATTGTACTGGCTTATTAAATTACACACGAATACATCATATAAAATAAGAATTTCAGCGGAAGGAGGTACTACCAATCTGATTAGAAAGGCGATTGGTTTGAAACAGGGCTGTAACCTTGCGGCTACCCTTTTTCATTTATACCCGTCTGATTTAGATAAAAACTGGGATAATATGAATCTGTTTTCTGTTTAAGTTGG
Source organism: Ambystoma mexicanum (assembly GCF_040938575.1). NCBI lineage: Eukaryota > Metazoa > Chordata > Amphibia > Caudata > Ambystomatidae > Ambystoma > Ambystoma mexicanum. Next base: position 759,278,874 of record NC_090930.1, read on the forward strand.
GAGTATCCGCTTGAAATGGATAGCCTTTGCAGATGATATTTTTGATCTCACACCGGCAGGGCTGCAATCAAAATTATTACTTCGAGGAATTTGCGAAAGTTCATAATCTGACTCCTAATCCGGCCAAAACTGCGCCGTCCAGTTAAAGCATCGACTGTCAAAGGGTCGAATGGTCAAAGGATCGACACAAAAGTACCGGAAACAAAAGGATCAAACTATTTTTTTTAATTATATATTTTGTTTTGGTTTTCGTATAGGTAAAAAAAAAATGTTCTTTACCAAAAAAAACGGGTTGAATTTTTATTTGAGGGAGGTGTTTTATATATAAAGGGCACTGATAAATGTTGAAATGGAGTGCTCACAATTGTAAGGAACTGACATTTTATTGTTTTCTCCTGTTTTTATTATTTTATGTGAATTAGCGGAAGTATCTCAGATGGAAAGTAGGAGACATGTAAATTCGATATTTATGTAAATGTGATTGTAATGAAATTTGTATGATCACTTTTTTATATTTTGTAAAGGTTCTACAATTTTTTTTGTAATTGAACCATGAACAAATAAACTGCAAAAAAAAAAAAACAAGGTTGGGGAACAGGGTTGGTAGTGTCTGTAGGATGGCAAACCATCCCGCATTTTGCGGGACTGTCTTAATTTTATGGGCCATGTCCAGTGACTTGCACACAGCCAGCTCGGAACAGGAAGAAGGCCTGACTTTTTTCGGCTCTGAAGCAGTATCAGCTTTCCAAAGTCTTCCCAGCTCAAACTTTGTGTGACAGAAAAAAGCGCAAGGAAGCGCAGCACCTTTCCCACTGCTCCCCCAGCACCACCAGGTTCAGCTTTGTGTCAATATCATTTCAATAAACCAATTAGATGTTGATGATCCAGAAACATGGGTGCCTGGGTAAGGACCGTTGTCCCTTAGAAGGTGCAATTTGAGGGTAATAATAAATGGGAGGGGAGTATAAAGTGGCATGCTGTGTAAAATAATGGCTCAAGCAGATTACCTAATAATTAATTCTCTTTCACTGTGAAAACCTATTTTAAAACCAAATGACATTGTTTTTAGGTCCATATTCCTGTGCAGGCTGCTACTGCAATCATGCATTCAGGGAGGCGAAAAATTGTAGCGACTAACATACTCTTGGTTCCCTTTCCTTCATACTGCAGGGGTGTCCCTTCCAAGGGACAGGAGACGGAACCTTTTTCACCAGAAAAAACCTTCTTCCCCTTTAAATTTAGAGGTGCGCGGGGTTGCGGCCCTGGGAGAATGCGCTGCCCTGACTCTGCCCTCCGGCGCCAAACCTCAGTCCCCATAGACGCGTCGACAATAGATTAACATTGCCTAATGACACCTGTTTTATTAGGGGGGAGGATGGTGGGACATATGGAGGAAACAGGACTCGTTCGTCATTACGGTGAGAAACTAATAATTACACTTACGTCCCGTCCCCTTTCCTCCATACTGCATGGGCGATTACAACTGAGTGTAGCCCCAGGGTAGAGAGGAGACCCTCCTTAAGCAAACCGGTTTCTAAGAACCTCCTGTTCGAAAGCCACGTCTAATCTAGAACTGGCATCCAAACAGTAGGGCTGGGTGTGTCCGCAGGACTACTTTATCTCTGTGAAACGAGTTTAGGGCTCTGAGGCGACCAGCACCTGGATTTCGCTTATCCTGCAAGCCGGTGTGAGGCCGACTAGCAAGGCCGTCTTAATGGTGACTAGCCTGATGTCCACGGACACCATTGGCTCAAATGGTTTGTGCACCACGTCTCCACCCAGACGGGGTGTGGCCTCTTGATGGGCAGGTAGAGTCTGGCGAGACCAGTCAGATGCTTCTTGACAATGGGGTTGGAAGAAGTGAAGACCTCCTCCTCTGAGTTCCTGTAGGCCGCAATGGCTGCCAAGTAAGTGCAGCAAGTGCCCACCTGCACGCCCGAGTGGGCAAGGTGTGCTGAGAAGGAGAGCACATCGTCCAATGTACATGCAAGGGGGTTGATATCCTAGAGTCTGCCTAATGGCAGAACCTGGTCCACCTGCTCTTATACTGGGCCCTGGTAGCTTTACTTCTAGCGCCCTGTATGATCTCTAGATTAGCCTGGGACAGGCGGAGGTGTCCCATCGTGACCTGCTCAGGAACCACAGTGTGAAGGCTAGTTTCTGTGGTGCAGGGTGGATGACCCTGCCCCTCTGCTGGGCCAGAAGATGTGCTGGGCCTGTCGGAAGGCGAATGGGAGGTCTTTCTGAGAGGCTGAGAAGTTCCGAGAACCATGGCCTGGCTGGCCACCATGGAGCCATCAGAAAGCCGCTGAGCTGGTGAGACTCCTTGGATCTTGCATATCACCCTGTGTATGAGCAATGTGGGCAGGAAGGCGTATGCTGCCATGCCGTTCCACTGAATCTGAAATGTGTTGCCCAGGGAGCTGGGGCCCTGGCCCTGCCAGGAGGCAAACTGTTGGCACTTCCTGTTGTCCCAGGAGGCAAAGAGATCCACCTGGGGGAGACCCCATCTGTTGAAGATCTCCTGAATAACAAGATTGTTTAGCTGCCACTCATAATTATCCACTCCCAACCTGCTGAGCCTGTCAGCCTCCAGGTTGAATTCCCCTAGAAGGTGGACTGCGTGAGGTAGATGTGGTTTTCCCAGGCCCACTCCCAAATGCGGATTGCCAGTCTGCACAGGGGAGGGGATCTTGTGTCTCCCTGCTTGTTGACTTAGTACATGCTGGTAGAGTGGTCTGTCTGGATGAGGACAACCTTGACCCTGAGAAGTGGAAGGAATGCCCAGAGCGCTAGCCAGATGGCGTTCAGCTCCAACCAATTGATGTGGTACTCCTGCTTCTGTCTAGTCCAGGTGCTCTGGACCGAGAAATCGTCCAGGGTGGCTCCCCAGCCCTCGAGCGAGGAGTCCGTGGTGATGGTGACCTGCCGGGTGGGAGGCCGGAAGGGCTTGCCCGTCCGTAGGTTGCGGTCCATGGACCACCATGTGAGGTCCTGGTAGAGAGACGGAGGAACGCTGATCATCTCAGATTGGGAGCCCCTGCTCCTGGTTCCATGAGGCCGCAAAGTGCAGCTGAATCCTCCTCATCCTCAGTCTTGTGTGTGGGACGGCTAGTAGGACTGCCGCCAAGAGACCCAGGAGATGTTGGTACCACCATGCCGACGTCACCTCTCTGCTGAGGAAATGGGAGGTGGCCCTCTTGATGACCGAGATCTTGTCCTCCGACAGAAACACCTTCACTGAGCATGTGTCCCAGATGAGACCCAAGAATGTTAGAGTCTGCGTGGGCTGCAGCTGCAACTTCTTGAGATTGAGTGAAAAGCCCAGATCGTGCAGTGTGTTCATAAGGGCATCGGAAGAGTGGTGAACTGCTTCCGGAGATATAGCCCTAACGAGCCAGTCGTCGAGGTATGGGTAGATGTGGAGGCCCTGCTCTCGGAGGAGGGCAGCCACAATATTCATGAGCCTGGTAAAGACCTTGGGGGGCGAGTTGAGGCCAAAAGGAAGGACCTTGTATTGGAAATGGTAGCTCATGATACTGAACCGTGGGAAAGAACGATGGGGCTGTCAAATCGGGGCGTGTAGGTACGCGTCCTTCATATCCAGGGAGTACATCCAGTCTCCCCTGCTCAATGTCTCCGCTATAAAAGCTGGCGTAACCATCTTGAATTTTTGTAGAGGTAAGGAGAGGTTGAGGGTGGAAAGGTCCAGCACAACTCTCAGGCCCGCCTGGTTCTTTTTCTGAATGGCAAAAATCCTGGAGTAAAAGCCCAAGCCTCGCTGGCACTTCCTACACGGCCTGGCTCTCTACGAGTGACCGGATCTCCGCCAGAAGAGTTGCTGTCCCAACTTGAGAGAGTGGAGGGGAGGAAGGAGGAGATGCTAGGATGGGAAGGCGGTACCCCGTGGATACTACAGAGAGGATCCAGGGGTCTATGAAATTCTGGCGCCAGAAATGTGCATGGAGAGCAGGCCTGCCCCCCACTGGAGACACATGAAACCGGTGGGGCGTGTCATGCCTTCTTTCCCTATGAGGCTGTCGCAGTGGAGGGGTACTGGAAAAAGCCCTTTCCCCCTCACCTTCTTTTTGTTGCTTGCGCCGATTTGGAGTCGGCGAGTGGTCCGGCTGCCTAGATCTCCGTTCCTGGAAGCCGCGGAACCCTCCGTATGCACGCCCCTTGTCGGAGCGCTGCTGTGACTGGGTGTATGATTTGGGCATGGTCTTTGTCAAGATGGATAAAGACTTGGCCGCTAGTGAGCCGTTTTTCTTTTTGTCCAGCTCCTTGTCTGTGGTGGAGTCGAAGAGGGCCCCCTCCACCCTCGAATGGCAGGTCTAATATGCGTTCCTGGACGTCTGGGTTGAATTTCGTTGCAGAGTCAGCCTGTCCTTCTCATGTCCGTGGCGATACAGATGGCACGTCCAGGTGCGTCAATATGGGCCACAGTGGATTCCATGAGGTCCTGTGCCATCAGCTTGGCTTCAGCCAGTCCCGTCTTGAAACGCGGTGGACTCTGCATAGGGAGATTCGAGAGAAAATCTGCAATTTCCCGTCATAACCTTTGGTTAGCGGCAGACAGCATGGCATCGGCGTTGGCCTGACGAAGATGCAAGGACATGTTGGAATACAGCTTCTTCCCGTACGCCTCCAAGATCGTTTCTTCTCCTTGCCTAGCAGCATCGCTGAGGAGGAGGCTGAGGACAACTGAGGCTTGGAGTATAGTGATGCCGCAGCGATCACCGAGGAGTGCGGCTGAGGATGGGCCGATAGCATAAGTGTATCCCCTTCCATCTGCCTGTACTTTGCATCCAGGAGTCGATTGACCGGCTGGACAGAGTGGGGCTTGAGCCAAACATTTTTGGCCAGGGAGACTACATTGGTCTTCAGTGGAATTCCCATTTTGGCAGAGGGGCGCCACGTGAGGACCTCAGCAAGCACCCCCTCTGCCGGTTGCTTGACCTCGGATTGAGGTAGGCCCAGATACTCCGCCAGCCCTGCAAGACGTTCAGGAAGCCCTTGGCTGACGAGGGTGTGTCAGGGTCCTCCTCCTCATCCGTATCCTCTGGGTCAGGAGGATCCTGTGTAGGTGCAGGAGAGGTTACACTTATTTTCTCTGCAGAGTTGAGAAGAGATGGGAGCACCGTCAAGTGAAGAGTCATGAAAAGCTATTTTCTATGTTATTAATATGTAGGGTGATTTAACAGACCCCTATTCCAGAGGATTGCAAAATGTTGGTCATCTAAATGTGTTGCCTGAAAGGATTACCTGTACAAGATTGTAAGGCTCCTCGCAGGATAGACAGTTCCACAGTTGAGGTGGATTGTTAGACAGTCTGTATGTGAGGTGGGGTATCAAACAGCAGCCCCTGAGGAAGTTCCAAGGACAAACGTCAAGGTGTAGGAGAACAAAACATGGCGGACTAATATGGAGGTATATATAGACACATAGTAAATTGGTAGAAGCAAGGTGACTTAGCTATCTATCTAATGATGGACACGTAGAGTTGGAACAAGATACTGTTTTGAAGAAGTGAAAGATGTGGATGATAGCACATAGAATTTTCAGTAGTTTTAGGATTTTAGGAATGAGTGTAGCTTTTAAAATATGAATTGATGCATGTTGTGGTTTTTTCTCACCTATATATATATATACAGTTAAGTATTTGATTGATTGTATCAATTTATGGACTAATCATGTGACAATCAAAAATATGTAATAAATAAAATGACTACCGCATCCTCTTAAAGCAGTCTACACAGATTTTGTTGTTTGCTGAGAATACAACACAGATCGAAGACATTAGGGGTCAACATTCAGTAACACTAACCAGAAGTTATGGATGTCTGGAATAAGAAGAAGGGCCAAAAGAGAGCAAGAGAGCGAGCGAGATTGCCCTGGGCCACAGAGAATAAACCCCCCTAAACAGACTCTGGGTGACTTATGTGCCACTTGATGGGAAAAAGCAACAATATCAGATGCTCTGGTTCAGTCTCACAATCAATTGGCTCCCTTTCACTCCTCAACACTGACCGCACTATTCTCTCCACTTCACCTTCTGCTCTACTTTAAACACCCTCTTCTCTCACCCTCCAGTTGTGTTCCCCCTCCTCTCTCTACCCTTCACCCTCTGATGCCCACACCATCTCCTCACCCAGTCCACCGCCTGCGCCCCATCCATGCCACACCCTCATGGCTTTTTCTTCCAGCTATCCCCGCCCCCTTCCGGTTTCACTTCACCCTTGCTACTCCCACTACTGGGTTGCACTCTCCACACCCTTGTTCCCTTTCACTCACTAATTCCACTTCAGTCTCCCTCATGCACCTTTTGCTCCCCCGTTCTAACACTACACGCAACTGGCACCACTGTGACAAATCTCTCACCTGCACTTTGCCCCAACTCTACCACTAACTCTTCAGGACTCTGCTCTTACAATGAAGCTCTGCCTGATCTCTCGGTCCACCGCCACACCTCCTGGCCTCGCCACTAAAAACCACAAACTGCCATTCATTCATTCATTCATTCATTCATTCATTCATTCATTAATTCATTCATTCATTCGGCTCAGACTGCACTCTTCCTGATCCTAACTCCCCTCACCACCCTTCCAGTGCTCACGTGACTAAGGGCCAATCTGTGCTGTCTTTTCCGCAGTTTCTCAGTTAAACAGGTGAACGGCTTAAAAATGAACTTCAAGCCCAAACCTCCTTCCAGCACGATATTGTTTGCAGTCTCAGATTGTTTCTCTGCTTGCAGGGGGAATTTCTTTTTTCTTTTGACAGTGTTGAGTTTGTGAGGTTTTTGGTGTTCTGGGCACCATCTGGTTGTGGGGAAGTTTGGTAGTCCGTATTAGGAGTTCCGTTTTTCTGCGTGTGTATACCATTTGCTGCGGTCACATGGGATTCTGGCCCTGACAGTCCTGTATTAGAAAACTGAGAACACGGAACAGAAAAATTACTGGGTTGGGGGTATCGTACAATAGAGGGTGTATACACCATTTACATTCATGGCACATGAGGGGCTAATGGGGCAAGGACAGACGCCCTCTCTCAACTCCTCACACAACCTCTGGGACAGAGCTGGCTTTGGCGTATGCCCATGTAGCTCACATGACTTTCACCTTTATTTTATGGACCATGGGGATGGCATGTTAATTGTAAACAATACAGCCATTATAACGAAGTACTACCATGTAGTGTACACGTACGTACGCGTGTACACACACACACACACACACACACACACACACACACACACACACACAGTAGAATAATGGTTACAATCTGGCAGGTTAGGCTCAGCCCATCACCATTCAGAGATCGATACAGTAACACTAAATTCAATGTTATGGACATAAAAAAAAAAATACTTAAACCATATGCACACTATTCATTAACATGTTAACATGCTTCAACGCTCACATGACACTAATGAGAAGCATGAAAAGGAAGAGCCAGTCTTGGTTACATCATAACACAAAGTCCAATTTGTGTTTTGTGCTGCAAAGAGAAACGTTGGGTGGTCACAGTCTCTTTTCACTGGTGCCTTGTCTGCTGGAGGAGACTTTAAAATCCCCTACACAGCGCAGAACTCACCAGTGTGCAGCCGTGCGATTGTGTTTGGAGGGCGAGGGCAGTGGCGGACCTTTGGGAAGTCTAAAGTCTGTGTAAATAAGTTAAGAGCATATTATATGGCCGGCCCGTGGATGAAACCTGCCTCTCATTACCGCTGGAGCACTTCCACCTGCAGCCCCACTCCCACCGGTACAGTGGCGCTGTTTTAAAAATGTTTAAGCTTTTTGATGCTTCCCATGCTAGACGTGTCCCCTAGTGGGGTTGAGACGGCGCATTTGGAAGCCCTCAAGCAGCATTCTAATTGAACTGAGGCGGGCTGCTAGAGGTATGGGCCTAATAAGTGCCCAATATATGTCTTCTATTTCTTTGTATGCTTTGTTGCTATGCTGCCTGTGGAGTGACTGCCTGAACAAACAAGACTTAACACTACATATTGGAGTAGATACAGTAATTAAAATTCATTTTAGGTGGTGACTGCAGGTTCAGTACCTTTGAGCCATGCACCTTTTGCTTAAATCATCATTGAGACAAGAGCCGGAGGGGGGGTGGGGCAGTGAACCAGGATCCAGGCCTGTTTACATCACTTAGTACCTGGAGAGGAAGGAAAGTGGTGCAAGCCATTGCTGGCTGCGGGCCACGTTGGCTTCCAACCTGGACTGGACAGTGGAGATCCAGGCGGATTGCCCCATGAGTGACCGTGGTGTAGCGTGTGCTTTCCTGCAAACCTCCTCCCTGTCTGACCCCTCTGTTTTGCCTTCTCCTTTTCAGAGAGCCCTCGCTCTGGGGAGCGAGACTGGTATGCAAACAGGCTCCACTCAGAATGGATGCATTACCAGCGAGGGAATCAATGAGGGGTTGGCCAGGTCAATAACAAAAACTGTGATGTTACATGCCCCCCTCAGATTGTTGAAACAGAAAGGTGGACACTGCTTGCCTCTATAGATAAAGCAAGTTCGGGAGCGGAAAACTGGGCATCCCCAGGAGCACCAGAATGGAACCAGCAGACATAGTAGATTCCCCCTCACAGGACTGAAGGGGTGATCCAGATAGAACGGGTACCCAGAACTGTGCCGGCTAGATGATCCTCTGTGGACCTTGGGGCCCCTAAAGGAGCAATATCTCATATGTTGTCAAAGAAGAGCAGAAGCCCACAAGAAGGGGACAAGGGAGCGGGAAAACCCGCCTTCCATGGAATTGTCTGATGTTGAATTACTGGAGAACGAGAACCTCATTGTGGGGCTACTGCAAAATCTGTTCTACAAACCATGCCACTCACCCCCAACTCAAGCTCAAACTCTCTCAGCACCCTCAACCGCACTGGACCATCACTTAACTCTAAAAAAAAAAAAAAAAAAAGATGCACCACAGATTTACGAACCCGACCAGTTTCATCTTCCAAGCTCTCACAGGTTGTAGAATCTAGCCCTCGGGTAGGTCAAGTCTCGTCATGGGAAGAAAATTACCTGGCGAACTTACAGACCGCCAGTGATGACCCCCTTTAAGATGGCTCAAGCAAGAAAAAGGAGCATACATGAAACAAGTCACTACTCCCCTACATATGTAAATAAACCTAGAAGGGCCGATTCAAATTGGAAGGAAGCCTCTCTGACCAACGGTACAGAGGCAGGAGGATCCACTACCCAGGGGGGCTTGGGGAATAGAACCGAAAAATTGGATCCTAGTTTGGATTCGGTAGCGCCATCTTCAGACTGAACGCCCACTTTGAGAAACAACACAAGGTCCAGAGTGAGCTATAACACTAAGAAGAATAGGTCGGACTGGATTAACTGAAAACTCACCTAATTTTCAGCAGCAATGTAGCCTCATGTCACCCTAACCATATCCCTTTCTCCTTTTTTTAAAACTGTATCAATCTATTTATGACAACTTTAAGGACCAAGCTAACCTCCTGGCCATGACCCTTTCAAAGTTGTTTCACAATTAATTGTTTTTAAACACCTTGCAAAGTAGATTAGACAGAGAATCAGAGGTGGGAAGTATGCTGCAGGAAGTGGGGGCAAACAAAAAACTCCAACTCAAACCTGCAAAGGAGATAGTGAAATGGGGTAAAGATGCGTCAAAAAAGGGTATCCCGAAGGTTAAAATGACAATCAACTTGCACCGAAAGTACGGCAAACGAACAGGCCGGGCCTAGTGAATCTAACGCTGGGGAGAGGGCCGAGGTACCCCCGGGCAGAATTCAAACGATGATCTGACTGCAATGAAGCATGAACCGTCAGGGGAAACCGAGGAGCAGGCAGATGATACCAACTACGAAATCTACTCACGAAAAAAATAGTAAATTCCTTAAATACAAAGCCACGTCATGAGGGAAGCAACTAAAACTAAAGTCTAAAAACCTGCCAGCTAAGAACTCTATTAAGTCCAATTTGAGCCAGCGACTTCATCCAGAATTTAAAGATCTCCCAACCTGAGCAGGTGACTGAAAAACTAAAGTCAAATAATAATGCAGCTGGAGGAGCAGTGGTTGGAGACACCATCCCAGGGAGAGGCTAAGAAGGTACAGCCTTCGATGGCCAGTGGAAGTCTGTGCGTGGAGTCTCTGGACAAGGACTTACTAGACCTATCTGTCTATGAGATGGACAATAGTGTCCATGAGCCCCCATTTTCACCATCCTTAGACAAAGAGGATGGAGATTTAAATGGCAGGGATCCCTCAGAAGTCCGGATTGTCAGCTTGAATATACAGCCCGCTTCAAAGGACCAGCCGGTGGGACAATTGTGGAACCTGGAAGATAAACAATGCCAACTGATAGCCAGGATCAAAAATATTGAGCCCTAGGAACCCCCAAAACATCAAAATTGGAGGGATGTGAAGGAGTGATTCTAGCACGTCTGGTAGCTATGATAAGAACGACCGGCATGAGGAGAGACAGTCGGCCCAGCTGCAGAAAAGTCCCTACAAGAGAAATATTGCAGACTACCAAGACAGACAGAGATGCTGAACAAAACTTTTAAACTGGCAGCAACTCAGGTGCCCACATGATCCTCTTGGACAGAATACTATCAGTGGCATATGTGCGAGATTAAATCGAACAAACATCCGAAGACGGTTTCAACATATCCACAAATTAAGAGATATAACATCAGAGGATATTACAGCAGTGGAGTTCCCAAGAATACATCATTTATAGCAGGTCTGTCTGCACATAAGATCTAGAATCATCTATAATCTTTTATTGGAATCGGCAGAAGCCTTATTGCCCCTCGGTTTTGACATTGGAGACAAGGGAGACATTGAATTTCAGAGGATAGGATCTCCAGTGAAGATCTGGTCAAGGCTCTTTCCTAATATGAGAAAGAATGGACTGCACCACAACAGCCAGAGGAACCCGAAAAAAAATAAAAATAAAAATAAAAAAAATAAAAAACATTGGGCCAGGGGAGTAGGCGACTCCCCAATCTTGGGTAAAGACCAGTTTCAGAATAAACCACCCCCAAGGATCACCTTCAATCGACAAGGAGAGAGGATGAGGCCAATAGTGATGAAACCTATCCTAAAGGCTAATGCAGCGAACGGGAAAAGCTGGGAATGGGTGGCAAAGACCATAAAACTCAGGAAAGACCAGTAGCGTCCCATCCCCACAAATGAAGAGTTAATGATCCTGGGTTCCTGGAACAAGAGAGGTTATAGCCACTTCTTTAACTGTGATCAGGGAAAGTTTGTAACTTTTGACAGTTTAGGTTTCCAGGAAACATGGCTCTCAACTGCTCCAGTGGTGGAGAGCTTTGATCTCTACTTGAACCCGGCAAAGAGGGGGTATAAAGACAGGCCCATTATGAGCCTATTGACATTGATAAAAAAGGGATGCGGGCTGAAAATAAAACTAGAAATCCTAACGCCTATTTTCAGACAATCTGGTTGGAAATAGAATCCCAAGTGAATATGCCGGACCGCTGGGTAATAATACATTTGTATTGGAACCCAATGGTATGGAAGGAAGGGGCATTTATCAACAAGGTCATGATTTTGATGATTTGAGGCTGAATTAGCAAAATGTGTTGATTATTTTGAGTGGAGACCTTAACATAAATTGTATAAGAGAAACACCGCAATGGGGAGAAACGCAACAGGAGAAAAATGTGGGTGGGTAAAAAGAAGCTAGAGCTGAAACCTGGCGGAGGGAATTGGAGGAACGGGATTTCCATATGCCAAATGGCCAAACTTTGGGATATATACAGGCGGCCTCAACCTGGAGAAGAGGGAACAAATAGTCTAGACTATTTTTTTGTCTCCGTTAGTGCTTTACCCCTGCTTAAATCCTTGGAATTAATCATAATCTAAACTACCGACCATGATCTAGTTCAGCTGACAGTGGGGCTACCAGTAGGTGTGAAATCAAAACTATGGTAACATGACATGGCAGTTGGAAAGGTCAGAAATCGACTCTTATTAAATTGGCAAAAAATCATCTCCCCCACCAATCAATACATCATAGCCTTGAGATACAGGAATATTGGCTGTGATTATATTCCAGGCAGACAAGGGGAGTGGATTGAAACCCCAGTTCAAACCGAAGCATCAACATGACACTGAAGTAGCAGGGGAATAAATACATTTTAGTAGAGACATAAGACTATTGCAGCATCCGGGGGCTCCAAAAGAGACCCCCTAATAAAAAAGCGCAGGCAGCAATACAAAAATTGGTTAATAACCCATAAAACTATTATGCTGCAACGGGAGAATGAAAATATGCTTAAGACCCTGTTAGCTAATGACTCCAGGAGCCTATGGCATCTTCTAAATGAGGCAAGGTGGTTCGCAGCAGGCGCTCCAGGGTATTGCTGTTCCAGAAGGGATATGGGGTTAACTTTTATGGCACTCTTCTGGGCAGAGTGGGGTGGAAAGGAGCACCAGCTGGAAGTCGCAATGGAAGGAGTTCGGTGGGACACGAATATTACAAAAGAAGTACTTGGGTTAATAAAAAGGGCAAGTAATTCTAGAGCCCACAGCCCGGATGGTCTTTCAAACCTAATACTTAAACAAGCTCCGGACAATTGGGCATCATTCTGTATGACCTTATTTTATGACATCACAACCAGGAGGGTGGTGCCAAGGTCAGGGAAAATGACAGTGGCCTGAATTTTAAGAAGGGTTGTAGGGCAGCCCCGAAAAATTAACACCCTATTGCCCTTCTTGATGTCCTGTAAAAGATTTTTGCATTCCTTGTTTTGGTTAGAATAAAGCGCTGGGCAGCTGAGTCAGGACATTATGATTAAAGGCAAACTGGCTTTGTGAAGGAGGTGGGATGCAGCATGAATTTGAGAGCATTAAAAAGAAACAGAACATTTATATTTATTACATTCGTGGACTTCGCCTGCCCATTCGACAGTGTTGACAGGGAGCTATTGCGGGCCAGAATTACTGTGTGGCACTGCCCGAATTACCTCTTGGCCCCAATTAGGATCTTGTATTCGGAGAAATCCCCATATCAAATGGGACTGAAACAGGACTGTCCACTGGTGCCAGAGCTGTTTAATTTATTTATATCTGGCCTAAAGGTGGCGATGGAGGGGAGCGGGGTGCTGCCACCCAGGATCAATAGGGAGAAAGTAGGTTGGATGTTCTAGGGAGACGACTTGGTTGTTCTGGACCAAACACTGATTGGCCTACAAAGAAAATTAGACACCCTACATGCCTATGTACAAAAGAATGGCCTGAAAGTCAATGGTACTGGTGCTGGAAAGCCTAAAAGGCTGTAAGCGAACCACATTAGGAAACAAAAGGGTGAATACAGTAAGAAATGTTAGATACCTGAGAATTCAGATAAATTCTGGCCTGGACAATACCCCCTGTAAATTGGAGCTAAAAGCAAAAATGAAGAGCACAGCTTCCCAAAGGCTCATAATATACAATAATGTTTTGCAAGTTCTCCCACATCCCGCTTGTGAGGTTTCATAAGCAGAAGGTCACTCCAATTATAGCATACAGAGAGGATTCTTCGTTATGTCCATCATGGGAAATCTTGCCCATAAGCATGCCGATAGCGATTATAAGGCACGAATTGGGACTTCGCTCAATTTAAGCTATAGTGGCTTGGAAATCCCTATTGCTTTATCGGAAATTATAGAGAAGACGCCTCTGCAATTTAATGTACTAAAATCCAAAAAAGTAATCAAATTGGATGGTGTTACAGAATCGTGGCGGATGCATTGCGCGACAATACTGTGTCACGCAGATGTCACAGAGTAACTGTTGAAATCCAATCCAGATGCAGCTAAAAAGAAAATATGTGACTGGGACTAGATTTCCACAGAAACATTAAAGTTCCAGTACAAATTATTTGAATACCCGAGTAGGGAACCAAAAGCCATGAACTCCTTGCCTAAATATCTGGTAAAATTCCCTAGTCCACACCATCATACAATCTTCATGAGATTTAGAATGAATGTATTTAATACGCGAGAGCTCCTAAATACCCATAAACATTTTGTGGATAACAGGGACGCATGTAGGCTTTGTAAGACCCATACAGAAACGCTGAAGCAGTTGACACTTTACTGCCCAACTCTAACTAATTTAAGAACACCATTCTTGAAGGAGTTTGTGTCCAAGAAACTCCCTCCAGGAGTGCACTTGAAGGATGGGATCATTTATGCAGGGGTTAAAATTACAAACTGATCTTTACACTGACAACATTTATAGATGAGATGTTTAAATTGGTTCAAGTGGAATTATCTGTCTATACGGAGAAGGGGATTGGACAATGGGATGATGTGCTGTAAGCAGGGACGAGGTCAAATTGTTATCTTGAAAGGCAAAAATTGGATGTGCTTACGATATAGAATTTTTATCTTTTGTATTTTCTATGATATTTTAATCTAGAGTGTGGTTATGTCTTTTTTGTATTCTCTTCTCTTCCCTGCCCTGCTTTGTTATTAATTGTCCTTTTAACTGTTTCTTTCACTATGTTAATTTCTCTGGTGATAGGAGATCCAGGTGGCTTACTCAGTTGGCTGAAAAACAACAATGCAGATGACTAGGCCAGAGGGGGATATTTGGTGAACAACAACCAGCCCCCACACACCGCACCGTAGTGCTAAACAAGTTCTCTCACACTAACACAGATGTCGTAAAGGAAATATAGCCTGGAGTAATGTTCTTGCCAGGCTGAATATTTTAGGGACTGCGCATGTCGCCCTGAATTTTAGAGTAGCAGTAGGATCACGCTCTTTTTTTGTTCTCTCACTCTGCAGGGTGCCTGAGCGAGAAAAAATAAATCTGTATTAGTAGAGGGGGAGTTGAAGAGAAGGGTGAAGGAAAAAGAAGAGTGAGGGGACAGAGAAAAGAGAAGAGTAGCATAGGAGTGAGTGGATGAAGAAGGAAAGGTGAAAACAAGAAACAAGAGTTATGTGACCAAAGACAGAGGCTGCTGTTAAATAATTGTGGAGTGAAGGGCCAAGGCAGGAAGTAAAGTACAGTTTCCATTGATGAGGGAAGGGAAGGTCAAAGGTAGATTCTTGTTGAGGGTATGGTAACCATATGCGAGTGCGTCTGGCAGGTACATTCCCGGAAGGGCAGTTACAAGAGTTAAAGTAGTAGTGCTACCAGATATGACAAAATGTAGTTAAACAAGGCAGAAGGCACTAAAAGTAACAAACATTGACAACGCTAATGGTCTTGGCTATTGTATGGTGAAAATGTTTGTTCAACTCATGCACAAGGGGACCCATGAGCAGGGGGATATGTAGATCGGAAAGCAGCAAGTGGGGTGGATGGTTGACTATGAAAATGAGGATTGAGGGAGAGCATGTGTGAACGAATGTTTGAAATTAGATGAATGAGTAAGATTATGGGGCTGAGGGAGAAAAAAATTGCAGATCGATAAATCAATGCACCTTTTAGAGCATACGATGGTGAAAGGTTGTAAAGACGAATACCTGCCTAAGTGTGATATGGATGAATCGATCACTGAATAATCTAGGTAGAGAAAGATACACAAGTGAGATTGAGAAAATTAATGAATAGGAGGACTGATAATCAAGCGAGTGCGAAGACAGCACCGTAGAGCCCACAGCAAAGCTACATAACATGATCCACTCTCCTCCTGCCGCCCCACTTACCATGCAGTAGGCAGGAAATGTGAGCAAGTGCATGGGTACGCATATACCTGCAGATGCCCAAACTAAAGCAATACCCAGATCATGAGATGATGCAAAAGTCTTTCAGCAGCAGCCCACTGATGCTGTTTCCAAAGGTTGTTTTTGTAGGGAGAGGGGGTGACTAGTGCAGTTAAGCTGTTCATTCTAGTAGCAGCTGTGACGAATCCAGGGAATTCGTCTCTTTGCCCCAATGGGAACTCCCCCACAGCTGCTTTGGGGCTAGGGTGGTGAGCTTGCAGGGTAAACGAGATCTCGCTGTGGGTGATCCCCACTACCCATCTTATGGGACAAGGAGTCACCAAGTGAGTAGTTTGTAACACCACCCTTAACAACAGAGACTCAAATGTTTGTTGGATACATGTGAGCTTAACGCAATATTAATGCACAGGGGCCTTTAAATGCACTTGGTTAAGCCGCTGACCCCCACCTTTCTGCCAGAAACTAGTAACCAATAAACTTGCATCTCTCCTAGTAGAAAGGAACAGATAAGGGCCGATATACTTAATTGGCAGGGGAGAAACAGCCTCTGGGAGGGAGCCAACCGCTGCAGGAGGCTCAGACAGCACTTTATTGCCGAGCCATTCCGCCTGGGGGCAGGACCATGTTGCCTATGTGGTGGACAGCATAGCCAGCCTTGGGGGCGGAGGGGGGGAGCCAGGCATCCGCCCAGGCGCCACGCCGCCCAGGGCCCCATTAGCCCCCACCACGCATGGTCAGGGAGTCTTTCAAGGGCACCCCGAGCTTGCATAGTGGGAGAAGGCGTGGCAGGCAGGCTTTTGCTGTTAAATGCGCCCTCGGATGCGGGCGCATTTAAAATGCACCCATTTGTCGTGGGCTCCTTTAATGACAAAAGGTGCCATTAGCCCCCCATCACGCCAGCTCAAAGGGAGCTGGCGGGGTGGCAGAAGGCGTGGCAGGTGCCTCATTGTCATTGAAGGCACCCGTGGCAGCGGGCTCATTTAATGACAATGGGCTGTTGACGCACCCTATTAATATCATTACACCTTGCCGGAGCGAGGAGGGTTAAAAAAAAAAAAAAAGAAAAAAGTGGCCCATCCTGGCCCGCCCCCTTCAGCCCCGCCCCCTGTTAACCAGAAGGCTGCAGAGTGCAGGCAATAGGAGAGCCCAAGCCACCACGGTCTCAGAATGAAACTGAACCACTGCAGACGTGGTACACCGGAGTGCATGAATCACAATGCCCGAACGAAGCATGGCTGCAGGAGATCAGACAACTCGAGAAGCACGAGAAGGCTGCAGTTACCGCAACAACCCCATCTCCTAATGAATGCCGCAGAAGAGCAGGTACGCAGTTAGCACTGAGGAGGAGGGTGGCAGACCTCTGAGGCACTCCACGAGGAGGCAAGTACAATACGAGACAGGCTAAAGAGGCCGAGGGTCTATATCAGAAAACTACATGCCTAAGAATAATAGAAACACACATGAGGGATGGAAAACACAGCAAAGGGATCCCAGGGAGCCGAGAGAAATAGAAAATAAAAACACCCAAGAGGAGTGAAGCCAAAGTAAAGACCCACCGAGGGAGTCGCTTAGCCTTGAGAAAACAATATACACCCAGGAGGAGTGAGCCCGAAACGAAGGTCCCACAAGGGAGCAAGAGCCACCAGAGAACCAACAGGTCCAAGGGCCCGAAATCCCAGTCCAGGCTGCTCAAGCCACTCACAAAGGGTGGGAAACCACAACCAAGTAAAGTTAGCAGTAAAGTCAGAGGGTCCACACTGGACCAAGAAAATCCATTGCTTCAAAGGAGTGGAAACGCCATTGAGGGGTGAGCCAGAGACACTCGCTACTGCATGGAGGGTTCTACAAGTTCAATTGTGTCAATTATGGAATTAACTTTCCCAGCTAACCAAGACATTTGCTGAGGAGGCAGGAGGCCCCTTTTGTTATAGAAATACAAGGAACTTGTTTTAACTGGACGAGCAGGCAAAGACCTGAAAGATCCCGAGGAGGATTTGAGAGACATTTGGGAGGGGGTCATGCACCATCCAGCACAAGCCTGAAAGGGGAGTAAGAACACTTCTCTAGGCAAATTATGTTGTGTTATTAGTGGCAGGGTCAGTTCATAGGGTAGCATAGGTTTGGACAGAGGAGAGGGTTCATTTGTCAAGAACATTCTGACAAGCACCCTTTTGTTATTTAATAGGATAGGGAACCTTCATCATCTTACAAACAGGGACAGTGGAGGCATTTTCTTTACGTTAATACATTTGAGACACTTGAAAACATGTCTTCTTGTCCGTCTCCCATGTTGGACTTAACACACAGCCTTCTCCTAGGACACCAACAGTGGATAATGGGTCCTAGCACTCTAAACGATTGAAGATCAGTGGTGAATGGTGAACATTTTCATAGGAGAATCATAACAAAGCCTCAGTAAATGAGCATAGGTAGGACCACTGCACAATGTGAGGGGTCGGGCAGGGTAGTTCAGCCTGACAAATTCATTAAATAGACTTTTTTAAATGGTGCATTGTAATGCACAGATTGGAATCAAAACTTACCATTTTAAAATCGGGTCTCCAGGTTTACACATGAAAAAAATCGAATTGATGCTAGGTCAACAACAGTACACAGGTGCATTTTGCAATATTTTCCTGATGCCAGTGTCCACAAGAGATATCATTGTAAATCAATTTCATAATACTGCACTCACAATATAGATGCCAACGCTGCCACAGTAAATGACTTTACATTAAGCTGTGCCCACAATACAGATAAGCATTGTCACACTAAATTACTTTCATGCTGACCCCACAATGTACGGTATCTTTCTACCTGTAAATATTTTGCACGATGCTAGCGCCCCTCTGCTGTCAAACATTACCCATCATATGCATACACTTAGCCAATCATACTCAAATATACACACTTGCACGCTTACTCATATGCATACAGAGACATCAATTCACATTCTTGCTGCACAGTCACACAGACACACACACCAATCATGGCTTCAGGATTACAATGGCTCTACTCTTGGATCTGGCTATCCCCGATAACTACATGGATTTTGCACAGAACAGAGTATCAGGCAAAAGGGGAACAGTGGCAATTATTGCCAGGAAAGATTTACATCTTGCTCTGAATGCGACATCACCCAGCCAAATGTACCCCTTCAAAAAAGCTCTTGCCTAAATATCTTCCTGGTGTATCGTCCTCCTGACAATATGCCGGATTTCAACAAAAAACGTATTCAAATAATACAGCCCTATAATAGATCAGGGAGCGCCACTCTGGTTCTTGGAGATGTCAACCACTGGTTAGGGGATAGCACGGACCCCGAAGCTATTAATCTCGAGAGGATCCTCAATAACTGTGACCTCACATTCCTTAAACGGGATGCCACTCGTAAGAAAGGTAAAATTCTAGACTGGGTTATCAGTCGGAATTTAAAGATCACTATTACCAGCACTAAGCTGTGCAAGCTGTGCATCTAGTCTGACCACTTTTTTATTGAATTTTCGATCTATCCTATTCTTTCAGTAAAAAAGCCTTTCAAGTCACTAATGAAAATCTCTAGTAGAAACCTTAGAAAGATTATTTCTTTTGACCTTTCTACCTGGATCTCTCAGCTATTTAGAGACACTTCCGATGACAGCCCTAGATCTTTAGCCGACAGACACGAGACATGACATGCATGCTCGACAAGCTGGCACCTAAGCTTATTACAGTAAGAGAATGGTCATCCAGTAATAGTTTGGTTACACCTACCCTCGAGGAACATAAAAAGAAGAAAGGAGCCTGGTTGATAGCTCAATCTGATCATCACAAGGCCTCCTGGATGGCCTTAAAGAAAGCCCATAAAGAGGCTATTCTTGAGGCCAAGAGGAACTTCGTGGATGAGCTAATAGTCAGGGCTAAAATCAGCCCCTAAGAACTTTTTAAAATTCTGAAGGCGCTGGTAAAAACCTAAACACCCACCTCAGGCCTTTCAGCCCACCAAATAAAACTGTGTCAAGGTGCAGCGCGCCTTCGCTGATAAAAGGACAGCAGCAGATGAAAAAATTAAATATGGTCCCCTATCGGTCTCAAAATCTGTCCCTACTTGTGTCACACAGGTTTGTCCCGGACCAGAAACTAAGCAATAACAGAGAAGCCTTCGATACTCCCTTTTCAAACCATTACTTCCTCTAACCTCCTAGGGTCTCTGACAAATATGCTCGATAGGGTCAGAGCTCTTCTTCGGCTCTCTCCAAGGGGCTAGAGAAGCCCTCTTCCCAAATATCTAACATTCAGAGGGGGAAATCATCCCACTCGGCTTTAGAAGCCGACTTGCCTGGACAAAAGACCTTGCGATTGGGCAAGGAGTCAGAGGTCAAAGAGCTCGATCTATGCCGCCTCTTGGTATTCTTCTGGGAGGATGAAGATGAAGAGTGGTGCAATCTACATAGACCGCAAGCGCTTCTTAATTTTCTTTCGAGGTGGTTACTCACCCCGGAAGCTCTTCTCATCAGAAGACCTTCTCTTCAAAGGAGTTGTGGATGGTGACTTTAAAGGGGCCTACCCACAGAGAGCTTCCCCTTCCTCTTTTTCAACGCCTTTCCTGTCATGGACTGGCAGGATCTGCATTCTTCCATCTTGTGCTCGATTCCCAGGCACCAGAGACAAATGAGGAGTGGGTCTGTAATGTACATCTTCGACGCACACTCGACATCTCGTTTTTGGGGTCAATGTTCTGAAAAACAACCATTGACACAAAGTCCAGAACTGATCTGATGCGAACTGTACAGGGGAAAAACAGAACTGAAGTAATGGGCGCAGTGCGTGCTAGTTATACAGTTGGTGACGTCATGCTTGAGAGCGGACGGAGAACTTCGAGGGGTAAGCGTCGACTACGCACAGCGCCCTCTGCTGAGAAAAAGGTTTGTGCAGCAGCTGACCCTGGAAGGAAGAGATAAAATATGAGGAATACTTGGGAGGACACCATCCATTTGAACTGTAAAAGAACAGTCTACCCGTTATGGAAGTAAAGTGTTCCAGTGCCTACTTTCGGTGGCCGGCAAGGGTGGCGGCAGGCAAATGCTATATATTTATCAAGATCAATGTTGAACTGAAAGCACAGTTTTACAACAACTACTTATAAAAACAAATTAGCAATCATGACCTTTAACAGGACAAGCAATTACCAACAGAAAGAATGAGCATTATTCAACAAGCAGGATTAGTAATAATGCATCAGGCCGGTTCGACATTATATTGATAATATTGATAATTTTCAGACTCCAATGAACTACTGGAGTAGTTGAAGTATTACCAGTAGCTTGCATTATTATTAGATGTACTCATGTTAGTAATAGCATTAGTTTTCTGATTACTTATAGTGGTAGTAAAAATAGCAGCAGTAGAACCAGTAATAGTGTTATGGGTAGGCACAGGCATACCAGTATTTCCAATAGGGAACGCACTGCGGTAAGACAAATACAAGCAGTAGCAATGATATTGTCCGCAATTTTACGACGTTTTGCACTACTGGTAGTATTAACACTTATACCAGTAGAAGCGCTCTAGCTATCGCCAGTCACAACAGTAGTACAAGTAGCAGCACAAGGAATAGTAAAAAGGTGTGGCACACAAGCAGAAACCTCTCCTCTTCTGTTACATTAATGTCTGAGGCAAAGAGCAGTTAACACAACAGAGTAGGCCCAAGTTACACATCCTTGCAAATATTTTCTAACAAGATTGGTATAAAAGATTTTTGCCTGAAAAACTGTCAGAACATTATTAGTAAGGAAATCATTCCGTTCTGAGTAAATGCTTTTTTAGTTAACACTATGCAATATTTACTCCACTTTACCATTGGAGCAACACGTGTTTGACCTTTTAGTGAAGACACCATGTCTTCAGAGATGGCTGCTAGTGCAAACTCCCTTGATAAATTTGCTGCGACATTTAGAAAATAAACATCTACGTTTGCATCAATCCCTTCTTTTATTAAGTGCATCCCCTTTTTCAAACAACTTTCTCTGCTTTGGAGACTACATTACAAGTCAAGACTGAAATATCAAACACAATGTGTGCAACCAGTTAGGCACTGGGACTAATCTAGTGAAGTCGTCACTAGTTCCCCATGGAAAGGCAGAAGCTATCTGACTCTGACCCTCGGAGTGACTATCTGTGGGAGGACCACATGAGAGGAGACAACCCACAGGGAAATGGGGGTAGACTCGCTAGACCCTGGGGGCAGACCATGGTATCCCGGTTCTCCAGTAGAGCCTCATAGCTTATTCTGGACTCCCCAATCCTCCATGGCATGTTGTCAAATCGAACAAGGATATACCAGGAATAAAACATTCTGTTTCAAAAGCCCGTAACCCAACCCACTTGTTCCAAATGAATATTCAACTGTTAGTGACACTTACTTTTTGTATATAAAGCAGAACACTGAGACGAGGAAGAGAACTGGAGTGGTGAGGATTACTGGAGCCGGTTAGCAACAGGCATGCTCTAGTTGTTGTGAGCATGTGATAGGTGCTGGGACACAGCATGTGATAGGTGCTGGGACACTCAAAAGCACTGAACAGCTTGGAGGAAGGAGAATCACTGTTCCTGATGTGGGTCGAGAGAAGCTGCAGAGCAGGGAAGTACCTGGAGACGTCGTTCAAGGAAGCTCATAAATCAGAGATTCGCCACAGAAGTGCCATAAGCAGAGGAAGCTGGCAGAGGTACTGCAGTACCCGGAGAGCAGATGAGACGCCTGCCAGACCAGATGACGGACTGCAGAAGGAATCGGAGAACACATGATGGTCCTAGAAGCAACTGCTGGAAGCCGGTGAGCCCATGGAGAGGGGCTCGGACGCTGGGGCGCTTCACACAGTATACCACTCACCTATAAGGGTGAATTATAGGAACAGGGGAAGCCAAAACAGGGACATGGGACCCCTGGGACATTTGGCAAGAAAGCAAGACGGGAATCAGGGGGTCTGAGACCCGGAGCTTTAATATAAGAAATATAAAAGTTGAGAACAGTGTGACCGAGAAAAGTAAAGGAAGATTGTGTTGTAATCAATCAAGTCCTGGTAGGAGTATACCAGGTGAAGAGTGGAAGCCAAAGTTGGAATGAGTGGAAATATGGGGAAGGGAGATTTTCGGCTTCCCTATTGGAATTGTGAACTGTGTAAACCAAGAAAAGGCAAGGGAATACCAATACCGCTGGAAAGTGGAAATTGTTGGAACTGTAAAGGTATTTCAGGGGAAGGGAAAGCCCCCTGAAGTTGGTCAAACTTTATATTCTCGTTTTGGTAAAGTTGGAAAGCAAGTTAAGGTAAGACCATTATCCCTTGAGAGCGGAAATCATTAAAAGTGTAAAGGAACTCCGGAGCAGGGAAGCTGCCTAAAACTGGTGAACCTTTGTTCATCAATTGTGGAAAGACAAGGGAAGATCCATACCCTTTGACACTGAATACCATTAAACTCAGGGAAAGGACCCTCCCCCTAAACCCCCCTTGAGATTGATGAACTGTATTTTTATTTTTTTGGAACTGTAAATTGGAACTGTGGAAAATAAATGCAGGATGGTTGGTGGAAGACATTTCCCTTTCACCTTATGATAGGTTTAGCATGTGAGGGTCAGATTAGGGTTTGGACACAAGACGGACACAGTCACTAGTTAGTTTTGTTGAGGCAGGGAAACCCCTCAGAGTTAAGGCTTTTCCCCAGTCTTCAGTCACCCCAGCCAGGGCAGGAGCCCCCCTGCACTCCCTGCTGCTGCAGGAGCAGCTTTACTGACATAGCAGCACACGAGCTGCAGAGGCAGCGCTATGCGTGCTGCTCCTGACTCGCACAGCAACATCCGGAGACCTGCGCTGTGTCTGCCGCCTTCATCCCTGTGAAAACGCTGCTTTTTTGGGCATATTATCTGGTTTCTGAGCCCATTTCAGTGTACCCAATTTCCACGTGGAGTTCGCACTCTGTGGGCCCATATTGTAAAATGGCTGTCGCCTGCTTATCGTGTTTATGAATACACTGGTTGCCTAGCAACTAGTGTTCGTGAGGCTACATAGCCAAACGTGGGCTAACAGAGGCGGAAGCCGACCCCACTTGACTAAGTCCCTATGAACAAGGCCCGCCTGTCTTTGCATGTCGTTCGCCGTCGTAAGTGAGGCGGCCGGAGACCTTGCTCTACATCCCCCACACTTGTGTAAGAAGCACGATCCAACGTGCCCGATACTCTTCCCTTATATCCTGCCCCTACCTCAAAACTGTTCTACCATTGGCTCGCCGTACGACCTACTCAACTAAATTAAAGAACCCTGCTGGAGCGAGAACTCACAAAACTTGCATACGATCACATATGTCTAGCCATGGCCCAGAGTGCCTCTGTTTATATCCTAAAGCTTGACAACCTTTACCCAACTTGTACCGATCGTCTGAACCCTTTTGCTGCTATAGTACACATCTCTTCTGACCTTTTAATCACTACATTGTGCATGCCCCTCCCATCTCACACCTGTATGTTGTACTCCATTGCCTTTGGGTCTTGAACCCTCATTACGTACATGTAACGTGTAGCCGATTGTCAACGTTGTTGCGACAAATCTTGCAGCCCTACGCCTAGCTCAGACCTCTTGGGGTAAGAGGCCGTAACAATAATTGGCACCCAATCTGTCTCCGACTGCCATGCTGGATTAAATGCTGCATTGCACCTCAGCTCGCCCTGCTTTACTGCTTGCTATCCCTACAATTGTATTGTGCAGCTATTCATGGTTTCTTTACTGATGGAATAGTGTCATTTTAGTGTAACTTGCACTGCATACCGTCGAAGCATCATAACATAATTTAGCCATCATTAGCTCCAAGTTGCTCATTGCCCGTCTAAGCTGCTTACCGCCTATCGGAGTGCCTACTCACTACCAAAAGTCCTACCATGTTGCAGGCCACACAGTTGTCCTTGCTCAACCGTATTAAGCAAGTTGTTTTGCCATAATTCTGTTTAGCCACAGTCATTCTAGGACTACTCTCAGCTTACCGAACTTACTCTGAGCCCCACATTGTAGTAGTGCCCACCAGCATATTACATGCTGCCTCATACTCAGTGCCGCTTCTGACGCTGTTTAGACGCGTGGTCTACTATGAACAAACTGCTCAATTACAACATGTATGCCTTGCTACTACTATTGTTATCTCTGCCAAGCCTAGTCTTGATCATCCAAGACTAATCACCGCTAGCATCTGTATACTACCCCAGTCCAACAATGAACTTCACTAATAACCCACCTCTGCCGATTAGAGCCACGCCTTTCCTACTAGCACTTGAGCCCAACTACTTGGATGCTTCAATAAGACCTACCAAATTCCTACCCAAGTTAAAACTAGCTACCAAGACACCAAACAGAGTCCCGCTAACCAACATTAACCGGCTGGCATCTTCAACTACCTGGGATTCCAAGAGCCAATATACCCAGTCTACATCTTGAAGACTTCCCTGCCCTACCAAAGTTAAAAACAAAAGAGACTGTTCTAGATTTGCAACTAACTAGACGCCTACCCCCAAAACCCTTCACAAAGAAACACTACCAAACAGTCAAACCTCTCGGTCTCTAGCAAAATAAAAAACATCAAAACCTCGAACTTTCATAATAAGAAACAAAAAACGGTCAAACCGAGTGCCACCCCTACCGACGTATCCTCCCTAACTATCAAGGTTGCTTTAATAAACGCCAGATCGCTGGTAGCTCCTGCGACAGACATTGCCGACCTTATCACCGTTGAAAATTTTGATTTCTTGGCCATAACAGAATCATGGCTGATTGCGGCAGCTGGCCCTTCACTCCTGCTCGCCGTATCAGATCGCCGTACCAGGAAATTACTCTATTATAAGAGTGGACAGGTCAGAGTTCAGAGGAGGGGGTACAGCCATCATATTTAAAACTAACTTAGACCTTAGATTTTCAACCTTTTTGTTTTCGATTATATCACTATAAACCCTACCAACCACATAATTGCCTGCATTAATATTCTGTCTGCCTCATCACAGGGTTTCTCCTGTGCAAACCTCTACTGTCCTAACTCTCTTTCTACTCATTTGTAAATTATTGCCATCTCTTATGTACTTCTTTTACAGACTGTAATGTGGAATCTTCTGACTTGTACTATTATAACTGTTACGCCCTAATTGTAACTTGCACTATTTATTTTTTTATTTTTTTTATTTGTGTATATTCAAAAGAATTTTACAAAAAGAACCGAAGCAGTAAATTGCACGATAACTAGCCAGGGTGGGACCCTGTGGCTGTTGTCATTTTCATCGTGTGTTCCAATATTTTCACGGTTGCCAGAAGCCAGGTTATTCTGTCTCCGCTGATCAGTCTATTCCACCAGGTATCGTCGTCCCACCCTCGATCGTCCACTATTAGATGATTCAGGTAAGCCCCTCTCAGGTTCTGGTTTTTCGGGCACGACAGAAGCAAATGTCTGATGGATTTGGTTTTATTTTCACATAAGCGACAGACGCTCGTATCAGATAAACCTCTGATCTTGCGAATTTCGTTAGTGGCCACCAAGTTCATCCTTATCCTTAGAAGAGCATTCCGAGCCCCCCTGTTGGGGAATTTTTGAAGGTACTTCATTGGTTCATTGAGCTTACGGAATGTTGGAGGCAAGTGCTGGAGAAGTTTGTTGTTTGAAGCGGACTCCTGTGTTTGAATCCAGTCAAGCTCTTTCAATTTTTTGAACACTACTTGGATGTGAGGTGAGGTCGGTTTCCGAGCAAGCGACTTAGTTGAGTAAAGCCAAGTTTGCTTCTTTCCATACTACCAGCATTTGCAACTTGCCAGAATTTAACTTCTTGTTTAGGAGACCAAAAATATCATCACTCCCATTCATGATGCATTTTCGGTACAGCCTCAGGGAACTAATGTCAACTATTGTCTTTAAAGACACTAGGCTCAGTTCTCTCCGGATAGCAGCTATGGACGTTGATTTTGGAAGGGCCAAGACCCCTTTCTAGAACACACTTTCAAGTTTTTGCCAGATTTTACTTGGAATCAGAGACATGGCTTCGGCTCCGTAAGTGATGGAGGGAATGACTTTCTTTCTGTAGAATTCGATCACAGGGATACAAGAGAATTTACCGAATTTTGTGTCAATCGCCTTTCCTTGAGATGTCAACTTCTTTATTCTGAGTTGAAGGTTGGCCTGCATTGAACTTTCGTTTTAAGTGCTGTCCATCACGACTCCAAGGTATTTGTATACTGTGACTTTCTCAATCACATATTCTTCCAGATACCATTTAAAGTTTTCTGCGGTTTATTTTCTGGCCGGACTCCAGGGACATGATTTTAGTTTTTTCTTTCTTTATTTTTAGATTGTTCTCAGACATGTAACGCAGGAGGTTTGATATTTGCCTCTGGAGGGCAATCTGGGTCTGGTCGAGTAGGATGAGGTCATCAGCATACAATAGGTGGCTTATTTTTGCTGTGGCCAGGGATGGCGGAAAAGTCCTTGACGGATCTTCTGAGATGCCATAATCACCAATATAGGCAAGAAACAGTGCTGGAGCTAGGGGGAAACCTTGTTTCACCCCTCGACCCATCTGGATTTCAGATGACAAGTTGCCCAGTTGTGACAATCGGACCCTGAGGGTGGTTTCTGAGTGGAGAGCCTTGATTGGTTGCAGAATCTCCTGGGGGTACCCCCATCCTTCGAGTTTGTACCAGAGGCGCTGCCTGTCAACCAAGTCAAAGGCTTGGGAGAGGTCGATAAAGGCCACAAAGATCCTTGGTTTCCCTCAAAGACCTTGCTTTTCAGTACGCTGATGGTGAGTATGTTTGCCGCTGTTCCCACATTTCTTTTAAAGCCCGTTTGGAACCTGTCATTGCAGGGGGCCTACTTTGACCAGGCATCAAATCATTTCAAAAGAAGGCTCCCGTAAGACTTTCCCAATGCAGTCCAAGAGGGCTATAGGGCGGTAATTTAGTGGATCGGTGATGTCGCCTTTCTTGTAAATTGGAACGATAACCGCCCTCGTCCACGATGGAGGGAGCGATTTCTGGGCGGCACACTGCGCGAAGATAGACAGGATAAATGGTGCCCATTCGTCTGCATTTTTTTTTCAAGTCTATGTTTGAGATTCCATCCGGACCTGTCGCTCTGGAGTTCTTCAGCTTTTTAATTTGATCTCTGATTTCCGCCATGTCGTCCAATTTCAGCCAGTTTTCGTTTTTCGATTTCGAATCAGGTAGGCCTGTGGTGGGTGGAGCTTGAAAAAGGGACGAGAAGACAGATCTAAGACTGATTTCGTTGTCAGATTCAAGTGATTGCCTCGTGAATTTGAGTCAACCCCTACCACATACGGTGCCGGTGGGTTAAAATGGGATTGCAGAGACATGGTGAGCTGGTTGTGATCGCTCGCTTTGGTTTTGCGAACCTCGAAATCTTTTACCTTTGAAAGAAGGTAGCGCGAGACAAAAATGTAGTCAATAGTGGCGTGGTGAGCACCTTGCTCCCAAGTGGGAGGACGGTCAGCGTTGGGGAAAACGGAGTCCAAATTTTCCATTTTTCTTGATGCCATCAGTGTTGACCACAGGCTCCCTCTTTTTGCGGCGGGATTCGAAGAAGAAGATTTGCTCAACTTTGTGCGGTGGTCAGAGCAGTGGGTGTTCAGGTCGCCGCATATGATGATCGAAGGGACCTGGTTGGAAGCTTGAATTTCATCTACTAGATTTTCCATCATCGCTAAGTATGACTGTTGGTTTATGGCTGCTGGGTTCCAGTAGGTGTTAATAATTGCAGTTTGAGAGGGCCCGCAATTTGGTTGATCCGCCCAGTCAAGTAATACTGCCAGAATTGAAAGGTTGGATAGGAGAGTGGCCTTGATCTTCAGACCCCCTCCCCTGCCGGTAGGCGATGAGAAGACCCGATGTCGGGCGGCCCACCAGTCCTTTATTAGCTGGTGCCAAAAGGACATTGTAGCCATCCATAGCAGGCGATTTCTCGAGCCATGTCTCTTGTAGGCAGATGCTATCAAAAACAGCCAGGTTTGCGTCGCCCGGCATTGTTAGGTGCAAATGACCACAGGTGTTCCAAGAGCAGAGACGAAGGGGAGGTGGGGTTGGGTCGGCAGTCGAAGTGGCCGAAAGCCCTCTTGGCCGACCTGCGCATTGCTATTTTTTCTTGAGTGTGAGAGCCTTTGGGAGCCAGGCCCACAAACTCTGAAGTTTGTCTTTTGACTGGTTGATGCTGTCCGAAAGGTCTTTATTAGCTAAACAGTGGGCGGCGTTGCTCGGAGCAGTGGAAGTATCGGGTATAGTTGTCACCTTTGCGACTTTCGTTTTAGCGGAGTAAGGCCCCCTGTGGTCAAAGGTTTTCTTTAAACCCCGCAGGGCAGAATTTCGGTTTGAAGTCGCGTTGATGGAAGCTGAGGGCTTCTGGTTGTGGCTTTCAGAAGCTTGTTTGAGATCGGAGTGACTTTTCCTTTCACTCCTGTTTTCGTTATCGCGACCTTTGACGTTGCCTCTCAAATTGCACCCTCGGTTTCCTGACTGGTGAGAGTGAGATTTCTGATTTTGATTTTCCAAAATGAAACCAAGGAATGCCAAATCCTCTTCAGCTCGAACAATTTCCTTTTTTGCACTCGTAGAGGCAAGGTAAATATAGGCTTTTGCTCGGAAGTTTGAGTGGTAAGGGTCCACTAACTGTAGGTCTGACGATTTAATCCCACGTAGAGCTGGTACGAGGCTGAACAATGCGAGTAATCCTCTTCTATTTAGGATTATATCATCTTTGTTTTCAGGATGCTTGGCCAGCTTGATAGGAGACGCTCTTGCGTGTGAATTGGCTTTTCGGTATTGTTCAGTTTGTGAAGAAAAGTGGGATTTTGGGCGTTTCCCTCTGTCGTTTGTTTTTCCACCCGAGTATTTGGTACTTTGTGACGTGGAGTACCTGTTAGATTCCACGACGCCCACCTTCTCTCGTGTTTGTTGTATGCCGGAGATCCGCCTTGTGTGCTCTTGGTCCCCGGGGAACGCAAATGACACAACTCGAAAGTTAGGAGAACTAGGGAGCTTATGTCTGGACCCCTGGTGTAATTTCTTCCTGCGATCTTCCAGGGTGCTGAACTTTGGTGATGATTCGTCTTCTGATAAATCTTCAGTAATTTTCAGGTCAGCCAAAGCACCGTGAACCACTGGCGAAGCAGCAGCGCGAAGCCCCCGTGCTTTCTTTCCTTCATTCAGTTGTTGCTGGGCTTGGGGATCATCAAGATGCTGAGTGAGGTTCATCATGTCCGCATCTGCCAGAAATTCCTCCGTTGAACGGGGTGAGGCTTTGTTCAAGTTGTGTGTGGCCGGTGGGAGAAACGAAATTTGAGCCGTACTTTCAGCTGCCTCAGTTCTTAGAATAGGAGTAGAGATCCGCGGGGTAGCCACACCTCTTTGTGGGTGGAGGTCTGGTCTCGTTGAAGAGAACATTGAATATGCACGTTCCTCTATTCCTTCCGGAAAATGTTGGGGGGGGAGGCAGTGACGGTGGTTCATCTGTGATGTCAATTACTTCTTCCGGTGTTGATCTATTTGCAGCCGCAGTGGTAGGCCTTTGAATAGCCGAGGTGAAGGCTATGGTAGGAGGTTGTGCCAGCCTATTTTGACTACCCGCCCCGACTTCCATCTGATTATCTGTGTGGACTTCCGCGAAAGCTTTATTTCCTTTAACTACGTCCGATTTTAAGCTTGACAATTTTCCATCGAGGACAGTGATATAGCCTTCTAGAAAGGTTAATTTTGTGTACATTCTCGCTTGAATCGAGGTGTGGTCTTTTAAGGACTCATTTATCCCCTCGTAGAGTTTAGCAAACGGATTTATCGCTATGGTGACCGCTGACATAATTGGTAGAAAGTCCCTCTTGTTTTGCGAAGGAGAGTCCGTTTGGTGCACTGGTTGATGCGTGAGGCTTTTCGGGTTTGGAGTAGTTGTTTGACTCTCATTTAAAAGTCTTCTTACTACAGGAGATGATGCTAGCTCTAAGGATCCATGTCTGATTCTGTCCAAGTGAGTCGGTTTATTTTGAAGATCGGCCAACAGGCTGTCCTGATACAGACGGGATTGCTGCCTTATGTCAGCAGATGCTTGGCATAGCGCTTGTGGTGTAGTTTCAAGCATCCAAGCCTTTGGAGGTGCCACCACCCTTTGGTCTAAGGGAGTTGAAGGGTGAATGGAATGGGGCCGACCTGGGCTTGGGCATCCCGGCGGGTCCTTGTTAGTCTGCTTGTTTGAATGAGTAGAACCATGTACCGTGCCAAATGTATTTGTTTGGTTGACCAGGACTGGTTTTCCCGTGAGGACCAAAGGAGACTTTTCACTATTGTTTGTCGGTGTAGTTTGGGCGACTGCGCCCTTGTCGTTTGGTTCAGCTGATAAGACTCTGCCAGGCAGGTCAGGAGAAGGTTCCTTTGGGGATTGAGCCCACGGCAGCCGAGTTGGAGAGATTTGAGCCGTTTGCGGCTTTGAGGCGTCTTTCATCTTTGGCAGCTGATCTGGCGCCGGGGACCTTTTCCTTGTTTTCCTTGTTTTTTGTGGGGGTTGATACGTTTTAACTGCCTCCAAAATGTCCTCATCGGTAAGGTCCACTTGTCTGCTCCGCAAATCCGGAGCGAAGGCGTGGAAAAAGTCTGTAACTAGACTTGCCACTGAGGGCTTTATGGGCTCAGGATTCCATGGTTTTTTTTACGGAATGGCCGCTGGTTTTAGTTTTGTTCGACGCTAGACTTGTGAAGATTTTTTTTTGTGTGTTTTTTGCTTCAGCAGGCCTTTTCTTCTGGGAAAACAAGG
Source organism: Ambystoma mexicanum (assembly GCF_040938575.1). Taxonomy (NCBI): domain Eukaryota; kingdom Metazoa; phylum Chordata; class Amphibia; order Caudata; family Ambystomatidae; genus Ambystoma; species Ambystoma mexicanum. Next base: position 759,310,353 of record NC_090930.1, read on the forward strand.
TTTTCTGGAATCAGATGCCTCCACCTCCTTCCAGCGACGTTTTTTTGGATTTAAAGTTTCTGTGCAGGAGGGAGGGCTCGTCTCCGCAAGCGGAAATGAGGTGTGGTCGAGTGGTTTGACAGTTTGAGATCCCGCGCCCCTCCGGTCCGCCGGCGAGCGGGGGCAGGTTTCCTCCAGGAACACAGGGGCTGGTGAATCCGAGCCCAAATGAACCTGCGCCTCGATTTGTATCAAAGCGTTGGCGACAGTAATTTGAGGACTTGATTCAGCTCTCAGATCTCCGTTTTCCCTCTGACCCAGAGGAGACTTGTCCAGACGCACAAGGAGGGACGATGGTGGCGTTTGCTTTGCCGGGGGCGGGAGAAGGAGTCCCCTCCCCCCACTGCTCTCCACGCTCGATGCTTCAGCTGGAGCCACCTCCTTGGCGTCTTCAGGCTCCTCCCCCTGAATGGGATCCGATTTGCGGGCGGCTGAAGAGCACTTTGCGGTCTCCCCCCCCCGCTCACGGGCCTCGGTCCTCCCTCCGGAGGCATCCCAGGCTCAGAGCTGTGAGGGAGGAATCCGTGGCTGCAGAAGTGACAACGGGAGTCGTGGCGCCATAGGACGCTGAATTTCTGTGTCAGCCTGACTTCCTCGCGCCATTGTGGCAGGGATTTTTCTTGCGGCTGGATATTTGTTTTCTTTACTTTCGGCCCACCGCCGGGGGGGGGACTTGAGATTGTAGTTGGCAATATAATGAATCCGAGGTTAAAAGGCTCGAAACTCCTCAAGGGTGAAGATGTTGTTTTTGTGCAATTCGGGGCTGTGCGCTTCTAAGCAAACGGCCCTCCTCAAGATCCGTAGAGTCTGACACGGTAACAGAGGCAATGTCCGAAAGTGGTGAAGTTTCAGTAATGGCCGCCATGGCAGCCATGCACAGACTGCCAGAGACTGCACACTTGCAGCCACACTCCGCGGTCCGCTCCGCGGAATGAAGGGTTCTTGTAGGAAAATGAGGGTAGTAGCACCACCCACAGCAACAGTAGAAAGAGTAGAGTGACTGCCAGAGACTGCACACTCGCAGCCACACTCCGCCTTGCACTATTGTAACTGTTATGCCTTAACTGTACTACTGTAACCACCTACTTCAATGCGCCCAGATACCTCTGGGTTCGGTGCGCTTTAGAAAGAAACAAACAGGGAGAGGGAGGATTTTCTCCCAACACTTTCTTCATTTCATCTTAATAAAAGCCTATGCCAATGTGTCCAACTCTTAATCTTGATCCCTTACAGTACCCTTTAACTCATGGGAGGGAATGGTACACACACTCAATGGTTAAGACTAGATTCAAATGACAAACTGTAGTAAATAGTTAACACAAAGCAGTTTTTTTCTAGTCCAGACCACATTCAGAGCAAAACCAAGGAAAATAAGTCTTCTTAGGAGAAGGTTTATGTTTGAAGCCATCAATAATACCTCAGTTACAAAAAAGAACACTAACTCTGAGGAATTTCCCCCAGAGAAAGCAGCTCACATACTGTTTAAAGGATTTATAGCAATATTGCATATAAGTAACTTCTTACTCACCTATATTGAAGCTTAACATCATACCACCAGAATCTCTTACTTCATCAAATTTCGCAAATATTGTTTGTAACCTGCAACACAAATAAAGGTTGATGTAAAATACTACATCAAGTTAATGGTTTTACATTTATTTCAACCTTAAAGGTTTACAGACCGTTCATTTTAACACACTTGTAGTTTCTTACAACACACAGTACAGTGTACATGCAAATTAATAACATTATTAAACATTCAATCATTTCTACCAGTGATTTTAAAATGCTGGAAGATGGCTGCTGTGGAAAGAATGCTGGAGCATAGATGTGAGCTATTTCAAATTAGCAGGACACATTCAGCATTTTGTATAGATGTGCGTGTACTGTTTAGCTATTTGAAAACAAAACTCTACACACCAGTTCCTATTGAACAAGCGCAGGCACCTTTTGTCTCTGCACAGGACGCGCACTACTCATGGAACAGAACTGGAAACTAGAATTTGTCAATGCAGGTGGAAATGGAAGTTCAAGAGCGACAGCCACACTGCTCTAAAACAACTTCCAAACAAAACCCACAAGTAAAATGTAATACCCCAAACTGAGCTCCTTTTAAAACTTCCCCCAAAAATAAACTGAGCATGTTTGTGTAACTACATCCCAATATCTAGTCTGATATATATATTTTTTTTAACTAGCACACATGATCCAACCCACTCTATGCTACTTAATTTTCCTACACCAAGTTTAATTTATTTTGTTTCATTTTTATGAGAACAATGCTTATTTGATCTCAAAAGGTGGTACAAAGAAAAGATATATATATTTTTTTTATTTTTTTATTATGGTTTATTTAAACATTTAAAAAACTGAACCACACTCACTCACATAATTATCACTCCTTCACATCTCAAGTTTCCACCAAGTTCATCGAGAGTTATTCCGTGCCGCGTCGTGTGTCCACTGACTCCATGGCAGGACCAGACTGCAATCCTTCGCATCATGTTTAAGGATGACTTTTTCCTACTCAAGTTTATGTTCTAGCAGACGTTTTTTTAGTTCCTCGAGAACATGAGTTTGCGATTGGCTCCATCGAACATTAAAGCCCACCACTCATCCGCACAGAGGGTCTGCTGTTTCAAAATGACAGGGCCAAGAGTACGGGATCTCAGTGTACGTAGATTTGGACAAAAAAGAAATAAATGTTTGAGCGTCTCTTTACAAGATACATAGAACCGGCAGAGCTGATCAGTGTTGTTTACTGTACGTAAACTTAAACGATCTTTAGCGTCTAAAACGTTCAGTCTGAACTGCATGTATAGCGATCTCGATTTTTGGTCCGGAAATTGAAACAGGTAGTCTGGCAGAATCCCCCATGCTTGTGCCTGACTCGGTACTTCCGCAAGTGATCTTGATTTCCGTCTTTGTTCGCATGTTTGATATCAGTCTGAGCTCCACAGTTTTTTTTTGCTAGATCTGGATTTTCTATCAGCGTTGATAACTTAATGTCGTTCAATTCTAACACTTCCATACAGTACCTATTCCACATCGAGAGAGCACAACAGTCCGACGTCGTGCTTGTTTTTAATATCGAAAACTGCAGTACCGTTGGTGACAATTTTTTTTTTCTGAACAGACATAAGTGCCAACTCACTCTTGCGTGCATCGAGATTAGTCCCAATACATACCGAATACAGACAGTAGCCGTTCCTCTTGGGAGATTTAACACTTTCACCCAGAAAATATTTTCTAAGGTATTCCAAAGATAGACAAACAACCAAGAGCATTTTCCGCCCCATAGATTATTGCTGGAACAGCTTTTTGTTGGTAAAATGCTATGGTCGGTTTTAGCGAAAAATTCCCATACTGTCTGTTTATTATGGATGCTTGACAAGCCAGTTGCCGGTATTTGGATTTAGCTAGTTCTGCCCATGGGGAGTCATTTAGATTCGAGCTTAATCTCATGCCCAGGTATCTTGTGTCTCTTAAGATGTTCAGCTTTGTTTTTTCCAGAATCCAGACTTGTTTCTTTTGCTTGTTCTTTATCGTCCGTAGATTTTGCAAGGTCAGAATCTCGCACTTTTGTTTATTAATGTGCAGGCCATTCTTTTGTACATAGACTTCTAGGGCATCAAGTTTGCGTTGCAAACCGATAGATGTCATATCTAGGAGTATCAAGTCATCTGCATACAGTAGCCAACTCACGTGGGTACCATTCACCTTTGGTGAAAAAGAAGATATTTCGTTAAAGGCTTCACCAACGTCAGATATAAACAGGTTAAAGATGATCCCTGCCAGGGGGCAGCCCTGTTTCACACCCTTAAATGTCTATCGGCTTGGAAAGAGTCCCCCTTTGGTCCAGCCGAATTCTGATGTGTGTGTGTGGAGTTCTCTAATTGCTTCCAGGAGGCTTGGGGGACAGTTCCATGCAGTTAGTTTGTTCCAGAGGATTCCACGATCAACACTATCAAACGCGTGCTAGAAGTCTATCAATGCTAGATGTATTTTTCTGTTTGTTCTTATAGCTTCCAACTTGAAGAGATTCAATAAGAGAAGGTTGAGACCACAGCCCACAACCCTTTACGAATCCGGCTTGTCTTGGATCCACATGATTACATTCACTGGCCCACCTTAAAAGCATTTGTTGTAGTTGAGTCGCATACATTTTACCCAGGACGTCAAGAAGAGCAATAGGTATATATTTTACAGGGAACAGTAAGCTTACAATGGGATAAGTTCAAGTGATATTTTGACCAGGTTGTATTGGGTAGTTAATAAAACAGTCAACAGGGACAATACAAGGGTGGACATACACAGATTAAGGACATTCAAAATTAGACATATGAAGTGCAGCTAGGCGGTAAGACCGCCTATTCGACCACGATGAATTAAGTGCTAGAGTGGAGGCAGAGAAAGCGAGAGAGGGACAGGTTATAAGTTAAGGAAACAGGTTAGCTCATCGGATGTCCGGGGAAGAGAATTCCATGCAAGTGGAACAAGAAAAGCAAAGGCGAGGGGACGCACAGGGAGGGAAAAACACCACAATGTTAGATGTGGAGATTATGAGAAGGTTTGTAGAGTTGGATAGAAGAGAACACATGCTGTGTTGCCTCACAGTTGATAGATTAATGAACCAAAGAAGAAATGTAAATCTGGCCTCGGTTTTGCATCTTCAGCCATCTAGCCTGATGGTGTGAAATGAGAGGGTTCAAAAAAGTCCTGGTAGCAAAGTTGATGATCTTGTAGAGAGGACAAAGCGGATGCTGCTAAAGCATTCCAGTTTAGAGAAGAAGATTGGTGAAGAGATGCTTAGTGGTGTTGAAAGGAAGCAGGAGCCTGATTTTTCTAATATTTAGCCGTTTGAGGCGAGTAGCCGTTGCTGAGACAATAGTAGAGAGGTTGTGTGAAGGGTCATAGATGACATGAAGGTTTTAGCTGAGGAGAGTGTGAGGTGGGAACTGGATAGGCAGAGGTGGGGAGATGCGAGTTTTGGTGGGAAAAAAAATGTACCTCAGTTTTGGTAGAGTTTTACATCAGCAATTGCAAAGCAATCCTCCATTTGATGGCAGAGACACAGTTGGAAATGTTGCTAGATCAGAGGAGAGCTCAGGAAGAGAGAAGATGTTTCAAGTTACTTACCTGTAATTATTGTTCACCAGCATGGGTCTGGCATGGATTCACATGCTCGTGAATATTCCCAGTCGTCAGGCTGGGAATCCTCTGTAAAAGAAAAAACAGTTTCACTTTCACTTACAATTTGTATTTCTCCATTAAACCAATCACTGTCCTCTGGGTCATGCTGCCCCCTCCAATGACCACCCTCTTCCTAAGCCCTTCCTCTGGCAGCCATCTTCAGATTTGGTAAGCACGTAAAGTGGCAGTATGACCACGAAGAGCCGCAGAGGGGTTGGAAGGAGGGTTCGCATGGGAATCCATGCCAGACCCATGCTGGAGAACAATAGTTACAGGTAAGTAACTTTTTCCTTCTCATGGGGTCTTGCATGGATTCACATGCTCATGAATAAAGAATACATAGCAGTACAACATTACACAACCAAGGGTGGTGGCAAGGCTCAACAGAAGCAATTAACTCTTACCTCTAGAACAGACTCACCTCAAGCGAACAGGTTACGTAGCACTACTTGGCCGATTCTTGACTCCTCCCTGGAATCCCTGTCAACAAAGTAGAACTTTGTGAAGGTGTGCATGGACCTCCACGTAGCAGCCCTGCAGATGTCTAGCAGGGGCATGCCAGACAGGAATACAGTCTTTGCAGCGATCGCTGTGGTGGAGTGGGGTCTCGGACGGCCGGGCAGCATTCGGTTCACCAACCAATGACAGTGCGTGATGCAGCCGGAGAGCCACCTTGAAATGGAAGCCACCCTATCGCCAGACGGAATTCCTCGTCAAGGTGCATGTTATCTGCAAAGCTTCAGGACACCTGTATCCAGCGAGCGTCCAGGAACTTTTGAAGGGGTTGCATGTGCAACCTGCAGAGTCGGATCAGGTAGATGCAGAACGACATGCCGAGCAACAACTTGATGGTTCCGCACTGTGGCCGTCTTCATTGACAGCAGCCGCTGCACCTTCCCTTGAATGGCCACCACCATCTCCTCGGAGGGTGACGCCAGGCAGGACACTGTATTAGTCTGGTTCCTAGGAAGAACAAGTTACTTACCAACTGGCGACGTTCTTTCGATTGGATGTTCCTCCATTGTATTCCTCATCTTTGATATTCACGTCCAGCTTCGGCTGCTTCGGAAAAATTCTCGGCAGAGGGCGCCGTGGGTGGATGGCGTTGATGTTAGGAAGAATCCTGTGCAATTCCCTTGGGGAACACTGCAAAAAGATTAAGACTACAGGAGTAAGCAGTAAACCCAATTGGTAGTAGTCTGTACCACCCAGATTTACTTGGTAGCTGTGGCTGAGACTTCTCCCAAGAAGAGTTAGGCAGTATACAGAGGATACACAATAGGGCCAAAAACGCAGTAGAACAAGCAAACACCGACCAGAGCTTTGTATCAAAAGTATATAATTTATTTATTTAACGCACACTTTAGAAAATACACTAGCACTATTAATCAAAGCAAGTTCAAAACACAATCAGAAAAGTATACACACCTCCCTTAGGTATTATTAGACAAGTCTAAGTAAAAACACCACTTTGTCAAAACAGAGGTGAGTGTATAACTTAGATGGCACTCCAATAATTAAATAAAAGGGAGAGAAAAAGGCAGGTCATAAAGGTAAAACCGTTCCCAACACTTAAGAGACAAAAATAATTTAGTGAAGGCAGAGTCTACTGTAGAGCCAAAGTTCATAGGCCAGGCCCAATTTAAATGGAGCAAGGTGAAATGTGCCCAAGATCACACAGTTGCGAAATGCATTCAAGTCTTTGTAGAATGTTCAAAACAGGTTGGGGTGGTTCAAAGATAAAGTTAGAAGGTCTGGGGGCCAACCCAGTTGGAAAGCCAAGGATTTAAGGGTCACCTTGGGCAAACGGAAGAAACGGAGGCCAGGTGGAACAGAGTACCTTTAAAGTTGAGGAAGCTCCAGCAGTGGCAGTTGTTCCTGGCAGCGGGTGCAGTTCGTGGTTTCGACCAGGGGAAGAGATGATCCCGTCGAGGGGGAAACTTGGAGTTGATGCACTGCCCAGGGAAGAAACCAGCCGCGGAGTTCGTCGGTTAAAAGGTGCGTTCCTGGTATTCGCGGTCACAGTGCAGCTTGGCTATCCGGCCGCCGGGGTGCTTGGCACGGGGGATTCGACCAAGAGACGTCTTTGGAAGGCGAAATGGCGAACTGGTTGATCCCACCAACTCAGAGGAAGAAGACTCTCAGTAGAAGATCTTCTCTTGTCGCCGGGAAAGTGGCGAGGTCGTTGCAGCAGGGCTCCACCGGTGGTGTCTTTGTTGCAGATGGCTCAGCTTCTTCCCTCTTCGGATTTCTTAGGTCCCGTGGCAACTTCTGAAGTTCCATTCCCAAAAGCCCTGCTTTTATGCAGAAAAACCCCCATTCAACAGCCTAGCTGTCACTCAAACATGCTAAGTGGTGAGCTGGGCGGCTCACCACTGGCCCAATCAGAACAGAGTGCGACTTGGGTTGCTAAGCCAACGCAGTCCAGGGTGCCAATTCCGCCACCTACACATCCTGTGGAACCCAGACAGAGTGGCACCAGTTGGAGGGCTTCTGTGGAGAAGCCTGCCAAAAAGTGGAACAAAGGGCCCGACCTTGGTTGGAGTTACAGACGGACACGAACGCCATTTTAGAAAAGAGTTCTGGCAAAAAGACCCAACCGGTGATTTTATATTAAATAAATAAACCGGCGGTATCTTTAACATTGCACCAAAAAGTGGTGCGTTTAAAATCAATGGGAAAATCCCATAGGAAATATTCTGGTGGAATATTTTGCGTGGTAACCACTGCCACCATCCAGAAACTCGACAAGGGGGGACTGGACAGTGCCCCCTTGGAAACAGACCCAGGGGCAATCGAATTAACCCCTTCCAGTACTTCCACAATATGATGGTTTGTACTGGTTCTGTTCACAATTTTGGACTAGTAGAGTCAATGGTGACTTTACATGCCCTGGGAGACAGTCAGTCCCAGGGTATGGAGTCTATGTTTGGGGGTCACTATGACTCCCCTGTGTTACTGCACTGAGGGTGCTGTGTAACACACACAAAAACAGATGATACCCTATGGAGTAAAAAAACCCATAGCCCATAAGCACACAAAAAGTCAAAGACATACCTCAAATCATGCCTAAAAGTGGGAGGAAAAGATTCTCACTCTTAGCAGGAGAAAAAAAACAAACCCCAAAAATCCAGCAAAGCTGCTGGGGGACTCACTAGGTTTGGGAAATTAGCCTTAACAGAATTCTCCCTAACAGTTGAGTGGATGTACCTCGAAGGCCTCCCGTGAAGGGTGATGTCATCGGATGTACAATAAACACGCGCAGCACCCGTTGGCCTCGGTTCTGTTTTTTCCTCCTATTCGTGTTGGTTGTTAGTGTAGGCAGGCAGTAGAGAGCCCTGCGACAGCTGAAGTTGTAACAGCATAGGACATTCTACAGAGGGGTAGGATGGGAGGGCGATGAGGAATACGTTGGAGGAACATCTAAACAAAAGAAAGCTAGCAGTTGGTAAGTAACTTGTTCTTCAAATGGATTGTGTCCTCCAAAGTAAACCTCATCTTTGATATATGATATGATAGGTTATTTATAACGTGCTTAATACCCAGAGGTTTCTAAGCGCGGACCCGGAGATCGAACCTGTGTTGCTCCATGTCGTCTTATTTTCAAATCAAGCACGCTGCCACTGAGCTATCCTCCTAGGACAAAGATAGACTTCCAAAGCAGTATGCAGAATTTGGTGGAGGGAGTAGAATTTGAGATTGTCTGCTTTTATAAAGCCGAATACATTACCGCCTTACCAAAGGCAACATCCTGAGAGTGGGACGCATCTAGACATTAATACTTTGTGAATGTATGCAGAGAAGACCAAGTTGCTGCATCACAGATCGATTTAATAGGAATGCCCCTTTGAAGGGCTGCCAAAGAGGCTATACCTCTGGTGGAATAGGTCCTTAAGCTTTCTGGTGGGTCCTTGCCTGCCAATTTTTAACATTCCGAGATGCCAAGAATAATCCACCTTGATAATGTCTGTTTTGAAACAGCTTGACCCAATTTCCTTCCAGTATATCCTATAAAGAGTTGGTCATCCACTCGGAGTTTGGAGAACCTAGAAATATAAAAGCTCTTCTAGGGTCCAACCTATGGAGCCGTTCTTCCTCTTTACCAGGATGCGGCAGGGGGTAGAACGCCGGTAAAACTATTTTCTGATTTAGATGGAAATCAGATACAACCTTTAGTAGGAAGGAGGGTTTTACCCTTAACACAACCCTGTCCTTGTGGAGTACAGTATAGGGTGGCCGGGAAGAAAGTGCCTGCAACTCGCTCACTCTGCGTGCAGATGTCTAAGCGACTAATAATATGGTTTTGAAGGTTAACAACCTCAATGGACATGTGTAATGGTTCAAATGGAGCACACATTAAAAACCTTAGAATCAGATTAAGGTCCCAAACTGGGACTTTAAAAGAAGGTGGGAACACATTTGTGAGCCCCTTTAGGAATTGAATCACCAAGGGAATTTTAAAGTAGGAACACTCTTCCAAAGAGCGCTTGAAGATGGAAAGCGCTGCCAGTTAACCTTTGATGGCCCCAACATTGAGACCTTTGTGTGCCAATAATAAGAGGAAAGATAACACCTCTGGAACTGAACATAGAAAAGCATCAACATTCTTTTCCCTGCACCAGTCGCAAAACTTGTTCCAACGGCAACGGTACAGAGATTTTGTTGCTGGCCTTCTTGACGAAAGGAACACCTCCATGTCGTCATCCGGGAGGTCCCAATCCTTGTATCTCAGCCTTTCAGAAACCAAGAGTGAAGGTTGAGAGTGTTGACCTCTGGAGGGAGAACCTGTCCCTCCCTTTGTGAGAGAAGATACTCTCTCTGCGGAAGATGAATCGGAGGACAGATGGACATGTCTAGAAGGTCTGGGTACCACGTTCTCCTGGCCCAATCCGGGGCAATTAGGATCACGCAGCTTCCGAACAGTCTCAACCTCCTGATTACTCGAGGAGTGACTGGGATCGGAGGAAACGCGTATAGTAGTGGGAAATCCCAATCCACCACAAACGTGTCTCCTAGAGCTCCTCTCGGAGGAAATTCCCTTGAGCAATACCTTTCGCACTTCCGGTTGACCCCGGTCGTAAACAGGTCTACTTTAGGAGTTCCCCAAAGGTTGAAGCTATCTTGATGGACTTCCTGAGCTAGTTCCCATTCGTGGGACACTGCACCCTGCCTGCTCAGAGCGTCCAACGTTGCGTTCTCCTGCCCGGCCCATGAACTGCTGATATGGAGATTTCTTCCTGAATTGCCCAGTACCAGAGCTGCATTGTCTCTCTGCACAGTGGTAGTGACCCTACACCACCTCTTTTGTTGAGGTAATGCACGGCCACTGTGTTGTCCATCATTATCAGGACATTCTTTCCCGGTCCAGAGGGTAGGAATGCTTTCAGCGCTAGTCTGATTGCCCACAGCTACAAAAGGTTTATGTTTAGTTTAGACTCCGATGGAGACCAACGAGCGCTGATTGTCAGACCATTGGCATGGGCTCCCCACCCCGTGAGTGAGGCGTCCGTCACTAATGTAATCTCCGGCAACGGTTGCCAAAAATGTTCTCCTTTACAAATATTGTCCTCTCAGGCCCATCAGAGGAGATCCTGTGCGACCCTGCTTGGAACCTGGAGCAGGTCCATCATCCTTCCTGAGAATTGGGACCATTGAGTTCTCAGAGCCCATTGAAGGGATCTCATTCTCAGGCAGGCTTCTGGCACCAGAATGCCATGAGGCAGAGCAACCTCAAGAAATCGTAGGCCAGAAGATTCTGAACACTTTGAAATTTGGAAACCATCTGAAGAATGTCTTGAGCCCTCGCCTTGGATGGTGAGGTCTTTCCCAAGGATGTGTCTAATACTGCTATGCTGTATTGGAGCCGTTGGGAAGGTGTCATCTGTGACTTCTTGAAATTGAGGGAGAAGCCCAGTTTGTGAAGGGAGTGGCAGGTGACAGATGATCCAGGGCTTGCTCAGGAGAGCCTGCTCTGATCAGCCAATCGTCCAAGTAGGGGTAGACATGAATCCCCCCTTCTCCTGAGATACGCTGCCACCACCACCATCAGTTTGGTGAAAACGTTAGGGCGGAGGTCAACCCGAATGGCAAGACTCAAAAAATGATAGTGTGAGCCGCCAACGGCGAACCTCAGATATTTTCTGTGCTTGAGATGGATTGGCACATGAAAACAAGCATCCTGAAGGTCCAACGACACCAACCAATCCTAAAGTTGGAGGGCCTGAATGATATGTGAAAGATTAACCATTTTGAACTTGTCCTTCCTGAGGAACTTGTTCAAGTATCTCAAGTCAAAGATAGGTCTCAATCCTCCATTCTTGGGGATAAAAAAATATGGGGAATACCAAATCTTGTTCCTCTCCGCTACAGGTACCAGTTCTATAGCACCTTTCTCTAGCAGGGTTAAGATCTCCTGCTGTAGGAGCGGATCTGGAATCGCCAGTGTTTTCTCGGTGGATTGTTGTGAGGCTGCTTTAAGAATGGAAGGCAGTGACCCTGGGCTTTTGTTTCCAGAGCCTAGGCATCTGAAGTAATGTCTCGCCATTCTTGCAGATGCTGAGACAGTCTGCCCCCCCCACTGGTGTTTCGTGACGCAAGCTCTCAAAGCGGTGTTGAGGTGGTTGCTGCAGCTGCTGATGGAAAAGAAGCTGTAGCTGGAGCTTGCTTTGCACTTTTACCTCGTCCACCACAAGAGATTTTCCTTTGGCCTCTCTGACTGGCCATTCCTCTCACCTTTCCAAATGAGGAGTAGTAACAATAGGATCGTCCCCTGCAAGACTGTCCTGATGAACGAAAAGGCTGAGGTTGCCTAAAAGCGGCCCCTAAACATTTGGCAGACCTTTGAGGTCTGCAACCTCTCAAGGCTCTTGTCAGCCTTGCTACCAAAAAGGTGAGACCCGTCAAAAGGCATGTCTAGAAGACGGCCTGCACATCTGGTGCGAAACCTGTCTTCCGCAACCAAGCAAATCTGCGTATAACTGTGCTTGTAGCCATAGACCTGCTGACGCTGTCTGCAGTGTCTAATCCAGATTGAAGGGATTCCTGCATGTCTCCTTTGCCGCCATCCTTAACGATGGCTAGAAAACCTCCCCTTTCCTCCCCTTCTGGAATGTGCTCCGCCGCCATTGATATGCACTCCCACAGAGCGTACAAAAATTTGGCTAAGGCACATGTGGAGTTGACCGACTTAAGGGCCATTCTGCCAGCTGAAAATACCTTGCGTGCCCATCCAGCCACACGCTGGTCGTCCCAATCCGGGGGGATGGTAGGGTACGCCGCTTTGTTAGATGTAGCTGTGGCTGCCTGGACCACCAGACTCTCGGGAGTGGGGTGTTTGGACAAATAGCCGGAGTTGCTACTAGAAGGGCAGTATTTTCTAGTGAGGGATTTATCTACAAAGGGGATAGAATCCGGGGATACCCAATTCTTGGCCACCTTATTTTTCAAGACCACATGGAAGCATAAAACGGTCTGTAGGTGGACCTTGGTCCAGAATGTCTAAGATCATCCCGAATAAACTGAGCTGTTGGTTTGGCCCAACCTAAATACTCTACCACTTTTGACATTAGGTGTCGATAAGTAGAGTCCGTGTGCTCGCCTGGCTGTGGTTTGCCAAACTCAGACTCTGGTGATATATCCACACCACTGGCATTGTGAAGTGTGTCAATAAGGTATTTCATTCTACTTTCTTCAGAGATTAGACACTGGCACATTAGGAGTACCAAATGCCAGACCAAAAGGAAACTCCTCTTCCTCAGATCTTTCCTCTTCTTCAAATATTGAAGACAAGGATTTAAAGTACTCCAGGTGGAGTCAGGTTTGTGAAAGGCTTTGGCTTAACAGCTTTTTCTTTTGCTGCAACATGCTCAGAGGGCTGAGCTGAAACCTTAGAAATCTTCGGCGCCAATGGTTTCGGCGTCGACGTAGACAAGAGCATCAATGTAAATGGCACCGATGGCGTCAAGGCCTCAACGACCACCTTCAAAGATTTCACCTTCGGAGTATGTGAAGCCTTGGACGGCGTCTAAGACATCAATCGCTCTTCATGACTCGAATGACTCATCAGAAACCACAAAGAACGAACTATGTAGTCGAAATATACTAACGAGGCACGCCGAGTCACCGAAGCAGCATGTTCCACGGAAAAACAGAACTGAGGCCAACGGGCACTGCGCATGCTACTTGTACACCCAACAATGTCACCCTCAACAGAGGCCTTCGAGGGACATCAACTCAACGCCATTGACGCATGGCGCCCTCTGGCGAGAACATTTTTCCGAAGCAGCCGAAGCTGGACGTAAATATATCAAAGATGAGGAATACGTTGGAGGACACAATCTATTCGAACTGCGAAGGTGTTAAGCAGGACTTTGGATAGTTGGAGGAACCCAGATCCGTCAGTAGCTGGACGGTCTCCTCTGTGTGTCCAACGGCCCAACTCCCACGAGCAAGCCCAGATGAGCCAGTCGTCGAGGTACAGGTATACGTGTATGCCCCGTAGATGGGCCACCACCAGTGCCAGGCATTTTGTGAACAATCTGGGGGCTGACTTCAATCCGAAAGTCACGAGCCTGGAACTGCTAGTTCTTGTCCTGCACCACAAAATGCAGAAACATCCAGTGCTGTGTCCAGGGATGTGGAACTAGGCGTCCTCCAGGCCCAGTGACGTCAAGAAGTCTCCTTCCTCCAGTTGGCCGAGCACGTGTTGCAAAGTGACCATCCTGAACTTTTGGGAGTTTGAGTATTTGTTGAGACGTCGTAGGTCTAGGATGGGCCTCCAGCCCATTGTCTTCTTTAAGACAAGAAACTATCTGGAATAGACTCTGGAGCGCCAGAGCCGTTGGGGGACTAGCTCTATTGCCCCTTTTCACAGCATGACCATTAGCTCTTCCAGGAGCTCAGGGCTTTGCTGTCCTGACTGGTAGTTGGAGGGATCCGCAGACACCTGCGTTGAAGCTTGAGGGTGTGTCCTTGGGAGAGAGTGTCTAGCACCCATCTGTCGGTGTGATCTTCCTCCACTCACCGACTAACTCCGTCAGCCGGCCTCCCACCGGGGTGCACGTGCAGGGGCCCCACATCCGGGCTGGTTCAGGCCTGTTTCGGAGCCAGCGTCCTGCCCTGCGGGCGACGACTACATTCTCTGCTACCTAAGGCCTGGGAACGGCCTCTGTAGGCTTCCCGAGTCATGGATCTGGAGGGCTGACGGTACGAAGAGGAGAAACCTTTGTCAGACCTGCTCGACTTTCCCTTGGAGGAGAGAAAAGAAGAGCAATGCTGCTGGAGTGTGTCCAGGGAGCGGGCCATCTCTGTATCCACCTTGATGGCCTGGAGGGACTCTACTACCTTCCCAAACAAGTTCTCTGTCGAAGGGCATGTCCAACACCTTCGCCTGGACATCCTGCTGGAAATTTGTGGCTTTCATCCAGCCTTGCCGACGAAGACAGACACCGTTCTCCTGGGAGGATAGCTCAGCGGCAACGTGCTTGCCTTGGAAACAAGACGACACGGAGCCACACAGGTTTGATCCCTGGGTCTGCGCTTAGAAACCTCTGGGTATTATGTGCGTTATAAATAACCTATCATATCATACCAGATCATATATCTGCCGGAACCCTGTGTTGGCAACGTCCAACGTCACTGTAATGGCGTGATCAGATGCTGCTACTCCCTCCTGGAAAGAGTGATTGTCCCCATCATCTTATCGTCGGGGAACTCCAGAATAGACCCCAGCTTGTACCACAGCTCCCTGTCGTACCTGGCTAGGATTGCCAGTGCGTTTGCCACCTTGATAGTGGACACTGCAGTGTAAATCACCTTCCTTCCCATGGCTTCCACCTTCTTCCCCTCGCTATCCGGAGGGACCGAAGACTAGGACGGGTTAGCTGACCGTTTCCTCGAGGCCGCCGATACCACCGAATCCGGCAATGGTTGCGATCTCAGGCACTTGGGTGCGAAGCACAGCACCCGATACTTCTTCTCCAGCCTATCCAGTTTGGCTGGAGCCGTGCAAGGGTTCTTCATGAGGGCCAGGCCCTCTTCCCACACGTCGTCCAGAAGGGGCACCGCCACGATAGTCTACCTCTTGGCCCTCGCGCCTCTGGTACAAGAAACTCTCCTTCCTGGATTCTTCTGGTCACAAGCTGGAATAGCTTGGAGGCTCTGGAGATCATGGAGTAGAACGACCCCACCTTGTCCAGTGGGTACACCCTAGGTGGCGCATCCAAATGTGGAGACTCTCCGTCCGCTGCAACAATATCCTCATAGTCATCCGTAGTCGTATCCGTCCCCATGTCTGGCTCTGTTGGGGGAGAAGGGGCCAGAAGCGGATGTGGAGGTTGAAATGGGGGCATCGGTGACGCTTCCTCTTCTTCGTTGGAGGCTGAACAGGGGCCTGCGGGACCACTAGACCAGCCCGGGGGCATCCATTTCTAGATCTCTGACACCAAGATGTGAAGGGGCGACATAATAATCAGACGCATACCTCGGCTGAGCTGGCGTAATCAGAACAATAGGCCCCACGCCGTTGTCGTCCTCCACGTCCTTGTGGATCGTGCACAAGGACTCATGATCCTCGTCAACCGTGGACGAGACCTCCATGGCTTGGGCCACGGCCTAGGAGGGCTGTTTCGAGCTCCCCCCTCACCTTTTTCTGGCATGAACCAGGGCGTGAGCCGGTCTACTTCCTTCCGGCGTGCCAGCAGACTTTGCCAAAGTTACTGTGGCAGTGTCGCGCCTTGGGGGCAGGATACCTTCTGAGCTGTGGGGGCTAACTTCACAGGGTCAACTCCCTTAGCTGTCGTGATAGCAGCGGCCACCAACTCTATTGTCGACGAAGTCTTATGCTGTGCCGATTGGGACTGCATGGGCTGTTCGTCCTTCTCCCCCGACCGTGGATACTCTGATTTCTCACACAGTATAGCCACGGTAGATTATTTCCTTTTCGATGAGCAGCTCGATTGCCGGCTGGCAATGGAGGCAGCGGGTGATGTTGATCGTGCCCTATCCCCATTGGGACACAATTCTGCGGTGACCCCAGTGGAATCTGACTTGCGGCTCTGCTCTTGGCCTCGTCTTAGGCCCCCACGGATGAGGCGCCCTCAAAGGACTTCGAAGACCGCTCCTCTGACTGGCCGGTCCTGGGTGAGGCATGACCCTGCTTGGAGCACAGGTGAGAGGCCTTGGCGTTAAGCCACGCCACCAGTCTACTGTGCCTGTCCCTCGTCTTCTTGGAGAACCCGAGGCATAGCTCGCACTCCACTTCCTTGCGGTCCGGATGCAGGCAGTAGAGGCATTGCAGTTGCTGGTCTTCTGCAAACACATTCCATAGCCCGCATTTGGTACAGGGCTTGAAGAGGGACCTTCTTTCCTTCTCCGTCATGGTCAGAGGGCGCGAAGTAGGACCGATGGCCTTCTGGAATCTTCAACAATCTTTGCCCTTGAGGAACTCTGAAATTCACAGACAACAAATCCCTGCTGTCGGCAGATGGACAAGAGAGCACACAGGCTCTTTCAGAACAAAAATGGAAACTTTTTCTGTAAAAAAAAAAAAAAGGTAGAAGTATCCTGCAGAGCAAATTCAAAGACTCCAACACTGAAGGGTGCAGTAAATATATGAAGATGGCTGCCAGAGGAGGGGCTTAGGGCGAGGGCTGTCATTGGATGGGGGCAGTATGACCCAGAGGACAGTGATTGGTTTAAAGGAGGAAAACAGTTTGTAAGTGAAATTGAAACGTTTGTTTTTTACCAAGGGTTCCCAGCCTGACGACGGGGAATATTCATGAGCATGTGAATCCATGCCAGACCCCATGCTGGGGAAATGGGTGATGTCTGCAAAGAGTTGGGATGAGAACCCAAAGGAGGAGATTATTGCCCCACCAGCAGATATGTAGTGTGTAAAGAGGAGAGGACCCATGGCAGAGTCTTTAGAACACCAACAGTTAGAGGAGTGTCTAGAGACATGCTGTTATTCCAGGAAGTCGAGAATTGGCGAGGTGCCAGGTAGGATTCAATCCAGGCAAGGGCTATCGCGAATCCTAAGAAGAGATTGGCAGGGTTAAAGGCAGTGGACAGGTCAAGGAGAATCAGGATAGAGGATAGGTGGAAGTGCTCAGCAGAGGCGATTAAGTTGGAGACAATCATGAGAACAATTTCCGTGGAAACCTGCTTGTAAGGGGTCTCAAAATGTGTGGTTGTCTAAGAAATTGCCAAGACGGTTGAACACAACCCTTTCCAACACAAGACTAGTGTCGAAGGAGAAACAGGAAAAAAATGTGCAGTCCCTTGCTTTAAGAGATTGATGATCATGGCTGTTTAAAAAATAGAGGGAAAGCAAGCGTGTCAAAGGACAGGTTGAAGTGTTCAGCAAGGTGAGAAGTCACTTAAGGAGCAATAGAGCGTGTCAAAGGACAGGTTGAAATGTTTAGCAAGGTGAGAAGTCACTTAAGGAGCAATAGGCGTAACTAGCGGAGGAGCAAGAGGGATTAGTCTTCATCGGTGGATATATGACTTCTACAGTTTTAGTGTTGCTAAAATGGGAGATTGAACCAGCGGATGATAGAGTAGGTTGCGTTTAGGAGAAGTGAGTGTGAGGAAGGTCAGGAGAGTCTCTAATATTGGAAATGTATGCAGCAAGGTATTCAGGTAGGTCATTAGCTGTGGCAGTTGAGTTCATATTCATAGGTTTAGGAGTGAGCAGTGAAAGCCCTGTAGCCAGCGAGTATCGTTAGCGTTAGTCGAACAGGGTGCAGTAGTAGTCTGTTTTCAATCTACCAAGAGAGGACAAAAGAGTTCTGGGCAGAAAGTTCTTCATGTGAGTGGGTACGCCTCAATTTGCACAGCAGCCCACACATGTCTGTGTGGAGACAGCATATGAATGGGGGAAGCCATGGTTGAGGAAGCAGAGATTTAGGGATGAAAGTTACAAGTGGGAAGTGGGAGACAGAGTTAAATAGTAGGGATTGGAAGTTGGAGAAAGCAGTCTTAGCAGAATAATTACCAGTTGTGAAGGAATAGCGTGAGAAGTATTGGTCAGAGAGAAAAGGAGGAATAACAGAAGGTTTGCAAATCCTTTTAGTAAAAGGTGAGGCAAATGGTGCAAGAGGTCAGAAGGTGAAAAGGAGGCGGTGGTGGTGGTTTAAACAATGGAGTGATAAGATAGAGATTGTGTGCCAGTAGTATTAGTCGCTGAGAGAGAGGTGGTGATGAATAAGATGCAAAAAAGTACCGCTGATGTGGGTTAGTCATTATGTATATAGTCCAGAGCATGGTCACTAAGACAAGTTGATTCATATCTTTATGACATTTTTTATAATGTCGAAATAAATGTTTACTGTTATTGCTTCTACTGTTCCATGTTTAATATGTTCTTGTTGTTAACTGTAAAGCGTCTTGGATTAAGGCGCTATATAAAAAAATAAATACAAATAAAGCCTTGACTGGCAAAGTGGTTTGAAAGGGAAGCTTAAAGTCACCCAAGAGAATATGTTTAGTGGAAAGAGAATCAAGGAGTTGCCCAAGTTCATCAAAGAATAGTCCAGTGGGACCAGGTGGGTGATATATAGAAATTATGTGAACAGAGTGATTAGGAGCAATAACAGATGGTGAACTCAAAAGAGGCAGGACGTGGCATTGGATATTGGTGAAATGGTCAGGTGGTAAGAGAGTAGGTGTCCGAGTTCTCCATCTCTGCCAGTCAGACGAGGAGAGTGAATGAAGGATAGTTTGTAGTCGTATAGGGCTTCCAGGGTTGTAGTGTCAGATGGAGAAATCCAGGTTTCAGTGATGACAAGCAGATCTAGGAGAGGAGAGCTGCTGCAAAAGTAATCAGTGATGAAGGTAGTTTATTTTGCATACAGACTAAGCATTTGAGTGCAATGTTCAGTTGGTGCGGTAAGGAAGAGTAGTGAAGTTTTAATTGTAAAGTAATTTGTTTTTTATAGTTGTGTCTAAGAGGAGGAGGGGCGAGGTAGATAGGTGTGCTTTGCTCATTGGTTTTGTTTGTTGGCTGTGGAAGGTGCAAGAGAGATGGAGTAGTGTGAGATTCGAGACGTGAGATTTATGATAGGGTTATGAAAGGAGGAGGTTGTAGAGTAATTGGAGAGAGCATAGGGAGAGGTGAGCAGTAGGAGCAAACACATAGGTGAGTAACACAGTGTAAAGAGGCAGTAATGTAATTAGCAAGCTAAGGACACTCCGCGGTTCAGCAGGGAGGAAGGCAAAAGCTCACAGGCAAAGAGGCTGATCGTCACCCTTCACTGTTCTGACCGTAACATAGGAGTTCAGATAGGACGCTAGTGGAGTCAGCTGTGGTCTGAAGCTGGACACTGTGCCTTATCAAGATGGCCGCAAGAAGCAATGTCATGGACAGAAAGTGAAGCCGCATACCGAAATTGGCCTATTTGGCTCCATAGCTTCTTTCATCCTTGGGGAAAAGCCACCATCTCTGCCAAAAATCCCTTATTACAGCAAAGGTAACTTGATAGCCATTTCCTTGAGTTCCACTATAAATCCTTCAAATACTGTTAGTATTTCTAAGAATGAGGAAGATC
Organism: Ambystoma mexicanum; assembly: GCF_040938575.1. Classification (NCBI taxonomy): domain Eukaryota; kingdom Metazoa; phylum Chordata; class Amphibia; order Caudata; family Ambystomatidae; genus Ambystoma; species Ambystoma mexicanum. The sequence continues at coordinate 759,330,131 of NC_090930.1, forward strand.
ATTACAAATTATATGAACAGTGGCAAAAGTGATTTCTTCAAGGATGAGTCATCATTGATGTTTCACAGTTGGAGATCTTTCTGTGCACATTAAATAACAGTTGTGGCATGTCAGGAGTCAAACACATTAAGGACATGTTACTTTTCTTTAATAAAATTATAGGTAAAAAAGTCCATCTTTACCTATTACTAAAGTGTTCACCTTATCCATCTAAAATCAGCTAAAGGTGTTAATCTGTTGTCGGGAAGTCCAAAAGTAACTGTCCTCGTCCCAAACCTAACTATCACCAACGCGATTTACTCAAAAGGAGCCAAACGATTGTCAGAGGTATAGAAAGGGAAATAGAACGCAGAGAGACACGGGCGGCCACGACTGGGGAAGAACCGGGGGAACTCACTACTCTGAGGTTGCAGTGCATTGCCATTTGGGAGGAATTGGGGAGACTGGACTATGGGAAGTATATACAGAGGCTACATGCAGAAGGGGACAAGCCCAGCAGGCTTTAAGCCTGGCTAACCAGGCAGGAGAGCAGACATATCTCAATAAATGCTATTAAAGATTAGCAGGGGATGGCAGTGAGGACCCAGCAAGGGATAAATAATGTTTTTTCACGATTCTATAAAAGGTTGTACTCCCGGAACCAGGAGGCAGAGGCAGGCGGACATAGCCAAGGCACTGGCGGAGATTAACCTTCCAAAGCTAACAGAGGAGCTAACGGAGGAGCAAGCACAGACACTGGAGGCACCCCTCACAGTAGAGGAACTGACGGCCGTAATAGCCGATCTCCCAACAGGCAAGTCCCCGGGACCCGACGGGTTACCCAGTGAATTTTACAAGGCATACAAAGACAACCTGGCCCCACGATTGCTAGAGTATGAGGAGGCATACGAGAGAGGACAGCTACCGAAGAGCATGTCGGAATCCGTAATAATACCTATATTAAAACCATGGAAACCGCCTCTCGAGTGCGGCTCCTACAGACTGATCTCCCTGATAAATCAGGACTCAAATCCTCACAGCAACCCTAGCCGGTCGACTTAAACGAGTCATACCTACGTTGGTGCAACCAGATCAAACGGGATATGTCCTGAGGAGGAACACAACGTGGAATCTGCGTAGACTGCACCATACAGTAGACAGTACGAATCAGAGACAGGAAAAACACACTGTCGCATCAATGGATGCTATAAAGGCCTTTGATTCCGTAAATTGGAACTGGCTACTGAGCGTGCTTGCCCGCTTTGGGATAGGAGAGGGATTCCTACGCTGGATAAGGCTCCAATACAGGGATCCAAGGGCAAGGGTGAAGACAGGCAGACACATCTCGAATGGGTGGAAAATGTGCAGGGGCACAAAGCAGGGATGCCCACTACCTCTAATGCTATATATATACTGACCCTGGAACCAGTTGCTCCTTTCCTCAGGGCACAGTACAAAGACGCTGGGATAGAAATATACGTGGTAGTACACCAAATATATATGCCGACAACATGCTCCTCTATGTCGAGAACCCACCGGTACACTTGCCGGACTTGCTAGAAGCCTAGAGTGCATTCGCTAGACTGTCGGGAATCACTATTAATAAGGGGAAGTCCTCGCTGTTCCCCCTAGCGGATTAGAGACGGGCTAACTCTGACCAGCTGGCCAACCTAGGCCTCACATGGACGCCAGACAGCTTTTGCTATTTAGGATATTGATATTTTATTTCTATTGCACTCGTACACAAGTGTTTCAGAGCATGACAAGGCAAGGGAGGGGAACAGGGGAGAACAAAGCAGCGATCTTACTAGACCCAGTGACACTGAGAATGTGCAAGTGCATGGGAGAGGGGGAGGGGAAAAGTGCATGGAAGGGGAGAGAAGTGGAAAGTGAGAAGCAGAGGAGAAACAGATAAATAGCAAATAAATAATAAAGGCAACAAACAGTTGTAGTGCAGCCAGCAATTTGTAAGTGCTAGGTTTAAGGCAGCAGACAGGGTAGGTCTGATAAGTGCAGGAAGAAAAAGGGGGCTGTATGGGTACAGATACAGACCCCAGTGCAAGGGGTGGCGCGGAGGCAGTGCGGGAGGGTGGCAGGGTGAGCAGGTACCTAGGCCCAGACGACAGAGGGGGGCCAGGTGCACGGTGCCAAGATAGAACAGATCAGCAGGGGAGAGGGGGAGCGAAGGCAGAAGAAAAGAGGAAGGTCTTGAAGTGCTTCCAGAGCCAGAGATGGTTCTCCTCAAGGTTTAGAGTGGCAGAAAGGCTGTTCCAGAAGGAGGCCCCAGCTGAAGACAGATCTACCCCCAGCTTGTTTCTTTGAAAAACGACTGACCCTGAGGGAGTTGGAGGTAGAGGAGCGAGAGGGGAGGTATTTGCGGAGGGATAGCTGAGGTATTTTGGACCCTGGCCCCAGAAAGCCTTGTGGACAATGCAGAGGGTTTTGGAGCCAATGGAGAGATTTCAGAGCTGGAGAGATACGATCCCAGGGCTTGAGGCCAAGGACAAGTCTTGCAGTCCTGTTCTGGATTAGTTGCAGAGGGCGGAGGGTAGAGGCAGGTAGATTTATAAAGAGGCTATTACAATAGTCCAACCTAGAGAGAACCAGAGTTTGGGATACCATGAGCTTCTGGGGGAATGAGAGGAAAGGCAGAGTACCTCTGAGGAGGTGCAGTCGGAAATTTGACTTTTTAGAGACCTCACAGATGTGGGCAGAGAAGGAAAGGGTGGAGTCAAAGATGACCCCGAGGTTCTTAGCCTTGCAAGTGGGGGTAGGAGGAGGGCCAAGGGAGGCCGTCCAGAGAGTGAGGGGAAAGGATGGTGAAGGTGTGCCAATGAGGAGGCTCTCCGTCTTGCTGGCATTCAGACAAAGATCATTGGCGGCACACCAATCTTCAATGGCAGTTAGGCAATCAGAGATGAGAGAGGGAGAAGAGGTGGTAGAGGGCAGCCTGAAAATGAGATGAGCGTCGCCAGCATAGCACTGGAAATTCGAGCAGAAAGTGGCAATGCAGTGGGCGAGAGGTTATACCCCGGGGAACATCACATGTAGAGAGGACGATAGATGAAAGGAAGGACCCAAGTTGGACCTGGGAGGGTCAATCTGAGAGGAAAGAGGTCAGCCAGGTCAGAGCCTGATCAGTGATACCCAGGTTTTCAGGGAGACGGTTGAGCAGGATGGTATGGTTGACTGTGTCGAAGGCAGAAGAGAGATCGAGGAGGATGAGGAGAGAGGGAATGTTAAGAGTCAAGGTTGGAGAGCAGATCTTCACAGATGTTCAGGAGAGCAGTTTCCGTGCTTCTGGCAGCTCTGAAACCAGACTGGTGGTCATGGAGACAGCCAACAGAATTGGAATGAAGGTTAAGCTGAGAGATGGCCATCTTTTCCAGGAGTTTGCCCAGAAAGGGAGTAAATGGAAATTGGGCGATAGTTAGCTGGACAAGAAGGATCAGCTGTGGGTTTTTTGAGAAGAGGATGCACAATGGAGTGCTTCAGAGGGGAGGGGGGAAGGATCCCGAGGCAAAGGAGTGGTTGCAAAAATCAGCATGGGCCAGAGCGAGGGTGTCAATTGTGGTCCTTGGTGGTTTTAGAGGAACAGGGATGAACCTGTTTTGACGAGGCTTTCATAGATCGGACTTGTCTATCGACCTCGTCATGGGAGAAAAGAGGAAAGGACGAGAAGGATAGTGGGGGGGTGGCTAAAGGAGGGTCAGTAAGCGCAGATGGAGAGGGGAGAGGAGGGGTGTGGGTAGAGAGGGTGGACAGGATGTCCTGGGTTTTTCAAATAAAGTGAGAGGCCAGGGCATTGCAAAGAGCCTGAGAGGCAACAGGAGGGGTAGAGACTGCAGCAGGGTTGGCCAGCTAATTGCAGATTTTAAAGAGTTCGGCCGAGTTGTTAGATGCCGCAGAGACACGATCTTGAATGTGGACTCTTCTTGGTGAGGACAGAGTCGGTATTGCCTTTGTAGCAGGCGACAGGCCAGTTTGTCAGAGGATGAACAGGAAGTCATCCATTTCCTCTCAGCTGCCCTACACTTACGTTTCGTTTAAGTGTAGCTAGGTCAGAGTCATACCAGGAATTGCACTTGGCTTTGGACTTCAAACGGATCCTCATGACAGGGGCAAGCGCATCAAGCGTATTAGAAATTGAAGAGTAGAGCAGAGACAGGGCTGTGTCAGGTGTTGACATGCATAACACCACCACAGAGGCGCATAAAGCTAACACAAAGGTGGCCCTAGACAAAATAGGGAAAGCAATGAAATTCTCGAAGAGGCTCCCCACTGGGGATGATCGGGAGAGCGGCCCTACTAAAAATTACTGTACTGCCCCCAGCCGCTATACTACTTCACTAATATCCCACAAAACATTCCCAGGTCCTTTTCAAACAACTGAACACAATGGCAAAGGAATTCTTGTGGGGCGGGGGGACTAACAGAATAGCTCAAACACATTACAAAGGGATTATGAATGGGGAGGGATCAGGCTGCCGGATTTTGAATGTTATTACCTGATGGGACAACTCCAATTTGTGGTAAGGTGGCTGGGAGATGATACATCCATAGACTGACTGCTTTTTCAGCCGGCAATATGACAATTTTACCTGAGGGAGCTCTTATGGATAGACGGATCCTTGACCAAACCACTCCCCAACATGGTTAAATTGGGCCTAACCTTATGGAGGAGGGCATGGAAAACTCAAGGGACACGAGACCCCTGCTCCAGGCAAATTCCGCTCACGGAATTAGTTGATGCCCGCAAAGAGTCTCTAGCAACATATCGCACACAGTGGAAAGATAAGGGAATCGTCCAGATCGGGAACTTATGGCGAGATGGACATTGGGTGGGCTTCCAGTCCCTGATGGAAGAGCAGGACATACATAGAGGCCAATTTATATTGTAGAACAGCATGGTCCGGACGATCAGGAAGAGGTGGAAGACCTTACCCAAGGGGGAAGACACAGAGGGGGAAGCTGGACACGTGGCATGATGTGTGGGAAGGGGGACATACAGTATCCAGACTCTATGAACAGCTCCTGGTCTTCAACAACGCGAGAGAGCTGCAAGCGCGAGCCAGATGGGAGGAGGAACTCCAAACAACTTTCACAGATGAGGAATGGCGCCGAGCCCTCTGATATGCAAAGAAAGTCACCAGGAACGCAAGATTTAGGCAAATGGAGCTTTATCTCAAACACAGAGCATACCTCATGCCCAGGAGAATGTCTACCATGGGAAGCAAGCAAATCCGAAGCTGCCCGCACTGTGCGGCGGAGAAGGCGGATATGCTGCATATGTTCTGGTCGTGCCCGGTAATAACTAATTTCTGGGACACTGCCAAAGATAGGGCAGCGGAAGGAGGAATTCAAATGCAGGCTTGGTCGCCTGCGTCCTATCTAAGAGGCTTGTTCCCAAACAGAGGACACACACAGCAAAAATTAAAGACTTCAATGTGCATACTGGCGAAGCGCCGCATAGCAATGGCATGGAACACAAGCACAGGGCCGTCAATAGAAATCTGGTGGGCAGATCTGAAGAAATGGACAATTGCTGAAACGTCAGTGTGGACCAGAGCGCAGCAAAGGGGTGAGGGCTAAAGTGGGGCCAAGATACTTTCATGCAACTCCATCATGCAAGAGCTGTTCGAAAGGAATTAAGGGTACAGCACGGACAACCCCAGTGGGCTGGAGGAAGGCTGACTAGCCGGCAGCAACGTGGGAGGAGGACTCTCAGCGAGGAGACCCTGGGGACATAGACGAAAGGAGGTAGCGAACACGGACAGAGATGGAGGACACCATGCAAGTGCGCCAAGAAGATGGATAATGAAGTGCGGAATCCAACATGAGGTGCCAGTTGAAGTGTGATGTTTGTTGGTGTTGATGGTTGTCATGGGTGAAAAAAAATGAGTTAAAAATAATTTAAACAAAATTATGAGGTCTATCCTCTTATGTTGTAATGGGTGCCCTCTGGGGGTGTATGCCCAATTTGTGGGTTTGGGTGTTACTTTATCTTATGGGTGGACTGTTTAAGGGGGAGTACTAAGCGTTGGAGGGGCGTAGCGCAGTTTGGTATGGGAGGACTACCCGTTCTTGGTCTACTTGAGTGGTTATTTGGTTGTAGTTGCTAGCTTTCGGTGTTTGCTCTGTGTTTTGCGTAACATGAGGGGCCTATGGAATCAATGATGGCAGGCAGTGATAGAATACACCTAGATTTGAGAGATCTAGATAGTGATACGAATGCCTAGGTTTCACAGAGCGGTTTAGAGCTATTTATTGCACTTAGAATTTTTGGATCCTAGACAGTCTAAGAAAATGCATAGGTTTCACAGAATGGCAGGCAGTAATAAAACACATATTTGAGATTCCTAGCAGCGGAGACAGGCCTAAGTGTGAAAGAAGGCTATGTGACAGTTCACCTGGATGCGAGAAACGGCTAAGCAACAAAGTTCATCAGGATGTGAGAAATGGCTAAACACCATCTTTCACCTAGGTGTAAAAGGAGAACGCACACAATGCACCTGGTTGTGAGAAATGGCTAAGCAACACAGTTCACCTAGGTGTGGGAGGCTAACATAGTGGGTCTATGTAAGGTATGTGGTTGGCACGCAAGTGTGGGTACATGTGTCAGAAGATAGGCTTATGGGAGATGAGGTCGGATAAGTGGAATTAGAGAGGTGGTACAGTTTAGTGGGGTGCAGAGATTGCTGCCGCCACTGTGCCTGCACCACACCTATCTTGTCAGTCGTTGCTGGTTGATGGCTGCTGGCTTCCTGCTTCCACAGCCGACAGCTGCGGACATGATCTGGAGCTGCTTCAGTAGGAGCTGCCTTTCTCTTGGGCCTGTCGCCAACGGGGCTGCAACAGGCAGGGGGCTGCCCTCAGTGGAGTACTGAAAAGGGTCAGTAGGCCCAATCAGATCGCTCGGTAGGCGGGGAACCGGCAGATCAGGAACTAAATATACATGTAAGGGGCACACCGACCCATGGGCTGCAGGGAGGTAAGGAGGTGGAGGGAGGTAGCACAAAGCACATGAAGAATGGCAGAAACATTAGCTACAAAATGAAAATCAACACAGGGGAGATTGGATTCAACTGATGGATCAGTGGCAGAGGCGGCAGGCAGAAAAAGAAAATGTAAAAAAAAATAACGATGGAGTCAGCCACCGCCTAATCACCTGAGTCCTGGTCCCAGGATGCTGAGAAATGTAGCTGCAGCCTCATTCATAGCCTGGTGTAGGGGACCCCCAGGAATCAGGTCCCCGTTACCCCCAATAGATAATGGTACCACTGTACTGAGCAAGCGACCCAAAGAAGCCTAGATAGATGCCATCTTTTTCCATGTGGGAACACCCCTTGCCTCTGCATGTCCCACTGAAGATGGAACAAGTTACTTACCTGTAACTGATGTTCTCCAGCATGGGTCTGGCATGGATTCACATGCTCATGAATATTCCCCGTCGTCAGGCTGGGAATCCTCGGTAAATAAAAATCAGTTTCGTTTCTGATCTGTCTTTCGTAGTAGTAACCAATCACTGATCTCTGCGTCATACTGACCACAGCCAATGACTGCCATCTCCCTAAGCCCCGCCTCTGGCAGCCATCTTCAGATTTCGTAGCACGTGAAGAGGCAGTATGACCAAGTGAAGAGCCGCAGAGGGGTAGGCGGGAGGGTTCGCATGTGAATCCATGCCAGACCCATACTGGAGAACAACAGTTACAGGTAAGTAACTTGTTCCTTCTCCAGCATGGGGTCTGGCATGGATTCACATGCTCATGAATAAAAGAATACATAGCAGTACACACATGCACAACCACGGGAGGTGGCAAAGGCTCAACATTAAGCATTACATCCAAAACTCAACATTAAGCAATTCCTACCTCCTCACCAGGCTCACCTTAGGCGAACAGGTTGCGCAGCACTGCTTGGCCGACCCTGGACTCCTCCCTGGAATCCCGATCGACGTAGTAGAATTCCGTGAAGGTGTGCGTCGACCTCCACGTAGCAGCCCTGCAGATGTCCAGCAAGGGCACACCAGACAGGAACGCCGTGGTAGCTGCGATCGCTCTGGTGGAATGGGCTCTCGGACGGCCAGGCAGCGGTCGGTTTGCCAACCAATGGCAGTAGATGATACAGCCGGAGAGCCATCTGGAAATGGAAGCCTTCGAGAGAGCCTTCCCCTGATTGACAGGTCCAAAGTTCACAAAAAGTTGTGACGTCTTCCGAAAACACTTTGTGCGGACCACGTAGAACTTCAGCGCTCTAGCCACATCCAGCGAGTGCAAAGTCCTTTCAGCCGGCGACGAAGGCGACGGGAAGAAAACAGGCAACACCAAGGGTTTGTTCAGGTGGAAGTCCGACGGCACCTTGGGCATGAAGGAGGGGTGCGTCCTGAGCACTACCCTCGTGTCGTGAAAAGTCAAGTACGGGGGCTTACAGGAAAGGGCCTGGATCTCTCCCACCCGTCGTGCGGAGGTGATGGCCACAAGAAACGCTGTTTTCCACGACAAGAACTTCAACTGAGCCGAGTGCAGAGGCTCGAACGGAGGTCCCATGAACTTGGTCAGCACCACATTGAGCTCCCACGCCGGGGCCTTCACCGGCGGGAACGATCTGAACAGTCCCTTCATGAATTCTTTCACCGGATGATGAGACCACAAAGACATCCGTCCCGTGGTTCTGGTGTATCGGGAGATCGCAGCAAGATGAATCTTGATGGAAGTGTGCGCCAGTCCAGCCTTGGCCAGCGTCAGCAGGTACGGCAGTACTTGGGGAGCCGTAATCCGTAGAGGGTTTAATTTTCTGTGCGTGGCACCAGACAGAGAACCTCTTCCATTTGTGTCTGTAGCATTTAAGAGTTGAGGACGCCCTGGCCTTTGCAAGAACCTCTCTGCAGTCGGCCGGAATGTCGTAACCTCCAAACTCTAACGCTGCAGGAGCCAGGCCTGCAAGTTTAGCGACTTCGGGTCGTGATGGAGGATGGCGCCTCCTTCCCTGGAGAGAAGATCCGCGTCCACTGGCAGTTTGATTGACGGGGACGCTGACAAGTCCAGAAGGTCCGGGAACCATATCTGCCTCGGCCACGCAGGTGCGACGAGGATCATCCTGCACCGTGACCTCTTGAGCTGGTCGATGAGCCGGATCATCAGCCGCAATGGAGGGAACACATATAGGAACAAGCCCTCCCAGGGGAACGAGAAAGCATCGCCCATGCTCCTCGGCTGGGGAAACCTGCTGGCGAACCTCCGGCACTTGGAGTTCGTCGTCGTGAACAGGTCAATCTGGGGTGTGCCCCACCGTCGAAAGAGGCGGTCCACTAGATCCTGTCGTAGTTCCCACTCGTGGCACGAGGCAGCTCTCTGCTGAGCGAGTCGGCGATGGTGTTTTTTATTCCTGCCAGATGAAACGGCACCAGAAACATCCCTTGGGCGACGGCCCAATGCCACAGATCCTGTGCTTCCTTGGACAGGGCTGGGGATCTGGTACCGACCTGCTCCCTGATGTAGAACATGGTGGTGGTGTTGTCGGTGAAGATCCTCAGCACCTTGCCCTTGAGGGACAGAAGAAAGGACCTGAGGGCCCAAAACACTGCACGGAGTTCCAGGACGTTGATATGGAGGGACCTCTCTGCCGGCAGCCAAAGACCCCTCGCGTGCAGGTTTTCGGTGTGCGCTCCCCACCCCTCCAGGGAGGCATCCGTGGTCACTGTCTTCTGGTGGCCCGGGGTCTGGAAGTCCATGCCTGCCGTCAGATGCGCGCGGGTGCCCCACCACCGGATCGCTCGTTGGAAACTCTCGTCGAGTGTGATCCTCTCCTCGAAGCTGCCCGTCGTCTGGATCCAGCGCGCGTCCAGGAACTCCTGCAACGGGCGCATCCGGAGCCTGCAAAGGCGGATGAGATAAATGCAAGAAGACATCATTCCGAGGAGGGACTTGATGGACCTCACCCTGGCCACGTGCGCAACCAGCATCCGCTGCACCTTGCCAAAGATGGCCCTCGTCCTTTCCTCCGACGGAGAGGCCAGAAGCGACACTGTCGAGCTTCGCTCCCAGAAACAGTGCGTCTTGCGTGGGCACCAGGTGGGACTTGGCATAGTTTAGTTTATGGAGAATCCCAGGTCCGTGAGTAGTTGGACGGTCCTTGCCATGTGCTCCACGGCGAGCTCCTTAGTCTTTGCTCGGATGAGCCAGTCGTCCAGGTAGGGGTAGACGTGGATCCCCTCTAGGCGCAGCCACGCCGCCACCGGTGCGAGGCACTTGGTGAACACCCTGGGTGCCAACCTCAATCCGAAGGGAAGGGCATGAACCGGTAGTGACGCCCTTGGACCACGAATCTGAGAAACTTTCGGTGTCCCTTTAGGATGGGGATATGGAAGTAGGCATCCTCCAAATCCAACGACGACAGAAAATCGCCCTCCTCCGGTTGACCCAGGACGTGTTGGAGGGTGACCATCCGGAACTTCTGTGCCTTGATGAATTTCTTCAGTCGTCGTAGGTCCAGGATGGGACGCCATCCTCCCGTCTTCTTCACGAGGATGTATCTTGAGTAAACTCTGGAGCCCCGAAGCCTCTTTGGGACGAGCTCGATGGCGCCCTTCCTGAGCATCGCCCTTACCTCCAGGAGAAGTTGAGGGACGTGATGTTCCTTCCTGGCCACAGGGGGGACACGCGGGCACCTCTTTAGAAACTCCAGCACGTGACCCTGAGCCAGGGCGTCCAGCACCCAACGGTCGGTGGAGATGGACTCCCACACGCTGGCGAAGCTCGCCAGCCGGCCTCCCACCGGGGTGCTTCGGTGGGGGCCCGACCCCACGGCCGGTTCAGTCCTGCTTCGACGAGGCTTTGCCGCCTTGTCCTCCTTGGCGACGACGGCGGGGTCCGCCCGACTTACCTCGTCCCCTGTAGGCTTCCTGTGACGACGAACAGGCCGCTTGACGATAGGTGGAAAATCCGCCGCTGGAACCTTTGGAGGCACCCTGTTTGCCTCCGCTGCTCCGAAAGGGCGGCCGTCGTTGCTGGAGAACACCAAGAGCCCGGGCCGTCTCCGTGTCCGCCTTGATGGCTTGTAGGGAATCGTCCACTGTTTTCCCAAACAGGTTGCTCCCGTCGAACGGCATGTCCAAGACTCTGGTCTGCACGCCCAGATGGAAGTCAGTAGCCTTGAGCCATCCACGCCGCCTAAGGCACACGCCGTTGCCCAACTGGCGAATTCCAGTGTCAGCGATGTCCGTCGCTATCGTAATGGCGTGGTCCGATGCCACTTCTCCTTCCTGCAAGATCTCTAGGGCCTCCGCCCTCTTGTCGTCTGGTAGGAAGTCCAGCAGGGGGGCGAGTTTGTACCACAACTCCCTGTCGTAGCGGGCTACGATAGCCAAGGCGTTGGCAGCCTTAATCGTCGTCGCTGCCGATGAGATGACTCTGCGTCCCATCGTGTCCAATTTCTTTCCCTCGCCGTCCGGCGGGGAGGTTGACGTAGAGGCCGCGCCCCCCCCCCCGCTTTCTTCCTGGCCGCCGCGGAGACGACCGAGTCCAGGGTCGGCTGTGCCCGAAGGCACAAGGGGGCCGCGTCCGGGACCCGGTACTTCTTCTCGTACTGATCCTTCTAGCCGGCGTTGTGGATGGGTTCTTGAGGAGGGAGAGACCCTCATCCCAGATATCGTCCAGTAGAGGTACAGCGAGGACCGTCTTCCTCTTGGTCTCGCGCCGTTGATAAAGGAAACCTTCCTTCTTCTCTTCCGGGCAGAGCTGGAAAAGGTCGGATGCCCTGGCGATCATGGCGTGAAACGATCCAATCTCGTCGGGCGGGGAAGCCCGGGTGGGAGGTGACGACGGGAGATCCTCGTCGTAAACCTCGTCGTCTGTACCCGTCGCGGCCGTGTCAGTCCCCGTATCATCCCCACGTGTCGTGGACGGGGAGGAGGGCTGAGCAGGGCGCGATGTTTGAAAAGGAGGTGGAGGATGAATCCTTCTTATCTTAAGAGGAGGGCTCCCAGAAGGGCCTGGCTCCAGGTCCCCCGTCGGGAGCGGTTCCTCCGTTGGTAGTAACGGCAGTCTCGTCCTTATCTCCGAGCATAAGGACTGTATAGCCAACAAAATGGCCGCCGAGTTGTCTTGCGGCACTGGTCGAGGGGGTTCTGACGGGCGATCAGGAGCCCCGTCGGCACCCTCGACGTTCTCGTCGTCTCCCACGTCGGGGTCCCTCCCGACAGGATGGTCTTCTTCCACGCCAGCGCCGTGGCCTAAGACTTCGATCAGCTCCTCCTCAGAGGTTGAGGCCGAATCCACAACGACCTCCTGCCCCCCCTTTTTCTTCTCCGTCAGAGGTTTCACGGGGGTCCTGTCGATGGGCATGAAAGAGGACTCCCTCCGCGGTGGCAGGGAGACTCTGGGCCCCGAGGTCGCCACCACTGGTGTAGCCTCCACAGGCTGAGCCAGGGCCGCCGCGACTGTCTCGATAGAGGCCTTGGCCGGATGGATCAAGGCTTTCACCACCTTAGGTGCGCTCACCGCCTTCTCCTTGGGGGGAGGGTCACCACCTCGCTCCCCCTCCGATGGGGCCTTCGAACACGACTGGGGTCTCTCCAGGAGCTTCGCCGGGTGCTCGGCCTTCCTCTTACCCGAGCCAGAGCGTTGGCTCGTGGTTGATGGCGCCGGGGAGGATGCGCCCTGCCTGGCGCCCGTAGAGCCAGACCGTTCGGCGCTCCCGGTGCCAGCGGACTCGCGGTGCTTGGCCTTCTGTTGGACCCCCGTCGCCGGGGCGCCCTCAAAGGACTTAGAAGACCGCTCGGATTTCTTCTTCTTCTTCTCGCCTGACGGGCTCTTTCCTTCCAGCCAGTTGGCGAGACGCTGATGGCGGTCCTTCATGGTCCGCTCCGACATATTGCCGCAAAACGCACAGTCCTTCTCCACGTGCGTCTTGTCTTCATGCAGGCAGTAAAGGCACAGGGAGTGTTCGTCCTCCTTAAAGACATTCTGAAGCTGGCATCCAGGGCAGACCCTGAACAGCTTTCCGGGCGTCGAGCTTCCCTTCTCCTGGGCCATGCTCGAGAAGGGCCTGAGAAACTTCTGGAGTCCTCCAAAAGCGTGGCTCAACGAAATCTTCACCCTTGAGGGGCGTAGAAGAATCCGCCACGGGTCCCCGTTGATCGGATAAAGAAACGGTGGAGCTTGAGGCTCTTTTGACCGAAAAAGAGAAAATGTTCCTAAGAAAAAGTGCGAAAAAAGCACTAACGCTCGAGAGCAATAGCACGAGGATCCCAACACTTGAACGTGCAGTAATAATCTGAAGATGGCTGCCAGAGGCGGGGCTTAGGGAGATGGCAGTCATTGGCTGTGGTCAGTATGACGCAGAGATCAGTGATTGGTTACTACTACGAAAGACAGATCAGAAACGAAACTGATTTTTATTTACCGAGGATTCCCAGCCTGACGACGGGGAATATTCATGAGCATGTGAATCCATGCCAGACCCCATGCTGGAAAACCAAGAATACCAGAGTGCGTGTCAGATGTAGGTGCGACTTCTGGAAGTTGAGGGAGAACCCAAGCTTGTAGAGTGTGTTCATAAGTCTGGCGACTGAATACCAGACTTACTCCGGGGTCCTTGCTCAGACTAGCCAGTAGTCGCAGTATGGGTATATATGATGGCCCTCTAACCGGAGCAGACCTGCAACTGTACCCATGAGCCTTGTGAAGACCATGGGTGCTGCATTCAAGCCGGATGGTAGTACCTTGGAAATGCAGACCCATGACCCGAAACCTGGGGAGGAATACTTACCTGGGACTACTTTGGAGGCTATTTAAACCACGGCTAAAGAGCAGCACACGCTTCGCGTTATTCTGCATTCTGCATCTCACCGTGCCTGCAAGTCTGCATCCAGCCTTCTGCCACGCCAGCCTCGAGTTTGGAGCTCCTAGAAAAAGAGAGAAAGAAGGAGAAAAGGTTAGAACAAGAGCAATACCTTTGATCCTTACCTGAATTCCCGATCCATCGCCCCTTCGAGCTGGAAAAAAGAAGTTATTTTATGCGCGTCGCCTCGCCTGCTGCAGCGCCGCGCTGAACTCACCGGGCTTCGCAGCATCTTCACATTCCACTGCATGTTCCCGCCGCACTCCGGCACCTAAGGATAAGACAAGAACAGCAAGGTGAGCCAAGGGAATACACAGAGGAATACCTCCCATAGACTTACCTGATTTTACCACCGGGGGTACTATTCCTCTTCACGGGTCGGCGCACCTTCCACTGCATCTTCGCCGAACCCCGGCCCCTAAGGGGAAACAAAAGGACAGCAAGGTGAAACAAAGGGACTAACAAGGGGAACCCTCCTCACCACAATAGACTTACCTGATTTTACCGCCGGAGGTATTATTCCCCGAGACTTCATACTTTCTCTCAGCGCCTGAATAAGGGAGAAAGCAACAGGTTACATATTCACATTATTTTATCGAACTGTGTTGGAAAATACAAACCCTTACCAGAATACCACCGGTTGCCTTGAGGAAATCTTCATTAGGGTCAGGCTGCAACCTGCAAGGAATCGGACAAGAGCGAAAGTCAGGCATTTGAACTCTTACGAACTTTATACTTCCGGCGTCTTGCCGGGAATCTCGGAGTCAATATTGTTCTGGAACTCACCAATTCCTTCGAGCCAGTGAAGCAACTGGTTATCAACGCGCCCCTGCGATCAATGCAGGATGGAGAGCTCATCTTTTCAAACCATCAGGTGAGACTATAAGAGGGGACATCAAAGGTGATCTGTGGGGAGAACAGCGGGGGTGGAGGGATTTACGCTCAAATCCACAGGTGGTTAATTCCCTTTCTCCATTTGCAGAAGAATATTCCTACGGGCCAAGCAAACGAAGCTAGGTGGGCCAGTCCAGTCCGTCATCTCGGCCTTACGCGTCACATTGGTGGAGACCGCAGCTGTCCAGTTCCGATCGACGCCTCTGTGGGAGCCAGGTGAGCGTAACAAGGACCTTCTCCTCTTTGCCTAGGAGGGCAGAAGTGGACGTACTTGCTGATGTCTGCCGTTTGGCGTAAGATGCTGATGCGATGACAGTGGCTGAGGGTGAACACAGAGCAGAGAGTCGCCCTCCACTTGCCTGAACTTCGCATCCAGTCTTTTGTCGGCTGTGTGGAGTGTGGTTTTAACCACGCTTTCTTATCCAGGGCCTCCACATCTTTTTCCAGTGGAATCCCGGATCTGGACTCTGTCCTGAAATTGAGGACCTCTGCCAATTCTCCCATCTCTGGCTGTTCCTTTTGCGTGTGGCCTGGTCCTCATCATTGGTTTCCTGCTGATCCCGTGTCTATGGGGGCCATTGGGTCAACTGGCGTAGAATAAATTAATAGTTACTCACAGTAGTGAATAGCAAACTCTTAGTCCCCTTTCCTCCATACTGCATGGGCTTCCCTCGCTAGGGAAGGGAAACTGAACATTTTTCACCCCAAAAAAATAAACCGTCTTCCCCTTTAATATAAGAGGTTGCGCAGGGGCGTGGCCCTGGGAGCATGCGCTCCCCTCACTCCGCCCACCGGCGCCACTCAGTCCCCATTGACGCGTTAACAATATTTTACATTGCCTAATGACACAAGTATTACTAGGGGGGGATCGTGGCACGTATGGGGAAAGTGTACTATGGACTAAGAATATGTTAGGCACTACGGTGGTTAACTATTAATTACTCTTACGGCCCGTCCCCTTTCCTCAATACTGCATGGGCGATTACAACTGAGAGTAGCTCTAGGGTGGAGAGGAGACCCTCCTTAAGAAAACAGATTCCTTAGAACCACCTGCCCGAAAGCCGCGTCTGACTTAGAGCCGGCATGCAAACAGTAATGCTTACAGAAAGCGGAAGGGGTGGCCCAGGTGGCCGCCCTGCTGATGACCTGCCACGGAACCTGCTGTTGCAATGCAACGGCCGTGACCTTGGATCTGACAACATGGGCATGCATGTTAGCTGGCAGTGGCTTGTGCTGCCCCTCGTAGGCCTTCTTGATGGCCAAAACCATCCATCGTGCTATAGAGTCCTTGGATGCCTGATGTCCTGGGAGGATAGCACAGCAGCAATGTGTTCGCCTTGGAAGCAGACGACAGGAAGCAACACAGGTTCGATCCCCAGGTCCGCACTGAGAAACCTCTGGGTATTTCAGTGTGTTATAAATACGCAACTAAGACAAAAAAAACAATTACGTAACTAATTCCTGTAACAGCGCCTCGATGCCCGCGGGCTGTGTGAGCGCTTTAAAAATGCAATATAAATAAAGAAATACCCAGGCCTTGACCGCCCCGAAGGTAACAAACAGTGCGTCTGACTTGCAGAAGCCCTTGGTCCTGTCCAGATAGAATTTCAGAGCGCGTCTGACATCCAGACAGTGCAAAACCCTCTGATCCTCGTCCTTAGGGTCAGCAGAAAATGTAGGTAAGACTATTTCCTCATTTAGATGGAAAGCTGCTTTTGATATTGTCGATCACCCCATACTTCTCAATACTCTTTCCTCCTTTGGCTTCAAAGGCTCAGTCCATGACTGGCTGTCCTCTTACCTCTCCAACTGCTCATTCGCTATCTCTTGGGGCAGTCAAACCTCCTCCACCTTCCCTCTGAACCATGGTGTTCCAAGGTTCTGTCCACGGACCCTTCTTATTCTCTCTATACTTCACTTCTCGCTCCTCTCATCTCCTCTTTCGGTATTTCTCACCATTTCTACGCTGATGACACTAAGCTGTTCCTCTCCTTCTCTTCCTTTACCCCTGACTTTCATCTAAAACTCTCCCCCGGTCTTACTGCCATTAAAAACTGGATGTCATTGCATTTTCTCTTAATACTGACAAGACTGAGGTCCTATTCTTCCCTTCTAGCACACTTCCTCCTTCCTCTCCCCCTCCTTCTATTCATTTACCCCATCCGATCTTCCTATTTCCACTCATGCCATGAATCTAGGAATCTACTTTGACTCTTCCCTTTCCACATTTCCCTTACTACTCGCTCATATCGCTATCGCCTCGTTAATACCCGTAAAGTCTGTTCCTCTCTCACTTTCCATGCTACCAATCTCTTCCCTCATCTTTTCTCGCCTTTTCTACTGTTCCTCTCTTTTTCGGTCTCCTCTTCCCATCTTGCCCCCCCTTAAATCCCTCTACCACTCTGCCATCCGTACCCTCTGTCTTCTCCCGCCCCATGATTCCATCTCCAATATACTTTCCAACCTAGGACGGCTTCCCTTCCACTCCCAACTTAAATTTCACTTCCTTTGTCTCATTTTTAAATCTCTTCATGACCTTGCCCCTCCTTACCTCTTCTCTCCTTCAATGCCCCCCCTCGTTCCCTACGCTCTGCTGATCTCTTTTTACTCTGTTCCCCCACCTCCTTGTGCCTCTTCTCGTTTCCGCTCCTTCCAGCTCCTTTCCCCCCTACATTGGAATTCCCTTCCTTTCACTATCCACTCCATGTCCACCTAATTCCTCCTTCTGTTCCTCCTTAAAATCACTCCTTCACCCCCCTCCCTGTCAGAGAGGCTGAGAAGCTCCGAGAACCACGGTCTCGCCGGCCACCACAGAGCTATCAGAATGATGCTGAGGTGACAAGATTCCTTTATCTGTCACCTCACCCTGTGGACCAGGGGCGTGGGAGGTAAGGCATACACTGTCATGCCGTACCACTGTATCTGGAATGCGTTGGCCAGGGAGGGATTTACGGTCTGTTCATTGTGTGCACAAGAGGGCATTAGAGGTCGTCCGAAAGGCTGCCTCATAATTGCTGTAAAAAATGATCTGAACCCCACAATTAAGGGTGAATGGCCATTTTCTTTCCATTTCTTAGTGGTGGGTTTTACATTGTTGTTCAATAATAGGGGCACACCCTTTTTGTCAACATTGGAATCCGGCCGAACACTCAGACCGGCAATTGTTGGTGGAATTATGTAATTTAGGGTCCTTACTGGAGAATTGGTTGCTTGTAAATGCAGGGGGACATATTGTGATTGCTGGTGATCTCAATGCCGATATTTACGAGGACTCTCTAACTGGGGATATCCTGATTAGTAATTTGAAGGAACCTTTTCAAACAGCTGAAAATTCGAAGTGCAGGGGGAGAATCTGGACACACTTCTGAGGTTTGGGGTTTGGAAATACTTGTGAACCATCTTCCCACCTGGAAAGCTAGATGTTATCAATCTATAATTGATTATATCATATGCTCACTGGATGTGTTTAACTGCACAGGTAAGTTATTGACATTATTGAAACCAACCTTAGTGATCATTGCATGCTTGCCTTGGAAGTAGGTACTACTGTACCAATTGATCCTAAAACGGTGTTCAATTATAATTTGAAAGTCAACTGCACTGGGAATAGAATTAAATGGACGGGCAAAAAAACTACTCGTTTTACGGCTACCATGATTGAAGATCATGAGACTTTTTCCGACCTGCAGAGGGATAAGACATATTCAGCCCTTAAATTTATAGACTACATAAGTCGCTCCCTGGCAAAATTGGGGGATTCCTACGCAACTGTTAAATCTGGTGTGAAATGGAAATGCCACAATTTTGATATGGAATTAAGGGACAAAAAGCGTATGATGTGGAAAGCGATAGACAGATAAAGAAAGCTGGGTTTACGCTCCTAAACACTGTCAATATGCTAAAGAAAATTAAGCAAAGATATAAAAACTGGTACATACAACATCAAATAATTAGATGCCAGAGAGATGGGGAAACTATGTTAAACTCCTTACGAGGAGCCAATTCAATGAACTTTTGGAATTTGATCAATAATTTGGACAAACCTCAGAAAGAGTTACTTCTGAACCCCATCAATGAGTCAACGTGGCGGGGGTATTTTTCTACTCTGTACCATTCCAATAAAGACGAGGCATCTGTAACATGGAAACACAAATCGAAATGGCTATTGAACTTTAACATGTGGGACATTAAAAATTGAATTCTTAAATCCAAAAATTCAGGGGCTCCAGGGCCAAATAATTTATCTAATAAAATTCTTAAGTGTGACCCTGAAATATGGGCTAAAATACTCTCCCTCTTGTTTAGTAATATTGTGAGGTGGAAGCAGTGGCAGCCGCCCTGGATACTGGGAGAAAGGAGGGAGTTGGGGAAGAGTCCCGTCAAGTGCGGGCCATCAATGAAAAGAGACAAACTACAGATCCCAAAATGCCCCACGAAATACTGCATCAAGGGGGAGGCACACTGATGGGTAAAGAAAGGCAAAAGAGGAAAGGGAGAACCGGGTTTCTTTATGTTAAAACCGCCCGAACACAAACAAAGTACAGGGTTAGCCCACAGTGGACGGAGCAGGGAGGAGGTGGGGAATCTGAATCAGGTGTGTTAAAACTGTTGCTGAGAACACATGGGGCTGATTACGGGGGAGGGGCCGGACAAGGGTTAAATGCATCTCCAAGAGACTCAGGAGGCGTCTTATTTTTCAGGAGCAGCGCGTGGCGAGAGACGCCGCACCCGAGTGGAATGAGACCAACCAGGAATACGAGTGGGCTTACTAGTAGTAAGCGGAAAGCTCACAGATTGACACTGTACCCGGTCCAAGGCTCAAGTCCTTCCAGTGGAGAGAAACGGCCGCCTAAGAAGAAGGATTCGGCGTGGTGAAGTGTGTACTATTGACATTTTGTTAATTTCGTTTTCATGGCCAGCGGACAGGTTGAAGGGTGAAAGCCTGTAATCGCCTGGCTGTTATCTTGGAACTAATTAAGGCCAGCAGCGGAAGTTGCAAGTAAAGTAAGGCACAACGCCTGTGCGTATGAGGTGAAAAGAACCGTCATCAGTTGGCTGAATTTATTGATCTGTGACCAGTATTTGTTGTGCAATAAACAACTGTGAAAGAAAACCTTGTTTGACTCCAGCTGACTACTTAACAAATATATTAGTAACTAAAACTATCCCGCTGTCTTGGAGGGTATCAATTATTATTCCCATTTTTAAAAAGGGTCTTCGATCATGTCCTATGAGCTACAGGCCAATAGCCATTGCCGACCCAGAATCAAAATTGTTCTCATCATTGGTTCTAAGAGACATCCAAAAATGGATGGGGGAAAACAAATATTAGACATGAGACAATTTGGTTTTAGGAAAAACATGGATACAGTATGTGGGGGGTTGATTTTGAATTGTCCGAGAGCTGAAGAATTGAAGAAGGGAGCTACCTCTGTTTTTGTCGCATCAATGGACTTAAGTTCCGCTTTCGACTTGGTGGTCAGGACCATTTTGTGGAAGCGACTAAGAACATTAAATATGCCAGCAATTTTGTTGGACCTAGTCAGGGCCATTTACTCTCAGACAGGTGTGAAAGTCAGACCAGACTGAGGGTACGCTTTCTGATGAATTTACCATACACAATGGTCTTCGCCAAGGCTGTAGATTGACTCCTGCAATCTTCAACCTTTATGTGAGCGGCGCAAACCTGGCTCTCTTAAATAAGGGCCTAGTGTCCCCCAAACTTTTGAATATGCGTCTAGCCTGGATAGCATATGCGGATGACTTTCTCCTTATGGACACCACTAAGGTAGGACTTCAAAGAATGCTTACAGCCTTTGAAGGCTTCATTTCTTCTATAGCGTTAAGGATTAATCCTGCTAAAACAGTGATAGTCCGCTTAGGAAGGAAGAGTAAGAAGTTGAACATGCTATCTTGGTCATGTGGTACCAGTCGACTTAAAGCACAGTCTGAGTTTAAATACCTGGGCTTTGTAATTTCGGGTGCTTATTCGAGACACCTGCTCAGTACACAACTGAAACTGAAGGCTGAGAGTGCTATTCGCCAAATGCGTGCCTTAGACTCTAAATTTGGTAAACTTACACTGATCCCACTGAGAGAATTCTATACAAAAAAAGTCATCCCCCGTTTAACATATGGAGCAGAACTACAATCTGTAAATTATGATGGGGATTGGACCTTTATAGAGAGTTATACCTGGAAATCAGTTATGTATTATATACCGAAATGTATTCCTTTCCATCTAATCAAGTATGAACTGGGGCTAAACTCTCTTCAGGCATCAGTGACTTGGAAAATAATGATGTCGTGGAGGAAATGTAAGTCCTCAGAGGTTAATTCACTGTATTTCCATGCTGGCAGGGATATTGAAAATCCATTCATTGTTGCATTAAACGAAGAAATCTTAAAAAGTCTGAAGCATCTGGGTATGTCGGTCACCTCTCTTATGAATACACCCTCCGGGGTGAAAGAACCACGCTGCAAAGACTAATTTATGTGGGGCGGGGTGGATGACCATGCCCCCTGCTGCGCCAGTAGGTGAGCTGGGCCCATCGGAAGACGTTATTCTGCACTCCTGCAGCGTAACGCTCATCGTGTCTGTCCTGTCCTCGCACTTCTACAGCCACGCCCGTCCAGAATTTCATCCATCAGTACCTAGAAGGAGAAAGGCAAGAGAAAAAGTCAGTACAACAGCAAAGCCTTACCTGCAGCATCCTTCCATCGGTTGCTTCTTCAGCCGCTCCCGGACCTCCGAATCAGCTGAAGGGAAGGTATTTGTTGAGGCCGCAAGACGCGCTCGGGTTCAGCATTCTTCCGGAGCATCTTCGGAGCGGTTCTTCCATTCCTCATTCCGACGCCGCGCCGCTTCTGCAAAAGGAAGAAGAAACAACAGGTTAGTTGCGCAGGAAAGGGAAACCAGTATTTTAGACTTACAGCGCCTCACTCTTGCGCTTCAACTCACCAGAAGGAAATCTGCTCCTCATCTTAAAACTACTTGAATCTCCATTCGAAATCCATTCGAGGCCGCGCCTGAAAGAAATGACAAAGACAAAGATCAAAAGGGGTTGAGGCAAAATTAAGACTTTATACACCTATACCAAGCAGCTATTGGCATAGAGACTTACCTGCTTTACCCAGCTCTCCAAGACTCGGCAACCACTCATCGGATCAGTGAAGTAACTCGATCCTGGGAAAGACTATTATTCGCACCCCTGCTAGATTGCAGGACGGAGTCTCTACCTTACAAAATTCTAAGGTGAGATCAAGAGGAGTAGGGTATCAGGTGGTGGAGGAGGTGGGTCCAATTCAACCCCACTCAGTGGCTCATTTCTTATTTCGATCTTGCAGATAAACGCCTCGTGAGGGTGATAACAAGGGAGTAGTCGCAGCAGCATCATCAACTGCGCAGTACCACGCCAGCGCAGACATCATTCGTGCAGCCACGTGCTATGCCCCTGTGGAGACCAGGTGAGCGTGACAGCCTCCAAGATCTTCTCCTACTTGCCTAGCAGCGCAGAGGACGAGGTAGCCAATGAAGACTGAGGCTTTGAGTAGAGTGACGCTGCAGCAATCGCAGAAGAGTACGGTTGAGGGTGGGCCGACAGCAAGACTGGGCCAAGTGGGGTTTGAGCCACCCCTTCTTGGCCAAGACAACAACATCCTTTTGCATCGGGATCCCTGTTCTAGCCGCGGGGCGTAGAGTGAGGACCTCGGCCAGTACCCCCGCCTCCGGTAGTTCGACTTCGGGTTGAGGAAGGTCCAAGTACTCTGCGAGACCTGCAAGTCGTTCGTGGCAGGCAGTAGCTGAAGATGGTGCGTCAGGGTCTTCTTCCTTGTCTGTGTCCACCAGGATGCCCGGCTGATCCAGAGCCGGTGGAGGAGTGCTGGGCGCCGAGGGCTGAGGTGTGCAAATCGGAACCGGAGGCGGGTATGGAACCGCCTGAACTGTGGGAGGCAGAGGAGCCGGAATCGAATGGGCCAGCGTGGGCAGTAGGGGCTGCACCGGGGCCTGCGGGAGCATGTCCCTGATCACATCCCTAAGGAAGGACCCCATCTGAGGAGATCTCATGAGCGTGAGGTACTTTTCATAAAAACAAGTCCTCGTGGGCCGGTGGGGGTGGCAGGTGAGGTTAACGGGGTAGCGGGCAGCTGCTGGGGCCGGTGCGTACTCCGTCTAGCTGGTTACGGGGTAAAACTGCCCTGCGATGCTGATGGATGAACTGTAGGCCACGTACCTGGTTGAAACCAGTCCCACCTAGTAACCATTTCTCTCATCCGCTACGTTCCTCTGGGCGGTATCGGACAAGCGGCCATCTTGTCTGGCACGGCGGCCCTCTTGTCGAGCTGCGTGCCACGTGCTAGTGGTGGTGCTTGGCTCACTGGGCCCAGCCTCCTCCAGGACTCTTGGCAATGGAAAATGAGACCTACCCTGCACCTTAAGCCGAAGCCTGGTAGGCGTGTCGCCCTTGGCAGTATCACCGGCAGTGCTGCGTGCAGGCATCCACTTGAACATGATGCCGGTACAAGTGCATAGCCCCTCGGGTGTACACCCAGTAAAAGAACCTTGCGGTCCCTCAGCACCGTTTCCGGAAGGATCAAAAGACCCCTCGGCCTGACGGCCGGTAGCTGAAGTAGGGAAGAGCACCTCGCAGGCTAGACATCTACTGAAGCCCACCGAAGTCGACATTCGTCAGGGAGGAGCGTGGCACCAGAGGACCAATTACCTGACTGATAAAAGACAAAAAAGACAGAAAAAAGTATCCGGTGAAGAGCCTGTGGTATTACATGGCCGAAGCCAAACACAGGAGCGCTGGTGAAATCAGCCCGTACCTGTTGATGCAGAAAAGGGGACTGAGGAGCGGCGCCGGTGGGCGGAGTCAAGGGAGCGCATGCTACCAGGGCTGCGTGCCTCTACATTTAAAGGGGAAGAAGATTTTTTTTCTGTTGAAAAAGGTTCCGTCTCCCGTTCCTAGCAAGGGACGCTCATGCAGTATGGAGGAAAGGGGACAGGACATAAGAGTATGAATCGGTGGCTGTGAGGGTACTGCAGGTGGAGGTGGGGCTGCTACTACCAGAGACACCGGTCTTGCAGGCTGCTGAGGAAGCATGGGCAGTACCATTTCCTGTACGATGCCCCCAAGTAGGTTACCAATCTGCGGGGACCACATAAGCGTTAGGAACTTGTTGAAGAAACGCTCCTCGCAGGCTGGCTGGGAATGCTCCCAGACCAGAGCCTGCTGCAGGGACATGACCTGCTGCCTGCCCACGTTATGCGAGAAAAACGCTTCCGTGTAGCGCGCTTGTCCCGCAATGGTTGGGTAGGTTGTGCATCAAGTTACCTGTGGCACAAGCACCCATTCTGATCTGGTAGTGGTTTTTCGTCTTAGTGATTTGTCGGATTGGCAGGACTCTGGCCTGGCCGCCTTCTTGTCCCTGTGTGCCACCATTTTGTCTGCAGCTTCTACACATGGATCGTTGGAGGACATGGGCTTGGGATTCTAAATGTTTGCTGGTATGAGTATGCTCTGCCCCACCCAGCACTTCAGGCGTGCGTCTGGTAGACTGTTGGCCCTCAGCCATGATGTCAGTAGTGCTGTCTGCGCTGTGTTCAGGCACCCCCTCAGGCTTAGGACTGGTAATAGGGCAGAGTCCCTCGGGACGTGTCACAGTGTGTGAGCCCCTTGACCGAGAGGCCGGTAGCTGCTGCCGCCTCGGTACCCTTGCTGCTGGTGACAGAGCCCAACTGGCCCCTCCTGTTGGCAGGCTTACCCGGGAGAGAGTCACCTTTACGGGTTGCATTGTTGAACAGAAGACTTGCCTTCTTGGTCTTCCTCTGCACGTATTCCTTAAGGTGCTCCAGCGGCGACCTGGAAACGGCTCCCTCCACCGAGCCAACCGGTTCTTCAGGGACCAGGGAGTGAGTGCATTGCACGCCGAGCAGCCTTCCCATCCATGGTCTTCTCCTAGGCACCGGAGGCTTGCGGCGTGTGGGTCCGATGTGGGGAACAAACAGTCACGCGACAGGCACCTACTGACCCCCCGCCGCAGACAATATGCGCCAGGGACGGGCTAGGGCACCGGAGGATGGTGTATCCTTGGAAGTATTTGTATCTGGAAACAAAGAAATACAAGAGTTGATAGACTAAGAAAAATTTGGGAAAGCACGTGGAATTACAGCCCCAGAAGGGCTTAACCATGAGCGCTGGTGAAACCGGTCCGCTCCCTCAAATGCAGAAAGAGGACTGGCGTGTGTCGCAGGTGGGCAGAGTTCCACGCCCCCGCACGCGATTAAATTTAAAGATAAAGTATTATTTTTCTGGTGAAAAAAGGTTCAGTTCCCGTCTCTAGCGAGGGACTCCCATGCAGTATGGAGGAAAGGTGATGGGACGTAGGAGTAAGAACAGATGAAGGAACTGAACCCTTTTGCTATCCGAGACCACACGAAGGGAACAATGAGGGCCAGGAGAAGACTGAATCACTCCTATACCACCTGGACCTGTGCTGCAAGGAAAACCCCAAAGAAAGGTGGATAAGACCAGAGGACAGGGATAATCCCCACTGGCAAGAGGAAAGACCAGGGGGCAGGGTTTGTCCCCGCTGACAGGAAGAAAGCGAGGAAGCTATTCACTTTTGGGTTAAAAGTCTGAGGGAAGACACATCACATAAGTGTCACACAAGAAGGCATTTATTCTGACCACGGCGGAAGGGAAGAACCTGGAGGGTGAGGGTCAAGACCAACAGCTGGAAGAGACTCATGGTGACGTAGTCTTGGGTCCTCGGAGGGGCTACTTTGTTGTAATAGGCTAATCATAAATAATGCCAGTGGTGAAAATGACCACCTCCCTTCCCCTTTCTCCTTTGTTGCATCCTCCACAGGGGCTTAGGGACAGAAAGAAGATGAAGGGATTGAAAGGTAAGGGGATGGGTAGGGAAACAAAAATAGACAAGATTAAAGTGAAATAGATGATGGAAATTGAGAGAAAGTAAAGAAGCCGAGAGAAGAGAAGGAGTAATAAAAGACTGATGGGAGAAGAAAGAAGACAAATAGCGGAATTGAAGACATAGTGATGGGTTAAATGAGAAGGAAGGTGTGACGGATCTGGAAGTTTAGTCACTTCTTCCATGGGGGGGAGCCACTCCGTTTGAGGCTAGGGAAGTGAGCTCACTCAGCAAAACCCTCTGAAGGGGTGTGGGAAAGCAGGACCTTGCTGCGAGTGACTACCCTCAAGGGGACAAGGACTCACATTCCCATGGTGAACTCCCTATAACTAAGGCATTATCTGCATACTTGGAAATTCGAGAAACTCATGTTACATACAGTTGTGGGACTCTACTGAAAGCGGCTAAGGATGTTTGGCTCAAGACAATGCTCCTATACCCATGGGCTTGACAGATGAACATAAACACGCACCTTTTTGGTATCAGAGCACGAAAAAGGGCACGATCACACCCAGGAATGGTCACAGAGGCAGAGCCATGCTACACAGCGGAGCCGGCTGTGGCGCAGAGAGACACTGGAGAAGGAGACAGACGTGCAGATGCAGCAAGGCCAAGACCGAGCGGAGCCAGCTTATTTGGAGGCTTGACCACATGGAGGACGTGGTGGGCCAGGGCCCAAAACTATGCTAAACCCAGAACACAAGAGAGGGACTAATCCTCTGTTCGCAATAAGCTAGCCAAGGACCAGAGAAACGCTGAAACAAGCGGACTGCAAAAGTCGCTCTTATCCACAGGGGAACGCCAGAAAACCGTGGGGAACGCCACAGCTACCGTGCAGATGCCACCTCACTGAGGCACACAATGCGGCATAGAAGGTACCCAGGTTTCTCGTAGTGCAGGGGGTGGAGAGGGAGCAGAGAGAATGGGGGAAGGAAGGATTACCATAACCCCATATCAGTAGCAGAAAGGCCCGGAGAGAGAGAAAAAAGCAACTAACACTAAGTGTTACTGCAGCCCGAGAAACCACAATATTGCAGTAAGCCAAACGGCTCACAGAAACTATCGAGAATCAAGAGAGACATGGAAACTGGAGTTACGAATGGGAGGTAAGTGAGACATTGGGACAGAATACCAAGTCAGCCAGAGGGGCCCAATAAGACAAGTGAAGAACAAGTAAAAAGGGAACACAGAGAACACAGAGGCACAGAATGCGTGAACCTAGTGGGAAGTAACCCACCCAAGCGGGGAAGATATATTAAGGAGATATCCCTCCACCTACAGCAACTTGGACATTTGATCTTTTCAGGAACTGAGATTTTAATTTTACAAACTTGAGAAACATTTGGAACTTTGACAGAACCAGGGAGAATGTTTTTCTAGCGATAAGCATTGGATCTGAAACAAAGATTCCTGGAAGCCCTGAGGAGATCAGGGTGAACTCTGAAGGGAGGACAGTCTCCCTCATTTTTCTTTCATATTTTTTCTAAGTGGTAGAACTAGTTTAGAGGACAGGTTTTGGACAGAGCACAACTTTAATTATTTTGACTATTGACTAGCACCTTAGTGTAGTATGTTTGGAAGCAAACTCCCCTTTTAGCAAATAGGGCTAGACAGTGGTTTTCTTTCAAGTCAAATTCCACCCTTTTGATAACATGTCCTCTGTTCCGAGTTCTCATTCTGGCTTGTGTGATGGGTCAGAAATGGGCGACGGAAACAAAGTTGTAAAGTTTTCAAAATTAGAAATATTAAAATAAAAGGGTTTGGATAAAGGCTTTCTATCGCTATGCAAATAAGACTTTCCTGCCTATGAAATCAAAACTAGGGAACAGTTTGTCTCGTCGTCCAACTTTACCAAACTGTCCTTGTATCCAAAACGTACCTGATGCTCTCACTAAAAATGAACAACAAAATTTCTATTAAATTGGGCTCTATTACACCGGAGTGTAACATCCACCATTGCCCACCACAAGGTTTTTCACCACTCCAAAATGGCCGCACGCCATCTCTCTGCCTACACCTATGTGCTGAACCACAACAGATCCACTATCTAAGCCCGATTGGCTTCCTAAATATACTTAAACCAATTACGAGCCCGCTGGCTCAAGCCGGCCCACACACGAAGGCACACGCTCTAAGGCACCTTCCACGTTTCTTACTTAGCTGTCGTGGTGTCCCAGCTAACTTTGATAAGCTGCATAATCGATCCACAAACTCCTGCCCTGATTAACTAATACTCCTTGTTGACTTTGTCTGCGCCACCCCCAATAACCAGCTCCACTGGTAAACAATGCCGCTGATATCATTGCGAGACACTTACTAATATTGGCCACTTGCTGCACTCGTTGCTGCGTGCCACTCTCCCTCTTTAGTGATCAACCGGCACCCCCCTCCATGTAACTGAATGTGTCATTACATTGCGTGCTCACCATATCACTGTATAGCGTTGCCTGTTGCCAATAAGCAGCCGAGTATTGATTTGCATATACCTATGACTGATGCTTAACATTATTTGCCCCATCCCTAATCCACTTACATGTATCATATCATGTAAAAATTGTCTTCAGTGGTTTTATACATGCAGTACCAACATAACTATTGCGGCCTCTAAGTGTTATAACACACAAACTCTGCCTCGAACATGATGTTAGAAACCGTACTAAGTGCCTCACCATAGGCCCTGCTAATTATCTCTTATCCCACATTAACGTGCTGTGCAAATTGTTTCAGCTGCCTGTGCCCCGCCTGCATTACCCTAACTGCTTTGAATGCGATTTCCTGGACTGGCTAAGCCACAATTTAGTTGACTTACCACCAGCCGTGCCGAATTCGCTTTATATGCCTCATGTGCTTGCCTAATTGACTCTGCTGTCCTTGCCCATGCTAGCATTTAATATGTCACCTGGTGACAGTTGCTCCCACATAATGGTATAACTTTAACTAAACTGCCTTTCACTGCTCTCGTGCCTATTGTCCAAATACGTGCCCTAGCATATTACCATATATGCACACTAATGCCTCTGGGATCTATGCAAACGCTGCATACTGCTCTTTTATCATACTGAAATAACCAGATCTGAGCTCTTTGCCACTCATGTACTAGCCTAGCCCTATCCTTACTGTTGCCATTCTGAACTAGCCTTGCCCTATGCGTACTGTTGCCATTCTGAACTAGCCTAGACCAACGCTTTACACTACTAGACAAATAACTCCACTAACACTGATATGACATCTCCTATGTCCAATCCAACCACTTGCTCTCTAGTCATCCTTACCACACTCACTGCCTTATCTACGATGGCAGCCCTTTACTATAGACTACCGACAGCAAGGGAACTGATTAGCCAGATGCAAGCCCTGCCTTCAACCCAACAGTGTTCCGATTCCACTACCCAGATCTACCCCAGCCAGACTTGCCTTACCATAGTAAGAAATTACAGATTAGGATCTAGACTGCCTAAGCTACCACCAGCCCACCACTCATACGTCCATTCCAAGATGAAGCCAACACAAGCCTCCTGCAACACCTCAAAACTGAACCTATCCTTAGCCAGAAGCCCTGCACTAAATCCTTTGAAACCTTAACCTCAGTCAACAATGACCACACCAGTGATACAATAAAAAAGTATGATCTCAAGGGAGGCCTCATTAATTTTAGATCCCTGATAGCCCACACATCTGAAATTGCCAACATTACCTGCAACCAACTGGACTTCCTAGCAGTTACCGAAACATGGCTACATAAAGGAGCCGGTCCAGCCCTAATGCTAGCTATACCCACGAACTTCAGCATCTTTAGAAAAGACAGAGAAACTTCTGAAGGAGGCGGCATAGCATTCATCTGCAGAGCCGATCTCACCATCAAAGAAATAGATCATATAACTATGCCATCAGCAGAACTACTTTCGTTAAAATTAGAAATCTCTGCCTCACGCACTATTACTGTGCACCTAATCTATAGACCTCCTGGCCCACTAGGAACTTTTGAAGAAGACATAACTGTCCTTTTAAATACTAATGCCGAACCTGGGACACACATTATCCTACATGTAGAGTTCAATTTAGGCCTTAATGACCCTAAAGACACTAATGCCTCTATCCTAGCTAACACGATTATGGAAGCTGGCCTTACCATCAGGAACAACGGCCCCACTCACTCCAAAGGCCGCACCCTGGACTGGGTGGCTGATATCAACTGCGCCTCCCTCATAACTGCCACTGGACTGTGTATATGGACTGATCATTACTTGATCTCGCTTACCATTTCAGACTTACCTCAAACTAAGACAACCAAACTATCAGCACCACCAGCCCTCACCTGCTGCAAAAATATTATAACAGTCACAAATCTCCTTCCTTAGATTCAGCCCATCACCAATCATTCCCACCTGATCACCAACCCTAATGACCTGGTTGACCTGTACAAGAACACTATCAACTCAGCCATAGATGCCATTGCGCCTTTGAAACTGAGCAAATCTAAACCTCTTGCCCATCGTAACACATGGTTTACCCCAAGCCTAAAAGCCCTGCGTAAAGAAAAAAGACAAGCAGAAGCATGCTGGAAAACAAATCCTTCTCCCCAAAATAAAAATCTCCTCACTGCCCTCACTAATAGATTCAAGATGCAAATCTTACAGTCAAAAAAAACTTTCAATGACAGAATTAAAAAAGCAAACAAACACTAGGGAAATCTTTTCTATTGTCAGAGAATTAGAATCCCCTATCGCGCCTGTAGACTCATGCACCAAAGAAAGCCTGGTGCACAAACATTCAAAATGCCTTATGCAATAAAATCACCATGCTACAAGACAAAATATTAGCCAAAAGAACCTCCCTCCATAACATTGCGCTCTCCACTCAAAAAGCCACCTGACAAGAACTCCCCATCAAGCAAACTAAACCACACAACCAATTCAACTTCAGGTCTATTTCCATTGCAGAAGCTAAAAATATCATTACATCTCTTAAACATTCTTAATGCCTTGGCGATACCTGCCCAGCCCCCATTATCAAAGAAGCTGCACAAGACCTAGCTCCTTTCGTCACCTCCTTCATCAACTCATCCTTTAAATTTTGCTGTGTGCCTACCAACCTTAAAGATGCCTGGATACAACCCCTTTTTAAAAAAACTAACCTGGATCCTAGTGTCCCAACGAATTATAAAACCCATTAAGACAGTTCCATTTCTCCATAAAATCTTAGATAAAGCTGCCTATCTATCTTGCCTATGGTGAAGATCGGGGGTCACCGGTAACATGATTGAAGTTCTGAGAACCAAAACCTGGCCGGCCACCACTAGGCTATGAGCAGAAGAGAACAGTTCACCAAGATCTTCAATTTGCAAATCCTACGATGAACTAGAGGCAGAGGTGGGAAGGCATAAGCCCTCATGTTGTGCCATGGAATCTCGAGAGCATCCCCCATAGAGGAGGCTCCCAGCCCGTTTCTGGAGGCAGAGGAAGCTTCTTGCTTGCTGTCGTAGCGAAGAGGTCCACTTCCGGTGTGCCCCAGTCCAGGAAAATCCATGAGAGGACCTCTGCCTTCAGCTCCCACTCGTAGCTGACCAAGAGGAGGAAAAAAGGGAAGAAGATCTTCCGCGGATGCAAGTGCGTCCAGTCCTGAACAAGCAGAGAAAAGGACTGATGGGCGATGCACGGGGCGGAGCCGAGATGGGTGGGGTTACGGCCACGTGCCAGGCCCCGCGTAGAAAGAGAGGAAGGACTAAAAAAAAATTGCAACATTTTTGGATG
Organism: Ambystoma mexicanum; assembly: GCF_040938575.1. Lineage (NCBI taxonomy): Eukaryota > Metazoa > Chordata > Amphibia > Caudata > Ambystomatidae > Ambystoma > Ambystoma mexicanum. Next base: position 759,361,531 of record NC_090930.1, read on the forward strand.
CTTTTTACAAAGTGCTCCGGTCCCATCCCATAGGACGGAGGAATGTCCTATAAGTATGGAGGAAAGGGGCCAGGACGTAGGAGTATAATTACTATCGTTTCTGTGCTGTGTAAAGACCCCCATATAATAACATAGCAGCCGGACTTGGATAACTGAAAGTTCCTCCGTTCGTGTACCGCTGCGAGTACACCTCTGGCTTGAGTCGAGTAGTTTGTGGCACCTTTCGTGGGTCCCCATGTTGGGGCAAATGTGTCAGTGATTTTCCTGGTAGCATGAGTCTCTTGTAGAAGGAGGATATCAATTTTGTGTCTATTGGCGTAAGTTTTCTAGCCTTGATCGGATGAGCCAGGCCCCTGATATTCCATGTCAGGAGTCTAATCCCTTGTGTTTTCCGTGTCGAGGACACATTGCTGGTCTATTGTACCTGTACTTGCAGAATCCTTCTCCGGATCTGGCATATTTTTTTTCTGTACACTTGTCAGTTTTTGTTATTTCCACTGATTCCCCATTACTTCAACAGTTTGCAGTGTAGATTGAGTAACATACAGGCTGTACGCGAGTAACGTAGTTTATATAGTTCTCATCCCCAACTAGGCAACTGGCCTTTTTTCCCTTCTTGTGCCCCTTCCCTCACCATGCCCCCAACTGGACAGTGTAACCTCTTGAAACATTCAACCTCTGTAACATTGGGTGGCTTGTGTGGGTACCACCTATCTGAGAATCAGACCGCCCCAGAGAGCGCTGCGCAATCGTATAGCAGAACAGAGACTGTGTTGACTGTAAATTAGCTAATCGGGCATTAGAGCGCCTTCAAGTGTTGGAGGCGGATGACTGGGCCCTCTTCGTGGGAATCAAAGAATTGGGATTTGCCGGAGCTCTGCAGACAGCGTCTGGCCGGGAAGAGCATTGCTTAGGATATAGACCAGGCTCTGAGTGCTTTCTTTACCTGGTCGAATGATCTTCGGGCTGATTGCACTCCACTTGAGAAGTCAGAGTATATGTGTATTCTGGCAGAGTCATAGGTGAGGGACCCCTTCTCTCTGGACATCCTCAGGATCAGGTCCCCGTCTCTGTAATTGAGCAAGCGGGCGATTACCGTCCGCGGGGGTGCTCCCGGTTTAAGGGGAGGGGCAGGGGACCTGTGAGCTCTCGCTATTAGAAATTGTTGCGAGAATTGTGCATCGGAGAGAACTGTGCGGATTACCTCTTCTAGGAAAATCTCCATAGTGATGTTAAGGGGATTTCAGCTAGTCCAACGACCCTTATGTTGTTACGGCATGATCTTGATTCAAGGTCTTCGCATTCTGTTTGGACAGTTTTCAGGTTTTTCCTAATTTCCTCAATATCTTTTCCGTGTTTGATCGAGTTGTCTTCCAGTTATCCTATCCTGGTTTCTGTTCTGTAACCCTGTTAACCTGTTGCAGGTCAGATTTAATCGAAGATATCGTGCTCTCGATTTCATCTAATTTACTGTTGACCGCTGCAAATACAGCCTGGAGTGCTGTCATATAGGGGTCGGAAGCATTGCCAGTAGGGCCGTTATCCTGTGCGGCTGTCGCTTGTGATGTCCCCTCACCCCGCTCTATCATATTTGGATTAGTGTAGGTGTCCATGTAGCCCTTTTTGCCGCTCTTGTTGCCCCTGGGCATATCTATAGGAGAGTATTGAATCGGCGGGCCTACACACCCCGGCGTTAGGCGAGGTATGGATTCAGAGTATAAAGTGCATGTCCCTGCACCATGCACTGCAGGACCTTTAGGGGAGCTCCTTCCAGTTTGGGGAACTAGGATTGTTACAACCAGGGTGCCACTTCTCAGCGTGCTTGGTGCTATGCTGTACTCTTCAAGGTGGTAGCCGTTTCACCCTCAGTACATACATGCAGTGTTCTGGTTCAGTGTGTCAGTCCCGCCGCAATTTATGCCGGTATCGCACTCAGGGGTATCTGGGTAGCACACAATGGCAGTGCAAGGTCTGTTTCACATAGAGGTGTTTGGAATTCAGTGCATTCGCTGCTATCGTAAAAATTGTGCTCCGGTGGCCAGGGGGTCCCTGGTGTTGCCGGGAGTGGGATTTCAACCCCACCCAAGGAAGCTTGTGGAATGTTTGTGGAAGGCGGGACCAGCCGTGTCTTTGGTTGTTCTGTCGCCTGGGGCTGAAGAAAGTGAGCCTCCCACGCAGGACTGCCTCCCAGTGTCCCGAACGGGCGTGCAGTTTCGCCGCTGCGAGCCGCGGGCGGTTGCACTATTGTTGGGGACTGGTGGGAAAACTCACCCGTGCTGGTGCGCACTTCAATGAGCTCGCCCAGCCCAAGCACGGCGCGCAGAGTTCGCCACACATACCTGTGCCTCTAGCTGGCAAGATTCGTAGGGGGCCCCTTGACCCAGACGTCCAGGCCCCTCGCCCACAGCACACACGGCGGACGCCGGGCAGGGAGCCCCATATCCCTCTGCAGAGGGGCACTTCAGGACCTCACGTCTTAGTTCCCCCTGATTAGCTTGCTTTCGCTCCCGCTGCAGGATCTCCGCCACCCGCCTTCCCTGGCGTGGTCCTGCGAGCTGGCACGTACCACAGCCCCGGCTTGCCTGGATTCAGGCAGTCAGTTTCGGCGTCTCAAAGCCACCGGGCCTTGGATGGGGAGGGAGCCACGGCCTGCTTTCGCGCCCCTCTTATGGAAAAATGTTGATTCACTCGGCATATCGGGCTCAGTACTGGCCACAAGAGCAGCCCTCGAACTGCCGGAGCATCAGCTCTCTGATTCTGCGTAGCTAATGTGTCAAGTTCATCTCTCAGCAGGATGGAGCTGGAAGGATTTGAGTGTGCGGCGCAGCTTCACAACTAGGAGGCCATGCGTGTCGGTGTCCCACAGTGCCTGGATGCAGCCTAATTCAGCTGTGATTGCAAGACGAAGAAGAGAGGGACGCCGTGGATATCGGCTATGTGTTGGTGGTCTCATACACAGCAAAACCCATTATGGCTTGTAGACCCTACCACATGGTCGAGAACCGCATTACGTTAGCCAGAGCTCTAATCCTCTCAAGGATAGACTACTGTAACGCCATTTTCACGGGTACATCAAAACATTTAAAAGCTCAGAATTATGCAAAATAATGCTATTATAGCAGCCCTCAATATTCCAAAATCAGACCACATCTCTGCGGCTAGGAGACACATTCATTGGCTCCCAGTCAGAGAGTGCATCAAATTCAAAGTACTGTCTATCACCCACAAATGCCTCACTAACACCGCCCTGCGCTACTTATCTAACATATTCTCAAAAACACAATCAACCAGACCCAGCCGCTCAGCCTACCTAGGGCAACTGAACTAAAAAAAGATTCAAAAGACAGAAATCTGGAACCTCTAGTTTCCCTGTTTTCGCAACCAACTACTGGAATGCCTTGCCGCCCAACTCAGGACGGACCCCTCACTATGGTCCTTCGGAAAGAAATAGAAAACCTGGCTTTTTAACCAGGACCACCCGATGCACAAATGTCCAAGCAAGGTATAATGCTCCAGCAACCAAGGCATAAGTAAATGCTCAAGCTATCTATGTACAAGTAACTGTATTATTTAGCCTAGGCACAATCTATCAAGCAAAATATACGCAAATGTATTCTGAAACCAAACAATGCATATGTAACCACTGGCATATAGCACATAACCATTTTCTTAAGTTCATGCACAAGTTAACAAACAAAGGATGTGCTACTGTATTCTTGAAGCAAGTAATGTATATGTAACCGTTTTCATATGTAACCACATTCTGAAGTTAAGCACCCAGATGCCTGAGGGCTAGGCGCACTCTATAAATGCAATAAATAAATAAATGCTCACTCGGTGACGGCAGCGTGCATCTACGAACACGTTGACAAAGCAGGTAAGATGCTGGCTTGGCTGGAGAAAGGGGATGAGGGACATCGACACAGAAATCAGAAGTAGCCAGAACAAGCTGGTACAGCGAGACCGACAATGCAGAGACATTCGCAACTTATTATGCCACTCTCTACCAGGGCCCTTCTGATCCATTAGATCTTTCCATATTAGACAACATTTTAATCCCCAGCTGTCTGACTGACAAAGCGCACAGTTAGATGTGGACCTCACTGAAACCGAAATAGAGGCCATTGCCTAGTTACACTCTGGGAAGACACCAGGCCCTAACGGCATCCCGGTGGATAACTGGAAAAGACTGGGCCGGGTAGCAATGGCAACCTCACTACACAAGATGTTTCTCCACTGCAGGGACCAAGGTATCCTCCCCTCAGATCTGTGCAAGGCTAGCATAGTGGTAATTCCCTAACCAGGGAAACCCCCTCAACTCTGCAGCTCATAAAGGCCAATTTCACTGAATAATGGGGAGACCAAAATTCTTGCCAAGGTTTTTGCGACAAGGTTGCAGGCAGTCCTCCTTTCATTGATCCACCTCGACCAATGTGATTTCATGCCCAACAAATCGACACACATGAATATACGATGCCTCCACCTGCTCCTGGAACGAGCCCCGATCCTGAACACTCCCCTTGACCTGTTACAATCGACTTTGAGAAGGCGTTTGACTTGGTGATATGGGAGACCCTGCGCCGAATGGGATTTGGCGAAACGTTCTTGGGTTGGGTAAAACCACTGTATGAATCCCCACAGGCAGAAGTCGGGGTCAAGGGCTGGCCCTCCAGGCCGTTTCCACTGGGTAGGGGCACACGACAGGGATGTCCCCCATCCCCTTTATTATTCGCACTAGCCATTGAACCCCTGGCCCTATGGCTCTGCCAGACTAATACGTGGATGGCTTTCGGTTGGCCAGTTGGTGGACAGGATAAACTCTCCTTATATGCTGATGATCTTCTGATATAGTTGGGCGACTCAGCCCACTCTTGCCCACTGGTTATGCAAATGCTAGCGCGATTTAGTGCGTTTAGCGGACTGCGAGTCAACTGGGGGAAATCTGTCTTGTTTCCGGTCAATGGTGGAGAACGCGCCATACTACCAGACTGCCTGTATCGGGTTGAACACGAGTGTTTCCGCTACTTGGGTATTCTGATCTCCGGAAATCTCCTAGACTACACTCCCCATAACCTACACCCGATCATTGACCGCTTCTCCAACGATGTCCGACACTGGATGCCCCTCCCCCCGGTGCTGCTGGGCAGAGCAGCCTTGTTTAAAATGCTAACATTGCAACGCTTCCTGTACATTTTCAGAAACACCCCGCTCTGGATTCCTGACCAAGAGTTCCACCAAATAGACTGCCTCCTTGGAAAACTCATATGGGGTGGGGGACACCCATGCAACGCCCTTGGTACACTGCAGCGGTCTATCTGGGTAGGGGGTTTAGGCCTGCCACATCTCCAATCTTACTCTTGGGCGAGCCAGATGTCCGTGGTCAACGACATGCTTCATGGTGACCAATAATTGCCACACATCAGAGCTGAAACACAGGGGCGACAGAACAGGTCACCACTGGCAATGCTCCAACCCCTTACTAACCCACCCCCACAGACGATAGCAGCACACATCCCCATGGTATGGAGGAGAGCACAAACACGTTGGGAACACAGAGTGACCCAGATAAAGCCCCTGTGGCATAACAGCAACCTCGCTGAAATGAATAAGCTACCGGGTGTGCAGTCATAATGTCGACATCAATAATGTCGACAGTCAAAATGTCGACAAATTAATGTCGAAAAACAATAATGTCGACAAACAAAAATGTCGACATTTTTCGATATTTTTTCGAAATTTAATTTATTGTATGAATAAATAAATAAATATATATATACATGTGTTGAGTATGAGGGGTGGTTGGGGGGTGTGGGGGGGTGGCAGGGGGGGTTGGGGGGGAACCCCCCCATAGTAAATACTATTTTTATTTATTTAATTATTGACTAAATAAATAAATATATAATTGTTATGTGTTGAGTATGAGGGGTGAAAGGGTGGTTGGGGGGGTGTGGGGGGTGGCAGGGGGGTTTAGGGTGAGGGGGGGTTGGGGGGGGACCCCCCCCATAGTAAATGATCCTTTTTTAGGTTATTTATTTATTGAATAAATAAATAAATAAATAAATAATTGGTATGTGTTGAGTATGAGGGGTGAAAGGGTGGTTGGGGGGGTGTGGGGGGGTGGCAGGGGGGTGTTGGGTGAGGGGGGGTTGGGGGGGGACCCCCCATAGTAAATGATCCTTTTTTAGGTTATTTATTTATTGAATAAATAAATAAAAAAATAATTGGTATGTGTTGAGTATGAGGGGTGAAAGGGTGGTTGGGGGGTGTGGGGGGGTGGCAGGGGGGTGTTGGGTGAGGGGGGGTTGGGGGGGACCCCCCCCCATAGTAAATGATCCTTTTTTAGGTTATTTATTTATTGAATAAATAAATAAATAAATAATTGGTATGTGTTGAGTATGAGGGGTGAAAGGGTGGTTGGGGGGTGTGGGGGGGGTGTTGGGTGAGGTGTTGATAGTTTTAAGGGTTTATAGTCATAATGTCAAAAAAAAAAATGTCGACATTTTTTTTCCGAAAAAATGACTTTTTACATTATAAGTATAGGATGTCGACATTATTATTTTCGACATTTTTTTTTCGAAATTTTTGTCTGTCGACATTTTTTTTTCGACATTATGACTATAAACCAAGCTACCGATCTGGCAGCGGTGGGCTGCAGCTCAGATTACTGTAGTCAGAAATGTTCTTACAGAGGACAATCTCACCCCATTTGAGATACTCCGGCAGACGGAACACTACCATTACACACAAATTACCCATTCATTGCGTAGGAACATACCATTACCCACAGATACGCCTCAATGTACCCCCCAGAGCGCAATCTCCTGATAGAACATGTGCCTGAAAAAGTCACGTCCACCCTCTACAATGCCATAACAGCCTTTGCCACTCCGTAGCTGGCCAGTTTTAAACTAAAGTGGTAAGTAGATGTGGTCACCATTTACCCAGAGGATTGGATTCTAGCTCTAATGCACCCACGAGAAGTAGCAATTGCCTCCTGAATCCGCCTGATACAGTCCAAGATACTGCATATCGTGTACTATCCTCGGGTTGCACTAAACCGATGGGACCGAGCTCCCAATCCAAATTGTTTGCGATGCCGCGAGGGCGAAGGAACTTTCATACACATCCTGTCAGAATGTCCTTGAATTCAGGATGCTGCAATAAATTGAATGAAACCCTGCGGAAAGAGGTACCAATGGACCCTAAACTAGTATTGCTAGGAATCCCTGACTAAAACATTACTAATGAATGGGAAAAAGTGTTATTTCCACGGCAGTTGGACTGATTAACCACCATATACCCCTCCGTCTGTGGGGCTCACCAGAGAGTCCGGTACTGGCCCAATGGATTGCTGATGTGGATATGTGTTGCAGCGGAACACTGGATATATACGGCCCAGGGCTGTCCCGCGAAGGGCGCGGAACTCTTGGGCAAATGGGAGGAGGGGAATTAACAGGGGCACTTGAGACGTTACAATAAGGGAAAAATCCAGCTGCTTTGGTCTGATTTGATTTCTGTTATTCTATGTATACTGTTGATCTTTTACTTTTGGCCACATTAAGAACAATCGATGGGTAGTGTATGTCTGTATGCATGTTTATAAAACAATAAAAAGATTTATATATATATATATAAAAAAAAAGTCCAAACTATGACCTCAGGAGCCATGCTGCCGAGTTCAGCGAGTGAGGTTGAGGGTGTAATGTCTCCCTGTGCTGGGAAAGCAAGTTGGTCGGGCACAGGAGCGTGATCGGATCGCACATCGCCAGTTTTAGCAGATGTGGATACCAAGGTTGTCTCGCCCATATGGGAGCAACTAGGATTAACGTCATCTGTTCCCTGTGAATCTTGGTCACCACTTTGCTCATTAGTGGAGTTTGGGGGAAAAGCGTAGGCAAATTTCCCTGACCAACTCATCCATAGGGCATTCCCCTTGGAGTCTGGTTGGGGAAACATGGACGCGAAGTCTGGGCATTGCTCGCTTTCTCTTGTGGCGAACAAGTCTAGAATGGGGTAACCCCACTGTGAGAAAATGTGAACTACGACATTTCTGTCGAGTCGCCACTAGTGATCTTCTGGTAGATGCTCTCTGCTTAACTAGTTTGCTAGGTTGTTCCCCTTGAACATGTTTGGAAGTCAGGACCATCCCCCGTTTCAGTGCCCATTTCCATATTTTCTGTGCTAGCCTGGACAAATTTGGAGAATGTGTGCCCACTGGCTTGTTGATATACAACATTGCAGTGGTGCCATCTGAGAATATGTACCGACTGATTTGTCCGGTGTGCTTCGAAGGCTTGGAGCGCTTTGAATACTGCTAGAAGTTTAAGCAAGTTGATGTGGTTCTGTGCTGTGATTTGAGTCCACAGACCATGTGCTGTGAGATGAAGGTGATGGGGCCCCCCACCCAGGGAGTGATGCGTCTGTTGTAACTACTGCTTGCACCGCCGGGTCGTGGAAGGGTGTTCCCCTTCAACGGATTCTTCTTTGTCCACCAGCATAGAGCTTGTACCAGTGTTGGCGAAACAACCACTAGATCATCCCACTGACCGCTTGCCTGAGACCACTGTTTAACCCTTCCTCTGTTTTTATGACAGCTCTGTTTGGTACAAGGCTTGACTTTTTCTCGTTTATCGAGAAGCCCAATTGGAAAAGGTGGTTGATCGTTCTTTGGGTATTTTGCTTGCAAATTTGGGGCGTTTCCCCAGTGATCAGCCAGTCGTCCAGGTAGGGGTACACTGGTATTGCCTCCCTGCGCAGGTGCGCTGCCACCACCGCCAGTACCTTGGTGAATACCCTTGCTATGCCAAAGGGTAGCACCTTGAATTGGTAGTGCTGGTTTGCCATCTTGAAATGCAAGAATTGTATGTGCGCTGGGAATATAGGAAAATAGGAATCTTTCATATCCAAGGTTGCCATCTAGTGCCCTTGCTTGGGATTACTTCCTGTAGCGCTGTCATGCGGTATATTTGTGGCTTGACATAAGTGTTTGCAGGGCGCAGATCTAATACAGGGTGCATTGTTAGATCTTTTTGGGCACAAGGAAGTACGTTGAACAGATACCCTTGTTTACCTGGTTCGCCGGGACAATTTCAACGGCGTCCTTTAACAGCAGCGCCTTCACCTCTTCAGGAGTATGCGTTGTTGCTCCTTTGTGGTGGTTCTTTGTCGCGGAGGATGGTGGGAGGGTCGTCCCAGCAACTCTATGCAATAACTGCCCACCACAGAAGAAAGAATTCACTTGTCTGAGGTGATTCCCTCCCATGCGTGGGTGAAGTGTGTTAAGCGTCCACCTACTGGAGTGACATGGGAGGGGACCTGAAGCGGGTGGTCATTGCTTTGGGGGTGTAGATATCCCTCTGGAAGAGGAGGATCTGCCCCTGCCGCTCGATCTTCTTTGGCCTCTCCGATAGCCTCGTGAGGATTGGCCTTGATTTGAATTCAAGGACAAACTGACCCTGGTTGTATCCAGATCCCCTTTGAGAATTGTGCCCCCTGAAGCGATAAAAATGATAGCCGCCCCTTTTCCCAAAGGATTTGTTGGTGAGCTGGCCCAGAGACGCTAGAGTGTTGTACTCTTCTTTTGCACTTTTGAGAGCACCCTCTACAGCCTTGCCCAACAGAACATTAGGTTCCATCAGCATGTTAAGAGTCGCTTGAATTTCCAGCTTAAAGCCCGACTGGCGTAGCCATGCGTGGCGCTTTATAAGTGTGCCATCAGCAATAATTCTTCCTGCATTATCTGCAGCATCTAAATTATTTTTCAGAATGCAGTTGGAGACAGCTTTGCCTTCTGTCACGGCGAGTGCCAGTTGTGATTTCAATGGCTCTGGAGCTGAGGCCATTATCGCGGCTATTTCGTCCCAATTGTGGCTGGCCAGCAAGGTGGTGGTGTTGGCAATCCTCGCTAGATATGCTACTTTCCTACCGAAAGTGTAAAGCTTTTTGCTTTCCTTGTCAGGGGGTGCCTCTGATGATGCGAGAGGTGTTCCCGCCCTCTTCCTAGTGGTGGTAACGACTAATGAGTCGTGTTTTAATTGACCCCTGATGTAGAGGGGATCTGAGGGGGCTGGGCAGAACATTTTTTCAATGCAGGGGTTTACTGCCCGCGTTAAGTTAGGGGGTTACCAAGGATGGTTGAATACGCCTTTGCACAGATTGTAATAAGGGGATGAATGTAGTTGCTGCTTTCTTGTCTTCCAATACGTTTATTCCAGTGTCCGTATCTGGAAGTGTTCAGCTGCCTTTAGGAGTATGTCACTGAACTGGATCTGATTATGTACCAGTGAGTCCGCCACCGGCACGTCTGTATGGTCTGGCAATGCAACAACGTAAACATCTACTTTGTCGTCATAATAGTGTTCCACCTCCCCCATGTCCCCCTTATCCTCTGAATTTGAATATGCTCCAGTCTCCTAGAAGCTTTGATTGGGGTCATAGTGTTCAAGCTGGACTGGGTCCTGTGGGGTGGCTGCTTGTAGGGTGTCTGCCGGTGTTCTTTTTTGCAGGGGGTTGTGACGGTCGCTCCTATAGCTGGTGGTGTGTTCAGGAGGTTTGAGAACTTGAGGGTTGCTGTCGAAAAAGTTGGCCAGAAAAGACATGCGCCTCATGACCCCGTCTATATCTTCAGCAGACCCCCGTTAGGAACTTGGGATAGTTGGTGTGGGTGGGTAGCTCAGGTCTAGGCTGCCTCCTGAGCCTCATAGCCTCCATTATTGAACCGTTCCCCTGGGTAACAATCTCCTTCTCCCTTAAGGATTTGTGGGTGTTCAATGTGTGGTGTTTCGAATTCCGCCCCTTCAGGCAACTGGTGGTCCTCCCCCCCCCCCCCCCTTGACGCCGAGTGTGGTCGTGTAGTCTGTGTTGACGTCGACTTGCGCCTTGGGTGGTGTGCTTAGCGTGTGCAAGCTTGTCTGTGCTGGTGCCGTCTAGTGTCGCCCCCATAACAGATGCACAATCGTGATGAGGGAGATTACTCCTGAGGCTTTCTTGGCTCTTTGGATTCACCAAAATCTGCCCGAATATTCGGCAGTTCCCGTTACCTTGTTTGTGTTGGGAACGCTTGTCTGGCTCTTACTGGGTCGCCGGCGGTTTGCTGTTTGCTCAACTCTTCTTTCTGGTTTGCCGGCATGGCTCAGCAAAGGCCTGGGGCTGGTGGTCAGTGTTGCCGTCGGAACGGTCCAACTCCCAGAGGTCACACTACCACCTTGACTTCCCCAGCACTTGACTGAGCCGGCTCTCTGCTACTTCCACTCCTGTGCGTCGTCTCTTCTGAGGACCAACTTCTCTGCACATCCGACAGATTCCCAAGTCCGAACTTTCCGGGCTTTGCTGGCTTCTCTCCTTTCAGCCCTTCCTCTGTTCTTCTCTCCCCTAGCTGGGCCCAGCCCAGCGCAGTGTCATTTTCTTTTGGTTGTTTCCATGAGGTACTTTTCATGCTTCCTCGTGGCCACCTCTTCAAGTACTTTCAGAAAACAGTATGTCATTTTAATTTCTCTTCGTCTCAGTGTTGTCAAGTCTCAATGAAGAAAGGAAGGTAATGTTACAGTAACACACAGTAGTACTTTCAGTTGCACTCTGTGCAGACTTAAGGGTTTTTATAGGTGCAAGGGCATGAGCGTTAGGAGTTTCTTCACAGTAAGGGAGTCCTTATCCCCATGAGGTCCCGCTTTCTACCAACCCTAGTGGGACTATTGGGTAGCGACGTCACCTCCCTAGCCTCACAGGGAAGGACCTCCCTGCTCCCGCAGAGAAGTAACAAGAACTTGTGAATCGTCACACTTGTCAGAGTAGAGTAGTCTGCTGTAGTCTCTGGAGCCTCAATCCTCCTTGCCTCACAGTGGTAGTGCTGTTAGGTCACCAGGATGCTCTCCTCAGGTAAACCAAACATGCCTCACCCATTTTTAATGTCACAAGGCCCCCCCACATCGAAGAGATGCCGCTGCTGCCAAGATAAAAAACAGGGCCGTCACCACTCACCATGGCTACAATGTCACAGGACACCAAATCTGTTGCTTTTAATGGAAAACAGTTAACACATCAGGAAAAGACAAGATGCCTGCTCTCCATATCTGTGCGTGATACATGCAGCTGCTCCATCCCACCTCCCTTTTTGGAGCAATATTTGACTCGCTGCAACACCCTTCTATGACACTACAATATTAACAGCTTTTTGAAACCTAAACACCACTGAAACTCCTAATGCAAAGTGCATGTTTATACCACACTGAAATACACACCCGATTGTCCAGACCTCGGCATGAGAGGTTTTGGGCGAACTGCACCATAACATCTGGAGAGAGTACTGATTTATCCACGAATGCCGTGGCATACTACCATTATGGAAATGCTGCAACGACTATTAATGGTAGCATTCACTGAAAAATTTGGATAGTCCAAATAGAACTCATTCATATCTAAATGCACAAATGCTCAGATTACAGACCATCTCACTGAAATGGAAGATGCCATTACAAAGTTGTAGGACAGAGCAGACTGAGTTCACATCTAAACAAGTTGACGATTTGCAAGCAGCGTGCAATGAGTTAGAGTACCACAGCAGAACAGAATACATGCACTTTTGCAGATTTTCTGAAAACACAAAATGCTAAAATTTGTTAATGTTTCTCGAAAACAGGATTTCTCAGGCCCTACAATTAATGTGGCATATTCCACTCAAAATACAGTGCACAGGGACAGAAGATGTGAAGTTATCAGCTCTAAGCAGTGCTCCATCTGAGATTTTGAAGTGGGAGTATTTTAATCCCTATTTTTTAAAGTTGGAGCAAAATGTGTTTTTTTTTTGTTTTTTAAATGAGTAAAATTATAAGTCCAATTCCCAATGGGAGTATTTTATAAGTGAGTAAAAGCATGTTTTAACTGGGAAACAGAAATGTTTTTGTAATAATTATTTCTTTGCACCTAGTTAAGTCACACACATTAAAAAAGGTACATGTTTGGATGTTCCGATTAGGCCGCCATAATAGCAATTTATTCTTGTGGTATTATGTGCACTGCCGGTCCAAACCTATTCATGGAGCTATGCGAGTGAAAGCAGGGGCACAAGGTCATATGTGCTTGTTTCCCATTTTTTGTGCATAGTATTTTTATTCCCCGTTTTAACTTTTTGGGAGTATTTTTTTTTTTTAGGGAGTAAAAGTGGCCGATAAACACTTATCTGTAGGGCTAGTTCTAAGAAGTTTAAGTTAATCACTGTAGTGCCAAGAGTACTCAGTCCATAGTCCCCTTTCCTCCATCCTTGTGGGCGTCCCCCAACATGGAGACGTACCGGAACCTAGTTCATTTTAGCCCTTGCCATACTAGCGGGGGAAGATGGGTGGGATGTATGGAGGAAAGGGTACTATGAACTATGAGTACATTAGTCACTACGTTGAGTAAAAAAACCAAAAACCACCTCCATGCCGTTGGGGGGGTGGGGGGGGGGATTTCGACGGCTAAAACATTGTAGTAGAATTGTCCATCGAGACCAGAACCAACTTGTGGCTGATTCGGGGCAAAAATGCCATCAAAAATGCCATTGGGTCCAGGCCCACTGCCCTGAGCAGGTTGATATGCAGGAGGGCTTCCGTCCTGGACCATGCTCCATGAATCACATAGCCCTCCAGAGTAGCTCCTCAGCCCAAAAGAGAGGAGTCCATCGTCACCACCAGGGTAGGCTCCGGTTGGATGAAAGGGGCTCCCACTGAAACATTGCCAGCCACCAGCAAAGATCAGGCAGAAGAAGCGGCGGTACAGATATCCTGTCCGAGTGAGACCCCCTCTCCTGATCCCAACTGGGTGCCAGGTGGAGCTGGAGGCGCCTCATCTTGAGACGTGTGTGCTGTACAGTGAGCACACGGTAGACCAACAGTCCAAGAATATGCTGGAACCACCATATCAAGGTCGCAGAGTTGGACACAAAGTGTCCCAACGCCTTGCAGAGAGACATAAGCCGCTGGGGCGTGGGTAAAACCTAAACAGTGGTGTTCCAACGCACCAATAGGAAGACTAGTTCCAGAGACGGGCATTAACTGATTTCCTCCGGTTGAGGGGCAAACCCCAGCTGATGAAGGGTATCCGCCAACCTCTGGCAGGTCGTCGTCACCACCCCTTCGGGTGACCACGCTCTCACCAACCAGTCATCCAGATAAGGGTATAGATGATGCTCCCCCCCCCCCCAAGCAGAGAAGGCCCGCCACTGCATTCATCAACTTAGTGTAGACACAAGGGGCTGAGTTCAGGCTAAAGGGCAGCACTCTGTACTGGAAGTGGTAAGACAAACGTGAACCGCAGAAACTTCAGTTAAGGCTGATATATGGGTACATGCAGGTACGCATCATTAACACATCCAGTCACCTGTACAGAGTCTATTTGCGCGTGAGTAATCATCTTGAAGCCTTCCAGCAGTTAAGACAGATTCAGAAATGAAAGGTCCATGAGTACCCTCAGAACAGCAAGGTTGTTCTTGGGTACTGAAAAAATCCTCGAGTAGTAACCGAAGCCCCTGTCAACAAGAGGAACCGATTCCATTGCCTGCATCTCCAAGAGGGAAAGGACCTCCAGTAAAAGAGCCGGGGTACCCGATCTGACAAAGAGGAGCAGAGGATAATAGAGGCAAAGGAAGAGGGAGACTGAACCCTGTGGAGACTACGGATAGGATCCACGTTTGTTGAAAAGATGCTTCCAGGTGTCCAGGAACAGAGACGAACGAACCCCACAGGTGAGCTGTGTTCCCTGACCTTGATGTCACTGCTTCTGGTCAGAGGCAGGGGCAGAGGAGCGGGAGCGCAAAAACCTGTGCAACATCCTCTGCTGCTTCCTCCTGTTGTCACTGGGCGACCTGTCAGGCCTCAGTGTACTGGGGTCTCGGAACCCCTTCAAGCCGGAGAACGTGCAGATTTTTAACTCGGTCCTACCCTGTGATTGAGGGAAGGAGTTCTGACCTGGTTTTGTCAGGAGGTCCAAGGACTTGGCGGTTTGAGTGTAGGTTTTCTTCTTCGTTAATTCTGTCATCTGTGGACAAATGAAACAGGTCCACGACCTCAAAGGGCAGATGCAGGATTTGCGCTTGCACGTCAGATGAAAATTTGGCATGCATCCACGCCGTCCTTATTTCGACCCACAGGCACAGCCTTCTTATGGCTGTATTGATGTGGGCAACCGAAGATTCCATGATGTCCTGAGCAATGACCTGGGCATCCAACAGACCAGCCTTGAACGAGGCTTGCTTGTATGAAGGGAGGTCTGGCAAAAATTCCCTGAGCTCCTGCCACAGCTTCTGGTTAGCCGCAGCCAAGAGGGCATCCGCATTGGCCTGCCGCAGATACAGCCCTGAGATTGAGTAACAACGCTTTCCCAACGACTCAAGGACCTTTTTTCCTTGGAGAGGCAACGAGAGGTGGCTCCCGTGGAGTAAGACAGTGGTTCAGAATACAACGAGGCCGTAGCCACCAAAGAGGAATGGGGCTGCAGGTGGGAGGCCAGGAGGATTGGCTCCCCATCCGTCAGCCTAAACCTGCTGCCCAGCTTCTTGTTCATCTGGGTGTTGGCCCTGGGCTTCGTCCAGACCTTCTGTGCCACCTGCAGGGCATCCTTCTGTAGCGGAGTGCCCAACCAAATCGTGGTGCATTTGCCTAAGACCTCTGCTAGCACACCAGACTCCTGGGGGGCTTCCTCAGGAAGAGGAACCCCCCCTCAAAATCTGCCAGTGCCTGAAGACTGCCATGAAAGCCCATAACAGATGGCAAGAGAGCGCCCCCCCCCCTTTTTTACAGACCGAGGGGAATCCAGGCCCTGGGACACAGGTGCTGGCGGAGTCGTCCCCCCCACCCCCAGTTCAGAGCCGCAGACAGATCCAATGGCTGTTGAAGGGAAGGTGTTGGCAGTACGGGAGGTGGGGCCTGAACCGGAGGAGGGGCCAGGACCAGGAGCACCACAACCTGTGGGATGACCTTCACAATGTCCTTCAGGAACCCCTTCATCTGAGAGGAGGAGGAGGAGGAGGAAGCACTCGAAGAAGCGGTCCTCGCAAGCCGTCTTCTCCCTAGGGACTCCTGGTCAAAACGCTGAGGCTCCTGGTGCATGTGGCCCTACAGCTGTGATGGGTATATGTAGCCCTGAGGGGATCAAAAACCTGCACCGTAGAATCCAATGCCGCTTCCAGAGGCTTGCAAAGCCCATTCGATGGGCAAAAGCACTGGTGGACCTTGAGCTGGGTCCAAGATGGCTGCCTGCCTGGCAGGCTCCGGCACGCGCCGCTCTGCCATTTAGACGCCTTACACCACGCCCTGGGTGAGAGGGTGCGAAGGCCCTGAGCCAAGAAAGGCCTCAGTCTCGAGAGGATACATCTTGGGTCTTGCACCCAAAGCAGAAGAGTCGATCTCAGATCCCTCTGGTAGGCACTGAGCCCTCAGCCAGACGGCCGGCAGTCGTAATGCCCCGATTCACAACCTCAGTGTTAGGCAGAATCGTATGTAGTACCTTTAGGGAACTCTACATACAATTAAGACTACAAGTGATAGTATGATTTCACCTTTAGTACAAGCCTGTACTACACAGTAAAGTGGTGGCGATGGCTGAGCAGCCTGACTTATCTCAAGAGCAAATGAGCAGTAATAGGGATTACACAAATGACTACCATTACTGTGACTCAAGCAAACACTGACACAAGGTTTCTGGTTAACAAAATATAAGTACATTTATTTTTAAACCATCTGCTCACAAAACACTTGACTTCTATTAAATAAAACCACACTCTAAATATACTACACACAGCCAATTCCTCTTGTTCAGGTCAATTCAAGGTAAGTACATTAGGATTTCATAGACCAGTGTTTCGAAACAAAGACGTTACCCTGGGTTAATACGCGATCACTTTTTGACAGTAATGACAGTTCGGTCTTATGAAAATAAAGCGTACCCGCGGGAAGAAATGCACCCGAATTCAAACACACTTGGCACAGAGAATTAAAACAAGGGAATAGTGGATAAAAATCATAGGCAATACTTTTGTCAAGGCAATAGAATCAAAGAACATTTTCTAAGAGGCAGATAAAAGTCAATAGGCCTGCGCCAGTGTCAAATGGAGCAAGGGCTCTGTTGAGGATCACACGGTTAGAATAGTTCAAGATTAAAGTTGCCAGGAGTACTGGATATTGTCAAAGGAAAACAAAAGTTCTAAGAGGGAAAGAAGAAAGAACAAGCCTTCGGAAAGGAAAATGGTTCGCCCCAATTCCTCAAGGTCGGACGGAGAGAACGATCAAATGTACACAGTACCTTATTCGGATGAAGAAAGCTGGTGCTATGGCAGTTGTTCCTGGTAGTTCCTGCAGACTCACGGTTCCTGAAGCTTCAGTCGTGGGGACAAGAAGGACGACGTCTGGAGCGATCTGCACTACGCAGGGATGAAGCCAGCAGCAGCAAAGCAACAATGAATAAAAGGTGCACTCCTTAAACACAGGAGAGGGCTCTTCTGATGGCTATCCGGACCACTACAGCTCAGTGCAGTGATTTTGACCCAGAAGAGGATTCTCTGGCTGTAGAAGATGAGCTGGTTGATTCCACCAGGCTCAAGGGAAGAAGACTCCGGACTGGATCTTCTCTGTCGTTGAAGGGTAGATAGCTCAGGACTGCAGCAGGGCTTCACCGGGATCCAGGTGTTGCAGCAGCCGTCTTCGTCTCCACTTCTCTTCGGTTCTTGTAGTTCAGTGGCGAATTTGACTTCCAGCCCAAGAGTCCTGCCTTTTATGCCAAAATCCCCCATTCACACAGCCTGGCTGTCAATCACACAGCAGGGGGGATGTCCAGCCCGGACAACCACCTCAGCCCATCGACACAAAGTGCGACTTAGGTCTCCAAAGAGACCCCGTGCAGGGGGTTACTAAACCCCTCCCTCACATTCAGCCCACCTAGACACCCAGACGCCAGAGGAGGGCTTCTTCTGCAGAAGCCCGCCAAAGGTCGGTGAAAAAGGAAACCAAGCCTGGTTTGGCATGAAAAGCAAACAAGAAAGACAGTTCCAACACGATATGGCGAATAACCACGCTAGGACCCATGATAAAAACGATATGGGGTAGCAGGTTTTATGTTCACGTCTGTCACCACAGCCAGAACACTAACACAGGAATCTGTGTAAAAATGATAGTTACCACTGCCACCAGCCATGTCGAGTCAGGAAGGGGGACACAAAGTGCCCCTTGAGTTACAGAAGGGCAGGGGAAAGATATTCCCCTCCAGTACTCCATTGTAAGATGGTTTGTACTATATCTGTATTTTGAAAGGACTAGTAAAGCCAATGGTGACTTTACAGGTTTCTGGGGGACAGTAGTCATCCCCAGAAATGGAGTTCACAAGGGAAGTCTAAAAGACATCCCTGTGTCACTGCACTAAAGGTGCTGTGTGACACACAAGTAAAAAGATGATGCCTAGGGAGTTGGTGACACTCATAGCCCATGAGCACAAAAAGTACAACACACAAAAATATACACTGTAAGAATGGGAAAAAGGTTCACACTCTTACCAGGTGGAAAAAATAAACCCCAGAAATCCAGCAAAGCTGCTGAGGGACTCACTAGGTAAGGGAAACTAGCCATAAATGAGAATTCTCCCTAACACTCAGAGCGACCTCCGGTAGGCTGGGAGCCCTTGGCACCTGTGCCGGTAGCCATGCTGGATCTAGCCAAGGACAGACTTTTGGAGGTGGTACTTGAGGGTCTCTTACCCCCTGGGGTTGAAGAAGAGGACAAGCCCGATTGTCCTTCCGGGGACAGTCTGGTAGGTGCCCCTGAGCCCCTCAGCTTGGGAGCCGGTAGCCTTAGAGGCCTCAGGCCTGCCAGAACAAGAATCCGAGGAACCCTGATCTGTGGAAACCCCAGGGAAGGAGTTGCCGCGCTGTGGAACCATGCTGAACAGAGGACCTACCTTGTCTTGACGGGAGGTCCTGGCGACGAAGGCCTTAAGGTGGGGCGGAGGAGAAGATCTCCCTCTACTGTGACAAACGAGTGTTCAATGCCCTGTGACCGAGAGCGCTGCAGGCCGAACATATCCTAGCGAGGGTCAGGCCCCAAACACTCCAGACAGAGGGCATGGGGGTCCGAGGCCAGGAATGAACGGTCGCATGAGGCACACCTCGTGAAGCCTCCTGTCTTCGACATTCACTGGAGGAAGCGGAGAACCAAAGGGAAGTGAAATAAGAATTGACAATAATAAACTGGGAAGCAAGCCGAATGCTACAAAAGTCTCTGTGCTGGCTGCCAGGTCCGACACTCCCTGTGCAGAAAAAGGGACAGGTGAGGCGCCGGACGGCAGGACATCGGCGGGGCGTTCCCACGACCGAGGCCGCGCCACTCTGCGCTATACAAAACTTAAAGGGGACGCTCAATAATTCGCTGCCAAAGGTTCTGGTACCGTCCCCATGTTGGGGGACGCCCATAAGGATGAAGGAAAGGGGACGAGACGTACGAGTATCTATATTATTGCATCCGTTCTGAGACTGTGACTCGTACAACAAACATGGGCAAAGTCAAGACATTGAAGGGCCCAGTAGTATGGAATGACCACAAATATATAGTGACGTTTTTCAAAAGAGATGATGGACACCAGGAAAACAATCTTGCCAATATGCCATGCACTTTGTAAATGGGACAAAAGATATGGATTGCTAGATCTGGCCAAGATGTTGGTAATTAAATGGAGCCTGAGGAGCTATGAGACTTTCTACAGTAACAAGCGGAAGCAGCAATGAATACAAAGCAACCATGAGCACAATAGTTGGTAGACTAACAAAAATGGAACCTATGGAAGAGCAGGTGTCATGGCATGAGAAGTATCACTTTGAACGAGACAAACTCTGAATAGAAGATAAAAGTCAGTATATTGGATAATTTTATTTATTACATTTGTGTAATGCACAATACCCGGAGGTATCACTGTGTTTGTACAGGAGCAGGCATTAGGAGTAGAGTGTTTTGCAGTTCTTTCGAAAGCTAAGGACTTAAGCTCTCAGAAATGCTCATCTGTCACCTCCTCTAAACACTCAGCCAGATGATCCATGTGTGGTCAGGCAGAGTTCTGTGTCAGCTTGAGTAGCAGAGGAGAGTGATCCGAAATCCCTCTGGGAGGAAGCCACTATCCTCCCTGTTGTATATGTCTTGCCTGGGTAAGCAGGAAAGTTGTGATGTCATGTGGAGTGTTGATGTCTGAGTGTCGGAATGTGTGAGTGGAGGTTATAGCCTTGGTCAGTTGGTGCACCCCTGCCTGGGTGATGGGCTGCCAGTGTTTAATGTCCTTTATGTAACTTACTATGAACTATTGCAACTGCTTGTCAAGGTGTCATAAGAAGCTGGAATAAACCTTACAAGTACATTCAAGAAGGTATGAGAGTCACTTCTTAACAATGGCGACGAGGCGGTCTTCCAAAGAATCTGCGCAAGGAAAGCTGGTGAACCTGCTGCGGTGGGTGCAAGAGGACTGAGAAGGACAACACTGTCCCCACACCAAGTAAGGCCCATCACCCAGGGCGGGGAAATGGGGATAGAGCGAGCCCCTAAGTGGAAGGGTGGCGTGTCCCCAATAAGAAGTCGAGAGCCCCACCATTGCAAGGGAAACCTGCCCCACAACCTCCGCCCATAGACTGTGCAAGAGTTACTGACCCATAATCAGAAGTATGAAGATATGCCATAGAGCCGCGGGCGAGTTCAGCACAGGAAGATGCAAGGTTGTCCATCAGAACAGGGGCAGGGGGGGGGGGACGATTAGAGTGTGAGAGAGGAAGAATCCAGGGTTACAGTGCCCAAGTATATTGAGGGGCAAAAGGAGCTCTCCCTGGATTAGAGTGAAGCAGGAAGCTGAAATGTGTTCGTAATGGTGCATGGTTCAGGAGATTGGCTCTGCGATGCTACGAGTGACGGTTGGGCTGCCGGAGATATACTTCACAGTGTAAAGTGAGACAATGGTGACGTCAGCGGGCCTGTGAGGGAATTGGCGGATGGGTCGAATGCCCAGGAATTCCAAGATGGGTTGTTAAGACTGTCTGAGCATGATACGAGCCGCGTATCACAAGTTGTAAATGAAAGTTTTTGAGCAAAGGACCCTGAAAGTGTCCATACGTGCTCAGGAAGCTCTGAGGAAATTATGGGAAGGAGCGGATGGTAGCTGCGGCGGCTCATCAGTGCGATGGAGGAGCGACATGAAAATACAATGTGCTGCGTGTCGTCAGGGAATCTGTGCCGCGGTCGGTACCTCTAAGGTTCCCCAAGATATTTGCCTGCTGTAAGCAGTATCAGGCCAGCATGCCATTTGAATGCGCCTATAAATTGAGCGTTGGTTTGGACAATAAGGGTGCTGTCGGAGGACAAGTGAAGTCATGGACTGGAATTGTTGAATGGTGCGCGAGGAGTGTCTGGTTCCTGGTATCCGACGTGGGACAGACGTAACAACCACGGTGAAGGAAGGAAGGAAGGAATACATATTGTCAGTCCCTGCAATGGTGAAGAGGAGACCAGTATACGGCGTTGGACAGATCGGAGTCGGGTGGAACTTGGCAAGACAGTGTTTTTTGTATTCAGGAAAATTAATATGTATCCTTTACCATTTAATTTTTCTATTTTTATTGGTAAAATTTGGGTATTATATTTTACAGGAGCCTAGTTCATGAGTTCGGGTTAATGTGCTGCAGTAACTACAAAATGTTTATTCATATTGTGAGGCATTACGGCAATATATCTAAGCTTGGTATTTATCGTGTGCAGTGAATGCTTTGTTGCTTTTACAATAACCCATTTGAGGATTTTGGAGTATGGATGGTTTGGGTATGATGTGGATATAGTGTAAAGTCCTTAGCTCCTAATCATTAGTTTCTAACATTCTTTTGAGGATTTTCAGCTTACGCCCACATGAGTTGGCATGGACCTTTAGCATTTTTAAACATAAGTACCAACAATAGTTGGTTGATGTTGGGTGAGCTGGGCATGTGAGGAATCTAGTGCTAACTGGTTGAGGACTTGCAACTTTTAGGACCTCCAGACATGACATAGACTTTTAGTTTTGGTTTTGGAATGGATTTGTTGCATCTAATGTTTTTGGAAGTTATATTGTTTAATCTTCATGAAAAGATATATGGTGTTTGAGAAATATGTCAATGCAAATGTGAAGAACAATGCGATGTAATCTGCATTTTGTGTTATATGATGTATGGTTGGGTATGGATGGGAGAGGTTGTGAGTGCCTTCTACCCTGGGTGTGGATGGTGTTTATTGTTAAGAAGTGACTCTCATACCTTCTTGAATGTACTTGTAAGGTTTATTCCAGCTTCTTATGACACCTTGACAAGCAGTTGCAATAGTTCATAGTAAGTTACATAAAGGACATTAAACACTGGCAGCCCATCACCCAGGCAGGGGTTCACCAACTGACCAAGGCTAGAACCTCCACTCACACATTCCAACACTCAGACATCAGCACTCCACATGACATCACAACATTCCTGCTTACCCACGCAAGACATATACAACACATCTCCCCCCTTTACATTGGCACACCACACACACCAAGTACTACACAACACACCTCCCCTCCTTGCATTTATCCAAAACATACAAAACACAAAAGGACACACACCTCCACTCACACCAACACACCCCATCCACACCGACTCGGATGACCAGGGCAGGAACACTGCATGTGCACAACGCTCTGACACTCAGCTTACTCCCAGTGTACTGGCCAGGCACACCGGGACCAACAACAAAATACTAGCACACTCTGGACCCTGAAAGGTGGGGCGAGTCTTAAATGGGCATGCAGTGCAGCCAGAAATAACCGCCTGCACGCAATGAAAGAAAAATATTTGTGGTACATGACCACAAGATAGAAGTACATGTGTGACCTTTCATGCCCATTACCACAGACATGCTCCTACAAACACTGGGAGCGCTACCACCCGCACACATACCTCTTTACCCATGTGTGACTGTAATAACGGTCACACCCCAACCAACTGGGGGCACTACCGCCCAGCACAATAGCTATAACTCAAGCAGGACTGTACTCACAGTCGCACCTTGTCTGGATGGAGTTACTACCACTCAGAATAGCTATTAACCCTGCATGACTATAAACACAGTCACGCCCTCACTGTAATGGGGGCTCTACCACCATGCAAAAATATATGTGGCTTCACCATGCATCTCAATTAATGCAGACACTTCCACACAGAAGTGGTGGCACTACCACCACAATTCAACGTATACCGTTAACCCATGAACGCCCCTACCACAGAGGCACGCATACCATACTTAAAATAATGCTGAGATCACAACCCACCTCAGCATATGGTAGGACAAACATGTCGGCTAGGCACACTCACTATCAGCCAAAGCATATGCCTATCACCCATAAACATAAATTTGAAAAGACAATTTAGTGGGAGGTGTGGGGGAGATGCGTGGGGGGGGTTGTTGGTGGAGGAGAAATATGAATATCCACTGACCCGAGGATGACTCTCTCCCCTCAGATACTCAGTCCCATGTAGTGTGCTAACCATGCCAATTTCTGTGGGTTTACTGGCTTGTGTTCTCTGTGTGGATTTATCAGTCATGATGTATGACATCATTGAAGTCCCTGCGCAACAGAACGCTCCCTAGGTTCTCCAACATCCATGTCACCAGCCCATATCGGGATAGCCAGCATTTACAACTTTTCTTTCAGTGGCATTACAGGCGTGGATTTGTACTCAATATTTTACTAAAGGTGTGTTATAAAATGTATGTGAACCCATTATAAAAATAAAAAAAAAAACATTCTCGTGAAGAGAAGGCGCCAAACCCTCCGATTATTTGGGGCTCCCTTGAAACGCTCAGTCAGGCACACATAGGTAGAAAAGATGTACTCCCTAAAAAGGTTTCACCAGCTGTCACTTTGTTTAACTGCTGTGGTGCAGAGATAAGAGAATGTGAGCAACAGAGTAAACGACAGTGACTGCGAGACTTTATTTTAGTCTATCTTGGAGTGAAAGTTGTGGCAATCTTGATTTTCTAACTCAGGATCAGTATATTTAACTTTAGCAGCACATTGTCACTCTTTAGTCCCTTTGCATTGGAAACCAATGTCAATAAGAAACGTGGTGCTTTCAAGGTAGGACGAAGATGGCTACAGCGTTCAGGAAAATATAGGGTAGGTATTCTTCGTTAAAAACATCTCCTTGACTTTTGCTTTTGTTGCACTATAATCTAGTCAAATCTTATCTGCATACCATTAACTATTAGTATCAGGCCAGGCAACTATTAACCGTCTGTTCTCATTGCACAACCACTTCCGAATTTCTGCCAACTTGCACGCCTTCCACCATCTACACAAAAACGCATTTCCCAGTACACCGAAAGCTTATAGATCCTGAATCCTCGTTTAATTTACCAGCTACAGTCACCTTATTTATTTTCGATAGAGTCAGAGTCTGGTTAATTCTGAGGTACTGTTTTTTTTCTAGTGTTATATGTTTATGAAAAAAAAGAAAAGCACTACCTATACATTCGCGGCTAAAGGACATGTTATGCGATTGGGCGGCTTGCACACTTCTGTGACGGCTGTGAGGCAAAACTGTCTTAGAATAGCCGTCACCTGATCCTGCATTCTGACTGGGAAGCTGCTTACACCAGCTTTCCCCTTAAATGTCTTCAACAGATTACCAAGTGGGTTACTTTCAGTTTCAGCAGACAGTTCGTGGTTTCAGAGTTTGTTGGAGCATCGTGTGCATGCTACTGCCATCTGGTGGCTGTGTGAGATGCGCTGCTTAAACAAACAAGAGGCATTACACAAGACCAACGTCCAGGGACAATCAATGGTGTTTCAAATTAGTTATTTTGTAAGCGCACAGCGTCATTGGGATCACACTTAGGAGCGCTGTGTCCTTGTCCGAAAAAGTCGACACTGCGCAGATCAAGTATCCGCCAGGTATGTCTGTACATCTATCGACAAGTGGCGTCTTACATCTTTTCTGCACAAAAGGAAGATGTCTTAAGGAACGTCTACTTCGGAAATTAGACAGGTTTTATCGGTTCCGTAGAATGTATTTCTTTGCACAATCAGGAAGATGCAACCCATGGAGAGCTATCGCAAAGAACTGTGAACGAATGCAGAGACAAATGATGGAAAACTGCTTTAGTGGAGGCACAGTCTTAGGTGTTGCATGCTTAGCTGCACATTTATCACAGATGCAGTGAGTCTTTGCAAGTAGGCCAAGGCCCAGGAACTCAAAAAAGTAATAGGTGCGGACGCCCTTCTCAACTCAATTCGATGCAATTAAACTTGGTGTGGGGGCAGGCACAAACATGTTTAGAATGAATATTAACCCTGCTATCTGCGCAGGGACTATTCATTCTATTAAAGACTAGGAGGCGAGCATTATGCTTCAACTTCAAATTATTACTCCCCAGCAGTTTCAACAAACACAAGCTAACACTGAAAAGTATCTCCATCAAACTTTTCCTTTTCTTAAATAACAAATCCCAATGTCTCCGTAGTCCAATCCTGCTCAGCTCAGCTAGGACGCCCTTCCTGTTCCAAGGCGCCTCCTCTCTTTTACGTGCTCTCAACTGTCTCAAACTTTTTAACCATGTCCTGACAACGGACGAAGAACATTAAACTGCGACAGCCGCAACGTAGCTGCATACATCTGGCCATACTCCTTGTCCAAGGTCCTGGAACCTCCTGATCTCTAGTCTTTAATTATTGTTCTGCTCTTCCCCTAGGGAACATACAATTCACAAATCAGGGTGGTGTCCATGTACTGTAGTAACTATCATATATTACCTACATTTTAAACAATACCTGACAGGGAGGACATTTAATGCTCGCCTCCTAGTCTTTAATAGAATTAATACTCCCTGCGCAGATAGCAGGGGTAATCTTCATTCTATGACAAGACTGGAGTCGAGCATTAAGCTTGTTCAAAGCTTCCTAATACTGTTGTGGCTAAATTCTCAATCAGCTTGAGATAAAACATTATTACTAGCACAGTCTGCTGGTAGCATAAACTCTCGCAGCGACACACCTGCTGTGAAAGCTCTGGATGCCATCGCTCCTCTCACCAAATGTGCCCCATACATTCCCAAATCAATGCCTGCTGCTTGCATCACTTCTTTCACACCCATCTCGCAATGGTGGCGGTTGCTACTGCCTGATAAGACCTCCTATGCGCTATGAGCACCTGAGTAGTACTGGCTGCTCTGAATTCTGCTGTACTGATCTCATACTCTAATGCATCTCGCTACACACCACTTGGGGTTACTCGGGAAATGCGGATAATGCTCTGTGGTGGTCCCAGTCTTCACCCTCCTGGCTACGGAGAAGGTCACTCCTTACGGGCCGAAGGCCTTCCTGTTAACGTCAAGCGCTCTGACATCTGCCACTCGCTTGCAGGATACTAGCCATAACATTGCTAGCTTGCCGGATAGCTGCTTCAGCGACAGATACCCATCTGCTGGCCAACTCGGCAACAGGCGTAGCACCAATGTCACGTCCCATACTGTATTATATCTCGGCTCCGATGGTACTTTATACCTGGCTAGCCTGATGAGCCTTGCTACCACTGGATGTTCCCCTACTGGAACTCCTTCGACCAATGTCTCCCTTTGCACCAGCTCACCACTCGGCCCAATCCGCGTCGTAGCTCCTTCTAGTGGATGGTGCCCAGGATTCTGCGATAAGCGCCACAGCTTCAGGCGAAATGCCTGGCAGCGCCCAGCGTCTCCGGATATCCTGGACGCGATGAGCAGAGAATGCCTCCCACTCTCAGAGGATGACACGACCCAACTGGGTCCGTGAGGAGTCGTTCTCCTTCCAGAAGAACATACAGAATGTCCGCCGCCAACTCCATTAATTTCGGGAACCACACTTGTGATTTCCAGTGGTGCTACTAAAATCAATTCTGTCTTCTCCCTCCGACACTTCGCTAAAGCTCTGCTCAACATCACGAAGGGAGGAGACGTGCAGAGGAGTCCAACTGCCCACTGCTGGAGAAACGCATCTGTGCCTTGAGCGTCTGGGTCTAACCTCCAGCTCAAGTAA
The DNA here is from genome assembly GCF_040938575.1 of Ambystoma mexicanum. Lineage (NCBI taxonomy): Eukaryota > Metazoa > Chordata > Amphibia > Caudata > Ambystomatidae > Ambystoma > Ambystoma mexicanum. Next base: position 759,388,588 of record NC_090930.1, read on the forward strand.
TTGGCTGTCTGTGCGTTGAGCCGAGACGCAAATAGGTCTGGGTGTACCGGACCCCACATCTGATTCAGACTTGGAAATACTGCTAGGTCCAGTCTCCAGTCGCTGGAGTCTGTCGTGTATCGCGAGTTATAGTCGGCCACTGCTTTCAATGCTTCTGGCAGGTATTCCGCTGTCACTGATGTCCCTGACTGGAGGCAGAAATGCCGAAAATCCATCGCCAGCTCTGCTAGCAATCTGGACTTTGGTCCTCCCAGGTGATTTATGTACCTGACCGCTGAAATATTGTCCATCTTGAGTAGCACACACAAACTCACTCTCCCTTTTGTGAACGCCTTGATCGCAAACGACCCTGCTAGAAGTTCTAGACAGTTTATGAGAAGAGGGAGCTCCACTTCGCCCCATTTCCCACCCATCTCTACAAACTTGCATCTCGCCCCCAGCCCATCCGGCTGGCATCAGACTATCACTAGGTCTTGTCGGTCTCCGAAGATGGCCCGTCCATTCCAGGCGTCCATATTCTTCAACCACCATTCTAGTTCCGTAATGGATTCTCGATCTAATGGCACCTGCTTGATCTTCAGCCTTTGCAGGGCTCGATAGTGCAAGGGGCCTGGGAAAATGGCCTGAATTGAGGCCGCTAGCAGCCCTACTATCCTCACCAGAACTCTGAGCAAGATTGTCTGCTTGCTCAAGCAGGCTCCAATCTCCCTTTTGAGGTCACTTATCTTTCAACCTGGTAACTCCAATGTCACTTTCCTGGTATCCAGGAAAAATCCTATAAAGTCTACTCTCTGCGCTGGCGTGGTGTCCTATTGCTCTACGTTCACTAGAAATCCTAGTGACGTTGGCAGCTTTTGCACCCATGCCGTCTGGTACTCCAGCGTCTCTCGATCCTCCGCCAGGAGTAACAGGGCTTCCAGGTATATAAACATCCTGATACCGTACTCTCTAATCGCTGCTACTAACTCTTTTCATCAGCTTGGTGAAGGCCCAGGGAGTCGAAGCAAGCCTAAAGGGCATTGTTCCGAATTGCCAGAGCGGGTTGTTCCAGCGAAAAGCCAGGAAGTTCCTGAAACCCTCTTGCACTGGCACGGACAGGTAGGCATCCTTCAAGTCTAACCTTGTCAGCCAATCTCCCTCTCTCAGGGAATCCCTTAGCTGGTGTATCCCTTCCATCTTGAAGTGGCGGTATACGATCGAGCTGTTCAGTTCCTTTAAGTTTATAACTGGCTGCACCTTTTCCTTTCTGTGGACTAGAAACATGTTGCTCACAAACTTGGAGGAGGCTTTGCATCTCTCTATGGCGCCTTTCCACACTAATTGTCTCAGCTTGTGGTCTAGACTTTCCTGTTCCGCTTGCACTAAGCGTTGCTGATGGGGCCAATCTATCGGAACAAGCGGCTGAATAAACTCTAGCTGCAGACCTCTGGTGGTCTGCAAAACCCACGTATCGCTGGAAAGCGTGCGCCAATTGTCCCAGAAGAGCCCCCCACCCACTGGTGGATTCTTTGTGATGTTCACCTGGTATAAAGCCTTGTCCACAGCCCCCCCCTCTTCCTCTGTGTCCTCTTGGGAATCGTCCTCTGGCTGGAAAGAAGGTGTCTTGCCGTTACCGTGCTCTGGGATTGGTGGGTCTTCTTCCTCTTTGAAAACAACCGTCCACACAACCCCGAAAGCGGCGGTCCCGGCAAAAACTCAGCCTGGGAATACTTTCCATATGGAAGCTTGCGCTTTTTCTAGCGACGTATAGGTGCTGACGAACGGGCCCATCTGTTTACCAAAGGTCTCTCTGAAGAGGGGACCCTTTGCCGATTCGCCAGCTTCGCAGGATGCTAGATCGCTTAACTTTGGATCTATCTTGAGCAGTAGGCCTCTCCTCCTTACCGAAGAGATGGCGCAGTTCAGGTTTCTTAAGAGGCAGACTGCTCTCTGCGCCCAGCTTGCTAGGGCGTCGGGATCTATTTCTTCTCCTGTATCCTTGGTGTTAGGGAGAATTCTCATTTATGGCTAATTTCCCTCACCTAGTGAATCCCTCAGCAGCTTTGCTGGATTTCTGGGGTTTATTTTTTTCCACCTGGTAAAAGTGTGAGCCTCTTCCCACTCTTACATGTGTTTTGCTATGTGTATTTCTACTGTTTGTGTGATCTTGGGCTCTGGAGCTACACCACTTCATGAGCACCACTTTGTGTGTGTGTTACACAGCATCTTCAGTGCAGTGACACAGGGTTGTCTTTGAGACTTCCCACTGACTCAATTTTTCTGGGGCCGACTACTGTCCCCCAGAAACAGGTAAAGTTGCCATTTACTTTATGTAGTCACTTAAAACTACAGACCCAGTACACCCCATTTTACATGGAGTATTGGAAAGGGTTAGTTCCTATCCCTTTTTGTTTGTGCCTCTCTGAGCTTTATTTTGCTATCTTAACACTAAGACTTGGCTGGTGGCAGTGGTATCTTCCCTAACTTTTTCGACCGCAATTATACTATATAAACGTGGTACTGTTTTAGGCTATTGTATTAGCCTCAAACTTAAACCCCGCTCGACCAAATCATTTTTATTTTGGATCCGGATGGGTTTTATCACCATTTCTTTTTGTTAAAGTCCTTCTTGTATTTTACTTTGCATGGCAAACCAGGTTTGCCTCCTTTGTTCGCCAACCTTTGGCGGCCTTATGTCCAGAAGCCCTCGTTTGGCATCTGGGTGTCTAGGTGGCCTAAATGTGATGGAGGAGTTTAGTCACCCCTACACAGGGTCTCCCGAGTCGTACTTTGTGTCGATTGGCTGAGGTGGTTGTCCGGCCCGGACAACCTCCCTGCTGAGTGATTGACACCCAGGCTGTGTAAATGGGGGATTTTGGCATAAAAGGCAGGACTCTTGGGCTGGAATTGAGAGTCGCCACTGGAACTGCAAGGAACCGAAGAGAAGTGGAGAAGAAGACTGCTGCTGCAACTCCCGAGTCCCGGAGAAGCCCTGAGCAGTCCTGAGCCATCTACCCTTCAACGACAAGAGAAGATCCAGTCCGGAGTCTTCTTCCCTTGAGCCTGGTGGGATCAACCAGCTCACCTTCCACAGCCAGAGGATCCTCTTCTTGGTCGAAATCGCTGCACAGAGATGTAGTGGTTCGGATAGCCATCTAAAGAGCCTCTCCTGTTTTAAAGGAGCACACCTTTTATTCACTGTTGCTTTACTGCTGCTGGCTTCATCCCTGGGTAGTGCAGATCGCTCCAGACGTCCTTGTCCCCACGACTGAAACTTCAGGAACCGTGAGTCTGCAGGAACCACTGCCATGGCACCAGCTCTTCTTCATAAGAATAAGGTACTCTGTCCGACTTCGAGCAACTAGGGTGAACCTCTTTATCCCTCATCAAAGGCTTGTCCTTATCTTCCTTCCCTCTTATAACTCTTGCTTCCCTTTTGACAATATCCAAGTACTCCTGGCAATCTCGAATCGGAAACTGTTCTAACCTTGTGATCCTCGACAACAGGGCCCTATCCCATTTGACACTGGCACAGGCCTATTGACTTTCATCTACGTTTTAGAAAGTGTCTCTTTATTCTATCTGCCTTGACAAAAGTATTGCCTATGATTTTTGTCCCCAACTCTCTTGTGTTAATTCATGTCCTAAGTGTGTTTGACTACGGTAACATTTCTTCTTGCGGGTATGCTTCTCTTTCTTAAGACCGAACTGTCATTACTGTCAAAAAGTGATCGCGTAGCAATCCTCGGTTTCACAACACCGGTCTGTCAAATCCAAAGGTACTTACCTTGAATTGTTCTGCACAAGGGGAATTGGTTGTGTGTAGTGTATTTGAAGTGTGGTTTTAATTTAATAGAAATTAAGGGTTTTGTGAACAGATGGTCTAAAAATAATTGTACTTTTAGTTTTTAACCAGAAACTTTGAGTCAGTGTTTGCTTGAGTCACAGTAATTGTAGTCCTTGGTGTAATCTCTACTACTGCTCAATTGCTCTTGAGATAGGTCTGGCTGCTCCGCTACTGCTACCACTCTAACTGTGTAGTACAGGCTTGCACCAAAGGTGAAAATGTACTACCAGCTGTAGTCTTAATCTTGTGTAGTGGTCCCTAAGGGCACTGCCCAGGATTCTGTTTAACACTTGGCTCTCTCCGCCAGATCCATTATCTTCGCAAGGGTGCCTGCCAGATCTAATACCTTCTCCTGGTAGCTCCTCCAAGATCTGTCTATCCCTTTCTGCGGGTCCTTACTGGTCTTTGACATGAAGGTCAGCATTTTGGGGTCCAGTTCCGGTGTTTCCGCAACCTTCCTTGGGAGATCTGGCCGTGGGCATTCCGCTCGCAGGCGCTGTCTCACCTTTGTCAAGGGCCTTCCTTAGCCTTAGAGACATATACTGCGTGACCCTGGCGGAGGGCTGCCAATCCGAGGATCTGGGGTTTCGGATACTGTCTGGCTCAAACAGGTCAATCATCTCCTCCAGTTCTTCCTCTAAATGTTTCTCTTTGCGGGTTCTCTTCCACCCACTGGGTCTCTCCCACTCTTCGTCTGCTACCTCCTCCTCCTCCTCATGAGAGTATAGGTCTCTTTCTGCTGGCTCTTCTTCAGAGCCTGGGTCATCTTTCCCCATATTGTCTTCCCCTGGGAAGGGGGTAGTGAGGCTTGGCACAGTTTGTCTTTGCAAGTAAGCTTCCTTCAGCTTAGCAAAACCGTCGACTGCCTCTGGGGTCTTCTGCTTCACCCGTATACTCGACCCGGGGGGGGTCATCAGAGGCTTTCCTCTTTTGGGTCTGCTTACTCCCCTTTGGCCCTGAATCCGAGGGTCCTGTGGGTGTGGCTTCCTCGTTCGTTGGTGCTCTCCGGGGGCTGGTTAAGCATGGTCTCTAGTGTCTCCAGCCTTTCTTGTAAGCGTTTTACTCCTTGCACCACACCATCGATCAGCGAGCTTCCCAGCACCTCTTTAAAACTAGCTGTGAGGTCCAGAGGCTGCATCCCCTCGCTCCACTCAAACTCAGACATTCATTAGGGTGCTGTGTGCCTGGTGTCCTTGCATGCCCACGCTGCTCGATCCAGGTGCTTGAGATATACACAATACATTAGTCACCATAGTCGTATTTCTGATGCTTGTATCTGCTTAGATTCACATGCTGTGCATAGGCCGACATCTAGTGGAAGGTGCAGAGTATTACAGTTTGTTTGTCAAAGCTGGAAAAGGGACGTCGAACAAGGCGTGCCAGTAATACTATCCCTAGTGTGACGTCCCCTGTACTCCTGATCCGTGTAGGACCCTGAGATCGTAGTTTTTCTGACATGAGGTAGCATGAGGAGTAGCGCGAGTACAAAGTATCCAAGCAGATAAGATAGATAAGGCTACAAGCATCCATGTGCCTTCTCTCAGAGGGGAGGAAGGGCAGGCGCATGTGAATCTAAGCAGATACAAGCATCAGAAATATGATTTCTTTTTTAAATGTTTTTAATTTAGTTGCTTGAAAAACAACCTTTCAAATAATTCATGAAATGAAAAGGATACAACCACATTTTTTATTTTTTTATTTACTTGTTTATAATCGCGTTAGCAATTTTTACAAGACTCTTGACTGTTCGTTGGGAGCTAAGATTTGCAGACAAAAGACGAGAAGAAAAACTGCAGAAGGCGAGACGGTAAAAGAAAAAGAAGAAGGGACAGAAGAGGGAGTAGGAGAAGATGCGGAGATGGCAAAAGAAGAGGGAGAAGAAGACGAGGACGATAGAAGAGGAGAGCGAGGCAGATAGAGAAGCAGGAAGCAGCGAAACACGAGGAGAAAAGGTCTAGTAACATAGCCGCTAGGGCTAAGGGACAGTGCTCCATATCAGGAGTCAAGAAAGAAGAGAGAGTACGTTAATTGCATTTTAAAGTTCGAAATTCAAAAGTCCGAGGCGACGCAGGGCAAGTTCACTACGGTTGGATTCAGTTTGCCAGTCCCTCCTTTTATCAGTTTAGAGTCTGTTACCAACTACTATCATCCAGCCAGGTCTTCTGCTTGTAATGTGGACCGAGCTTCAGTTTGTGCGTTTATTTTTTGGAAGGCAGCTTCCAGAATCTTTGCCGTAGCTAAAGTCCAGGCCGTCTTTTCCCCTGACATCAGCCTGTTCCACCACATGGCTGCTGCTTCTCCTTGAAGACCCACAAAGTCAGTGCACAGGCTGTTTAGGTAAGTAGCCCGTACTTCTCTTAGCTCCGAACACTGCATCAGCAGATGGCTTACTGTTTCAGGTTTATTTATTTCGCCACATAATCTGCATTCTTTGGTGGCCATTTTTAGTCTGATTGCCGGAATTTCACGTGTCGGAAGGAGATTTAAGCGTGCTCTCATATAGGTTGTCCTTAGTTGTTTATCCTGGAACTTTGTACAATATGGCAACATCTTGTTCAGACTATTGAAGGTCGGTGGCAGATGTTTTGTGAGTTTGTTGCCTTGTGCTTTTTCAAGGGTGTTAATCCAATCTTGGGCTTCCAATTTGAATTTTACTCTTACTGGGTTCATTTGCAAATCTTCTGTGCATGCCACCTCCACCAGTTTCTCTTAGCTTTTCCACCCACCTATTAAAGGTGGTCAATTTGCGGTTTGATATTTCAGTTCTGATGATCTTGTAGGTCAGCGGGGACTCAGGTAGTGAGGGGTTTCTGAAGAGTTGCATTGCACCCAATGTTACAGATTGTTCTAGGGAAAGCAGGCCTAGCTCTCGTCTATGCAACCACATATTGTATATGACACATACACTGTTCATACAAAGTATAACCAGAGAACAATAAAAATAAAACAAAGATCAATGTGCATATTAAATACATAAATAGAATGAGAATATTTCTTATCGAAACTTCACTGAAATGTTGAAATGTTTATCACATAAGACAAATAGCATATGTTCCGTAACCATACTTGCCATTGCGGTTACTTGCCTAATTACAGATTAGTTTCAATATTGACCAGTGACAATATAGTTTCTAAATATTGCAATTCTAATTGACAGTTTTCTGCTAGTAAAAATTGCAAACCAAATTTCATCTTCAGTCATACATAATAGATCCTGAAAGTAGATTTTTCTTATTGAGGTTAGATCTGGACACATGACGACTAGATGATGAAGTGTTTCTAGATATCTCTCATTAAGACAGAATCGATAATGGCTTGAATATTTTGCAAGGGACCCCCTTCTTACCAATATTTCTGCTGTTGGTAGTAAATTCAGGCTAAATTGCATATACTGTTGTCTAATGTGAGAAGATGGAAATTTTAACAAGTAGGCAGCCATAACTCGTAATTTTTTTGATCCGAATAGTTGGTCATTGAAATCTTTGTAGGTGCAACATTGGGCTCTGTTACAAATCAAATAGTGTTGAAACAATTTCATTTTCGCACGATTTGGATTCATTAAAAACACCTCAATTGATATGCACGCCACTGAAAAGGGAAGACATGGCCCGAGCTGATGAGATGATAAGCAAGAGCACTCAAGATGTGCGTTTTCTCGAGACCCAACAGACATTTGCGAAGGAGATTACACATTTCCCATAGCAATTGAGCAGATAAAGATATTAGACCTAGTTCAAAGCGGATTATAGGCAGTGGAGTACACTTTGGTAATTTTAACACAGATTTCCAGAACTTAACCTCACATACATTCCAGAATTTGCATTTTAAAAGGTAATTTGGCTTCAGCTCCGTAGAACAAGATCGTTACCACTTTGCTTTGGTAAAACATCATAGTATGTTTGCATGAACCTTTTCCAAATACGATTATGGTGAGTAATGTATCCCTTCTGATGTTTGTGAAATCTGCTTAGATCACATGCTGTGCATAGATTAGCAAGCAGTGTTAGAAGAAGGAGGTGGGACGTGAGAAGGGCCATGCGCGAACAAATGTCTTAGAACCGCTTGTGTATCCGTCTTGGAATGAGTGTCAATGCAGTAGTGCGGAGTAAAGGTGTGAACAGAGCTCCATGTAGCTGCTTTGCAAATACTGTCTAAAGGAACATTTGCAATGAAAGCTAGAGTGGCTACAGCACCTCTTGTGGAGTGGGCCCCTGGCGTAAAAGGCAGGGTTTTATCTGAAAGGGAATAGCACAGTTGGATACATCTGACTATCCACCTGCAGATGGCATTTTCAGAGATGCAATCTCCTTCTCTGCCTGAACAGTTGGTCGTCTTTCTTAGCGGTCTGGTCTTGTCTACGTAGTAGAGGACCGCCCTCCTCACATCTAGTGTGTGGAGTTTTACCTCAGCAGAGCTTTGGGTTCCTGGAAGAAAGCCGGTAGCTCAATAGACTGGTCAACATGGAATTTGGAAATTAACTTAGGTGAGAACCTAGGGTGAGTGCATAAAACCAGTTTGTCCTTTTTTATAGTAAAGAAAGGATCCTGTACTAACAGAGCTTGAATTTCAATGACCCTTTTTATGGAGGTGATGGCAACTAAGAAGGCAGTTTTATAAGTCATGTGTTTGAGACTAGACTTGTGCATGGGCTCAAAGGGTGGTCCCATGAGCTTACCAAGTACTACATTAAGGTCCCAACCTGGCTATGGGTTAGAAATTGGAGGGTGGAGTCTGTTTACCCCTTCCATAAATGCTTTCACAACTGGTACTTTCCACCATGACACCTTGTTATGGGAAGTGATGTAGGCGGACAAAGCTGCCAGGTGTAGCGTTAGCGAATTAAACACTAACCATGCATCCAGTAAATGGAGCATATTAATAAGGTTACTCACCGTAGTGACCACCTTACTCCTAGTCCATAGTCCCCTTTCCTCCATACTTATGGGACATTAGTCCGTCCTGTGGGAGGGGACCAAAGCACTTTATAAAAAGCATCAAATTTTGAAAAGAAAAATGGTCCTTCCTCTCTTTTTACGCGGGGTACCGCATGTGGCCGTAACCCTGCCCTTCTTAGCTCCGCCCAGCACATCGCCCATCAGTCCTTTTCTATCACCAGGTCAGAGACCTTTAAGCAATAATAGAGGAACCTTATTAGAGGGGACGGCAATTTTGCCAAGTAATCCCCCCCTCCTTTTTTAGTAGAGGGATTACCTCTTGTAGTGTAGTCATGCAGAATTTTTGTGGCTTGACATACTTGCAGGGCGCAAATCTAATACTGGGCACATTGTCAGATCTTTTTTTTAGCACAAGGAAGTAGGTTGAATAAATAACCCTGTTTACCTGGTTGACCGGGACGACTTATATGGCATCCTTTGCTAGCAGAACGGCAATCTCCTCGAGGAGGATCTTCGGATGTTCCAGCGAGTGTATTCTTTGTCGCGGAGGATGGTCGTGGGGGCGCCCGATCAATTCTATGCAGTATCCTCCGGACACTGTGGACAGCACCAATCTGTCCGAAGTGATCCCCTCCCATGCGTGGGTGAAGGTTGAAATGCGCCCCCCTACTGAGGATGCATGGGAGGGGACCCGAAGCGGAACGTCAATGCTTGTTGGGTGGCGTACCAACTCTGGCAGGGCGCTGCCTCTATCCCGAGTGCGACCCCTACTTTGTCTTCTGGGGTAGCCCTGTGAGGACTGGGATTGGTTGTTACCCCATGAAGTTCGCTGGTTTTGGTAATAATTAGAACCCCTTTGGTAATTTTGGCCCCGAAAGCGGTGAAAATTGTTGTTACCCCTCTGTCCAGAGGGTTTGTTGTTGAGTTGGCAAAGTGATTTCAGGGTCTCGTACTCATCCTTTGTCGTTTTTAAAGCTTCCGCCACTGCCTTGACGATTGATGAGTGCCCTCAGCGATTAACCTCCCAGCATTATCCGCTGCATCAAAGTTAGATTTTAACATGCAGCCTGATACCAATCTACCTTCTGCTGCCACCCAAGCTAACTGGCTCTTTAAGGGTGTCGGGTGCGGAGGAACCAAAGCGGACACTTCCTCCCACTGATGGCAATTGTAGCTTGTCAAAAGGCTGGCACTGTCAGCAATTCTTGCCCGATAGGCTGAAGTGGAGGCAACCTTTCTCCCCAGACCATATAGACGTTTGCTCTCCTTATCAGGAGGTACTTCTGAGGAAGCAAGCGGGATGCCTGCCCTCTTCCTGGTGGTTGTTACGACCACGGAATTAGGTTTTAATTGACTCCTGATGTACAGGGGATCGGAGGGTGCGGCACGGAACAATTTCTCGACCCGCAGATTAACTGCTCGAGTGAGATTTGGGGTTTGCAGAGGGATCAATTCTGCGATGGATGGATTTTAGCAAAGGGATAGCCTGAGTGATGGCTTTCTTATCCCCTAGGATTTCTTCAGCGAAATCCCTATCTTCCTGAACACCCTGTGTGTCAATACTAAAGTGGGCAGCCACCTTAGCCAGCACCTCATTGAGGAGGGGTTGCTGGTCTACATGCAAGTCATGGACCGGCGGGTCTTTAGCAACCGGGGAGTCAATGTTGTAGGCTTCAGCTTCATCATCCTCCTGGTCTTAGTCATCCCCATAATAAGGGTCACCCGCCTGGTCATCAACATATTGAGGCTCTGTTTCGTCACAATATGAATCAGGGTGGTAAGGCTCCACCACAAAGGGGTCTGTGACCAAGCCCTGAAAAGGGGCGTCTGAGCAGAGCTTTTTAGTAGGGGGTTGAGAGGATCGAGGTGTTACCTTGGACCCAGAAGAGGCAGAGGTAGGAGGGGTGCTAGAGTAACTATGAAATTAGTTAGGGTCTTTCATTTTTTTTTAAAATTATTTTTGTATTGATTTTCAACATATAAACGCATAACAAGCAACAATACATAATTCATTTTCTTTTCCCTTCCCCTCCTCCACCTGCCCCCTTCTACAGTTCATTCACCGTTCAATACGAATTTACTTTTAATGTCATAAATTGACCCAAACTTCCTAAATTCATTATTCGATGCTAATTGATTAAAAAGTGGGGTTAATTCAAAGACCAGCCCAAAAAAAATAATTAATAAAATTAAAAAAACCTTAAGTCTGGTCGACAGGTCATCAATTCACAAGGTCAGCATCGAGTGTCAAGGGTTCATAAAGTGCTTCAGGAGTTGTGGTTGAAAGAACATATGTTCTCGATCTGAAACATAGTCCAGAAATGGGCTCCAGATTTTCCTAAATTTTGAAAGTTTCCCTTCCAGCATGGTTGTAAATTTCTCCAGGCCCAGCAATTCCCATACTTTTATCCACCAATAAGCTATTTGCGGGCCTTCTATCGTTTTACAGAACCGGGCTCTTGTGATGAGGGCGGCAATAACCAGCTGTGAAATCAAAGCCGCCTTATGTTCTGTCATTGGGAAAGCCCCGTTTTCCGGTGCATCCCCCAACAGCAGCACTCTTGGGTCCATGGGGAGCAAAGAGCCCGTAACCTCTTAAATTTTTGACCTCACCTCCAGCCAGAACGTTTGGATAACTGGACAACGCCACCACATGTGGGCCATATCCCCCCCGGTCCCCACATCCATGCCAGCATGTATCTGGATATTCTATGTTCATCGAATGGAGTCTACTTGGAGGGAAATACCACCTAAAACAGACTTTAATGGCATTTTCTTTCACTATTGCACAGCGTGAACTTTTCTGAGCTCCACGCCAGATCCGCTGCCAGGATTCATCTGAATTTTCCAGCCCCAGTTCCCTCTCCCAAGCTTAAGTATAAGGGAGTTTCTTCTCTAATGGAGCTTTCTCTAATAGCTGATAACATGAGGCTATTCTATGCGATTGTTGCCCCTCGAGGATTTTAAGTTCTATACTAACTGGGATTCTCGTAGCAGCTTGAAGGATGCTCCTATTGGTTAGCCAGTGCTGAAATTGAATATATCTAAAGCGCTCTGTCTCTGGGATCCCAAAATTTTCTTTACACTCTTGGAAAGTCAGGGGTCTTGATTGGCGTATAAATCCCTCAGTCTTCGGGGTTTGTTCCGACTCCAGTTTTGATATGACTTGGCATCCAGCCCTGGGGTAAAAGCCGAATTCTGGGTGACAGGGGATAACGGGTCTAGCTAGAGGGAATACCCCTCTGTGAGCAAGCCCTATCCCAACTCTGAAGCGTGGCTAGAGTGGTAGGAAGCATCTCACCCCAGTGACTCTGAGCCTCTCGGGGGAGAAATGGGAAATGGGCCAAGGGAAATTGAGCTACTGCCTGTTCAATCGCTTCCCATTTAGGAGGATCCAATGAGTTTCTCCAGGAAAGCATCAATGCCACCTGCGTTGCCCTGAAGTACTGTGACACTGAAGGGAGGCCCAGGCCGCCCAGCATCTTCCCTCTTGTTAAGAGCTTCCAAGGAACTCTCGTTTTTTTCCCTTTCAAAATAAACCGGCCTATCTCTTTCTGCATATTTATAAACTCGAACTCAGGGAAGGGAATTGGCAGGGAGTGGAACGCATATAGTAGTCTCGGGAGAAGTGGCATCTTAATCGTGTTAACGCGGCCTAGCCATGAGATCTCTTGAGAATCCCAACGTTGCAACCACTCTTTTGCCTCTTTAAACAGGGCAGGGATATTCGCCTTGTAGAGGCCAGCGTAAATCGGAGTCAATTTTATCCCCAAATACGGGATCTCCGTTGAAGACCATGGAATGTGTGATGTTGCCTGTATTCCCTCTAACCTTCTGGAGTCTTCAGTTAAGGCCATCCCTACAGATTTGGTTGGGTTCACCTTGAAACCAGAAATCGAGGCAAACTGAGCCAGGAGGCCCAAGAGGGGCGGAATCGAACTAGGGGCATTGTTCAGGAAGCAAAGTAAATCATGCACATATAAAGCTACTTTATGGCATTGCCCCGCTATCTCAAAGCCTAGGATATCTGGATGAAATCTAATGTGTTGGGCCAGGGGCTCCTTCGCCAAAGCAAAAACTAAGGGTGACAGGGGGCAACCCTGCCTGGTGCCTTTGCCCAGCGCAATCGCCGGGGTCCAATTTCTATTTACTTTGACCTTGGTCGAGGGGATTTGAAAATTTCTAAGTACTAACTTGGAAAACCCCGAACCGAAACCAAACCCCTCTAATACTGCTTCTAAATACCCCCAGGACATACTATCAAACGCCCTATGGGCATCTAGGGATAACAATGACAGCCGCCCTGGGATCTTCGGGGCATGGGCAATCAAGCCTATAGCTCGGCGAACATTATCATACGTTGATCGGTTGTGTATGAACCCGGTTTGATCATTTATTATCAAGGAAGGGAGAATCCCACCCAGTCGCCCCGCAATTATTTTCCCCAGCAACTTTGCATCCGTGTTTAACAGCGCAATTGGCCTATAAGAGGCAGAATCCGTGGGGTCTTTCCTGGGTTTCAAAAGCAGCGCCATAGCCGACTCAGCCACTGACTTAGTTACTACCCCTGTTTTCCAGGCGGCATTAAAAAGCTTCGTTAGATAAAGGGTCAGCACCGCCCTGAAGGTTTTATAACATTTATTTGTAAAACCGTCCAGCCCCGGGGCCTTACCTAACGGAAGGGAGCGGATCGCAGCATCTGTCTCTTCCACTGTAATCAGATCTTCTAAACACGCAGAGTTCCGCAGAAATCTGCAGGAGGTGCACCTTTTGTATAAAATCTCGGACCAGCTGTGGATCTGTTATATGTGGAGCTGACTGATCTCTAAAGAAATGTTCAACTATCTGGAGCTTCTCTGACTCAGCATAAGCCCGCCTCCCATCTGCCGTTTATATCATTACGCCTTGCTTGTTTTTTAAGTTTAGTTGCAAGCAGCCAATTGGTCTCATTTCCTTTCGAATAGTAATGCTGTTTAGTGGCAATTAGCCCGTGGGCCGCCCAGCTCATGTGGTGACCCTCGAGTGCCTTCTGAGCCACACGAACATATCTAAGAGATTGCTGAGAGGCCCTATTCTTGTGCATCTCTTCTTTCCTTTGAAGCTCCAATTCCAACTGAGCTTGAACTTGCATTCTGATTTTCCCCTTTCTATTGTCTGAGCTAGCATTTGACCCCCTCATCACTGCCTTTGCCGCGTCCCATACCACCGCATAATCCATCCCCTCCGTGTCATTATCTGTAAAGTACTGAGTTATAATGTCAGATGCAGGAGCAGAACTGAGGATCCCCATAATGAGTTTGTTCAAACGCCAAATACGTGGGGGCCCCGGAGTTTCAGTAAACTGAGCCATGGTTTGTTAGGCAGAAACCTGTGCAGTTCCCTTAGGGACCACTGCAAAAGGCTTAAGACTACAGGTGTTGGCAGTAAACCCAATTGGTAGCAGTCTGTACCACCCAGATTTACCTGGTAGCTGTGGCTGAGCAGCCAGACTTCTCTCAAAAAGAGTTAGACAGTATATAGAGTATACAAGATAGGGAACCAAAATACAGTACCACAAGTAAACACTGACCAGAGCTTGGGTATAAAAGTATATAATTATTTATTTAAAAACACACTTTGAAAAATACACTAACACTAATATGGCAAGCAAGTTCAAACACAGTCACTATTAATATATATACATCCCTGATCACTTATTGAACAAGTCTCAGTTAAAACACCACTTATTTTCAAACAGAGGTGAGCGCTTAACCTAAGATGGCACTCCAATAAGTTAATTAAAAAGGGAGGGAAAAAGGCAGAATTAGGAACATACACAATAACAACTTATGTGTAGAAGCCCGCCAAAAAGTGGAACAAAGGGCTCGAATTGGGTTGGAGTTACAGAGGCGAATACAATCACCATTTTAAAACTGAGTGCTGGCAAAAAGACCCAACCGGGGAATAAATATTAAATAAATAACCCAGCGGTATCTTTAACATGGCACCAAAAAGTGGTGCGTTTAAAATGAATGGGAAAATCCCATAGGAAATATTCCGGTGGAATATTTTGCGTGGTAACCACTGCCACCAGCCAGAAACTCGACTAGGGGGGACTGCACAGTGCCCCTTCGAAAAACAGACCAAGGGGCAATCTAATTACCCCTACCAGTACTACCACAATATGATGGTTTGTACTGGTTCTGTTCACAATTTAAGACTAGTAAAGTCAATGGTGACTTTACATGCCCTGGGAGACAGTAGTCAGCCCCAGGGTATGGAGTCTATGTTTGGGGGTCACAATGACACAGGGGTGTTACTGCACTGATGGTGCTGTGTAACACTTACCAAAAACCACATGAAACCCTATGGAGTAAAGGACCCCATAGCCCATAAAACACATTACAAAGTCAAAGGATATCTCAAATCATGTCTAAGAGTGGGAGAAAGAGAGTCTCACTCTTAGCAGGAGAAAAAAATAAACCCCAAAAATCCAGCAAAGTTGCCTTAACAGAGAATTCCCCCTAACATGGTTACCAACACAGGGGCGTGATCTGGTAAGGCCTTCGGGAGGATCTCTATGCCCATTGTGTGAGGGAGAAGATTATCTGAAAGAAAAAAAACATATCCAGCCTAGAAAACCCTCTGTGGACCGCAGAATAGAAAGTATAATCCCGCTCCCCCTGATGAAAAAAACACCAAGCTTCTATCGGTAAATTATCCTGAAGGAGTGTAGTGAGTGCTACAAAAGTTTTCTTGTCAGCAGAGGTTGGGGGAAGGGATTTATCCTCTAGCGGTTCGATCACTGCGTTGAAATGCCCACCCATTATAAGGTCTCCCTCAGTCTGCTCGTGCAATATCTTCGACATGGAGACGAAAAACAGATCTTGGCGGGCATTCGGTGCATATAACGATACCAGGGTTACCCTTTTCCCTTGCAACATGGCTACCATTAGAATATATTGCCCCTCTTTATCTTGCTGGATCTTATGAACCTTTAGCAATACGCCTTTTCGGGTCAGAAAGGCTATGCCACATCTTTTCAGCCCCGAGGAAGCACACAATTTGACAGGATAGAGTTTATCATTAAGTCGGAATTCATCAGTGGGTAATAAATGAGTTTCCTGCAGAAATAATATAGTGGGGTTAGTGTAGCTAATCGATGAAATAGAGCCTTCCGCTTTAATGGGGAAAATCAAACCCTGCACATTAAGGGTGAGGCAAGTTACATTGGGGGTAGCCATTCCAGTGACTACCTGATCCCTTTGCATATCAGACCCAATTGATTTCTCACGCAGGAATCTACCCAAGAAATTACTCTGTTCCCTCCCCATTGCCCAGAGTTCATACCTCTAATTACAATGAAGCATTCGGAACACAACCCTTTCAAGGTTACCCAAGCTGACAAATAAAACAACAACTTTTCCATAATGTCAACAGTGCGATTCAAATAGAATTTCCAATAGAGTCGACCACCCTTTAGGCCAAACCTGGCATTGAGAACCCATGAAAAGAAAAACTTGATAAAAACAAAAAGGAAAAAAGGAACAAGAACCAGCAGTATTGATTAATAAATTGTGAGACTTTCAAGGCTGTAATCAGTAGCTTGTTCAGAAACGCTATGGTGGGCGCAATCCGTATGTTAGGCGCCCGCTCATACACAATTTTGTATACGCCTTTTTCTGAGTTGTGAAGAAATACACTAACTGAAATAGTGGTGCTCAAAGCGCTATCTTAATCAGTTAGTTCATGCCTAGGCCAACGGTTCCTAAACCTTTGTGTGAGCCCCTTAGAAACCACAAGAGAAAGAAATCATCACTTGTGAACTGTTCTCTAAAACTGTAAGGACACCTCACGTGTTGCCTCTGTTCAAGAAGGGCATCTGTAGCCAACCAAACTTTAAGCTTCTCATGATTGCAATTCAAAGAGGCCCTCTATATCAAAGTATAATCATACTTGGGGATCTTTCATTATAGGTGGAGCAAGAACCAAACAGTCAGCAAGGGCGGATCATGTGGGATCCTTCATGCCTTTCGCCGTACCCAAGGCCGCTTTCACCATCTGCCAGCCTCTGGGCTTCCTCCTTACATCCTTTGTCGTAGGGCTTTGTGACCGATCATCCGAAGAGCTGATCTTCATTCCGGAGTCAGTGTCTCCCCCCTCTTCTCCGCGCATTAGTTTCTTGGCCTCCTCTTCAGAGCGAATTGCATAGGCGCGGTTGTGATATTCAAAAAACAGCTTGCATGGGAACCCCCATCGACGGCAGATCTTTTTCTCTTGAAGCCACGTTTGGACCTTCTGAAGCCGTCTACAATCTGCAAGAGTAGAAGGGGAGAAATCCTGGAATAGGGACAACGTGGAGCTCCGGAATTTCACCGGTTCTGCCTTCCGTGCAGCCGCCATGATTCTCTTTTTGATGGAAGAAATGAACTCTGGTGAGACCATCCGGCAAAATCTCTTTCCTTTGTTCAATAGCAGAGTAAATTCGATGACTCCTATCCAGGATCAGATCGTCTGTTTCTTCTAACCCTAGAAGGGATCTGAAAAGAGCCCCAACATACTCCGGGAGATCATGATCGGATAGCTGCCGTGGAATTCCGCGCCACCGAATATTGTTTCTTCTAGATCGATTTTCTTGATCCACTTGCTTCGCCCTTAACTCTTCCAGGCGGTCTTCCATATTCTGCTTTCTTTTGGAGAGTTCCTCATAATTATATCCTTGTTCGCAGGACACATTTTCGAAATCATCAACTCTGTCCTCCAGGCCTTTCAAATGGGAGTCCAATACTGCAATAGATTGCGCAAGAGAGTCTCTAGAGGATTTTATTTCAGATTTTATTTCCTGTGTAAAATCAATTTTTAGGGCTCTCATCACTTCCTCAAAGTATTGTTTGGAGAAGGTAGGTTCCATGGGGAAGCATTGTCGTTGGCATTGCCTGCTCCCCGGGACCTCCAGATGTCAAATATGCTGATTCCGCCCCTCTTGTGCTTTTGTGCAGATTTGGACATTACCAAACCAGACCATTATGCCAGACCGTGCAGGGTTCCTATGCAAACACCGTCTTGGGAAAGAGCGCGCCGGAGTTCAAGGAGTGCCAGCTGTAATTTCCTAATTTGGCCCCAGGTCCAAGTCCAGCTACACCTGCACAATGCTTCGCCTTGGATTGGCGTTAGACACTTTCCATTGATCTATTCACTTAAGGAGGGAAGCCGCCAGGCGATATTAGTACACACTTCAGCCTGTTCCTCCAGGGGTTTTTCAGAATTCACCTCCTGCCTCCTTTGCAATTGCCCTTCGCCGCACATGTGTTGTAAATGGGAGCGGGGTCGCGCCAACCACATCTAGCTCATCTCCGGGAGAAGTCACACCGCGCCCGCTGATGCTCCTCACCTCTGCCAGTCCTCTTTTCCAGCCTGCCGTAGGCACGCGCCCGCTCCTTCAGCCGGGTGTGGGGCAGGATATGCACCTGCGCAAGGTTTTCAGACCCACCAATATCCAGTCCTCCAAAGGGTCCCCAGGAACCACACCGCGCCGCACCTCACTCCGCCGGCAGCTGCCGATGGCTGGCACTTACCTTGATGACAGCCGCTCACCAAGGGATTGCAGCATTCCCTTATGCGATGCCCCCACTCTTCCCGGTCTGGGCTGCTGCGGCATTTGGAGCCTCTTGCCTCGGTTTCCCTTATGAGCACCAATTTCCATTAGTGCCCCCAGGCTGTACAGGTCCTCCGTCGCTCTCGCCTCATTAATTCTGTCGTTGAGAGATGCCGCTGGCCATTTTGTTCATGGCGACTATGCCAAAATTCCAGCAGTCGAAGAACCATGAATGGTAGGAACGGGTGCCTTGACATGGAGCTTATAGCAGCTGCTGCCGCATGGCGCGCTGCCTAGCCACGCCCCCAGTTAGGGTCTTTTTCATGAAACTTAGCCATGAATGGTAACCTTTTCATGACCCTGTCAATGTCTGCTGAACTCCATTCTTTAGAGCTAGGAATAATAACTGGTTCCTCATCAGTGCCCATATCCTCAGCAGTGGGAGGAATGAGTTTTGTTGTAGGGGTAGGTTCCGAAACTTTAAACTTCCCCGTTACCTTTGGGGCCTTATGCTTCTCCCTATGAACATGGGGACCTGAAGATGTCTTTCTGTTGTTTACCCCCCTGCCCCATGGCTAGAGGAGCGTTTACCAGAGTTTTTAGGGGCCTCTGAGGTGTTCGACGTATCGCGTTGTGTTTCAGAGGCGGGATTCGAAGGAGGACATTGAATCTCGGCTGTACGGTCAGACGCATCGCGCCTAGCTTCTTGAGGGTGCCGGGCGGTATCGTCATCCGACGATCGGGCCTCGGGGACTGTTGATCGGGCGACAACTTTATCAACTCGAAGACGGTTGGACCTTGTCATGAGGCGAACGCCCAGAGGACAAAGATTCATTGGAACGCTCACATGGTGTTGTCCGGTGCCGATCGCTCGACACACTTGTCGAGTCACGGCCGGGGCTGATGTGCTTAGTGGTGGTAGAATGTGTAGCGCTCTTGCTGCCGGGAGTTGTCCCCACAACGTGGGCGCCAGCCAGTCCTTCGGGGTCGGGGGCGTGCGTGCCGGTGTCCGAAGTCACCCCTTTGCCCTCGCCGTCCAATTCAGCAGCATTGCTGGCATCGCTCAATGCCCCCTCCGCGTCCATGGCCTCTAGTTGCCTGGCGTAGTGGGCCCAGCGCTTAGTCGAGCAGTCCTTCAGGGTTTTCGGCTTGAAGAGCTTGCAAGATCGACAGGTAGCTTCGGGGTGGTCTCGTAGGAGAGACAGATTGCACGTAAGGTGCTTATCCACCCAGGGAAACTTCCTATTACATTTAGGGCAGAATTTGACTGGAGTACTCTCCATGGTACAAAATGGCATCGAGTGAATATATATATATATATATATATATATATATATATATATATATATATATATATATATATATATATATATATGAAAGGGGGAATAGAGAGCCTATATGACCACCCCCCACTCTCCCTACTGTTTAGGGCCGAGGCCAGAGGCCAAAGGCCTTCCAAGGCCCGGAGTCCGTCGTGGCGGTCCTCGGCGGCTGATTTCTCCGATCTTCACCGGCTTCGGTCTTCGCCGTACGGTGGGGGGGGGGGGGGGGGGAGAAGTATTTACGGTAATTTAACTATAAAACGACTTGGCGCCAAAGGAACTCCGCAACATGCGTCCGACTAGTATGGTGGAAAAAAACAATCTGAGGGTCCTACACGCGTGAGGGATCATGGGTACAGGGGATGTCACACTAGCGATAATATTACTGTGGGGTATCCAAATCTTGTAAAGCTAGTGATGTCCAGAGGGTCTTAGCAGGTGAATATGCAAAATGTGGTGCAGATTGGTGAAATGGTGTGAATTGTATAAAACAATGACCGGATTGGGGTTGAAAGACCAAACTAGAAATGTTTGAGGGAAAAAAGACCGAAGATTATATTTTCGAAATAATCTTCAGTCCTTTCTCCCCTGAACATTACTGACCTGGCCAACACCCCTACCCACGTCCACACCCACACCCTTACCCACACCCCCAACACACCCCTACCACACCCCTACCCACACCCCAAACCCCCTAATTACCTTGCATTCCAACTCGCTGTGTTCCCTGCACCGCCAGTTCCCTTTAACTTCCATGATCGGGAACCAGCGCTGCAGGGTCCTTTCCTTTTTTTTTCCTTTTTCGGGACAGCTGCAGGGGTGTCCCCCCGCAACCCCCACTCACAATCTAGTGAGCAAGGGCACGAGGGACACCCCCGCAGCCTCCAGCACCGAATGCGTGATCTGGTCGCACTTATCAGCCGTTCAGATTTTTTTAACAGTCCAAATTCAGCCAAATCACGCATTGATTTATTTTCGAACATTTTGGGTAAAACCAAAAAACCCACACATTTACTTTTATAAATATAGATAGATAGGTGCAGGGTTTTTTGGCATATATAAAAATAAACAGTAAACAAAACCCTATATGCACAAACATAGGTGAAGCATAATTGGGGCTTTTCGCTAGAGGTAGGGGTACAATAGAAGTATAATAAGATTTAGTGTTATGTGCATTAATGAACCACAGTGTGGCCATGTTTTAGCAGGCCGAGGGCAGTCTTGATAGAAGACATTAAGCGTTGGAAAAGCCACAGCACCGTACAATTGAATTTCTGCTGACATGATGAAATAGTGGATCAGGTCACCAAGGTCAAGCGACACAGAAGCTCACAGTAGCTTAGTAACTAGGGGTCCTCCAATATGCAAGGAAAGTCTCCAGGAACGTGAGGTTCAGACTGATGCAGCTTGTTCTAATACGCAGGGCATACTTAACGCCGAGAAGTATGTCAAACATGGGGGCAGACCGATTCGGAACAGCCTGTGCTAATGAGAGGAGTGGGCGGATATGTTGCACATGTTCTGGTCATGCCTGAAGGTGACGCACTTCTGAGACTCCAAGGAGAGAACTGAAAAGGGGGGATCCTAATGCAGGCATGGCCACCCCAGTCTTACCTGCTGGGCCTGTTTCCCAGAAGGGGTAGGCAGAGAACACATTTGGCGAAAATGAAAGACTTGATGGCAATACTGGCGAAACGCTGCATAGCAAAGGCGTGGAACACAAGCACGAGACATCGATAGAGAGGTGGTGGGCGGACCTGCAAAAATGGGTGATTGCTGAAACAACGGTGTGGAGTAGGGCACTACAGAGGGGAGAAAGTGACGGTGGAGCAATGGCCTTGGCATGGAACAGTTTGGTACTGGTTCAGAAGAGAAGGAGACAACACTGGCGAACCTGGGGGCTCTGAGGAGGATTGCCCAGATGATAGAGGAACCTAGCAAACAGGAGAGGGAGTGATCAAGGTATGGTGGTGGGGCCCAACTGAACCCTGGAGTAACACACAGAACAACGCAAGGACATTACGGACGGAAGGGAAGAAAACCTTGCTTCGAATAAACCCAAGAGAACAGTTATTAAACTCCAACTCAAATGATCCTGTAGAGTAGTGATGTGAGTCGTTGTTTGAAGTTGTTATATGTTATGGTTTATATTTTGTTTTGAAAATGCAAATTAAAAAAAAAAAAGTTACAAAAACTCTAGCCAAACACCTGGTGCATTTCCCACTCTATAGTTTTAAAAGGACACTGTGCTTACATACAGCAGCTATTATAATAGGGAAAATGAATTAAATAAACGAAATTAGATTTTACCAATGGTGTTGCATGAAGCTTTTTCTAATTAAAGTTGGCACGATGCAATGGAAAAGATGGGCAGGAGTAACAAGAGCTTTAGGGCGAAGGGCAGGGAGCCAATCAGGAGAATAAGACTGCAATACCCATGGCCTTGGATTGGTAGAATGTTCGCGCCTCGAACAAAACACGGCCCAATTAATTTGTAGCGGTTTATCTATTTTGTATGATGAATTCTGCCAGCCAATCACAGCTTAAGTGTTTTCCTGCTGGTCAGTTTAAGTGATGTAATTAAGGGGCGGGATATTTAGTATCGCGATGTCATGAAATGGGTGTTTAAGGGTTTTGTTCCAGGAAATGTTCCACCCAATGGAAATACCCCAGTGTAGGTGTTTCACCAATCATTTGTTTTGACCTGCCTCAAAATGTAACTAATGTGTTTTGTTGTAATTTTGTGGTTTATTCTTATACAAATGGCATATGCAGTGGGCAGAGTTGAGAACCCTTCACCCAGTTCAGTCACAGGACTGTTAAACTGTGTTGTTCTTGCATGGAGTATACTTATCTTTGGATTACTTTTTGTACTTTATTTTGATTGCTTATTAAGAAGCCCTTCTTAAAACTTTGTTATCTGGGCACACCGGTATGCAAATAACATCAATGTTCCAAATGCACTGCTCATTTTCCACTTACAATGAAAAACAAGGCAGTGCAGTTTAATATTGATCGTTGCATTATTTATGACATTTTACCCCACCCCCAGCAGATTTTTCTTCATTTTTTGGAGAATGTAAACCTTATTTGTGCCTTTGTCCAGGTTTTCCAACAGAATTTCCATGTTAAGGGATTTAACATCAGAATAAAAGTAAATGAAGATGAACATGTGAACTGCATCGTACATGACAACAGTTCAGGGGATTTAATACACTGCAGATACATGTGTGAAGTCATTTGGTCACAGCTTCCAATTTCAGCAAAATGTACTCAGCCACAAAATTTCAGTTTGAAAAGCACCCGGGATTAATCGTTAAATGCTTTTTATGTTCAAGAAAATAGGCGGTAGAGCCTCCAGCTCGGACTAAGGATTTCTCTGCATGTGGCTGGCCCCATCAGTGGTAATGAATCATGGAAGTTGCAATCGAAATATCTGGCGAGCCGCAGGTTTCAGACCTCTGCCCTAGATCATAAGACAGAGGGACTACATTGCTTCAACTGGCGTTACATATGGGACTGACAAAGAAAGCCAATTACTAGATGCTCAAATTACACAGAAAGAAGAAGGGGAGGCTATTAATACCATTCAAAGTAATAAAGCTCCAGGACCAGACAGGTTCTCCCCTAAATATTATATAAGTGTTTAAGCCACAAATAGAGGCCCTGCGTTCAATTATTTAATTCCAAACAGGACTCAGGTCAATTAATGCCAATATGACAATCGCCGACAACCTTGCTTCTGAAACAAGGGAAAGATTGCTCTGATTGTGAGGCAAGTCTTGGCGGCCAGATCAATGGCGGATGATCAATAGGCCTGCATTTTAAACAGAAACCTGCATGATAATATAAAACAGAGGATTGTCCTGATTGAACGGGGCAAGCAAATGGGAGACAATTTTATACTTTTGGCTCTAGGCACTTACAAGGCATTTGATAGGGTTGACTGGGGTATATTGAAAGGGCGATTGAGGCTTGCAGATTCAGATCCAAATTGTCAAAGTGGGTATCAGCATTATGCAAATTACACACAAGCATCACGTTGAAGGAATTACTGTGATGAATTGGAATCAAAACAAATAATTGCAAAAAATATAATTATACATCTTATAATGATATAAAGAAAGGATCTACTGGCTCATTAAGAAAAAAGGATAATTTGAAAAATTAAGGAACAAATCATAATATTGTGTTAAATATTTCATTAGGAATGAATTACAGCAAAGCAATCTTCTAAAATAACAAATGAACGGCATAATTTCAGAAACACCCAATTGGTGAAAGTCCAAGATGTTCAGAAAAATGATATGTATTCAAAATACAGGATGGACTAAGAAATACTTCAAGAATTACAATTTAACATAACAATTCTACAAATGTGCTCTTGATGGTTTAATAATAGATTGTCTTGGTTTTATTGTTGTTAATAAAATATAATTGATCATAACATTTGTATGGTATTTTGGGCAGGTTTCTTTTAAAAATCGTTGAACCATTAGAAAACCTATAAACAAAGCATTTTGTAAAATAGCAATGAAGATTCGAGGCATATTTTACTAATAATTTTATAATTGAATAAGGAGTGAAAAAGGTGTACATCTCTTCCTTTTTCTCCCTAGTTGTAAGGATTTGTGGGGCTATCTGTGGATGTGGCCATAAGGCATGGCTAAATAAGCCCGATATTGTGTGAGAGGCGGCTGGAGGACTTGAATCTGGAGGAGCGGCAGTGAACTTCTACTAGCAGAAATCGGGACTCTGTACTTCCCAAACAACCAAGTATGCTGCGCGGGCCATTCAAGCTTCACAGCATGTCCTGATCAGCGGCGTCGCACGCTAGGCATTTCTTCTGCTACAATATGTTCCGGGAAACCTGAGAGGCCCCTGACAAAAAGATAAATACCACTTGAACAAGAATAATCCATGTGGCATGCATTGTTAAACACTCTGAGGTAACAGTCGCTGGTCTACACGAAGCATAGTGTTTGAATTAGGGCACCAACTGGGTTGACACGCTGTGCATAAACAAGGGGGCAGCTTAGTGCATGCAAGCATAGGTGGAAAATCCAACCACACGTATTTTTGGGCAAGAGCATCAGCGTTTGATGATCCGACTTAATGTTTCATTGCATCATGTGTTCCATCTCACTGTGCGTGTCATTCCATCATGTATTGATCTTCTATGTGCTCATTTATACCCTCATGTGTTCAGTCCGTCATGTGCTCATTTATGTATGTGAATATCTTGACAATCAGGTTTGCCATGTGTAGGAGAGTAGGCTGGTAGATTGAGTTCCAAGTAGGTAACAGGCAGATTGATATGAACAGGTATCTGCAGTACTGGTATGAACAGAACAGCTCAGGCATTTTTTAATAAGTGTGAGCCATTAACGGGCATTGTGTGAAGGTTGGGATGACTTTTCCAACAAGAAATCCCCCTACCTATCCACTCACATTTTCACCAACTCTCTTCCCCCCCCCAATTGCTGCCACGTGGTGACCTGTATTACAAGCATGATGGACCTGTGCCAACCAAGGTGTGAGAGTCATACTCCCTTTGGCTTCCACCGTTAGGGAGGGGTTGTGGATAACACCTCCGGGTGTGACAATAGATGTATGTGTGCCTATGGACGTCATGACATACTGATTGATGGTGAGGTTAGAAAGAAAAAAAAACATCCAATGAAGACTCTTGAAGGGTCCATTTAAGCATTGCCCTGCCATAATCCACTTGAAAATTATGTACGCAAATCTCTTTCTCAATCCTCCACAGGTCTCCGGTTTTGATTTCACACTGTTTTTAATAATTTTTTAGGTTATTATATAGTCGTCCAGCACGGTTGCCGATTTGACTCGAGATGAATATTCAAAGGCAACAAGAATTAACAATACAAGTTTGGCTGGAATCTACATTGGGGCATGAGCTATGGGCCAAGATAGAGGAAATCATACCAAGCCCTACAGATAAGGGGTGTATCAGCCACTTTCACTCCTAAAATAGGCAAATACTCACCAAAAATAAAAATAGGGAGTAAAAATACTCCAAATCAAAAATAGGAAATAGACACGTAGGACGCTGTGCCGCTGCTTTCACTCAGACAGCTATATGCATTTGTTAGGACCAGTAATGAATAAAGTGTATATCTTGTTTAGCCTAGAGCACACCTAGTTTGAGGGATATTATTCTCTTAAAGTAATTAATGGGGTGCCGGGAGAAAAATCCAACCCGGACACTGGGTTGTATCAACTAATGTAAAAACAGCAGATGCCCACAATCTTGTGCAACTATCCTGTCCCCTGCACACCAAATTGTTATTGTCAAGACAAATCAATTCTTCAATTATTATTAAAATATGTTAGATTATATGATTTTTGGTCAACTTTATGTAAAAAGATAATTTGTACTTAAATCAGGTAAGTTCTCATGTGTTTACAAATTTGTTATTAACAATCTCATAGTAACAAATACAGTTCAGTGTAAACATACACCTATTTGTATAATAGTTCAGTTCAGTAGGTAAATATCAATTCTATATAAGCAACTTGCGGTTAAACATTTGGATACCAGAAATTCCCATTGATTCACACATATGGTAAAGTTCATAATTAAATGATCCCATGTGTTCAGGCTGTTCCTTGTGTACTCCACTTTATGCGTTTCGGGGTGATAACATCCCCTTCTTCAGAAGCTGTTTACCCACTTCTCTGGATTTTCTGTGTATCTGTAAATGTATAATTAATAAATACATTTTAGTATGCCATTCATTATATCTTAATTCGCGGTCATGATTAATTGACCAGTAAGTGTTAGGGAGAATTCTCATAAATGGTTGATTTCCCTTACCTACCGAGTACCTCAGCAGCTTTGCTTGATTTCTAGGATTGATTTATTTTCCACCTGGTAAGAGTGTGAGCCTTTTTCGCACTCTTAAATGGGTTTTGCTGTGTGTATTTCTACTTTGTGTGACCTTGGGCACTGGAGCCTCACCTACTCCATGTGCACCACTTTTTGTGTGTGGTACACAACACCTTCAGTGCAGTGAACAGGGTTGTCTTTAAGACTTCCCACTGACTCCATTTTTCTGGGGCTGACTACTGTCCCCCAGAAACAGGTAAAGTTGCCATTAACTTTATATAGTCACTTTAAACCACAGACCCAGTACACCCCATTTTACATGGAGTATTAACGGGTTAACTCTTATCCCTTTTTGTCTGTACCACTTGGAGCCTTGTTTCGCTCCCTTAACATTAAGACTTGGCTGGTGGCAGTGGTATCTACCCTAACTTTTCTACCACGATTATATTATATAAAAATGTTATTGGTTCAGGCTATTATATTAGCCTCGAACATAAACCCGCTTGATCAAATACATTTTATTTTGGTTCCGGCTGGGTTTATTCACCATTTCTTTTCGTTAAAGTCTTTCTCGTGTATTTCTCTGCGTGCCAAACCAGGGATGACTCCTTTGTTCGCCGTCTTTTCGCAGGCTTCTGCACAGAAGCCCTCTTTAAGGCCTGCGGTAGTCTAGGTAGGCAGGATGTGAGGGACGGATCTTCGGACCCCTGCCGTGGGTTCCCTTGGTAATCCAAGTCGCACTCTTGTCTGATTGGCTAAGGGGACTGGCCTTGCCAGGCCAGCCACCCTGCTGTGTGATTGACAGCTAGGCTATATGAATGGGGGAAAACTGCATAAAAAGAAGGTCTCTGGGACTGGAAGAGCAGAGTCGCCACTGGAACGAAACAACCAACGAGGAACTGGAAGAAGAGGACCCCTACCATGACTGAACTGCCCGGTGAAGCCCTGCTGTAGGTCCAAATCGCTAGAATCCGACAACAGAGAAGATCCTCCAGAAAACTTCTTAACTTGAGCTGGTGGGACCAACCAGTTCACCCAAACTACAAGCCAGGGCCCCTCCTCTGGTCGAATTCACTGTACAGAGCTACAGTGGCCCAGATAGCCAGGAAGGTCGGACCCTGCTTGGGTTTTAAGGAGTGCACCTTTTATTCGTTGTTTTGCTCTGCTGCTGGCTTCTTCCCTGGGTGCCGCAGGACCCTCCAGTCTTCCTACTTCATGTCAATCCAACAGTCGCTTCAAGAACCGTGAGCCTGCAGGAAACCACCAGGAACTTCCGCCTCAGCTACAGCTCCCGCTCCGTTTTAAGGTACTGTGCAAATCCAGTTGTCCGTTTCGGTCAGCCGCGGTGAAAGTGTTTGAAATCTTTCTCCAATCCGATGGCTTACCTTCTCTTTGAACTAACTTTTCTACCAACCAACCTCGTCCGGAATCTGTGCCACGAAATTTACCGCAAACTACCCTGAACTGTGTGATCTTGAGGAAAAGACTTTTGACCCATTGACTTTGGCCCTAAGCCTTTTCTAGCTGATCTCCTCACTGTAGTCTCTCTTGTTCAATTGCCCCGAGTACTTTACCTGTTGGTGTGGTCTAATTTCTACCTAACTTTGTTTTTCCCTCCCATTTAAATGTCTGGAGTGCCATTTTGCTCCCACTTCATTTTGTGAAATTAACTTGTCTGGAATTTAAGTGAAGTGGTGTGGTGTATTCATGATTGTGATTTTTAACTTGCTTAGAATAGTGAAATGTTATACAACTGTTGAGTAAATAAATATATATTCTTTTACTGAGTCAGTGTTTGCCTGAATCATAGTAATTGTGGTCCTTTGTGTAACTATTTGTACTGCTCACTTACTCTTGAGATAAGTCTGGCTGCTCCGCTACTGCTACCACTATAACTGTGTAGTACAGGCTTGGACCAAAGGTAAAATTGTACTGTCACTTGTAGTCTTAATTTTGTGTAGTGCTCCCAAAGGGTACTGCATATAATTCTGCCTAACAGTAACCTATAGTCACCTGGACGAACTGTTCTTTAAATAATCCTTCCTATCTCTGTAGATTGAATTCCATTTTATTTGTTATATCAGATTGTCACATACTCCAGTATGGATTGTCCTAACAAATAAATCAAAAACTGTATAGAACTATCTCAATGAGAATAAAAACTCACTAACCCTTCATAAAAACTAATATATCACAATTTACATGGGAATAAAAAACCTCCCAACTATTACCTGTGTAAGATGATCTCTGTATCAGCACTGTATCAGAACCAGAGAGTGTAAATATTAGTCCAAAATCAATTTCCATAGTATCTATGGGAGTTGATGTGCTCCCTCCTGTGATATCTTTATAAATGTAGGGTCTATAGAAAAGAAAAGAATTTAAGATGATTTGTTGTAATTTATCCCAGCTTTTCTAATCTATACATTTGTCATGGTGTTCAATCATGGTAAAGAATTCTTACCACGTGTGGAATGCCGGTGATCTTATGCGGGTCCTCTTCATGACATGAAGGTTCTACGTTCCTCAAAAGGCAAAACTCGCCTAAAAGGTAAAAAAATATAATGATAGTGTGTCTACTACTGATCTATATAGATCCCTATTCTGCAGTATATAAGTATCCTGGGGTTCTTTTATGTAGGTCTCACATGGGGAAGCGATTGGTAGGGTCTCCTCTTTTTCAGAAAGCTGCGAAAATATAAGCAAAACAAGATGGCCGATATATAAGGGATTGCGTTGCGACATTAAAACGTTATGACGTCACTATGTTTACAAACGTCAGAACGTGAGGACGTCATTCTGTAGTGCTAGAACATCCCGTGAGTATCGTAGAAAGGGTAATGTTGATTAATTTTAGTAGCTATCTAATCCATGAACGAAAAAGATGTTTAAGACCACTGGTATCACAAACTGTACAGAAAAATACATTATTCACAATGTAATGATCGTGTTAGCGCTTAGCAGCATCTTTAAGTCCATAACTATCCTAAATCGAATAGCATAACGGGTCCTATCCATTATCATACTCATGTTAGTGGCTTATTAGGCAGTGAAAAACTCACGATAATGCATGATTGAATGGTAGTAATTGTCTGATGTTAATAAATATCGTAGACGTGCTGTGTCTGTGGCCGAGTTGTGAAGGAGTTAAAATGTCAAAAAACATAGGTGGTGTTCATCAACCAATACAGAAACTTGTCGTAGTTATTCTACATGCACCCTTTCTCTGACTGGAGCGTTCATAAGTTTGAATTTCTTCAGTAGAAGCATAGTCTAATCCTTAGCATGGTCATGTAGTACGCTGATCTTCTAAAGTCCCCTTGATATAAATAGGGAGAAATATGCAGACTAAGTATAGTGTAGAGGCCTGGGCCATGTAGGTCCTGGATAGATATAAGTACCACTCAAAAAGATGAGGGCCCAACCTGCACCAAATATTTAATAAATATCTTACTGCATCGTTGTTGAATGGACCAAATATATTCCGCATTAGGACATTTGGTAATGTTAATTTTTTAATATCTCTCCAATATATGATGTTTAGTGTGTTTATAGATTATCTGTTAGTTCATTCAACATGTGCGTCAAAACATCCAGGTGTTACATTCGCCAAAATTATAGTCACAGTCTAGCTCATTACAAGGGTAAAGAACAAGCTTATACGATTATCACATGTCTGTTGCTGAACAGTACATATTGTCATGACACAATGATATCAGTTAATCACATGTTTCCTAATGGCTTTCAGAATGATAACAATACATTTCAATTAACAATCTCATATGAAAGAACTCAAGTTGCACTCTTCATTCATTCCGTTCGGTGACAAACTATTCAATTTCTCAATATAATCACCTTGAGTTGTGCTATATTGTGTTTGTTTTGCGCAAAAAGTCGCACTACTGGTGATCTCATTGGAATTGCATATCGTATAATCATTTAGCTTAATTTTTTTGCCATTATTGGGATGCCTTATATCCCCCTTTCCTAATACTGTTGCAATTGCAACAACTGAGGTAAGGGAATGTGCCCATTTTCTTTCTCTTCAATGTTTTTTTTTATCAATTAATGGACGTTCTGCTTTGACCAGTTGGTCCTTAAAATTGCATCTCCTCTTATATGCAACGATTTTTCTATTATGAGTCCAATTTGATAATCCTCCAATTTACCTTTATTATTCTGCTAATATGATGGCTCTGTACCGAATAAATGCATACAAAAAAGGAATCTGTTCCGACAAATTTTTTAGGGGTTAGAAGATCTCTCCTGCTCAATTTATCCACTTTGTCTTTGGCTTTTTCTATGATGTCTTTCGGCTATCCCACATATTCTGTATTTTTCTGTCATTACCTGGTTCTCCGCATGTAATGTTTCAGTGGTCCATTCAACAACGATGCAGTAAGACATGTATTAAATATTGGATTAGATATTAGATTGCTGCAGGTTGGACCCTCATCTTTTTGAGTGGGACTTATATCTATCAAGGACCTACATGGTCCAGGCCTCTACACTATACATAGTCTGCTTATTTCTCCTTATTTATATCAAGGGGACTTTAGAAGATCAGCATACAACATGACCATGCTAAGGATTAGGCTATGCATCTACTGAAGAAATTTAAACTATGAACGTTCCAGTCAGAGAAAGGATGCATTTAGAATAACTATCACAAGTTTCTGTATTGGTTGATCAACAAAACCTATGTTTTTTTACTTTTTAACTCATGCACAACTCAAGACGCAGACACAGCACGTCTACGATATTTATTAACATCAATTACTACCTTTTAGCCATCCTTTATTATATGAGTTTTTCACTGCCCAAGAATCCACTAGCATGAGTAGGATATGGGATCGGACATATTATGCCATTCAATTTAGGATAGTTATGGACTTAAAGATGCCACAAACACAAGCATTACATTGTGAAAACCTATTTTTCAGTACTGTTTGTGATAGCAGGGGTCTTTCCTTCATGGATTAGATAGCTACTAACATTAATCAACATTACCCTTTCTACAATACTCACCTGACGTTTTAGCACTACAGAATGACGTCATCACGTTTTGACGTTTGTAAACATAGTGACGTCGTAACGTTTTAAAGTCACAACGCAATCCCTTATATATCGGCCATCTTGTTTTGTCAATATTTTCGCGGCTTTCTGAAAAAGAGGAGACACTACCAATCGCTTCCACAGGTTAGACCTACATAAAAGAACCCCAGGATACTTATATACTGCAGAATAGGTATCTATATAGATTAGTAGTAGACACACTATAATTATATATTTTTTTACCTTTAGACGAGTTTTGCCTTTTGAGGAACGTAGAAACTTTATGTCATGAAGAGGACCCGCATTAGATCACTGGCATTCCAGACGTGGTAAGAATTCTTTACCATCATTGAACGCCATGAGAAAGGCATGGATTAGAAGAACAAGTTACTTACCAACTGTAACGTTCTTTCGACTGGATGTTCCTCCCACTTATTCCTCATCCTAGATATATTCGTCAGCTTGCTGCTCCTTTCGGAAATTGTTTCGCCAGAGGGCGCAGTGCTCGAGGCCGCGTAGCTTGGTCCCTCGAAGGCCGACGTCGAGTGTCGACGTCATCTGTCGTATAAATGACTCGAGCCACGCCCGTTGGTTCAGTTCTGTTTTTTTCGATGTTAATGGCCGCATCAGTTGTATTTTGTGTCAGCAGATGTCAGGCTCTTAAGTACAAGTGCAACAAGCGTAAGAACTGTACGGAGGGGTAGGTTGGGAGGATTGATGAGGAATAAGTGGGAGGAACAGCCAGTCGAAAGAACGTTACAGTTGATAAGTAACTTGTTCTTCGAATGGATTGTGTCCTCCCAAGTATTGCTCATCTTAGCTAGACTCCCATAGCAGTTGTAATTTAGAGGATGAGGGAGTACCATAGTTCAATTATGCACAGAATGAAGGACGGCTTATGCAAAAAGGCCTCCTTGGTAAGAAGTGGTGTCTAAACAATGTTTTGCAAAAGTGTGCATTGATAACCAAGTGGCCGCAGCACAAATGTCTTGCACTGGGACACCCCTCTGAAGACCCGTGGAAGTTGCTATGCGCCTGGTTGAATGAGCCCTTAAACCATCTGAAGGCTCCTTCCCAGCCAATTTCTAACATTCAGATATTGCTAGGATAATCCATCTGGATATAGTTTGTTTGGACATACCAAGGCCCAATTTGTGTCCAGTATACCCGACAAACAACTGATCTGTTTGTCTAAACCTTTCCAGTCTAGATATGTAGAAACTGAGAGCCCTTTTAGGGTCTAGTCTGTGAAATCTTTCCTCCTCTTCACTAGTATGCGCAGGAGGATAAAAAGATGGTAAAGTGATTTTCTGTGACAGATGGAAATCCAAAACTATTTTAAGTAGGAAAAAAGGCTTGACCTTTAAAACAACTATCTTTTTGGAAAACCATGTGAGGAGGCTTGCAAGGAGAGCACCTGCAACTCACTCACCCTGCAGGCTGAAGTTAGAGCCAATA
The DNA here is from genome assembly GCF_040938575.1 of Ambystoma mexicanum. Lineage (NCBI taxonomy): Eukaryota > Metazoa > Chordata > Amphibia > Caudata > Ambystomatidae > Ambystoma > Ambystoma mexicanum. The sequence goes on from NC_090930.1 coordinate 759,421,571, forward strand.
GTAGAACCGTTTAAGTTAGGAGCCTTAAACGACAAGAATGTAAAGGCTCAAAAGGGGCACACAAGAACATTTAAAACTAAATTTAAATCCCAAATGGGAACTTGGAAAGGTGTAGGAGGGAACACATTTGTTAACCCTTTAAGAAATTGGATAACTAAAAGGCAATTTGAAATATGAAACTTCTTCTGAGGAGCGCTTTAAGATGGATAGCGCTGCCAAATATCTTTTAATAGTTCCAACTTGGAGCCCCGAGTTACTAAATGTAATAGAAAGGAAAGCACCATGGGAGTGGTACATTGAAAAGAATCCACATTCTTATCCCTGCACCAGTTACTGAATTTCTTCCAACGACACCGGTATAAGGATTTTGTTGCTGGCCTTCTGGCCGAAAGCTAAATCTCCATAACGTCATCCGGGAAGTCCCAATCCTTATATCTCAACCTCTCAGAAGCCAAGCGTGAAGGTTGAGTGTGTTGACCTCTGGATGGAGAACCCGACCTTCCTCTTGCGAGAGAAGATCCTCTCTTTGTGGAAGACGTAGTGGAGGGCAGATGAACATGTCCAGAAGGTCCGGGTACCACATTCTCCTGGCCCAATCCGGGGCAATGAGGATCATGGTTTTCCTGAACTTTCTCAACCTCCCGATTACTTGAGGAATCACAGGGCCTGGAGGAAACGCATAAAGGAGTGGAAATATCCAGTCCACTATGACACCGTCCCCTAGAGCTCCTCTCGGGGGAAATTCCCTTGAGCAATACAGTTCGCACTTCCGGTTGGCACCGGTCGCGAACTGATCCACTTGAGGGGTTCCCCAAAGGGCGAAGATCTCTTGATGGACTTCCTGAGCTAGCTCCCACTCGTGGGAGACTGCCCTGCCTGCTCAGAGCGTCTGCCGCCGTGTTCAGCTCTCCAGCTAGGTGAACTGCCGACAGAGAGAATACTTCTTGCATTGCCCAGAACCAGAGCTGCATTGCCTCTCTGCACAGTGGGAGTGATCTGACGCCTCCTTGTTTGTTGAGATACATGGCCACTGTGTTGTTCGTCATTATCAGGACATTCTTTCCCTGTACAGAGGGTAGAAAGACCTTCAGCGCCAGTCTGATTGCCCTCAGCTCCAAAAAGGTTGATGTGAAGTTTGGATTCCGATGGAGACCAACGACCGCTGACCGTCAGATCGTTGGTGTGGGCTCCCCACCCTGTGAGTGAAGCATCCGTCACTACAGTTATCTCCGGCCATGGTTGCCAAAAAGGTTTCCTTCTGAGGATACTTCCCTTGTAAGCCCACCAAAGGAGATCCTGAGCCATCTTGGACGGGACTTGTAGAAGATCTGACATCTCCCCTGAAAACTGGGAACATTGAATCCTGAGGGCCTATTGAAGGGATCTCATCCTCAAAATGCAGGATGCCATGAGCCCTAGCAAAGTTAGGAAGTCGAACGCCGGTAGATGTTGGGCATTCTGAAATTTTGTCACCATCGCTAGTGCCCAGGCATCCGACGTAATGCCCAGCCATTCGTCCAGCTACTGTGGGATTCTGCCTCCCACCAGGGTCTTGTGGGTTAAGGCCACAAAGTAGCTTTACAGTGGCTGAGGCGGTAGTAGCCGCTGCTGTGGCTAATCTAGCACCTCTCCCTTTTCCACCACGAAAGGGTTTTCTTTGTTGTCCCCTCTGACTGGCCTGCCCTCTGCCTTTTCCAAAAGAGTAATAGAAGCAAAAAGGGCGACTCTTCCAGGAAGATGACCCTGCGTAAGAGTGCAGTTGAGGTTGCCTTATAGTGGCGCCAAGTGATTTTGCTGCCGCTTTCGAGATCTGCAGCTTCTCCAAGCTCTCGTCCGCCTTGCTGCCAAACAACCTCAAGCCGTCAAAGGACATATTAAGTAACCTGGATTGTACATCAGATGTGAAACCAGATTTTCTTAGCCATGCGAATCTACTCAAGACTGCGCTAGATGCCATGGATCTGCTTATACTCTCTGCAGTATTCAGTCCTGACTTGAGGCACTCCTCCATAGCCTCCTTCCCATCCTCTACTATCGCAAGGGAACCATCCCGCTCCTCACCCTCCGGGATGTGATCAGCTGTTGCATCTAAACAGCTCCACAGGGTGTAAGTGAACCTAGCTAATGTACAAGTCACATTAGTAGACTTAAGGGCCATACTACCAGAAGCAAAAGCCTTCCTCGCCCAGGCATCAATCTTTTTATTGTCCCTGTTAGGGAGCATAGAGGGATAAGCCGACTGTCTATTCGCAGTCGCAGCTTGAATTACCAAACTTTCAGGCAAAGGATGCTTAGATAAATATTCTGGATCCGAGGGAGCAGGTCTTTACTTTCCTACAAATTTCTTATTTACAGCTGGTAGAGATTCAGGTGTCTCCCAATTTGTCATAATTCTCTTTTGAAGAGCTTTGTGGAAGGGAAGGACTGGGTCTTTCTGAGGTCCTTCATCAATAATGTATTTTAAGTCATCCTGGTCATCTCTTGGGGACACTGACTTCCACCCCATAAAATCCATCTCTCTTCCCATGAGGTTCCTATACCACAGTTCAGCATGCTCTGTGGGGTCAGGCCTTTCAAAATCTACCTCGGGTGAGGTATCTAGGCCACTGGCCGATTGTAGGCAGTCATAAAGGTCTGACATTTTTGAATTAGGATCTACCAGTTCCTCAGGGACTTCTCTTCTCCCAAATCGAACACCATCTGATGTAATTTCCTCATCAGAGGTTTGGTCCTCAAAAATAGCAGACAGATTAAAAAAAATTCTTGCCTGGGCTGAGGATGGACATTTTTCTCTGGTAAAGGTGGCACAGACCTAGCCTTAGCAATAGTTGGCCTCTTGGGAACTGGTATGAAAGATGTCCCAGACAAAGGCGTCAACGGAATCGACACCAACACCATAGGAAATGGGCCATATTTAGATGGATTTTGAGGGTAGGAGATGTGTTACACTTAGATGGATTGCTGGGGTGGGAATGTGTTTCACGTAGATACCCAGTAAGACTATAAAGGCAGCCTATCCATGGTGCCTAAAGCACCCTATAATCTAAATGCTACGGTAACCGCCTAGCAGATGTACAAGATCAGCCAGTCTATTTAGCTAAGAAGACCAGATGATAGCCCCTCTCCCCCCCACCCTCCAACCCCCGGATGGTGCCTAGAAGAGTCTACAAGGTTAACTGGTCTTTTTTTTCCACAGACTGTCTGATGACACAGCAACACCAAAGATAAGATCCGTCTGTGCTCTTGGTACGTATAAATGCACCACTTCGGTGGACATCAGCTGCAGGCACGGCTATCCATCCACTCAAAGCCAGCTGAACACATAACCAGTCCAAACTCACACCATCTCCAGGCTCTCCTCAACACCCATCAATATGCCTGATCTTTGTGGAGAGTTCCTACCTGCTAAGCCTTATCATGGCCAAATGCACACGAATTCCAACTCCATGATCTCCAACACTGGATTTCGGTCCTCCAAGGGCATTACCACTACCAGCGCTTTGAGACTATAATAATGGTAAAAGGAGCTATATAAATGGCAAGTACTATACAATACAATAGGAAATCCCTCAGAGTATTTGTGAAGAAACACAAAGTCTGACCTTAAGAGGTGTTGTGAAAAAAGTTGATTAAGGCATATTTTGTTATAGGTTTGAAAAATGCTTTACTTCTCCTGCCACTTCCTACTTAAAAATTTCAATAGGACCTGGGTTCCTCTCTTTGTAGTATTGTTGGAGATGTGAGCGAGTTCAACAAGTATCGCATACTATACCCTCATATTTAACTGTTCAGCCACCAAAACCTGAATATCATTCCTCAGGAGGATAGCTCAGGAGCAACGTGCTCGCCTTGGAAGCAACACGACACGAAGCAACACAGGTTCGATCCCCGGGTCTGCGCTTAGAAACCTCTGGGTATTAAGCGCATTATAAATGACCTATCATATCAGTCTGTTTTTGGTGTCCAGTTTGGTATGAATGCACGCAAATCAGCCTACTTGTGAACTCTATGGGTGGGTTATTTAGCACTCAGTTCAACTTTCGTGTCAGAAATATGACATTGAGCGATCCTGTTCATCACTAACAAGTGGTTTTAGCCTCTGAAATGAGTTTGCAGTAGCAGCATTAGGCACATTACACACATGGTCATTCATTATGAAGCAGTACTTTTAAGGAAAGAGACGACTCACCTTGCAGCAGGAATTCCTCTCTTTTTCAGGTCCGCTCTGACTTTTTCACCTGCATGTCTATACATTTCCACGACTGTCAAAATTGCAGCATCCCTTACCTATAGAGAAATATTGATGTTCAATTGTACTGGTTGTTTGTGGGAAGTTTGGAAAAGCCAAACAAAAACATTTCAAATAAAAACTACAGTAGTACTAAGGGTCCCCTTTTACATCAATGTTAAATTTGACAGGATGCCATGCTCCTTTTACGTCCTTAGTCCCACCCCCTTTTGATATCAATGCAATATCCATTTGATAAGCCCCCCAAAATGTATCTGTACATGTAGACCACCAATTTTTTTTTATAAGACACCCGATAATTTAGATATACATTTGATATATACAAAATATGTAAAATGCATATCAATTGGATATACATTTGATATACATTTCTAAAGCAGCAGCTGGCCGTGATGCCTGGGTGACTATCTGCCAGTGAAGTGAGCTCTGAAGACAAGGACTATAAATAAATCTAGTGTCATGCAGAGTGACGCGGCTATGACGCCGGAAGCAACTCCGCCCCTCTGACGCAGCTGTAAATGCGCTATAAACAGATGCCAACATGAACTAAATAAAACAGCTGATAACAGCAAGCCTCTACTGGAAATGCCGTACCCACACCCAAGCAAAAGCACAAGCTGATGGATCTGACAGCAACAGCAAACTAGTTCACCACCAGACCTACACAAAAGCACAAACTGGTGCCTCTTACAACGCTGGTCTGTCGGGTGTTTTGTATAGGCCTGCTACAAACTGATGCTTTGACAGCACGTGTTGGCCGTTAACCAGACGTATACTAAACCTTAAACAGCTAGTTGTGACGGTATCATCAAACTATGCCTTAACCAAAACCATGCAAAAGCACACCCACTTGGCTTTAATAAAGCCTGTGTGCATTCACCAGACATATACAAAATCCCAAAAAGCCAGCTTTGATAAGGCAGGCTTCTATTTAAATAATGAAAGCAACTCGCATCCTTAAATTTGGCGATCCCCAAGCGTACACAAAAGCATGGCCTTTGCCAGCACCCTATAAAAAGCACAGCTATTAAACTTTACCATACCTATATAAAAGTCCAAACGGTTGGTTCTGCCAATGCCGGTCCTTGAAGGGACGCGCAGGAGGCTTCAACATCAAGATCGTGAAGCATGTTTACAAAGATCCCGCTCGGCGGCACAGCTGTTTATAGCAAGTTTAAAAATTCTGGGTTTCTCTGTTGCAGAATGCGGCATGTGAAATAGTCTAACACTCCAAAGCGGCTTCAGAAGAAAAGAAAATGTTCCTAGTACTGTGCTGCCTTTAAAAGTATTTGTAAAAGCTTAATTAAAATAAATGCAACTTTGCTGAGTTTAAAAGCATGATTTTGTCCCCTGTGGACTTTTCGCTAAGGCAGCGGGGTCAACCCAATGCCCTGTGCTTTCGGTCATGCCCATGGGGGTTTAAACAGGCATTTCCATAATCAGGGAGAATTGAGTGCGTCACACGAGCCTCACCATTGTATCCACAATTTAATTTTAAGGAGACAATATCAACCATTTAAAATGACGTGGCATTCACAGATTCACCCCAGGACCCAGCACACCTGTGTTTCCTGTCATGACCAGGGCTTTAAACAGTCATTTGAATAGGTGTGGCAAATTGACAATGTCATGAGACCCACGGATGAGTATTGTGTGCTCATAACATGGGGTGAGGGGGGGGGGGGGTCTTCGGGGAGTGGCAGTGGGACACCGAAGGGTGAAATGCAGTATCCCCTTCCTTACGACACCTTTTCCCTAGTCTACCAGGTAGTATATCTAGAAACTCAACCGACACCCCACCCCCCTTTCCAACACAAACACCTTCTCGCGGGTAGTTCATTGAGAGCGACAACGGACGAACACCAGAGCCGTATACCAGACATGTGCCAACACAAGGGCCAGGCAGAGTCAGGCAATTACTGATAACTACACACACCTGACTCCCATTACACTTCCCCACACGGATAAAAGGTGTAGCATGAAAGCACAGTGAGCAAGGCCAAACGCAGGAGGGATCAGATATTCCTGGAAAGGCAGTTCAAACGCAGGAGAAAGGCAGAGAGACCAGAGAGGACAACAAGGAGGGAGTTACGCTTGCCCCTTTCAAGAAAGGATTGCGACTTTCAAGAAGCCTCAAGGAAAAGAAATATAAGACCAGGAATTATAGAGGACGATCGGTGTAGCGTGTGTCGAAAAACAAACTAATACTCTGCAGCTTCCACTAGTTGTCGGCCTATGCACAGCATGTGATCTAAGCAGATTCCACAAGCCTCAGAAGCAAGATTACATTAACAGTTTCCAGCAAAGCTAACGCCGCCTTTCCGAAGTTTGAAGTTGATAAACCAGTGCGTTTTTTTATTTTGTTAGGTAACACAACGTGCTATTATCAGTATCAATGTGGTGCAGGACTAGAAATGTTTTAGTTTGTGGTAAGTACTAGAAAACAAAATGTTCAAGTACAGAAACTTGAGAGTGGGAGCAAATGCGAGCGACGCCTTTTAAGCAATGCGTGATCCTGGGTAAAGCATTTTTCAATGATTTTAAAATAAAATGTGTTAGCCCAGCGTAGATGAGCTGATAATGAAACAGAACACAACTGCACAGTTGCTTTTAATTATGAACTAAGCATGAACGTTTGCAGGAGCCCAGCCACAAAGAGTTCCCCGACACTGGCCGTCCCTACACGGCAGGATGCACTATTTGTTAAACACACATGTGATGAAGCAGTCTAGCAGAGAGTCGTTCACACAAAGTGAACAAATTGTTGATTTTTAAAGACGGCAGGTGCGAGGGTGTTAACACTTGTCTTGAGATGCTATGTAAGATGTTATGTATCGATGTGGATAGGGAATGGTCTCGAGGTGATTGGCGCTGTGTAGAAGATGTCCTATTCTGATTTTATATTCTTTTTGTATTATATCTTGAAGCGACATGTATTCTAACAGCTGGATGGCGCAGAAGGCAGACACTATGGATACCGACGGTGGAACCAGGCAGCCAGTGGAGTTATGGAGATTTGTGCATCGTGCTCAACATGTTCCGGGCTGGTTTTGGGAACCAACAAGAATGGAACGCTGTCGGTTTTGACATTGGCACCCACTAACCGGCGCTACAGGATGTGATGGTGGACACTAACATTTTTCAGTGTGAAGCAGCTTCTCGCAGGGGCCAGGGATGGGACCACCATATGCCAGATGATTACAGAATTTAAAGGTATGCCACGTGTGATACACAGTTTGTGAGGGGGAGCGGGTAATACATCTTTTTAAAGACATTGGAATCTTGCAAAATGACCCCAGCTTTCTGCAATGAGTGCTAAACACACCAAGCAATCTTCTGAATCATCACAGCACTGAAGTTTATCAATCTGCATTTCAACTTTGTCCAATGCACAGGCTCAACACGACGTCACCGAAATGTGAGAATGCTGCACAGGCTGTGCCATAGTGAAAGCACAAACTATGTATACTGCAGTGAACACAGACGGCACTAGAGTATTAACAAAGTTACCTACCGTAGTGACTACCTTACTCCTACCTAGTTCCTAGTCCCATTTCCTCCATACTTTTGAGACATTCCATCCTTCGGGATGGGACTGAGCACTTTTGAAGCATCAAAAATAACGTTGTCCTTTTATTTTTACGCAGGGCCACCGCACGTGACCGTAGCCCCGACTTCCTGAGCTTCGCTTTGCGCATTACCCTTCAGTCCTTTTCTATCGCCAAAGTCAAAGGACCACAAGCAAAATAGAGGAAACCTTTTAGAGGGGACAGCAGGCGTATGGAGGAAAGGGAGCTATGGACTAGGAGTAAGGTGATCACTATGGTGAGTAACTGTTATACTCCTACGTCCCATCCCCTTTCCTCCATACTTTTGGGACATTCCCAAGCACTGATCAAACAACCAGGAGGATGAAAATGTCCCTTACAGCAACAAGTTCTTAAGAACCGCCGGGCCAAACTTGGCATCAACCCGGGAGCTCGGGTCAAGACAATGTCTACAAAGGTCGAGGGAGAAGCCCTTGGGTGTGGCCTCCCAAGGAACATATTTCTGGAAACCAAGAGCAGCCGCTTTGCCATGAACCAAATGTGCATAAACGCCACTTGGGGCTGAAGGCCTTGAATTGTATAAGCCCGAGCTACATGAAGCAATACATCGTGGGATGGACGCTTTTCAAGCAGTTTCCCTTTTGGGTCCTTGAAATTAATAAAGAGTTGTGAGGAGCTTCCAAGTTCGCTTGTTTAGTCAAGGTAACACTTTAGAGCTCTTCTGACATCAAGGTTATATAGAACCCTTTCCGCATCCGAAAACGGTTCGGAAAGACAACCGGTAGGGATAGCAACTGATTTAAGTGGAACTCAGAAATGTTTTGGAAGGAAAGAGGAGTATGAAGCACAACCTTATCCTTGTGAAAGTTCAAGAACAGGTGTTTGACAGAGCTTGAAACTCGTAGATGTTACTGCAATCAAGAAGGCCACTTTCCAGGAGAGAAACTTAAGCTGTGTAGTGGCCATTGATTCAAATAGCTCGGGACACAAAGCGGAAAGGACCACATTTCGATCACATTTTCGGTGAGGCCTGACCGGCAAAAAGCCTGTGAAATGCCTCTTGATTACTGGATTTGTCTGAGAAAAAGAGCAATTAGCATTAGAAAGATAAGCTGCAATGGCTGACAGATATGTTCTGCACGATAAGATGTGGATGCCAGGGGCTGCAAAGGTCCGATATAAAAAAGACAAGACACAGTCAACCGAAGAACAAGTTATTTATCAACTGTAACGTTCTTTCGACTGGATGTTCCTCCCACGTATTCCTCATCTTTGATAAATCCACATACAGCTTGCTGGCCTCGGAAACATTTTCACAGTAGCAGGCCGTGCGCGTCGACGTCCCTCGAGTCGGTGTCCCTCGAAGGCCTCTATCAGTGCCGACGTTACCATAGGTATAAATAGTATAGCGCAGCGTCCGTTTTGAGGTGCTGTTTTTGCCTTGTATGAGATGGTTAGTACCATTTAAGGAGCATAGGCTGCAACTACAAGGGAAGTTCTACTGCGGGGAAGGATGGGAGGGGCGATAAGGAAAATGTGGGATTGTGATCGAATGGATTGTGTCTCCCACATATTCCTTATCTTTGATAGACTCCCAAAGCAGTAATGTATACAGGAGGCAGGAGTAAAACGTAATGATCTCTTTAAAGATGCACAGAGTGCAACACAGCTTTCCCATATTTAGTCTCCACCTAGTGGAGGAATCTAGACTAGAATTTGGTGAAAGTATGTGCGGATGACCATGTGGCAGCCGCACATATGTCTTTAATTGGAACTCCTCTTTGGAGAGCTGAAGAGGCTGTGATACCCCTGGTTGAAAGAGCCCTGAGGTGTTGAGGAGGCTCTTTTCCTGCCAATTGATAGCACTCTATGAAAGTTAGTATTATCCATCTTAAGATAGTCTGTTTCGAGATAGGTAGACCTAATTTATGTCCTGCATACCCTACAAACAACTGATCTGCTTGTCTAATCCTTGCAAGTCTGTTAATGTAAAAACTCAAGGCACGCCTTGGATCCTGCCTGTGCAATCTCTCCCTCTTTCCCTGGATGTGGAGGAGGGTAAAATGAAGGTAAGGTTATTTTTTGTGTAATGTGGAATTCTGAGACCACCTTTGGGAGGAAAGTTGGCTTCACTTGAAGAACTACCTTACCTTTTTGAAAGACTGTATGAGGAACTTTGCAAGATAAAGCTTGCAATTTGCTCACTCTTCTAGCAGAAGTTAAAGCCACTAGGAAGACTGTTTTAATAGTGAGAGACCTTAATGGACAGGAATGAAGAGGTTCAAATGGGGTACCCATTAGAAATGTTAAGACTAGGCTTAAATCCCACAGGGGAACTTGAAAAGGAGTTGGGGGGGGGGGAGACATTAGTCAACCCTTTCAGAAATTGAATGACTATGGGCAACTTGAAATATGAAGGCTCCTCAGCCGTGCACTTAAAGATTGAAAGCCAACTTGAAGGCCTGAATTTGCCAAATATAGCAGGAAAGATAACACCATTGGTGTACTACATGAAAAAGGGTCAATATTCTTATCTCTACACCAGCTGCAGAATTTGTTCCAACAGCAGCGGTACAAAGCTTTTGTTCCTGGCCTCTGGGTTGAAAGCAACACCTCCATTACATCATCTGGGAGGTCCCAATCCTTGTATCTCAACCTTTCAGAAACCAAGCGTGAAGGTTGAGGGTCCTGATATCCGGATGGAGAACCGGACCTCCCTCCTGCGAGAGAAGATCCTCTCTTTGTGGAAGACGAATCGGAGGACAGATGGACATGTCTAGAAGATCCGGATACCACGTTCTCCTGGCCCAATCCGGGGCAATTAGGATCATGGGTTTCCGGAATCTCCTCAGCCTCCTGATCACTTGAGGAATGACGGGGACTGGCGGAAACGTGTACAGAAGTGGAAACTCCCAGTCCACCATGAAACCGTCCCCTAGAGCTCCTCTCGGGGAATAGGGGGGCAGGGAATTCCCTTGAGCAATACTCATCGCACTTCTGGTTGACACTGGTGGCTAACAGATCCACTTGAGGGGTTCCCCAAAGAGTGAAGATCTCTTGAAGGACTTCCTGAGCTAGTTCCCACTCGTGGGAGACTGCTCTGACTGCTCAGAGGTTACGCTGTCAAGTTGTTCTCTCCGGCTAGATGCACTGCCGATAGAGAGATTACTTCTTGAATTGCCCAGAACCAGAGCTGCATTGCCTCTCTGCACAGTGGCAATGACCCTATGCCTCCTCTTTGGTTGAAGTAGTGCATAGCCACTGTGTTGTCCGTCATTATCAGGACCTCTTTTCCCTGTACTGATGGCAGGAAAGCGCTCAGTGCTAGCCTGATCGCTCTCAGCTCTAATAGGTTTATGTGTAGTCTGGACTCCAATGCAGACCAACGACCGCTGATGTTCAAGTCGTTAGCATGGGCGCCCCACCCCGTGAGTGAAGCGTCCGTGACTACTGTTATCTCCGGCCATGGTTGCCAAAACTGTTCTCCTTTCAAGATGTTCTCCCGACAGGCCCACCACTGAAGGTCTTGTGTTACTCTATCCGGGATCTGACATTCTCCATGAGAATTGAGACCACTGGGTCCTTAGCGCCCACTGGAGAGATCTCATTCTCAGACGAGCCTCTGGCACTAGAAAAATGCAGGATGCCATGAGGCCGAGCAACCTAAAAAAAAAACTAAAAAATAAATATCGAAGGCTGGTAGACGCTGGACATTTTGAAACCTGGTGACCATCTGTAGAATATCTTGAGCCCTCACCTCTGGTGGCGAGGCTTTTCCCAGGGATGTGCCCAGGACTGCTCCAATGAACTGGAGTCTCTGTGATGGTATAATCTGTGACTTCTTTAAGTTGAGGGAGAAGCCCAGCTTGTGGAGTAAGTGGCAAACATAATCTAGATGGACCTGAGCTTGTTCTGGAGACACCGCTCTGATCAACCAGTCGTCCAGGTAGGGGTAAACATGAATCCCTTCCCTCCTTAGACTTGCTACCACAACCGCCATTAGCTTGGTGAAGACCCTTGGGGCGGAGGTCAGCCCAAATGGCAGAACCCGAAATTGATGGCGGGAGCTGCACTTCCTGTGCTTGTGATGGATTGGCACATGAAAGTAAGCATCCTGAAGGTCCAGAAATATCAACCAATCCTGAAACTGGAGGGCCTAAAGGGTTACCATCTTGAACTTGTCTTTCCTGAGGAATTTGTTCAATTCTCGCAAGTCCAAGATGGGTCTCAATTCTCTTTCCTTCTTTGGTATTAGAAAGAAGGGGGAATACCATCCCTTGTTCCTCTCCACTACAGGTACTGACCGGTTCTATGGCACCTTTCTCTAGCAGGTCCGAAATCTCCTGCAGAAGGAGCGGGTCTGGAAACTTCAAAGAGTTGTTCCCTGGTGGATGACTGAGGAGTGTGTAGGAAAAGTAGGCAGTAACCTTGGGCAACTGTTTCCAATGCCCAAGCATCTGACGCAATAACCTTCCATTCTTTCAGATGTTAAATTAACCTGCCTCCACTGATGTCTTGTGTGGGGAAACCTAAGAGGGGTTTAGAAGCGGCTGACACAGCTGCTGAGGGTAAAGCAGCACCTGCTGATGCAGGCTTGTTACCTTTGACCCGTCCACCACGGGTGAATAGTTTCTGGCACCTTTGAGCCCTCCGTTTTTAACGAATGCGGAGTAAAAACAAAAGGGCTTCCCCTTCCAGGACGTACCTGTGGGGCAGTTTTGAGTTTGATGAATTGCAGCCCAAAGTGATTTTGCCACTGCCATTGAGGTTTGCAATTTCTCCAGACTCATCAGCTTTCTTGCCAAATAGAAAGGTGCCATCAAAGGGCATATTCAGAGGATTCCAATATGGCCACGATGCTGTAAACACCGCAACCACTGAGCTCCTGATCCCGAGGCCCGGCATAACGGCTTGCTAAGCCTTGTAGCCCTCCCCATGTGACAGCAGTGGATGCCGGACCCCCTGTGAGGGCACGGAAGAGATAGGGACTGCCTTTGGTCCAGTGTGGAGCGGGGGGAGTGAAGCTGTGGCAACGAGGGTGGCGACCGCTGAGCCTGTGTGGCACCCAGAGCATATCCAACACCCCTTACCTGGTCGGACAACGAAGAGGCGGGGAAAACACCTAAGGATCAACTCCCACACCGAGGCCTGGTTGATCGACTGCGCGGCCCATGGCCGTTCCCCCGCGGCTCTCCCTTGCCATCGGAGTGCGGACTGCCTTACCCTCACGGAGGGGCTGAGGGCTGGGTCCTGTGCGGCGGTGAGCGGAACCCGGCCTTGGTCGCTGGCAGTGCAGCCGCGTCGGCCACACGAAGCGGGATATTCAGCATTGGAGGGGGCGCCTGCTCCTCGGGGACTGCGGCACACATCTGATCCAGCTGCGCGGCTACCCAGGAGGGCCCGTGCAGCTCAGGGCCCACTGGAGCACCAGAGGACGCCGCTCCCCGGCCTGCAGGTGGGAAGAAGTGAGATTGCTGGCCCCTCCTCAGAGGGCCCGCCTCGATTCCTGGGAACTCCTCCGGGTTGGGCTCCTCGCGTTCCCCAATGGCCCGTCTGGTCTGAGGGGAGGGGGGGGGGTCGGGGTTTTGCCCCCTCTCTAGGTGAAACCCCTTTTTTTTCCTCCTCCTCTCACATTAGCGCCTTTGCCCTGGACTGCAACCCAATTGTGACTGTGCCATATGAACTAGCCCGGGCCTCCTGGGGCCCCCCACGGTGACACTTCCCCGGTCCTGCGGTGCCCAGAGCGGACCACTGATGTGGCAGGGGCCAGAAGTACTTGCTCCCGGCCAAGCGGGGAGGCCCTATCCAGGGAGTGCAGCTCCGATGGACATGGGGAGGTGCAGCTAAGCACAGTGGATTATCAAGAGCACCAGCATCCATAAGACACTACTGATAGCGGTCGCTTCTGCTGCTGGCCGCGCAGGAGGTCCCCCTCTTGGGCAGAGACCCGGGGAACCACGTGGGCTCTCCTTTCATCTGTTGGAACCCGGGAGCCCATATCACAGCACAGCACCCCGACTCTCCTCCATCATGTCCAAGACTAAAATCAAGGACACACAGAACCCCCCGCACCCCCCCCCGGATTCCAGATGAGACCGCAGGAGAATCCACTCACTAGGATATGGGCTAAGGAAACGGAGGACGTCCAGGGAGCAACCCTTAAAAAATGGCCCGCTGGGGACCCTCAGGGGGACCTTCAGGCACCAGAGCTACCCCTCACGCAGGCGGCTCTGAAGCTCCTCCTAGCTGACATAGTGGATAAGATCACCACAGCAAGTCAAAAGCAAATGGACGCCCTGAGGGAGGATCTGGCGGAGGGGCTGCAAGAGATCAAGAGGGATATTGGCAAGATAGAAGAAAGAGTGGACACGAACGAGAGGGCAATTCAGGACTTAGTTGAGGATGCACGGAAGACAGACTCCCTCCTGGATACCTTGGCGACTGCCACACACAACCTGGAACTCCAGGCGGAAGACCTAGAAAACGGGTCTAGGCGCTCGAACATCCGTATTAGAGCCCTTGCGGGGGATATCCAGGACCACGACCTGTTTCAGGCGGTAAAGGGCATTTTTGTGGACCTTCTGGAGGCCCCAGAGTCGGAGGGCATGGTATTCGATAGGATACTTGGGACCCAAGTGAGCAGAACCAGGCGTTAGACCCATAGATGTCCTGGTGGCAATTCACAGCTATACAGTGAAGGAGCAGATCTTCGCAGCCGCTCGGAAGGCAGGCCTACTCACCTACAATGGGAAGGAGATAGCGTTGTACCAGGACTTGGCACAGGCAACCCTAAACAAACACCGAAGAATGGGCCCAGTTCTCTCCCATCTAAGAGCCCAAGGAGCTTGTTACAGATGGCTACACCCCTTCGGCTTGGCCTTTGAATGGCAGGGGAGGGCACAGATGATTACCACTTGTGAGCAGGGTCTCGCTCTGTTGGGACTGGAAGAGGACCCTCCGCCTCCCCACACTCCGCCCTCAACTCAGCGCTCTGAACATAGACAATGGAGTGGTCTACGGCCCGGTCAAAGGGGTCAAGGAAAAATGACAACCAATCGCTCCAGAAAAGTCTGGTGCCAAGGAAGGACTAGGAACCCCAGAAGTGAAAAGAATCTCTTCCAGGAGCGCACTTCAGCATGCGTCCCGGAGGTCGATACCGGGAAAGGATGCCTGGGGAGGGCATAGAAGCAGATGATGTGTCTGGCAAGCTCGAGAATATTCAATAACACTTTTGGGGTCTTGGGGCAGGGGGGATCTCGGTTCTTGGAATGGGACGGGGCGGTCCCGCGTTGTAACAGTTGAATGGCATTCGATGGGACGACTCTCGAGGTTCTGTTTCGAGGGGGGCTGAGGCCAGTCATCACATACTGCCAGAGGGAAGGGGGGGCAGCAATTGAACCAGTGTTCCAGGGGCAAATAAAGGGTTGGTGCATCGTATCTCAACAGGGAGACCACACGAGAGGTGCTCCAGACACCAAGGGGGGGCGCTGCGTGATCTATGTCATCCCCACTGAACCACCATGTTTAGCCAACGAGCATTGAGGATCTTTTCCCTCAAAGTGAACGGTCTCAACTCGCCGGTTAAACGCAAGAAGCTAGAGCACTTCGTTATGTGCGACCGGCCGGACATTATCACGCTACAAGAAACCCATATTCGAACGGCCGATTGAGGAAGGGTCAAACTTTGGGGCTTCTCCAGGTCATTGCAAGCAAATCAAGCTGAAAAGAAAGCTGGCGTTTTGCTGGCTCTTAGGGATGGCCTTGATCTATATTTCTCTGAAAAGCTCACGGATGATCAGGGAAGGTTTTTGGCGGGCGACGAACATCCGATCACTGTTGCTACAATTTACGCCCCCAACACAGCCCAAGATGTCTTTCTCCAGAAGGTAGTGGGGAAGCTCGAGAAATTTGCCAAGTACCCGATCATTCTTACTGGAGATTTCAAAATCGCATGGGACCCCAGAAGGATAGAACGCCGGGAGGGGCTGCCCCTCAGATGAGACCTTCGCATGACCTGAAGGAGAAAATCAGCAACCTGGGTCTGGTGGATGCCTGGCGGGAGATGCAGGGCGATGTAGGGGGGTATACTTTTTACTCACATCCTCATCGGACCCATTCGAGAATAGATTATATCTGGATGTCAGCCGGCATCCTGGGGAGGGCGTTAGACATATCCGTGGGCTCCACAATGCTGTCTGATCATGCCCCCCTGACGATGAACCTGAAAGCGAAGGGCAGACCCCCTGGGCTGTGGAAATGGTGCTACCCGGTCGCTCTTTTTAAAGGACCAAGTACTGGACCGTGAGATTGAGAAGGAAATAGAAACCTTTTTCACTGAGAACTTAGCTGGGGACACGACACTTCAGATCAAGTGGGATGCCTTTAAGGCGACTCAGAGGGATAATAATTGCGACTAAGGCGAGAAGGGATAGGGAATTACGAGTAGAGGAGGCGTGGCTAGAGGAAGCTTTAAGGGGGATAACGGTAAAAATGGGGAAAAATCAAACCCAGGCTATCAAAAGGGAGTACAGGGCAGTCCGGGGTCAGTTGGACCTGATCCAGGCTTGAGCGGCTGAGCGGAGATTATACCTCAGACAGAAATTTTAGATTAAAGCTAATAAGGCAAACTGGCTTCTCTCAAGCATGCTCAGAAAGGAGCAGAAGGGAAAAACAATATTAAAAATTAATGTGGGGGATGGGACTATTTGTATGACAAATGAGGATATTTTGACGGAATTCACCCGATTCTATTCAGCTTTGTACGCATCCGATACTCCAGCCCACAATGCCCAAGAACGTTATCTACATAAGGGTAATTTGCCCCGCATAACGCAAGAGAGAGAAATGCTGGAAAGGGACATCACAGAGGATGAGGTCAGGGACGCAATTCGAGAATTGCACAATTTTATATCGCCGGGTCCGGATGGTTATGCCGCGGAATTTTATAAACGGCATAAGGAAATACTTACCCCTATCTTAACCGCGCTCTTTAACCAAATAGGGCAGGATAGCGCAATCACTGAATCAATGGAGGAGGTGAAAGTTGCCCTCATCCACAAAAAGGACAAGGACCCAACCGATTGCACTTCCTATCGCCCCATAGCTTTGATTAATGTCGATTCTAAAATACACACTAAGATCCTGGCAAAAAGACTAGAACACCTGGTCCCTAAACTAGTCTATCCAGATCAATCGGGGTTTGTAAGAGGCAGGCAGACCTCTGACAACGTCACAAGGCTGGCCCACTTAATAGAGAAAGCATGCAAGGGGGGGGTCCCCACCCTCCTGATGGCTATCAACGCTGAGAAGGCATTTGATCGGGTGGAGTGGGGATTCCTCTTTGAAACCATGCTAAGGATGGGCTTCGGTCCAAAATATATGGATAGGATTAGAGCCAATTATAGACGCCCAATCCTCAGACTAGCGGTGAATGGGCAATTGTCAGACAGGGTGCATGTCGAGAGGGGCACCAAGCAGCGGTGCCCACTTTCCCCGATACTGTACGCTCTTCATTTGGAACCATTTCTCAAGGTCGTCCGAGCCAACCACCTCATAACCGGTATTCCTTTTGCAGGCCAATCGCACAAAATAGCAGTTTTTGCGGACGATACGATACATTCTCTGACCCTTCCATGTTAGTCTATACCAGCAGTTGAAGCCGAACTGGCGCGCTTTGGCAGCATGGCGGGTCTGAAAATAAACGCCTCTAAAACAGAAATACTCAAATCTCACAGTTCCAACTTCAGTAGCCCTCGTCTTGAAACGCAATTCCCCCTATAGATGGGAGGAGCACTCTCACCTACTTGGGAATTAAATTGTCGACAAAGCTAGAGCTGATGTACCACATGAACTATCGACCATTACTAGTGAAATTAAAGAATAAGATGGTTGACTGGGGCCCCTTAGCGATATCTTGGTTAGGGCGTATCAACACTTTAAAAATGGCAATACTCCCTAAGCTCTTGTACCTCGGAGCATGCAGCTTTTGGGCATAATAGACGACCCTGATGTAAAAGGACCTATGCAGGGGCATGACAATTTAGCGTGCCCTATAGGGACTTGGCAGGGGGGAGGTGGGTGTGATTGGCTCTTTGGGTGACGCGAGGGAACACTGGACTTCTCTTGACGGCTGGATGTGGGAGGGGAGAGGAAGGGGGTGGAGTTGGGGTATTCGGTTTAATGTGTTCTGCTTTTTGTTTTGGAAATACCAATAAAAATCAAATTTAAAAAAAAGGGCATAGTCAGAAGTCTGGCTTGTACATCAGGAGTAAAACCAGATTTCCACAACCACGCAAATCTGCGGATTGTGGTACTCGGCGCCATGGCTCTGCTGATGCTGTCAGCAGAGTCGAGACCTGTTTGGAGGGACTCCCACATCGCATCCTTGATGATAAAGAATGTGTCTCGTTTCTCCCCTTCTGGGATACGGTCAGCGCTGATGAAGCGCATTCCCAAAAGCTGTGGCTGAATCTTGCTAACGTGCAAGTGGCGTAAATAGACTTAAGTGCCATGCTGCATGCTGAAAAGATTTTTTTTACATGGCATCAAATCTTTTGTCGTCTCCATCTTGTGGTATAGTGGGGTATGCCGACTTACTACTTGACGACGTTGCTGCCTGCACTACTACTCTCGCTCGGGTTGGGTGCTTACTTAAATATTCAGGGTCTGAGGCTGACCCTCTGTACTTCGCAGAAAGCTTATTTACTGCAGGGATAACCTCCGGTGTTTCCCAATTTGCAGCTATTTTTCTCTGCAATGCTGCATGAAAAGGAACTATAGGGTCTTCTTGAGGCCCTTTATCTAAGATGTCTGTTAGATCATCTTGTTGGAAGGAGGGTGAAGGTGTTGTCCACCCCATAATACATAATTCTTGCCATAAGGGCTCTATAAGGCATGCTCTCCAGGTTCTGGTCTGGCAAATTCCAACTCTGGAGAGGTATCTATGCCACTGGCATCTTGAAAAGGATTCTTGAAGATCTCACAATCTAGTCTTCTCAGAATTTAGTTCCTCTGGAATAGGCACTCTTGTTGTTTGTAAACCAAAAGGTCTCATTATCAGAGTCCTCTACTTCCTCATAGATAGATGATAAAACTCCGAAATAGTCAGAACGTGTAAAACCCATTTCTAGATAAGAGGGTGCCAAATTGGTGGACACTGCTTGGGAAAAAGTTGTAGTTGTCGATGCAGACGTCATAGTCTCAACAAACCTACAAATGGCGTTGAAATACTCGAAAAAGGCCTTCATGTCATTGAGAGAATCAGAATTCTACACTGTGTCGTCGATATTGTCGACGCCACTTTCTATGCCTTGGGCGGGACCCTTCGACACCTCTAGTGCCGATGGTGCATTTGAGGCCTGAGGCTTCAGGGGTATCTCTTTCATTGGGGTCGACGACGGCGTCGATGACACAAGGTACCTTTGACGATGGCGTGATGACGCAGTTTTATTCGATGAATTTTTGTCTATACTCGAGGGTTTGTGATGCTCTCGAGGGTTTTTGTTTGCCAGGTTCGACGACTCACAGCGTTTTTGTTTTTCGGTCTTTCACCCGGGGTATCACCTCTAGGTATCTCCGAGTGGGTCAAGGCCACGCTCTCGAAGACCCTAGGCGTTTTCTTGCCAAATCTCTCCCACTTAGCTGGCGAGCTGTGTATAGTGGGGCAGGTGACCCTTTCTGGTAGAAGGCTGGAAAGCTTTCAATGCCAGGGAGACGCCAAGAGTTAAGGTAGTTTTTTTTTTCTTTATTGTTTTTGTTTTATTTAAACCTTTACAGAATATAAAATTCATAAAACAGAATAGAATAGAAATGAACAAATACAATCTTCATTACATTAAACACTTACATATTCTATACAGTTTTCTACAACAATATCAATTTCATTTTCAAACAATATTACATATATTTTTTGAAAAAGCATTCACTCTAATTTTCAATGATACTGAATCACCATGAAACATTTTATACCAAAGTTATCTGTTGACATAATTAATATTGGTCACAAACTGAGAAAAATATTGGATTCTTTGCATAATCAACTTAGGACATAATAACAATAGATGCAGCAATGCCTCTTTCACTTGACAATATCTACAATATTTGTGATCACCAGAGCTGGGATAACAAATATTGAGTATCCCCTGCGTGTTTAAGACATTGAAATGAAATCGCATAGTGTTATTCCTAAAGGATTGACAAGGATATTTAACAATGAATGATTCAGGATTAGGGAGCCACTTCCAAAATGATAGTTTGATAATACAACTTGGAATTCAAAATGACAACATTATTCTCCATCCAATCGAATGATCCAATTAATTTCTTTATCTTCATTGGATTGTCGATAAGGGTTTGAAGGTGTGAAGGACCGGAGGGGGGTGTCTGTACTCCTGCTCTCTATATGGCAGAGGAGAGGCACAGAGGACGCCAGCCAAGATTCTCTATAGGGTAGCTATGGTTGAGCAATCAAGGCCTAGCTTCTAAGGAGGTGATGTGGGCTGGTTCTTGTACAGTGTAGTCCCCAAGCACCCACAAAGGAATGTCCACACACTGTATTGGTTAAAACACAGTCGTTATATAAATAAGGTTCAGGTTTAGATACACTTTCACGATAATACACTTTGTGCTTTGACAATTCTAAAATGGTAAGTATATACAGTTCTAGGTGGTAGCACTATTACTCTGATTCCATTAAAATGTATGAACTGTACTCAGTTCCAATAGCATACGAATCAACACAGCAAAACTATATCAACCATAGATTTAGGAAGACAAGTTGGTTAGACAATTGACCGAATACTGAGCCCCTACCAACCAGACAGTTCTGTATGAGGATCCCCCCCACCTGGGCAACAGAGTCTTATCTTCTTCTATAGTTCAGCAACCCAAATGTACCTTGTGTTGTAGAGTTCTTCGTCTGGGAATCGACGGGCCCTTCTTGAATGCTCTCCCTTTCAGGTAGGAGCCACGGGTCATCGAACTTCCGAGATGAAGAAAAAAGTGAAAGGCGGTCGTCGAGGGAGCAGCTTCGATCTTCGCGGTGCTAGTTGACGAAAGCTTGTGAACATCCTGTGAAGCAGAGGCATGCAGTGCTCCTCGCCGACGAGTGTTCGTTGCCGCAAAGAGTGGATGAAGAACTTTGGCCCAGCAGGGGCGTGGATTTGTCGGCCAACGGGACGCGACCACGGCTGGCTTCTGTAGCTTCGTCGGCTGGGTGGCGGGAAACCCACCAGAGGATTCTCCTCGGTGGTCGGCGGCCTTGACTTTCTCCGGCAGGACGAAAGCAGTCGACGAGATTGAACAAGGGAGTCCTTGGATCAAATGTTCTTAGGCAAAGGGAGCACTGCGGCTCCGGTTGGCGACGGTGGACGGCTGTTCAGCTCTTCCTTCTCTTCAGCGGTCCCCTTTGCCAGTCGGCAGACTTTCATAGGTCTATCTACCAGGGAGCTTTGGCAAAGATCAGCTGGTGCACGATGGTCCCTCGTAGCTCAGAGAGAGGTCTCCTAGCAAGGTCCTCTTGGATCAGGTCTTGAAGGCACAGCAGCTTTCAGATTGCAAGGAAGGGAACAGCGGTTCACCTTCTTCCAGCTTCTTCCAGCTCGGCTTCGAGAGTAAGCATCAAGTATCAACTTCAGCTTGGGGGCGTGGCTAAGAGGCCATGGGATAAGCAGTGGTTCATAGAGGCTCCTGCAAAATCCTACATGATCCTTGGTCGCATGCATGCAGAGACCAGTGTTTGGGGGACAAAGTACGTCTCGGTTGTCGGAAGAAACAAGGACTGTGATGCTGGCGTCGACGGTAGAAAACTGGCTGTGAATACCGACATATTGGCGAAAAGATGTGGGGATGGAATGTTGGAAGAGGGGCTAAAATGGCCGCCGCATGAGAACAAAGGGAGAGGACCGCGAGCCCACGTAAACAACGAGAAACAGAGCTGTGCGGCGTGAAAGTCTGCCCGAGGACATTGTCGGACAAAAGCTGGAGCGGAGGCCCTACGCGCCCACTGAAGACACAAGGGTTAATGCGGATGCAAAAGCAACATTGAGGGTGCCCGGCCTGGGCTAGAATTACAGAGCAGGAGCGGAGCTGGTGCGGACACCGAGTGTACAAATATTGCCAGAGGCTGGTGCCACTTGGGGCTCATTGCACAAGACACCCAGCAAAACGCTCGCCCCCGCCGTGCGACAAAGTGCAGGAGGTGAACGAACCACGCAAAGCAGAGGACGAAGTGGACAAAAGTAAAGTGCCCCAATCATCAGGCGCACGTCGGGACGGGTCACCGAGGGGGCACGGTGACGGTGAATACAGCAGGAAAGACAGTCGGCAGGAGCGCACCATAATATGTGCTGAAGGCGTGGGCTGGACGATGGCAATGAGGGATGAAATGTAGCGGAAGCAGCAAGCTACATGAAAGTAGGCTGATCCTTCGGTCTCCGGTGCGTGGGGAGAAAGTGTAACACCAAAAGGGGAGTTGTGCAAGCGTTGGAGCCTGGGAAGCACCGACCAGGTGGGAAACGCCAGCTGAGCCCTGGTAAACGAAGAGTGCTGCCCCCACCCTGCAGAGGGAGAGCTTGGATTAGGCTGCACATGAAACACAATTAAACACAGCAAATAGCCGTGAATGGAAGAAAAATTGAAGCTGTGACTGGGGGAGGCTGCGCACTGCAACAATAATAAATAGGAACAGATGCTGGCAAAGGCGCACGATGAACAGATGGCAATAAAGGCGCATTAACCCACTGAACAGACCTGAGCTTGACCGACAGACCAGTAGCCTGTGCTTCATGCAGAAACCGCTGAAAAAGCCGGAGCACGGAAAAACGTACGGAGCATGGGACTGATATAATAGCTGCATGGGCCAATTCGCCAAGAACAAAGGGAGCCGAGAGAGAAATGAATGAAAGCCTGGGTGCTCACGTAACAAACTGTAGCAAAGCACACGAATAGAACTCATATCTCAAGTTTGGCAACCCCTAGCAGAAGGAACACTAACGGATCCCGCAGGGTTACAATAAACTGGCCCAAGTGCAAGATAAGCTGGCAACGAAAGAACGGCCCACTGAACCACCGGAGAAGGTTAAGGGCACAGAACAACACGCATTGAGACAACACTGGAAAACTCGAGCCAGTAATCTGGGTGCTACTAGGGAGTACACAAAGTACCAGGAAATCCCCGCTGGTGCACTAGTGGGCAGAACTCACTCACCAGAAACAGTCCGCGGGGGAGGTCTGCTGCACTGTAGGGTGCGAGGATGGCCTCAAAATTGACAAAATCAAAAGGAAAACAAGCAACGATGGAGGATTTTAATAAGACACCCCAGGCAACGGAAGGGGACAGGAATAAAGACAGAAACACGCAACTGGACACTGCGCCAGAGAGAAGTGACCAACAAATCCTAGACGCAAGTGCAGACCGGAAGGCGGCCTGGGAAACCAAGCTGGAGGCAGCCAGGGCGGATCTTAAAACATCACTGGACCTCAAAATCGGAGCGGTGCAAGTGGCCGTGAACATTTTGCGACAAGATGTGAAAAAAGGGGCAGAACGCACTGGTGAACTAGAAAAGGCGGTAGGCTCCAACACAGGGGCCTGCAAAATGCATGCCTCGGAGATCCACATACTGCGACAGCAAGTGGGAAATCTGGAGAGCAGAGGATGCCGAAGGACGGGCTCGCAGAAATAATGTACGCATTGTCAGGCTCCCGGAAGGCGAGGAAGGCACAAACCCCACGGAATATAGAGACCATGCTGCTGCAAGAGATACAGGGAGGCGAACTCACCCAGGGGTTCGCAGTGGAGAGAGCGCACAGGGCCCTCACCAGAAGACCAGCGACAGGCGCCCCACCGCGACCGATAATTGCCAAGATTCTGAATTATCGGGACAGAGAGAAGATCCTGGAATTCTTCCGCAAAGGAGGCACAATACGCAGGGCGGCAGCATCCATCACGGCATACCCAGACTATACGCTCCAGGTACAGAGAAAACGGCTGAACTTCGGAACTGTGAAGAAGAGGCTCTGAGATGCGTGCTACAGGTACATGTTGATGTACCCAGCAAGGCTGAAAGTGCTCCACAAAAATAGGGCTCTAATCTTTGCAACACCGGAGGAGGCGACAGAATGGCTGGACGGCCAGAGCTGTCCGGATGAGACAGACCAGCAGAAGGCGGATGGACTGGATAAGTGAAGCAGTGTCACCGAGAACAGAGGTGCTGTATGATCTGAAACATTGGAACTAGATTATAAAATCAATATACATAGAGATGTACCAGTGCATACTAGTCCCAACACAAGGAGATTAGCATGCGCAACATGTTGAGCATAAAGCAGGAGCAAAATGAACTCACTTTCATACCCCAATAGTTTAGATTAGACATGCTACTGGTAGAGTGGTAGCCACCCTACTGAGTTGCTTGTACCGGCTAGCCAGGACAGAACTAAATGCGGCATCGCCTGAGATCCAGGGATGGAGCAGGGCAACAGTTGGAAGTTGGGGCAGGGGCGGAAGCGAGGAGGGGGGTGGGCGGAGAAGAGGGAACGTTGGGAGTTGGGAAGTGTGTGTCATGATGCCTGCTCCCGAGGAGCCAGGTCAGGCCAAGCGTCCCCGGAAGCAAACTTCATTCTCACCAAGCAGGACCCAGCAAACCCCTATAGGGGCTCTTTGGACCTTGTCCTGGCGCCTTTGGCGCCAGGCTCATAAAAGGCATCTGTCCTGGCGCCATAGGCGACAAGGCTCATCATGGCAGAACATTTGGTAATGTTTGGGTGAACTCACCTGAGGCAGACCATGCTGCATACTCAACCGAGGCAGACCATGCTGTCTGAAGATCCAAGCCAACTAAGGCTGGGGAGGAACTATTTTCTTTCAGGTACTCTTTTCTTACTCGGGTGGGGCCAGTGGAAGAACACTCACCTGAAGCTCTTCCAAGGCTATTTAAACCACGCCCGGATGGCCACACGTGGTTCTCGTTATTCTGCATCTGCAGTAGGACGCGCACCGAGTCGGCTCCTGCATCCTGGCTCCTGCCACGCCCGCCAGCACCTGGAACACCTGCAGGAGAGAAAGGCAAGCATTAGGACATTACCTACCTTCATCCAGCATCCGGATTCTTCACTCCGTCGATCCTGCAAAAGAAAGTCAAGGGTTAGAAACGCATCTCATTGCTCGCTGCAGCGCTGCTTCCACTTACCTTTACGTGGCGCTGTCTAGCTCTTCAGCGGTCATAGGCGACATCGGCCGCATCCCAGCACCTACGGAAAAGAAAGACAATAGTTAGAAGCGCTCCGCTTCTCACGCTGCCGCGCCGCTTTCACTTACCTTCACGTGGCGCCAGCAACCTTTTCAGCGCCCATAGGCGACATCGGTCGCATTCAAGACCTACGGAGAAAAAGGACAAAACAAGGTGAGCAACGAACTAATTGCAAAAGGACAGATTACTCACCTTAAGTCTTACCTGAATTTTGTTGGGACCTCCGTTCCCTTTTCGGGTCGGAGCGGCTTTTCTGGCTTTTCCGTACCCCAGCCCCTATGGGGAAATAAGACACACTCATTAAGGTGTCGGAGCAAACCACTACGGCACACCTTCATTAAAAGTACTCACCTGAGCTTACCTCGGCAAATCCATTCCTCCACATGGATTCCTCACCTAGTCCCTGAAAATTAAACAAAGGCCAAGGGACAAATAAGACTTGATCTTTTGAACTATATACTTACGGCAGCATTTTGGTAAAGGCAAGCAGACATCAAACCCTCGCCAAATCCGAGATCCAGTGAAGTAACTGGAAATCTACGCGCCCCTGCGTCAGAAGCAGGATGGAGAGCTCGTCCATACAGAAATTAAGGTGAGAGTCTGCGGAAGGCACAGCTAGGGTTCGAGGAGGGTGAGAAGGGGGGAAAAAGGGGGGAATCTCACACACAATCTAGCAGACAGTTAACTCCCTTTTCCCAGGATTATTCTACGGGCCAGACAGACGAGGTTTGGGGGTCCAGTCCAGTCCATCTTCCAAGCACTACGCTTTACCGTGGAAGAAGTTGTAGCAGTCCAGAACGGGTCGGCGCCTCCGTGGGAATCAGGTGAGCGTTAGTGTGCTGGGGTTGGAGGAGGGAGGGAGGAAGGTGGGTGAAGTTGATGTATTTATAGTTAGGGGAAGTTTATGTTGGGAAATGAGCCTTTATGGAATAGTGAAAAAAATCATATGGACAGCACTTGCGGCAGGAGGAGTGGGATCCTAAAACATCATAATTACTTGGAATGTTAGCGGGCTCAATAGCTATCTAAAAAGGAATAAGGTTATGATGCATCTGCGTAGACAGAAAATAGACAGCACTGATACAGGAGACCCGCCTCACACAAGAAAAGATGGAGTTGATCCGGAAGAAATGGAGGGGGACTATTGTAGGCGTAACATATTAGGCCTATGCTAGAGGGGTGATTAACTGGGTGGCACTGCATGTCCCATTCCAGTTACTACAATCTACAGTGGAAGCAGACGGGAGGATGGTTATAATAAGAGGGCTGGTTGAAAACGAGGAAATAAGCATTATAAAACACATATGACCCGAATCAGGACACAGCAGCATACTTTAGGACCCTATACAATAAACTCAACATGTGCTTATGGGGGGCGGTGATCTGGGGAGGAGACTTACTGCGCACTAAACCCAAAAATAGACCGATCAGATGATAAAATAGATAGACCCACCCCAGCCGCCAGGGCGCTGCAGTCACTGTTAACTGACTTCGGGTTCGAGGATACATGGAGGGAGCGCCATCTGCAGGACAGACAATATTCGCATTATTCGGCCCCACAAAATATACACACCAGGCTGGACTACATGTTTGCTACACAGGAGTTAACGGCAGAAATAGCACAGACAGAATATAAAGCGAGGGTCCCATCAGATCACTCACCACTGGTAGTGGTACTGGTATGGCAATACCGATCCCCGAGAGCAAGGATACCAACGTGGCGCCTCAGAGCAGAGGCGTTGAAAGATACAATCTTCAGGGAGGATCTGAGAGAGGAAATCATAAGCTATTTTGAGATCAATACTGGCAGTGTTGAGACGGCGGGTACGCTCTGGGAAGCCTTTAAGGTGGTAGTGAGGGGGATAGCCATAGCTAAATCTAAGGGAGGGATATTAGCCGAACTACAAGACGCAGAAAAAGAATTAGAAATGGTGCAATGAAGGGGAGGTAATACCAAGGAAGATAATGAAGCAATACTCGGGCTGCAACAGAAATGCGTTGGGCACTGGGAGAGACTGTGTAATCTCAACTATAAAAAGTACATAGAGAGACAGCATGCAGGAGGGGATAAACCAGGGAAAGCCCTGGCATGGTTGTATAAAAGTGAGACCCCCTAGACCCACAATCAGAACAATAACGAAGAAAGATGGGCGCATAGTGAAAACCCAAGAAGGCATTAATCAGGAATTTGTAGACTATTACCGGCTCCTGTACGGAGATGAAGAGGGAAGCGATTGCAGGAAAATAAGAGAAAAACTGGAAGACATTGGGTTGCTGCAAATTGGCGCGGAGGAGCGAGAGGAGTTGGATGCTCCAATTACTCTAGAGGAACTAGAAAAGGTAGTGGTGCAACTGGCCACCAGTAAGACTCCGGGGGCCGATGGCCTCCCTAGCAAACGTTATAAAATGTATAAAAATGAGGTGCTCCACCCGCTCTTGGCGATGCTAAATGAAGCATACGAAGTGGGAAGGCTACCAGAGTCCCTAAGAGAGGTGATTATTATACCGCTCTCTAAACCCAATAAGCCTGGCAATGATTGCGGTTCATACAGACTGCTATCAATGCTGAATCAGGATAGCAAGATGCTAACAGTGGTCCTGGCAAACAGAATGAGGAAGATCATCAATAAATTAATACACCCCGACCAGACAGGTTATGTCCCAAACAGGAATATATCCAACAACCTCAGACAACTCCACAGAGTTATTGAACATGCGAATGCGGACGCGGACGAAATGGCAATTGTATTGCTAGATGCAATAAAGGCCTTTGACTCAGTCAAACGGCCCTGGCCGATTGCGGCCCTGACCAATTATAGGAATAGGACCTGGGTATCTCAAATGAGTTAAACTATTATAAAGCTTGCCGCTGGCCAGGGTTAAAACAGGAGCAGTAATATCAGAGGGGTGGAAACTCAGCAGAGGCACTAGACAAGGATGCCCGTGGACCCCTATGCTGTATATTTTAGCTCTAGAGCCCCTGGCGATATACCGGAGGCAGCAGTATGACATTATAGGCATCACCATAAAAGGGGAACCGCACTTAATCTCCTTGTATGCTGACGATATGCTGTTGTATCTACGGTACCCTGAAGAGAACTTCCAATATGTTCAGGAAGTGATGGAGCGATTTGCAGGGCTGTCTGGTATAGCAGTGAATCCTAAAAAATCTTGTATATTTCCACTGGGCAGATACAAAGGGACCCAATTAGATCAATTACCTGTATTACAGATACCATGGGAGGTCAACACGTTTCGATATCTTGGGCCAGACATCTATCATACAGTGGAGCCAGAGCACCAATATAATACTGAGAAAGCGATCAAGAATATTGAAAACAGTATCAAGTTATGGGTAAAGCTCCCCTTGGCGATGATGGGACGAGGGGCAATGCTGAAAATGGTGGTCCTGCCAAGACTACTGCATTATTTTGGGAATATACCATACCTGATACCAAGGCGATTCTTTGCTAGGATACATAGCATGTGCAGGGAATTCCTTTGGCATGGGACGAGGAACAGGGTTGCCCTTTGGAAGCTACAAAACTCACACGAGAGAGGGGGTATAAAATTGCCAAACTACGAAATCTATTATATAGCAAGCAAGCTACAATATGTAGCAAAATGGCTTTCAAAAGAACCAACTTCAGAATCCAGGCGATTTCAACTGGACTGTGCCCCTTTCTTCTTAAAAGAAATGATGTGGTTGCCCAGACCGGATATGGAAGGGCGCCCAAAGATGATGATACTGGGGTGGGAGATTTGGCATAGGGCCCGTCAGGTAATGGCGAACCCATCCCTGTGTTCCCTGCAAGTGCCACTAGTTGCATTGTCGGGAAAAGAAAAGCAGCTAAGGATGATGATCAGGAAGCACTGGGAACCGGTAGGGAAAGCAATAATGGGAGACATATGGCAAGAGGGGAGGATAAAAGATGTTGGAGGAGGAAACTGGGTTGCATACGAGACAATATATAATATACCATAGGGTGGTGCGGCAAATCAAGGGGACATGGTCCGAAGTAGTACTAGAAGATGAACCGGACGCCACCATAGATACAATGTATGACATAGCAGAAGGAGGACACGGGATATCTACAATATATGAGCTGATGTCTAAAGAGGGGAAGGAAGTGGTACAACTGAGACAGGACTGGGAAGATGAAGTGGGTGTCCCAATAAGTGATGGGATGTGGGAGCGAGCCCAAGGGTACCATAAGAAAGTGTCAAGGAATGGGAGGTTACAACAGATACAATTATATATAACCCACAGGGCTTATATGACACCCCAGAGGATAGCAAAGTTTAAAAGCACAGGACAACAAGCATGCCCCAAATGTGACGAAGAAAACGCTGGAATGGTGCACATGTTTTGGACATGTCCTGAAATTGAGAGATTCTGGGGAGAAGTAGCATACAGGCTGGAAGAAAAAGGGATTAAGATAGTGGTGGACACAGCGTGGGCATGCCTGATAGAGGCGTTTCCCAGACCACATAAACTCAAGCATGTAAGTAAACTAAAAGACTTGGCATACATACTTGCAAAGCGTAGAATCGCTATGGGAAGGAAGGCATGCCATAGACAAAGAATAGAAGTATGGTCGAAAGACCTACAGAATGGCAGGAAGCTAGTAATTTTGGAGGGGAGGAGGAGGCTGAAACCTTGATAGCCTGGAAACATCCGATAGCCACATTATTCGGGCCCACGCAAGACGGGTCAAGTGATCGGGACCCAGCAGAGAACACAGGAGAAGAATCCCTACTGCAAGGCGAAGAAATAGAATATGAAGGAGAGTAGGCTCAAATGGGGGGGAGGGAATGGGAAAAGCAGTGGACACGGATGGAGAGATGTAAATACAAAATATTATATGCGCTGCAAGTTTGGTTTGTGTTTGTTTAAAAAAAATTTATAAAAATTGTTTAAAAAAAATATTCAACTTCAGCTTCTGAACGGCATCAGTTTCGATGTCAGTTTCACTTCAGCTTGAAAACGATTTCTAGCAGTAAGAGGCCCCCAGATATACTGTTGATCTCCCATTCACTCTGCTGGGTCATACTCAGGCAACCAATCAATCAGAAGGGCATTCAGGCAGTCAAGTCAGCAAATCAGGCGCACAGTGCATTCAGGCCATTCTTCTCCATACAGACACACAGAATGTGGATTCGGACAAGTACTCTGCCATTCAGCATAACACACTGCATGTTTACCAGTTTCGGGCAGGGCTGTCTCAGTCATTGTGTCAAACACCAGATACTAGACACCCATAACACAGAATGCGTATTCGTCGCACACTCCATTCACCCAGGTCCCACCCCACGGGCGTACCCACAACATATGGTCTTTGGGAAGGCTCAGCCAGTCTGGCCTGGACTTCCCCACACCACCATATATGGAACTTCCACCCAACAGCCAGTCAGGGAGAAGGGACAGAGTCAGGGCTTCCCGGGACTTGGGGAAAAGTAAGGTAACAGGTGATAGAAAGCATCTTGCTTCCCATCAGGAATCCACCGAATCCAATGACAGGGCCTGGGCATCCCAAAATGGAGGATGCTCAGGGCACCTGTCAATTCAGCACGGAGCAGCCACCAGCCGATACCCTGCTGTGTGGGCCACACACAGGTGCCCAAAAACATACACTAGGAATACAGGGTTGTACTCCGACCCTTGGGTGCCATTACGGTATGCCAAGGGTCTGTTCACCAAACTAAACACAGTCCTGCGTGAACGCCTGCACGGAAAACAAGACAGAACACATGATAAAAAGCAATAAAGGACAAGAATTCGGAGGCCCTGTCCCTCCGATGCATTTCCAGCATCACAGAAAGGAAGAGCATAATTTGAGAACATAATTTCTGCTTCCTTTTTAAGAATAGTCAATTGTCCTGAGCTTTTGTCACCAAATTTAGTACATAGAGAGTCTTTTTTGCCCAGTAATACATTTTCTTAAAAGAGACCATTTTTTCCAGTTCATACAACTCTTCAAAGATTTCAGACAAAATTCATACCGAATGAGCTCAAGAGGAATACATTTTGGTAATTAAAAAAAGGACATTTCTCCATACAAGTGCCTCAATTTTTAGATATGATATCTCTAGGGGGAGAAATTCCAGGCTGTATGTTAGCTGTGGCATCCCTTTCAAGCAATAAAACTCCCTGCAAGGCCACAGAGTATTTTCCATATTTCCTTTCTATAACTCCAAGTTGCCTTGAAGCAGCTACTGCCTTCAACTTTAAACAGTTTTTGAAAAAATTACTAAAATATGTGCTAGAAAAGGAATAACCAAGATAGCGAAGTACATGCTGTGATTTTATACCAATGC
The DNA here is from genome assembly GCF_040938575.1 of Ambystoma mexicanum. Taxonomy (NCBI): domain Eukaryota; kingdom Metazoa; phylum Chordata; class Amphibia; order Caudata; family Ambystomatidae; genus Ambystoma; species Ambystoma mexicanum. Next base: position 759,452,932 of record NC_090930.1, read on the forward strand.
CTTCGCATTTTCAGGTAAACTTGGAGATATTTTTATTTCCTTGACCAAGTTGGAGGATGACCATTTTTGATGGATTCATTTTAAGTTTCAGTGTAGAAAAAAAACGGAAAAGGCCTTAATGGCTGTAAGCCAATTCTCGTGCAATCAAGTAATAAAAAGTGATCAGCATAGGCAACCCATTGTATCTTTGGTGCTGATAGGCCACAATTTTCAAATAGTTTACCAGCTTCCGAGACGTACAGATTAAAAAGCGTTGCAGCCAATATGCACCCTTGCTTGAGGCCATTATGGGTGTTTATATCTTTTGACATAAGTCTGTCATTGTTCAGTCTTACCTTAATCTTGGTATATGAATACAGATATATTAATAAGTCTAATAAACCTTCATCAATCCAAAGTTCCATCAGCTTTTTCCAGATAATTGGTGTGTCGGCCATGTCGAAAGCCATCGACAGGTCCATTGAGGCAATATAAGGGTTGTTTACCTTTCTCCCAAGCATTTCTCTGGAGAAAAGTTAATAGAAGACCTCCAGCATCGGTCCCAATATTCTTTCGAAATCCTATCTGTCTAAAGTGAAGTAGGCCATTCTCATCAATCCAGGCAACAATATTTTCTAAAACAATAGACGCAAATATCTTTGAATACTTGTCCATCAGGGCAATCGGTCTATAATTCATGGGACAAACGGTTCCCTTTCTTAAATATTGGAAGAACGTAAGATGTTTTCCAAGAAATTTGAGTTTTCTTATGTGTGATAACATTGGTGAAAAGAATATTTAATATTCGAGCCGACTGTCATGATGCCTACCCCCGGAGCACCAGGCCAGGCCCAGCACCCCCGGAAGCAGGCATCATGCCCTTGGGTAAAAGCCCAGCGGCCCCTTATAGGGGCTCTTTGGACTCAGTCCTGGCACCTTTGGCGCCAGGCTCATGTTGGACATCAGTCCTGGCGCCATAGGCGTCAGGCTCATAAAGGGAGGTGTTTTGTGCACTTACCTGATGCAGACCATGCTGCACGCTTCAGGCCTCCCTGAGACCTGAAAGGGACTATTTTTTCATAGGGACTATTTTTTCACTCAGGCGTGGCCAGGGAAGGATACATACCTAGTTGGGGAAGGATACATACCTGGGACTTCTTTGGAGGCTATTTAAGCCACGCCCAGACAGCAGCTCATGCTTCGCGTTGTTCTGCTTCCTGCAGCTTAACGCTCACCGTGTCTGCTCCTGCTCCTGGACTCCAGCCACGCCCGCCTCGAACCTGGAAGACCTGCAAGGAAGGAAGAGAAGAGAAAGGTGAAAACCAAGGACTATTTCAAACTTCTTACCTGCATCCGGAATCTTCTCGCCAGCATCCCTGAAGAAAGACTTCCATTTAAAAGCATTGCGTTGCTCGCTGCAGCGCCACGCTTCACTCACCTGTCCTCGAGACATCTCCCGGCTCCATCGCGGCTGTCAGCATCGGACACCATATCTCTGCACCTAGGGGAGAGAGGAAGAAACAAAAGGTGAGCAGAAGGAACACAGAAGGAAAGCCTGATTAACAGCCATAATACTTACCGGCTTTTCTTCCACATTTCGGGTCAGCGCCGCCCCGTTGGCAGGTACCATACCACGGCCCCTATGGGGAAAGGACAAGAGACATTTCTGGGGAATGATAAGGACATTCAGAGGGATCGCCCTCATCACTACTCACCTCGGCAGTTTAACCCCTCGACGCATCGCCTTCATTCTGCACCTGAAATAAAGGACAGATCACAGGTTATAAAGACAACATAAAGGGGGCCTCACTTGAACTTTGAACTTTCATACTTACGGCGCATCGCTCAGGAAAGTCAAGTGGAGTTTGCCAGCGCCATTCTGAAAACCAGTGAAGTAACTGGACGAGCACGCGCCCCTGCACCAGAAGCAGGATGGAGAGTTCATCCTTCCAAACCATAAGGTGAGCTTAAACCGGGGTTTGGAGGAAGTTCGAGAGGAACAAAGGGGGAAGAGGGGAAGGGGGGAGCTAGCACACTATTCTGCAGACTGTTAATCCCCTTTCTCATCTGCAGCGGATATTCCTATGGGCCAGGCAAGCACGATTTGGAGGTCCTGTCCAATCGGTGTTCCGGGTCCTGCGCATCACGCTAGAAGAGGCCACAGCAATCCAGACTAGACCAGCGCCCCCGTGGGAACCAGGTGAGCGTTACACCGACATAGGAACATTCTGATTTAAAGTAGCATATGACAAATTGTTTGGTCCTGGAGTATTAGATGCTTTAGAAGAACTAGTTACTCTTACCTTGTAACGTTCTTTCGATGGGATGTTCCTCCGACGTATTCCTTATCTTAGATAGAAATCCTTCAGCTTTGCTGGCCTCGGAAAATTTTTTTTTCGCCAGAGGGCGCTGCGCGTCGATGATCGCCGAGTCGATGACCCTCGACGGCCTCCGTGCCGACGTCGACGTCATCCTGCCTATAAAGGCCGCGCGCAGCGTCCGTTGCTCAGTTCCGTTTTGTAGTCCCCAGTAATGTTTTTGGATTAGACTAATCACCTTGAAGGAGCCTAGGCTGCAAACCCACAGGAAGTCATACTGCGGGGATGGATGGGAGGGTCGATAAGGAATACGTCGGAGGAACATCCCATCGAAAGAACGTTACAAGGTAAGAGTAACTAGTTCTTCGAAGGGATTGTGTCCTCCGACGTATTCCTTATCTTAGATAGACTCCCATAGCAGTGGTATTGTGACTGGAGGCGGGAGTAATAAAAGTTATGTTACCCTTCCAGAATGGACAGAGTGTAACACAGCCTTGCCGAATCTAGTTTCTTGACTAGAGGAGGAATCCAGGCTATAGAATTTGGTAAATGTATGTGCGGACGACCATGTGGCAGCCGCACATATATCTCGAATTGGCACCCCTCTTTGAAGGGCTGAGGATGTTGCGATACCCCTGGTAGAATGAGCCCTTAGATTTTGAGGAGGCTCCTTTCCTGCCAATTTGTAGCACTCCAGAATGGCTAAAATAATCCATCTGGAGATGGTTTGTTTTGTTATTGGAAGGCCCAACTTATGTCCTGCATAACCTACAAAGAGTTGGTCTGCTTGTCTGATCTTAGCCAATCTGCTGATATAAAAGCTCAAGGCTCGCTTAGGGTCCAGCCTGTGCAGTCTCTCTTCCTCCTTCCCCGGATGAGGAGGAGGGTAGAAAGAAGGTAATATAATCTTCTGAGTGATGTGAAACTCCGAGACTACCTTCGGGAGGAAGTTAGGCTTCACCTGAAGAACAACTTTGTCCTTGTAAAAGATTGTATGTGGAGGTTTACACGATAAGGCTTGCAACTCGCTAACCCTTCTAGCAGATGTCAATGCTATTAGCAAAACAGTTTTGAGGGTGAGAAGCTTCAATGAACAAGAGTGTAGTGGTTCAAAAGGGGCACCCTTTAGGAAGTTTAAAATTAGGTTTAAATCCCATAAGGGAACTTGAAAAGGTTTCGGGGGATAAACATTAGTTAATCCTTTTAGGTATTGTATTACCAATGGAATTTTGAAGTATGAAGGCTCCTCTGCAGTGCGCTTAAAGATTGATAGCGCTGCGAGATAGCCCTTAATTGTGCCAACCTGTAGGCCTGAATTAGCCAGGTAAAGTAAGAATGACAACACCATAGGTGTACCACAAGAAAAGGGTTCAATATTCTTTTCTCTGCACCAGCTGCAAAATTTGTTCCAACGGCAGCGGTATAGAGTTTTAGTTGCCGGCCTTCTGGCCGAAAGCAACACCTCCATAACATCATCCGGAAGGTCCCAATCCTTGTACCTCAACCTTTCAGACACCAAGCGTGAAGGTTGAGGGTCTTGATGGCTGGATGGAGAACCTGACCTTCCTTCTGCGAGAGAAGATCCTCTCTGTATGGCAGTCGAATTGGAGGGCAGATGGACATGTCTAGAAGGTCCGGGTACCACGTTCTCCTGGCCCAATCCGGGGCAATTAGGATCATGGTCTTCCGAAACCTTCTCAACCTCCTGATCATTTGAGGAATGACAGGGACCGGAGGGAACGCGTACAGAAGTGGGAACTCCCAGTCCACTACGAACGCATCTCCTAGATCTCCTCTCGGGGGAAATTCCCTTGAGCAAAATCTGTCGCACTTCCTGTTGATACTGGTGGCGAACAGATCCACTTGAGGGGTTCCCCAAAGGGCGAAGATCTCTTGAAGGACTTCCTGAGCTATCTCCCACTCGTGAGAGACTGTGCTCTGCCTGCTCAGAGCGTCCGCTGTCAAGTTCTTCTCTCCGGCTAGGTGAATTGCCGATAGAGAGATTCCTTCCTGAATTGCCCAAAACCAGAGCTGCATCGCCTCTCTGCACAGTGGTAGTGAGCCTACGCCTCCTCTTTTGTTGAGGTAGTGCATGGCCACTGTATTGTCCGTCATTATTAGGACGTTTCTTCCCCGTACAGACGGCAGAAAAGCCTTCAGCGCTAGTCTGATGGCTCTCAGCTCCAACAGGTTGATATGTAGTCTGGACTCCGATGGAGACCAACGACCGCTGATGGTCAAGTCGTTGGCGTGAGCTCCCCACCCCGTGAGTGAGGCATCCGTGACTACTGTTATCTCCGGCCATGGTTGCCAAAACATTTCTCCTTTCAGGATGTTCTCCCGACAGGCCCACCACTGAAGGTCTCGGGCTACTTTGACCGGGATCCGAAGGAGATCTGTCATCCTTCCTGGGAACTGTGACCACTGAGTTCTCAGTGCCCACTGGAGGGATCTCATTCTCAGGCGAGCCTCCGGCACGAGGAATATGCAGGATGCCATGAGGCCTAGCAACCTCAGAAAGTCGTAGGCTGGGAGATATTGGGCATTCTGAAATCTGATGACCATCTGCAGAATATCTCGAGCCCTCACCTCTGGTGGCAAGGCTCTTCCCAGGGAAGTGTCCAGGACTGCTCCAATGAATTGGAGTCTCTGTGATGGTATCATCTGTGACTTCTTTAAATTGAGGGAGAAGCCCAGCTTGTGAAGGAAGTGGCAAACATAATCTAGTTGTCTCTGAGCCTGTTCCGAAGATACAGCTCTGATCAACCAATCGTCTAGGTAAGGGTAGACGTGAATCCCTTCCCTCCTTAGACTTGCAGCCACAACCGACATTAGCTTGGTAAAGACCCTCGGGGCGGAGGTTAGCCCAAATGGCAGAACTCGAAATTGATAATGAGAGCTGCCAATTGCGAACCTCAGGTATCTCCTGTGCCTGGGATGGATCGGCACATGGAAATAAGCGTCCTGGAGGTCTAGAGATACCAACCAGTCCTGAAGCTGGAGGGCCTGAAGGATCTGAGAGAGAGTCACCATCTTGAACTTGTCCTTTCGGAGGAATTTGTTCAATTCCCGTAAGTCTAAGATGGGTCTCAGTCCTCCGTCCTTCTTCGGTATTATGAAGTAGGGGGAGTACCAACCCTTGTTCCTTTCCGCTACAGGTACCAGTTCTATGGCACCTTTCTCTAGCAGGTCTAAAACCTCCTGCAAGAGGAGCGGATCTGGAAGCTTCAAAGGGTTGTTCCCCGGTGGATGACTCTGAGGGATATGTAGGAAGGGCAGGCAGTAACCTTGGGCCACTGTCTCCAGAGCCCAAGCATCTGACGTAATAGCCTGCCATTCCGTCAGATGGTGAGTTAACCTGCCCCCTACTGGTGTTCTGTGAGGGGAGACCTCAGAGTGGTTTTGAAGCGGCTGATGCAGTTGCCGAAGGTAAAGTGGCTCCTGCTCCTGCGGGTGCGGCTTTCTTTCCCCTACCCCGTCCACCACGGGTAAATCTTCCTTGGCCTCTTTGAGCCGGTCGTCCTCTGCCCTTTCCATATGAGGAATAGTAACGAAAGGACCGTCCTCTCCACGATGATCCCGAAGGACGAAAGGTATTCTGACGGATAGCAGCTCCCAATGACTTGGCTGCTGCCTTGGACGTTTGCAGTTTCTCCAAACTGTCATCCGCCTTCTTTCCAAAGAGGGTAGAACCGTCAAAGGGCATATTCAAAAGCCTGGTCTGCACGTCAGAGGCAAAACCAGACTTCCTCAACCACGCATGCCTGCGGATTGTGGTACTTGCCGCCATGGCCCTGCTGATACTGTCAGCAGAATCTAGGCCAGTTTGTAGGGTCTCGCACATCGCATCTTTACCATCCCTGATGATGTTTAAAAATGCGTCCCTTTCCTCTCCTTCTTGGAGGCAGTCAGCCGCTGATGAAGCGCACTCCCAAAGGGTGTGGCTGAACCTAGCGAGCGTACAGGTCGCGTTAATAGACTTTAACGCCATGCTACAGGCAGAAAAAACCTTCTTAGCCATGGCATCATACTTTTTGTCATCCCTATCCTGCGGAGCAGTGGGGTATGCAGATGTGCTGCCTGATGAGGTTGCAGCCTGTACAACTAAGCTCTCAGGAGTAGGGTGTTTTGACAAATATTCAGGGTCAGAACTAGCCACCCTGTATTTTGTTGACAGTTTTTTATTTACTGCCGGGATAATTTCCGGCGTTTCCCAGTTTGTCAAAATCCTTCTCTGTAGAGCAGAGTGAAATGGAACCACAGGATCCTCCTGTGGGCCCTTGTCCAGTATGTCAGTGAGGTCATCCTGCTGAAAGGCAGGAGAAGGTGCAGACCAACCCATAAATTCTATGATTCTAGACATCAGAGCTCTATATGGAGTCTCCGCATGTTCTCCTGGGTCTGGTTTGATAAATTCTGCTTCAGGAGAAGTGTCCAAGCCACTAGCTTCCTGAAGTGCATCCTGAAGATTTTTTAATCCTCTTTCCTCAGAGGCGAAAGTCTCTGGCTCTGGTGATGTGGTCCTCTGTAAATCAATATCTTGGTCTGAATCCTCCCTTTCCTCAAAAATCGAGGTTAAAGGGGGATACTTTGGTTTTTGGAATGGTATAAACCCCATTTCCAATGCAGAAGGAGCCATCATCACAGGCCTTGAAAACGTCGATGTCGTCGACACCGACGTGAAAGTACTCGAAGGCGCCGTGAAAAGCGTCGAGAAATGTGTACTAGGCCTCGAGGAATTCGAAAGGATCGGAGTCCTGCTCGAGAACGACGTCGACGTTCTCGGCGTCGAGTCGGAGGTCTTTTGTCTAACCGTTGGCTGTGGAGTAGCCGTGGTTCTTTCCTTCACCGGCGTCGATATCGGCGTCGACGTCGGCGTCGACTCGATCGACTGATGCGCCGATGAATCCTTCGACAACGGCGTCGATGGCGCCGACCTCTGTTTCGAAGGAGTTTTCGACGATGGCGTCGATGATGCTTTATCTCCCGATGGCTCGAGGCGCTTTCGGGTTGACTTTTCCGCCGGGTACTGCGACTCGCGGCGTTTAGATTTTTTGGGTTTTTTACCCGGGGTATCACCCTCAGCTGTCTTCGAGGGGGACGAGGCCGCTTTCTCGAAGACGCTTAGCATCTTTTTCCTGAATTCCTCCCACTCAGCTTGCGAGCTGCGTTTTGTGGGGCAATGAACTCTCTCAGGAGAACTCGACGAAGATGACGAAGGGGATCTCCTACGTCTCTTCTTCGAGTGTCTCGATGTCGACGAGTGGTGGGAGCCACTTCGTGATCTAGATCGAGAGTGTTTTTTATGGTGAGGAGACGAACGTCTCGACTCTACCGAAGAAGCTTTCGAGGAAGTTAAAGTTGACCTACCTCTCTCGAGCTTTCCCCTACGCTCCTTCAAGGCTTTCGCCGTCATGGAAAGGCATTCCTCACACTCCGAACTCTGGTGCGTGATTCCCAGACACCACAAACAGACCCTGTGAGGGTCCGTCAACGACATTTTCTTCCCGCAGTCTCGGCACTTTTTGAAACCGGACCGAGGGGTCGTCGGGTCGGAGGAGGATGCCATCGATATCGAGGTTAAATATTATATACGTTATCTGACGAGAACTGAGCAACGGTGTTCCGAGGCACAACGAAGCGCGGAAAAACGGAACTGAGCAACGGACGCTGCGCGCGGCCTTTATAGGCAGGATGACGTCGACGTCGGCACGGAGGCCGTCGAGGGTCATCGACTCGGCGATCATCGACGCGCAGCGCCCTCTGGCGAAAAAAAAATTTTCCGAGGCCAGCAAAGCTGAAGGATTTCTATCTAAGATAAGGAATACGTCGGAGGACACAATCCCTTCGAAATAAGGATGTATCTTGCTATATTACAACTGAAACATCCAGGGTCCATACCGATGATGGAAAGAACATTAAATTCAGATCACTATCTGATACTTTATATAAGTAATCTGACCAATCATTGTCATTTATAGGATTTATACTCATTTGTTTTTGAGTAACTTATGTGCTGTTCAGCAAAGACCAGAAGTTCGAGAGTTGTATGCTTTCATTTACATTTTCTTTTTGATGTAAGACAGAACGATAATGTATAAACCAATTTTTATATCACTGTCTGGAATGTTTAATGTAATTAGTGATATTTCACCCCTTGCTTGGTTATAACTAATTTCTTTCCTTAGGAGAGCTTTATGATGTTTAATCTCTGAATCAAATGTAGGTTTATGATCAGTCATTAACTTTGGTAAGTCATGATTAGTGACTTTTTACAGCAAAAGGCTAAGGTGATCTGTAAAGTTATCAGCTGAATAGTTTTTGCTCTTTTTTTTCGAGTGTTACGAGTTATAAGCATGCATCTTAACATTGGTAAACTTGTCCTTCCTCTGCAGAGTCCATTTCACTCTAGTTACCCTAACAATAACCTCGGTAGCCTCGCAATGTACCTCGCAAAATTTGTATCGTTTAGTCCATTCCAAATTAATAGAGAGCAGGAGTGATCACTATGAGGTGTTGTATGTACTTCCATACAACCTATTCTCTCATAAAATTGTTGAGTTATAAACATGTAATCTATTATAGATGACTCACCACAGGCTTTCCAAGTAGCTTTGTTATTAGAGATAGGCTTTAGACCCCAAATGTTATCAAAAGACAACCACAATGCTCCCCTATACAGTTTGTTCCCATTTCTAAAGTTAGAGTTGCCCAGACAGGCCACTGCCCATTCCATATCGGAGGTTGGCTGTTTACAGTCGGCAGTCAAGTCGCCTGCCAGAATGATTTGGCCCCAATGATTTATATGAAGCCAATCATCTATCAATGTATTCAAATTTTCAAGTGCTTTACCCAACTGGATATCAGTATAATGTGGTGCATTCCAGTATATGTTTATTATCATGAGATGGATGTTCCCACTATGTAGACCGACTTGGAATGTAACTAACAGCATGGAACCTGATATTTGAGTTTCCGAAACCATTTGAATTGAAATACCTTTTCGATATGGAAGGGCAAGGCCACTGTTAGGGCGTCCTCTCACGCCACACTTCACAAACAAACATTTAACTTTGTAGCCATCACAAAGTAAGTTACCTCTTGCCCAGGATTCTTGAAGTAAAATAAAATCAAACTGAGCCAATTCAGATATTAGCTTATTGTTTTTTTTAAATTATTTGCAGTGGTTTACAACAAACACATATGTCAGAGCGAAACAATAGCAACAATGTACACAAGGACATACTATATCAACTGCAAGAATATTACATCAGTGAATGGGGGGCTAGCCCGTTATGAGACAACATAAAATCCAAGAACCTCATTTTGGGGTCAGGGGCGAGCCATCCTCTGATGTGCTTTCCTCTGGACTGTTGAGGTAGCTGTTGAAGGCAGTCCATATATTCCGGGGGCGAGACTGTGGGGGAAGCATAGTGAGGTATTCTTCTGCGCAGTTCCGAGACCACGTAAGTACTTTGAGCCATTTCTGGGAGGTCGGGGTCCTTCCAGTTCTGTAATATACATTTCTTAGCTATCATGCAGCTTATATTTAGGAATTTAGCCATGCGTCTAATGCCATCATTATTCCACACCCCGTACAATACCCCCAGAAGATTAGGATCAATTTCAGTGTTAGTGATAAGCAGCTAGTGTCCTCGGGATCTCATCCCAGAAGCCTCCCAGTTTCTGACAGGTCCAGAACATGCGTAAATTGTCTGCGTTCTCTGCCCTGCAACGGGCACAGGAATGTATGGTGGTGTGGGCAAATTTAGAGATTTTGAGTGGGGTGTAATACAGCCTATACAGTAATTTTTATTGGATAGGTCGGTGAGGGTAACTTTTAGTGTGCAAGCACATCTTCTCCCATAGTTGGTCAGAGACCTCAAGGTCTAATTCGTTCGCCCAATCAGTGCGTGCTTTGGAAGGCTGAGTTGGGTTGCCGCCAGCAGCATTTTATATAGAGGAGACAACGCCACGGGCACCGCTCGAGTTAGCAATGTATGCAATCTCCTGGGTGTCAGCAGGCCCGTCAGGAAAGGTGGGCCATCTTGTGCGAAATGCCACGCAAAGTCTGTAGTATTGCAACATTTCTAGTGCAGACCCAGACTGCCCTGGTCTCCATGTCTGTGGGTCAATGAACCTACCATCAGGATAGAAGTCTGTTAATATTTTTTTTAAAAAATATTTTTATTTTATTTTGAAATCAAACAAACACACTACAACTGTTTCAAAACATAGAAAGCATCATAGTCCAGCACATTTTCATTAGAACTCCCCAGCCCCCCCCCCTCTTTAAACTAGAGCCGGTTCTCACATGTCATTTACGGGAGCATCATTGGGTAGCACAGTACTTAGGCAGTCATCATCCGGGTCCTCTGTTCCGTTGTTACCCTGGTGAGGGTTTGCTATAGAGGCCACAAATTGCCGCCAGGCCAGCAAGGGCCCTACTTCCTCCTCGCCCCCCCTGGTGACCGCTTCGAACCAGACAACAGATTCAGCTTCCGCCCACCTCAAGAGGTCCGTCCACCATAGCTCCACCCTAGGTCTGTGGGCCGCCTTCCAGCCCATGGCAATCCTGCGCTTTGCTAAAACACAAGCCAGGTCCTTCATCTTGCTTATGTGTTTTGAATGCTGGGGTCTAGGGAAAAGCCCAAGCATGCATGACCAGGCCGATTACACATCCAGCACCACCCTCCCACCAGCCAGTTTCATCTTGACCTCGTCCCAAAATCTGTGCACTTCCGGGCAAGCCCAAAACATGTGTAGCAGTCCCGCATTCATCTCCCCACACCTGGGGCATTGCTGCGTAGCTGGTCCCCCAAACTTTGCAATCTTCCCGGGGGTTAAATAAGCCCTGTGGGTAACGTACAATTGAAGCTGTTGGAATCTCGCGTTTCGGGACACCTTTTTGTGGTACCTCTGGGCCCATTGCCCGTCCGTCATGGGTCCTCCCACCTCCTCCCCCCAGTCTTGTCTCAATTGGAGCAACTCCTTCCCTGCCCTTACTCGCAGGAGCTCGTATATCCTCGATATTTCGTGCCCGCCCTCCGATATTTCATACATGGTTTCCAGGGAGGCGTCATGGTCTTCCGCCAGTACTGTCTCAGGCCATCTTTCTCTAGTCTTTTTCACAAGCCTAGTGTAGGTTATATATTGGCCACCGTGTACCCCCGTCTCTTCCTGCAACCTCTGAAAGTCCACTGCCTCCCCTTCCTGCCATATGTCCCAGAGGGTGGCCAGGCCTACCTGTTCCCAGTATCTACGGACCGATTCAAGTACTTGAGAGTCGCTCCCGCACAGCGCCACCAAAGGGGCCTGCTGAGAGTACGGCTCCGAGTCCCCCCCAATCTTCCATGTCCTGTGCCAGATCTCCCAGCCCAGCCTCAGTAGCCGCCCCTTGCCCACCAGTTTGTCTCTGCACAACCACACCACTTCCATCAGAAAGTATGGGGCTGTGTCTTTTCACGAATAGGCTCCTAGGTATCAAAAACGGGACGTTCACAAAAAAGTGCAAGAGTCTAGGCTGGACCACCATCTTGAGCAAGGCCGCCCTCCCCATCATGGTCAGGGGCAATTTAGACTAGAATACCATGCTGTTCTTGATCCCCTCTATCGCCTTTTCCGTATTATGCTTGTGTTCTGCCTCGACCTTGTGGTAAATATTTATTCCCAAATACCTAAATGTCACGGGCTGCCATGGTATTGGCAGGACCGGCAGCCTCCTTACCGGGACATTCCTATATCTGCACAAAGGGAACAGACTAGACTTTCCAGGGTTCACCGATATGCCCGAGAGGATGGCGTACCGTTCTATTACCTCCAGCACGTACTGCAGGTTTTCTTCTGGATAACGCAAATAAAGGAGCACATCATCCGCATATAATGATATCAGGTGCTCTCCACTGACAGTGCTTACGCCCACCTACCCATATTGTTGTCGCAGGCATATTGCCAGCGGCTCTAATGCCAGTATATATAGCATGGGTGACCAGGGGCATCCCTGTCTGGTCCCCCCGCAAAGCTGCCAAGAATCTGAGACTGTGGACCCTGTTTTGACTCTCGCCATCGGGGTGCTATAAAACAACTGGACCCATCTGAGGTATCCAGGTCCCATTCCGTACCCCTTCAGGACCGCTTTCAGCCAGGGCCATCGTACCGAGTCGAAAGCCTTGACCGCGTCTAACGACACTATAGCCAACTCGCCCGTGTCCCCCTCAGTTTGGTCTATAACATGGTGTAGCCTCCTGTGGTTATCGGTGATGTTCCTGCCTGGAACATATCCCGTCTGATCTGGGTGTATCAGTTTCTTAATCACCTTCTTCAATCTATTAGCCAGCACAGCCGTGAGTATTTTGCTGTCCTGGTTAAGCGTGGACAACGGTCTAAGATCCGCACTCCACGGCCGGCTTGCCTGGTTTCAAGAGTGGGATGATTACAGCCTCGCGGAGGGACAGTGGGAGTTCCCCCTGCTCATAGGCCTCGTTGAAAGTGGCAAGCAGTGGCTGAAGCAACTCTTGCTTATATGTTTTGTAGAACTCGCTGGGCAGCCCATCCGAACCAGGTGCCATGCAAGTGGGCAAGTTCCAAATCACTACCTCCAGCTCATCCGAGGTGACGGGTGCGTCTAACTCGGCGTGTTCTAGATCGTCCAAGGTGGGCAGCTCTATGTACTCCAATGTGTCCAGTATGTCTTGACACATATCCTCCCCCGTGTCCTCATACAAGTGTCTGTAAAACTTAAGGAATTCCTCATTTACCTCTTTCTGGGTGTTGCATATGCAACCTCTGTAATCCTTAATCTCGCTGATCACCGAGCGGGGGGTCTCACTCTTATACAGCCAGGCCAGCAGTCTGGCTGGCTTGTCGCCCCTTGCGTGTATCCTCTCTGTGTATTTCCTGTAATTGAGTCTGCATAGTCTATCCCAGAGTGCGCTGCAGGACAACTGTAGCTCCTTTACTTTGGTTCTGTTATCATGAGCGGTGCTCTCGCAACACTTGAGATCCTTTAGCTCCCTTTCCACCTCCTTGAGTTCCCTTTTGACGCCCCCCCTGTAGCCCCTTAGCTTGGGAAATGGCTACCCCGCGCACCACAACCTTAAACGCTTCCCACAGTGTGCCCACAGAGCCTACGCTTCCCGTATTTATATCAAAGTATTCTTCGATGGCATCCCTCAGGCCCTCCCGAAACCCCTCGTCCTGCAGAGCCTCGGTCCTGAGTCTCCATGTGGGGATCCGCGGTCTTGGGGGCTGATGTCTCCAGTCTACCACCATGGGCGAGTGGTCAGATAGTACTCGGGCCTTGTATTCCGCTCCTTAAGTCTGTTAATACTTGATAGCCAATTGTCTCCCAATGTCGAGCCAGGGCCATGTCATGTGTAGGCTCCAGCCCGGGAAACCCCCACGCGGGGAGTCATTTGTAGTAGGGTTGGGATTCAGGGGTCCATTTAGTAGTCGGTCCCAGGCACGTAAAGTAGTTCCGACTAGGTCTAGGGGGGAAATCAGGTACATAGTGTCGGTGCAATATGAGGGTCATCATGTTAACTCCGGCTGCAGCAAGGGTTTCCAGCTCCACATGTGGGTGGGTTAGAGAGCTGGGGTACCTGTAAGTGGCGTATTGGGCCTGCGCAGCTACCCAATACAGTGCAGGTCGGGGGCTGTGAATCCCCCCCTCTCATATCTGACCATTTCTTACGCACTGCACTAGAGTGCCAAAGGAACTGTGCGCATGATTTATGCAGTCTTGTGAAGAATTTCCCCCCGGGCCAGATGGGTATGTTGCTAAATATGTATAGCAGCCTGGGGAGCAACACCATCTTAACGAGGGAGAGCTTCCCAGCGAGTGACAATAGGAGAGCGCCATCGTGTCATTTTCGACTCTGCTAGCTGTGCTGCGGCCATGTAGTTGTCTGTCAGTAGGGCGATCTTGGATAGTGACATCCGGACTCCCAAATATCTGATTCCGTTAGGGGACCAGCGGAGTGGGTATTCAGTGGAAGGATGTTGAGTGGTGCTGGTAAGAGGAAGGGCCTCGGACTTGGAGTAGTTAATTGTGAATCCTGAGTAGGTACCCACACGTGTGAAGTCGCGCAATACCGGATTAAGATGGGCATGTGGATTGCTGATGTATAATAATACATTGTCTGCATATAGGGATATAATCTCGGGGGTGTCCTTCAATCGTATACCTCTATGGGAATGGCGCGCTCTGATGTAATCTGCCATTGGTTCTATCACTAGCGCAAAGAGGATCATGGAGAATGGACACCCTTGTCGGGTGCCTCTAAAGAGGGTGAATAGCGTAGATGTCAGTGAATTGACCCGGACCCTCGCCACCGGAGCTGTGTAGAGCAATTTAATGTATCCAATCATGTTGGGGCCTATGCCCATTGTTTCAAATACCAGCCACATGCATTTCCACAAGACCCTATCGAATGCTTTGTGACCGCAATGGCACTGGAGTGTTGGTCGGTTCTGGCCATCACATTGAAGAGCCGCCGGATGTTGTGAGAAGTAGATCTCCCCGGCACGAAGCCCCCTTGGTCTTCGTGTACCAAGTACGTCATGATCAGGAGGAAGCATTCGCTATCACCGCACGGGGAAGTACAGATGTATCAGATGCTGCCATTTGCCCAAGGGCTGAAGGATTCGAGTTGTCAGGTCATTACGGAGCTTCGGAGAGGCCAAAGTGGCGCTTCGGAGTGCCGACTGCACAGCAGTCTAAGTGGGAGGCAGAGGAGCGTTTTGCGGCAGCAGTGAGGGTGAGAGCGTAGCAGAATAGGGCCCAGAGACTCAGTGGCAGCCAGTTAGGGATTGTTCCTTGAATGTGCAGCACCACAAGCTGAAAGGAAATGCAGGGAGTTAGTGATGCTAATATGGCGGTGCGGTCCGCCACATAAGCAACGGTAGTGTGGATAGCAGGGGTCCTAGAAGGCGCAAGAGTCTATGGCGTGTGCTCTATCCACATTTCTGTCCTCCTTTTAGTATCCTAGGGGGGCAGGCAGTGTTATCACGTGTGGGTAGCCCAGCAGTTGTACGCCTGGGGTATGGTTTCAGGATGCCTGTATGGATCAATATAACTGAGCCCCAGGGTGGGCCCTCAAGGGGTCATACATGTACGGAGCGCTGGCCTAGAGTGAATGTACTCACAGGAGTGTGGTTGCTGTGTTGGGGGGGCTGGTGGTGGGAAGCGGAGTACCACAGGTATGGCTGCGGGTGCTACCCGAGACCGTGTCAGGTCCCCCGTAAGGCCAGAGGGCCTATCCGAGATGGGCCTAAGCTCCAGTACAGGCCCTGGCCCCCGGCACCCACCTTCCAGCCCATAGGGCAGCTGTGCCAGTGTTCTCGCCGAGGCTCACCACCAATCCAAGGCCGCAGGTGCGCCCAGCCGCGACACTGCTCCAGCCCGGCCCAAGCAAGGCAGCTATGTGTAACTGCCAGCTCAGTAGGCGCCAGATTCCCCTGCGCGACCGCTCCCTGGCGGATTCTTCAAGGCTCCGCTGTGATGCAGATGCGGAGCGGCACCAGAGGCCCCAGAAGGAGCCGGAAAGCAGTCCAGGAGTGGCTCAATCAGTGTCGATGTGTCGCAGGATAAAGGGGGCCTCTAACTCCACAGCCCCTCCCGCATCGGCTCCTCGGCCCGGTGTACACAGGACACCAGCTATACAGGCCAGCGGAAGCCAGGAGCGGTTTATCAGGAGAGCTGGCGCTCCGGGTGATGGATCGTGGCTCCAGCCACACACAGCTCAGTGGTCAGAGAGCCACTACCTCTGCAGGGCAAGCCCAGTGGCAGAGGCTGGCAGCTGCGCCGCGACCCACATGGCTCTAACGGTCAGCAGGGCCTCCCCTGGAGCCGAAGTTTAGATGGTCGCAGCGCGGGCCCACGGTGCCGATTTCCGTCCAAATTGGGGATAAATGTTCTGCAGGATGTCAGCAGTCTGCAGTGATAGTGATGGCAGGGGAGATGCAATATATATGCCGATATCTTCGGATAGATGATGGCAGGTCACAGAGCTCCAAAGCTAGGCAGCCATTTCTCATGCTGATCAACAGCGCCCCCATATTAGCTTATTGTTTAAAACTAAGTGAAGAGTGACCGCTTGAGTTCCATGAAATTAGTCGATAGGACCCAACTAAGCTAAAGGGGTTTGCTTCGTGTTTTCAACTGGGCAATGGATTCCCTGAGAGATAAAGCAAGCCATCTCCAATCGGGCACTTAACTAGGTTTTGTTTCCCCACTTTCAGTAGTCCATTTGGAAACCGCTAGAGGAGGTCCTGTTTCTTCAGGTCCACACAGATTAATTTTGGATTCAGTGTTCATTTGGCTGAGATCACAAAAATGTGTTACATCAAATCTGCGCTTCTGTAATGAACCTGCTTCCATAAGTATCAATGATCGTACAAGAGGGGATGGGATAATAAGTCTAACATACATATCTGTATGAGTGAATAGAAATCTATCAGTTTTATGTCAGCCGATGATTTAAGACTCAGCGCAGGTATATCCGAAAATAGGCTGAGTACATATGACCTATTCAATGAGTAGGGACCGCTTTCCTCAACCACATAGTTCAATACTTTACTAGGGTTGCTTGGTAGTACTGGAGATCGGAAACAATTCGCTGGTTCTAAAGGCCTTTTTTCACAGAGATTTTGTTATCGTGTTCACCAATGACTCAGGGTTTCATTGCTTCATTGGTATTCAGATTTAGACCACTATGTGTGACATTTACGTAATGAGCGGGATAAGCATAAGATCCTGAATCAGGTATTCCAGAGGACCGAAGTCCCTCTAGGGTTCTACCACATACAGAATCAAGGGTCTTTTGGTACAGTATGCTTTCAATTAAGTGTCGGACCGATTCTTCATTCAGCCCTCAAGCTAAGAAAGGTTCCGTCTTATCAAAAGGCACTTCAGGATCGCATGGACTATTACTATTTCCATTACTAGATGTAACTTTGAAACTATTTGACAAATACGGAATGACATTGTTATTAGCCTATTTTGGTCATTAGCTTGAGGAGTTTAAAGTATTTTCCCACCTTGTTGTACATTCTAATGATCCAATCCACTGAAATTTCTGGACAGGAAATGAGACCCAGGGATCTAAGACACCATGCATCCTAGTTTTTTCCATATCATTTGAAGTTAATTGGCCCACAGAAGAGGGTGTTTCTTGTGAGATATAACAGCCAGATTCTTAAATATATCCAAATATTTCAAGAACTCCAAGTTCAATTGATTTTAGGTGTTTGTCAATCCTACCTGAGGTCTCTTTATTCTTGAAGGTTTCCGAGAGCCAATTAGTGCCTTCAGAGTATTCACATTGTGTAGCTCTGTTTGCATGGGTTCTTTCAGTCTCGGACGCACAAGAACCTAAACTACATTTCCGTTTCGGGCCTTGTGCAATGGAATCTGAGATGAGAATCACTTCGTCACACTGGCTGTCCACATCTCGTAAACCTTTGTCCCTCAAAAACGTACAAGATGAAATATTCAGTGCCTTCTGGGCCAGAGCCTGTTTACGTTTATTTTAATTTAATTTTTTCTTCGATATTTTTGCAGTAAACTGATCAGGATCACACATTTGAGGGCGAGAGTCCACTCCACAGTTTACCACGAGTATTTCAATTTTAATAGGTTCAGGCATTCTAATGTCGGATCCATCAGTTTTCTCCTTTGTAAGTAAGGCACTACAGGTAGGCGCTACACCCTCATGTAGAGATAAGGTGGTAGAAGGAATAATCCTAGCAATCATCTCGAGCATGGAAGTTAGAACAGGCACGATTGCATTCAGGACAAATGTGTGTTTTTTTAATTCACCAAGTACCTTTCCAATCAATATTCCAGTCACAGTTGATAAATCGGATGTTTCATTTAAATGAATAGCCTTATTCACCGCAGCAAAATTGGAACGCAGCATTCGAATACCCAGACAGTGATTCTAGGTGTTCTGAAAGCCCTAACAAAGTAATTTCTCCAGATCTAAAAATCAGAGGAGTATTTGCGCAAAAGTGGTTTATATCAGACGCATTAAAAAAGCTTGCTCTCACAAAATTATTGGGAGGTTCTGTGTGAGAGGCCTCAACAAAGATTGAGAGAACTCAGGATTTTCATTGTTTTTATAGCAAGCGGCTCAATGAATATATAGACATGCTCATTAAAACACTGTTGCGCGCATTCCAGCAGGTCCTCGCCGATGTCAGGAGACAAAAGGAAGGGGCATTGCTGCAGCGCGTGAAATGCTCATCTGACGTGCGGTCTAATGAAACCACGGCAATAACATTTTTTAATGTTGAATTTTCCCCTCTTCATTATGTACGACGGTTGTAAAGGCTGTGTACAGCCCAGGCTAAACGCGTGTTTGCACTGATTCAGTTAATATGAAGGTCTACAACACTCCCCACTAAGGTCGGGGAAAAACAAAACCACAGTACCTTATATTTAGTCACACAACAGCAATTTTTTGAGAATGTGCAATGCAGAAGCCAGCCAGCCTCTGCCCCATGATTGCAGAGTAAATACTATATAGTATATAGTAGAATGTCCAGACCATAGAACACACCGTAGCAGCAGAAATCCACAGAGTTGAAAGAAATGAGTGTCCAGTGCCCCAGGTAGAGAAGAGTAGTGCAGGCATAACAGGCACTTCAGAAGGGCACTTACGCAAGTTCTAGGTAGTTGATATGAGGCATCCTTTCTTGGGGTGTCCACAGGTCATAGACCTCAAGATGACCCAACGTCGCTCCCCACCATAGAAGTGAGGAGTCCTTTGTAACTGACCTGTGGCAACGGCTCCTGGAAGGAGGTCCCCCCATATATATGTTGAATATCCAGCGTCATGGAAGATGGGAACAGTATCATTTTGGAGTCTGGGTCCAAGGCTTGGGAACAGCAGCTATGCAGCGCTAGCTGTGTGTGCCTCATTTTCAGTCTTGCCATAGGCAGGGGTAAAACGCATGAAGCCATCAGGCCAAACAGTCACTGGAACTATCAGGCGGACCTGTGGGAGGAGTTCAGGGAAAGAAGGCACGTGGTTGATAAATCCGCATTTCTGTCCTCTGTTAGGAAAACTCTGGCACAGACAGCATCCCAACGGAAAAGTAGAAATATTACGCCTTGAGCAACCGTCAGACTATTTGTCAGTTCACTGACAGCCCCAGTTGGAACAAGAGCTGGAGCAGTGACTGAAGACTGACTGTCAGAGCCCAGGGGCAAGGACTCCGCAGATGCCAATCATCCAAATATGGATAGCCATGAACTCCCTGTAGTCTGAGGAACGCTGTGCTGACCGCCATCATCTTTGAGAAGACATGCAATGCCGAGCTAAGACCAATCGGTGGTAATATATATTGGAACTGTTCCGTTCCCAAGCAAAACCAAAATTATTTCCGATGTGAGGCCCAGATCAGAACGTGCATATAAACATCCTGGAGATCTACCACACGGAGCCAATCGCCCTTCTGGAGAGAGGACCTCATCTGGCTGGGCGTGATCTTGAATTTCTTTTGGGAAGAAAAATATTGAAGATGGAGAGCTCGAGGATAGCACACAGGCCAGCCTGGTTGGGTTTGGGCACTGTAAACAAACGGGAGTAAAAGCCCTCCCCTTGCTCCTGCAAGCAAACAGGATCCACTGCTGAGGTTCAGAGGTTTCTGTACCTCAGCTCTGAGGGAGGGAGAGCCCCAGTCTGCTGAAGAGGAGGGTGAGAGGGTGGGGTATGAGGGCGGGGCAAGCGGAACCCCACTCGGGCGACGGACAAATCCCATCGGTCTTCTATGGTCTGCCATGCCTCAAGAAGAGATGATATAATCCCCCCACCAGAGTGTCGTGTAACCGATGAAAACATCATTTGGATGATTTATCGGGAGCAAGACCTCCTGTTGCAGAGGAGGAGGCTGATGACATAGAAAAACCGCCCACTTTGCCTTTGCTGTCTGCGTTAAGGTCCACCAGAGGAACCTTCTGCTTGTCGTGCTGGATGCACCTGGAACCATCTAAAACCTGAGAAGTACCTTGTCCGAGTCCCCCGACCTCTGCATATAGGCCACTTTAGCTGTGGGTTTTTTAGCAAGGACCAACAAAGATTTAGTCGTTAGCGTGCTTGCCTTTGTTTTGTTGAGCGCCTCGTTGGTGGAGGATTGTAACAGTTATTTACCTTCGAAAGGGAGGTCGAGTACCTACCTTGACCTGAACCTCTTTCAAGAACTTTGTCACATGCAGCCACGCTTGGTGGGAAATGTCTATTCCAACCATAAGGCCCTGATCGGAGGTATCTACAAGATGCGTTGCGGTACGTTTAGTCACATGACAGGAAACCTTGAGACTAGGCTTGGTACGTTTAGTCCCAGACCGGGAAACATCAGGAATCACCCAGGTTGAAGCAGCCTGAGAAGCGCTGGGCTTAGTTTTAGCCCCCAGATGGGGAATCTCGGAAGACAATCCAGTCTTTGCAGGCCCTTGACAGGGACCTGAGAAACTCTGGGATCCAAGTTAGGTCCCTTTCGGGACACCTCAGGAATAAACCTGGTACAAGAGCCACTTGGACTCCTCCCGGAACAAGCAGACCCCAGGAAGGAGTCCCCTGGCGGGGGTGCCCTAAAAAAGGAGGTAACTTACTGGACACCACCTTTTTTCATTGATGAATTGCTCTAAGTGTGGAAGAGGAAGCCGTTGGAACAACACCTCCCACTTGTCGAGCCTACGCTGTTGTGCCCGGAGAGAGAGAGTTGCAGTAGAGACAAGAGTCCCACCAATGTTCTGGCCCAAGCACTCCAGACGGAGAGAATGGGAACCAGCCCTCGCGAAACGACGTTTGCACGACGCACGATTAACAGGACACGAACCCCTGCTGCACCAGCATAAACGGAGGAAAAGACGAACGTGGAGCCGGAGGAGGAAGATAAAGGACAAGTGGGAAAAACAGAAGAAATCAATGATGCAAGTGCGTCCGACCACGACCCTGCAGACAAAAGGACTGAAGGGCGATGCGTGGGGCAGAGCTCAGGAAGGCGGGGCTACGTTCAGGTACGGTGCCCCGTGGAACAAAAAGTTATTTTTGATGCTTCAAAAGTGCTTTGGTCCCGTCCCGATGGACGGAATGTCCCAAAAATATGGAGGGGACTTAAGAGTTAAAATTGATCAGAGCAGACTGTACTTCTCAACAACAGACATGGTTATCGGGTGAGAGCCGCAGCGGCAAGCCATAACATATCCGGTCATGTGCTATTTAATTTTGGTGAACAACGCGAACAGACTTCTTTAGCACAGACAGCTTTGTGGAGCCCTCCCCATCCAAGGTGATGCCCGGGGGGTGGTATCCCTTCCCCCCACCCATAAAGATGTCACGGGCTACAGATAGTTTAAACACCCCATGCAAGAAATCTCAAAGCACAAGTTTTCAAATACTGTGTCGCTGAACTGAAACAGAGTGCTGTAAATTACATTGCGGCCATTTCAAATAAAACATAGCACCCATTGCTTTGAATTGATATTTTATTTCTATTACGCTCATACAGTGTTTCAGAGTGCGGCAAGGGAGGGGAACGGGGAGAGCAAAACAGCGATCTTACTAGGCCCAGTGACATTGAGAATGTGCAAGTGCATGGGGGAGGGGAAAAGTGCAAGGAAGGAGGGAGAAGTGGAAAGTGTGGAGCAAAAGGAGAACAGACTAAATAATAAAAGCAACGAAAGCAGTAGTGCAGCCAGCCAGTTGCAAGTGCTGAGTTTAAGGCAGCAGACGTGGTAGGACAGATAAGTGCAGGAAGAAAAAAGGGGGGGCTGTATGGGTACAGATACAGACCCCAGTGCAGGGGGTGGCCCAGAGGCAGTGCGGAAAGGTGG
The DNA here is from genome assembly GCF_040938575.1 of Ambystoma mexicanum. Taxonomy (NCBI): domain Eukaryota; kingdom Metazoa; phylum Chordata; class Amphibia; order Caudata; family Ambystomatidae; genus Ambystoma; species Ambystoma mexicanum. The sequence continues at coordinate 759,475,069 of NC_090930.1, forward strand.
CAAGGTGAGCAGGAACCTGGGCCTGGAGGACAGAGGGTGGCCAGGTGCACAGTGCCAAGATAGACCAGATCAACAAGGGAGAGGGGGGCGAAGGCAGAAGCAAAGATGAAGGTTTTGAGGTGCTTCCGGAAATGGAGATGTTCTCCTCAAGTTTTAGAGTGGCAGGGAAGCTGTCCCAGAGGGAGGCCCCAGCTGAAGACAGATCCACTCCCAGCTTGTTTCTTTAAAAAATGACTGATCCTGAGGGAGCTAGAGGTAGAGGAGCAAAGAGCTCGAGAGGGGAGGTTTTTGCAGAGGGATAGATGAAGGTATTTTGGACCCAGACCCCAGAAAGCCTTGTGGACAATGCAGAGGGTTTTGAATTAAATTGAAAACAATTACCCATATTCAGTTAGTGGTCAGTAATTAACTCTGTCCCATAAGCCTAAAACCTAGTATGGCTCAGAGAGAGACAGGTCTTTACATTGCGAATGTCACGCTCGTGAATACCTCCTAACACACAGGATTTTAAACATTGCTGCCTCAAGACTTCATATTTATTCCTAAACCCCATAGCGAAAGCGCTATAGATTGGCTAGGCCTAACAAAGACATTTTAAAAACACATTGCACGTCTGTCAAAAGCACAGTTTGAAAACTATATTTATGGTGCTGACAAAATTTCATAGCTGTGCTTTTATAGGGTGCTGACAAAGGCTGTGGCTGTGCTGTCTAGGCATGGGGATCGCAAAGTTTAATGGCGCACCTTCTTACCTTATTTAAATAAAAGCACGCTTTGTCAAAGCCGGCAATTTGGGCTTTTTTTTTTTTAATACATTTTGTGAATATAGACAGGCTTTGTCAAAGCCAAGAGGGTGTGCTTTTGCAAGGTTCTGGTGAAGGAATAGTTTGATGCTACTGTCAAAACCAGCAGTTTAAGGTTTTGTATAGGTCTGGTAAAAGGCCAACAGGTACTGTTGCTATCAATGACATCAGTTTGGTGTTTTGTGTAGGCCTGCTACAGACAGGCAAGCGTTGTCAGAGGCACCGGTTTGAGCTTTTGTATAGGTCTGTTGAAGACCAAATTTGCTGTTGTGTTGCCGTCCGATCCATCAGCTTCTGCTTTTCAATAGGCGAGGAGACGGCATTACCAGAATAAGCTGGCGGTTATTGGTTGTTTCAATTAGTTCATGTTGGCATCTATTTATAGCGTGTTTATAGCCCGGCCAGAGGGGTGGAATTGCTCTCCGGCGTCATAGCCAAGTCACTCTAAGTGACCCTACATTTCTAGTCCTGGTCTTCAAACCTCACTTCGCTTGGGATGCTCGCCCGGGCATCACTGCCAGCAGGTGCTCCAGAAAGGTTCTAAGTGATCAGACGGCAGCCGATTTTGCCGCAGCCGGAAAGTTCGCATGTGTGAACAGTGCGAACTGTGGGATGTATTGACCCACTCTGCTATACTACGCGGCCTCACTCCGCTATATATGGTGAAAGAAACAGTAAAATGGCAGCAAAACCTCCAAAACCGCGTTTTTCAACACACAAAAAGATGGCTGCTCAACTGGCCATTCATGGTGCATTTGTGATGGAATAGAGCACTCTGCAGAAAAAGTGCCAGTGTACAGCATGAGAAGAAACAGAGTGCAGAGGGAAAAGCAGCGCTTTGCAAGTGAAACTCCAAAATTTGCCGTAAATTAAATTAACTTTGCTGCTAAAACTCAAAAATACCTTTATACAACACTTCTCAACACTCAAAATCTTACTTGGCGCTAAAATTCATTTAACCTAATGAAGCACTGTGAATGTACAAAGTCCTGAAAGGTTAAGAGCAAAACATTTTTCATCAAAACTGTATTGCCTGTGAATGACAGTTCCTGTCAAATGGGCTCTCCTGGTTAGATTTTAAAGTTATCTAAACTAAAAGCCTGCCGGATTAGCAAATATAAAAGGATTGTTGCTGAAAGAAGAACAAGTTACTTTCTTACCTGGTAACGTTCTTTCGATGGGATGGTCCGACGACGTATTCCATATCTATGACATGTAATCACCACAGCTGTGCTGCTTCGGAAACTTTTTTCGGCGTCTGCGTCCTGCGTCGATGACGTCGATGCGCCGTCGTAGAGGACCTCCTCCGATGTGATAAGTAGGACGCACGACGCCCGTAGCCTCAGTTGTAGTTTTTTCCCCCAGAACATGTGACATAAGTCAACTGCCAGTCAGACACAAAGCCTTGCGGAACGTAAGCTGCAATCGCAAAAGAAATTCTGCAGCGGGGAAGGCAGGGCGGGAGCGATATGGAATACGTCGTCGGACCATCCCATCGAAAGAACGTTACCAGGTAAGAAAGTAACTTGTTCTTCGAGGGGATTGGGTCCTCCGACGTATTCCATATCTATGACAGACTCCCAAAGCAGTACCAGAGCAAGGAGGAGGGAAAGAATTTAGAATCAAAATTTAGAAAAGCCAATCTAATAGCAGAGCAAAGGACCGCCTTGCCAAAGGCCAGATCCTGCCCTCGGATGGAATCGAGGGAATAGTGACGTACAAATGTATGTACTGAAGCCCAGGTGGCTGCATCACAGATGTTGCGAATAGGAACACCCCTCTGCAGTGCAGTAGATGCAGCCACACCCCTGGTAGAATGGGCCCGCAAGCCAGCCGGTGGGTCCTTACCCGCCAAACGGTAACACTCCGAGATGGCTAAAATAATCCAGCGAGACAGTCTGTTTCGTCACAGCTTGCCCCAAACGCTTCCCAGCGTAACCAATAAAGAGTTGATCGTCCACTCTGACCCGGGACATGCGTGAAACATAAAAGCTTAAAGCTCTCCTAGGATCAAGCCTATGGAGCCTCTCCTCTTCCTTACCAGAATGCGGAGGAGGATAGAATGCCGGAAGAACAACCTTCTGGGCCAAATGAAATTCCGACACTACCTTCGGAAGAAAAGAAGGACGAACACGAAGGACAACCCTGTCCTTGTGAAATACAGTGAAGGGAGGCTTAACTGAAAGTGCCTGTAACTCACTCACTCTGCGAGCGGAAGTAACCGCAACTAAAAACACAGTTTTCAGAGTTAACAGCCTCAAAGGGCAAGAATGTAAAGGCTCAAACGGAGCACCCATAAGAAACCTAAGAACAAGGTTTAAATCCCAACCAGGCACCAGGAAAGGTGACGGAGGGAACACATTAGTGAGCTCTTTCAGAAACTGTGAAATTAAAGGGATTTTAAAGTAAGAACACTCTTCAGACGAGCGCTTAAAGATGGACAGCGCCGCCAGGTAACCTTTAATGGTACCCACTTGCAAGCCCCTGTGGGCCAAAGAAAGTAAAAAGGACAGAACCATGGGGATGTCACATGCAAAAGGATCCACATTTTGAACTCTGCACCAGTCGCAGAACTTACGCCAACGGCAACGGTACAGAGACTTTGTTGCTGGCCTTCGGGCCGAAAGCAACACCTCCATCACGTCTTCAGGGAGGTCCCAATCCTTATACCTCAACCTCTCAGAAGCCAAGCGTGAAGGTTGAGGGATCTGACCTCTGGATGGAGAACCTGACCCCCCTCCCGTGAGAGCAGATCGTCTCGGTAGGGAAGACGACGTGGAGGGCAGATGGACAAGTCGAGAAGGTCCGGGTACCACGTCCTCCGAGCCCACGCCGGAGCAATGAGGATCATCCGGGAACCGAACTTCCGTAACCTCCGCAGCACTTGCGGGATGACGGGGACTGGAGGAAACGCGTACAGCAGCGGGAATGACCACTCTACAACAAACGCGTCTCCCAAGGCTCCTTTTGGAGGAAATTCCCGCGAGCAAAACCTTTCGCACTTCCGGTTGACACTGGAGGCGAAGAGATCCACTTGAGGGGTCCCCCAAAGGGCGAAGATCTCCAGGAGAATCTCCTGAGCCAACTCCCACTCGTGAGAGATCGCGCTCTCCCTGCTCAGAGCGTCCGCCGTCACGTTTTCGGCTCCGGCCAGATGAACTGCCGAGATCGAAACTTCCTGCTGGATGGCCCAGAACTCGAGCTGCATCGCCTCCCTGCACAGAGGAAGTGACCCTGCCCCCCCCTTTTTGTTGAGGTAGTGCATGGCCACTGTGTTGTCCGTCAGGATCAGGACATTCTTCCCTCGCACAGACGGCAGAAAAGCCTTCAGGGCTAGCCTGACGGCCCTCAGCTCCAACAGATTGATATGGAGTCTGGACTCCGACGGAGACCAACGACCGCTGACTGTCAGCCCGTTGGCATGAGCTCCACATCCCGTGAGGGATGCATCCGTCACGATCGTCACCTCCGGCCAGGGAAGCCAAAATGGAGCCCCCTTCATCAAGTTGCCTTCGACGGCCCACCACAGAAGGTCCCGGGCGACCGAGGACGGCACCTGAATAGAGTCCGACATCCTGCCGGAGGACTGCGACCATTGCGTCTTGAGTGCCCACTGCAAAGATCTCATCCGCAGGCGAGCCTCTGGCACCAGAAGAATGCAGGATGCCATGAGGCCGAGCAACCTCAAGAACTCGAACGCTGGGAGCATCTGGTCATGCTGAAACTTGTGCACCATCTGCTGAATGAGAAGAGCCCTCACCTGGGGAGGAAAACACTGCCCCAGGGAAGTGTCGAGCACTGCTCCGATGTACTGGAGCCTCCGAGTTGGTGTCAAATGGGACTTATTTAAGTTGAGAAAGAAGCCCAGCTTGTGGAGGGAGTGGCAGGTGACTGACAGATGATCCAGGACTTGCTCAGGAGAGCGCGCCCTGATCAACTAATCGTCCAGGTAGGGGTAGACGTGAATCCCCCCCCTTTCCTGAGATGCTCTGCCACCACTACCATGAACTTTGTGAAGACCCTCGGGCGGAGGTCAATCCGAACGGCAGGACCCGAAACTGAAAGTGCGAGTTGCCAACCGCGAACCTCAGGTACTTCTTGTGCTTTAGATGGATCTGCACATGAAAATAAGCGTCCTTGAGGTCGAGAGACACCAACCAGACCTGAAGTTGAAGGGCCTGGAGGACTTGAGAAAGAGTAACCATCTTGAACTTGTCCTTCCTGAGGAGTTTGCTCAAACCGCCAGAGTCCATGATGGGTCTCAAACCCCCACCTTTCTTGGAAATCAAAAAATAAGCGGAATACCATCCCGTGTTCCTCTCCGCTACAGGCACCAGTTCTATGGCGCCTTTCCCCAGCAGGGATTGAATTTCCTGCACAAGGAGCGGATCCGGACTCTTCAAAGAGATTCCCCAGTGGATTGTCGCGAGGCCTCTGCCGGAAAGGAAGACAGTAGCCGTGGGCTATGATCTCCAGAACCCACACATCTGAAGTAATGGCACGCCACTCTACAAGATGCTGCGCCAGCCTTCCCCCAACTGGCGAAGAATGGGACATGGCCTCATGACTGAGCTGAAGCGGCTGCGGTGTTGCCTGAGGGCAAAGAGGCAACAGCCCGAGCGGCCTTGGCACCTCAAGTACCTTGTTTTCCACCTCTGGCACTCCTACGGTGGGCCCTTTGACTGGCAGCTCCTCTCGCTTTACCAAAGGATGAATAATAACGGAAGGAACCTCCCCTCCATTGCTGTCCCCTAGGACGAAAAGGCGGAGGTTGTCGAACTGCAGCGCCCAACGGCTTCGATGCAGCTTTGGAAGTCTGCAACCTCTCAAGGCTCTCGTCAGCCTTGCTGCCAGAAATATGTCCCCCGTCAAAGGACATGTTGAAGAGCCGGGCCTGCACATCAGGAGCAAACCCCGACTTCCGCAACTACGCAAACCTGCAGATTACAGTGCTCGCCGCCATGGACCGGCTGACGCAATCTGCCATGTCCAAACCCGACTGGACGGCCTCACACATGGCATCCTTGCCATCCTGGACCATAGCAAGGAAACCTTCCCGTTCGTCCCCTTTGGGAATATGTTCAGACGCTAAGGAAACAAAGTTCCACAGAGTGTGCGTGAAACGCGACAAGGCACATACGGAGTTGGCCGCCTGAAGCGCCATACCCCCTGAAGAAAACACTTTCTTCGCACAACCATCAAAACGCTGGTCGTCCCCATCAGGAGGGATGGTAGGATACGACGCCTGCTTTGCTGGGGCCGTAGCCGCCTGCATCACCAAACTCTCCGGAGTGGGGTGCTTGGTCAAGTAGCAGGGGTCGCTACTGGCTGGGCGGTATCTTCGCGGCAAAGACTTGCCCACTGCCGGGAGACTCTCCGGAGCAGTCCAAGCCGCTGCCACCCTCCTTTCTAGAGCCATATGGAATGGCAGTACCGGGTCAGTTGGTGGTCCTTGGTCGAGGATATCCGTAAGGTCATCCTGAAGAAAATCCCCTGGAGGAGCAGACCACCCCAAGTACTCGGTGACCCTAGACATAAGGCGCCGGTACGAGGAGTCGGCAGAAGTGCCAGGCTCAGGCCTACAAAACTCCACCTCCGGAGAGGGGTCCAGACCACTGGTGTCGTGCAGGGACTGACGCAGGTCCTCAATTTGGCTATGGTCCGAGAGAATCTCATCTGGCACCGTATCAGGAACCATGCCATCATCAGAGCCCTCATCCACCTCTGAAATGTACTCAAGATGGCGGTAAGAGGCCACAGAATGGGGAACAAAGCCGTGCTTGACCTTGGCCAGAGCCTTTCTAGGGGGTTCCACTGTGCCTCAGGGTACCCCCGTCAAAACAGCCTCGAAAGGTGTTAAGGAGAATTCTCTGTTTAGGCTGAATTTCCTAACCTAGTGAGTCCCCCAGCAGCTTTGCCGGATTTCTGGAGTTTTTCTCCTGCCAAGAGTGAGTCTCTTTTCCTCACACTCTTGGACATGATTTGAGGGGTTCCTTTGACTGTTAATGTGTTTTATGGGCTATGAGGTCTTTTACTCCATAAGGTCTCATGTGTTTTTACCATGTGTGTTACACAGCACCCTCAGTGCAGTGACACAGGGGTGTCAGTGACACCCCACCATAGACTCCATACCCTGGGACTGACTATTGTCTCCCAGGGCAGGTAAAGTCACCAATGGCTTTACTAGTCCCAAATTATGAACAGAAACCAGTACAAACCATCATAGTGTGAACGTACTCGTAGGGGCATTTCGATTGCCCCGGGGTCTGTTATTCGAGGAGGCACGTCTCCGTCCCCCCTGATCGAGTTTTGGCTGTTGGCAGTGGATACTACTTTTTATATTCGACCGCAAATATATCTCTATGGGATTTTCCCATTGTTCGAGGCTACCAACTTTAATTATTTAATTCCTATAGCCTCGAACATACCGCTGGGTTATTTATTTAATATTAATTCACCGGTTGGTATTTTTTGCCAGAACTTGATTCTAAAATGGCGCTTGTGTACTCTTCTGTGACTCCAAGCTAAGTCGAGCCCTTTGTTCCACTTTTTGGCGGGCTTCTCCACAGAAGCCTCCAAAAGTGGTGCCAGTCTGGGTACCACGGGGGTTTTGGAGGGGGTTTAGGGACCCTAGACTGAGTTGCCTTGGCAACTCAAGTCGCACTCTTGTGTGATTGGCCCAAGTGGTGAGCCGGCTGGTTCACCACTTAGCATGTTTGATTGACAGCTAGGCTGAATGAATGGGGTTTCTTGCATAAAAGCAGGGCTTTTGGGGCTGGAACTTCAGAAGTCGCCACAGGACCTGTGAATTCGAAGAGGGAGAAGCTGAGCCGACCTGCAACGACGACACCACCGGTGGAGCCCTGCTGAACCGTCACACCACTTCCCGACGAAAGAGGGGATCTTCTTGCCGGAGAGTCTCTTCCCCTTAAACTGGTGGGGACAACCAGTTGGCTTTCCTTTTCGCCTACCAGGACGTCTAGTGGTCGAATTGCCCGTGCCAAGCACCCCGGCAACCGGATAGCCACTTACCACTGAACCGCAAATAAAAGGACCACTCCTTTAAATCGAGAAACTCCGCGGCTGGTTTCTTTCCTGGCAGTACAACGACCCCATGCTTTCCTCCCCGATGAGATCTTCTCTTCTGCCGGACGAAGCACCAACTCGCAACCACTGCCAGGAACAACTGCCCCCGCTGGAGTGTTCTCACCATTTCAAGGTACTGTGTTCGCCTGGCCTCCCTTTCTATAGATTGCTACAAGGTGACAGTAAATACTTAACCTTCTAAACTGGGTTGGCCTCTTGACCATCTAACTGGTCCCTTTCTTTTGGTCCAACTTCTTTCTGAACCTTTGAGACTTTTGTGCACTTTTCAACCGTGTGACCTCTTAAAGTGGATCAGACTTTCTGAACCCTAACTTCACGGTTTGATACTGCATCCCTCTCTTGCTGTGTTCTTTTGAAAGTATTGGGATCTGTTTCAATTTATGCTCTGCCTTTCTCTCCCTTTTAAACCAAATTATTAGAGTGCCATCTGCGTTAAGCGCTCACCGCTCTCTGAAAATAAGTGGGGCTTTACTTAAGACTTGTCTAATATTCTTTTAAGGGAGTGTATATACTTTAGTAACTGTGTTTTTGAACTTGCTTGAGATTAGTGCCAGTGTGTTTTCTTAGATGTGTTTTTAAATAAATTATATATCTTTTACACCAAAGCTCTGGTCAGTGTTTGCTTGTTCTACTGTGTGTACCTGCCCTATTGTGTATGCTCTATATACTGCCTAACTCTTCTTGAGAGAAGTCTGACTGCTCAGCCACAGCTACCAGGTAAATCTGGGTGGTGCAGACTGCTACCAATTGGGTTTACTGCTAACTCCTGTAGTCCTAAACTTTTTGCAGTGGTCCCTAAGGGAACTGCACAGGTTTCTGCCTAACAAAAGGCGTCAAGGGCGTCGAGTGAATCGGCGTCGAACGCGGCGCCGACAGCATCGACACAGGCCTCGAGGGCAGAGCCCCGAGCGTGTCCCTCGACAGCCTGGGTGCCGATAGCGTCGACAACTTCTTCAGAGGCAGAGCCTCGAAAGAGTCCATCGACGACCTCGGCGCCACAGGCGTCGACGTCTTCCTCAAAGACACCACAGGTGCACACGGTATCGAGCTCGTCGAGGAACGGGACCTGGAACAGGCATGACGAGAACGATTCCCCTTGTCCGAGTAGGACCTTTCCAGCAAATTGTGCCGACCACCCAAGCCCGAAGGCGTACGAGCGGTGTCTCTCGACCGATCACGACCGACCCCACTCGGAGGCGCGGACGGACCAGTGCCCTGCGATTCGAGAATCTCTAGCATTTTCTTACAGAAGGAAACCCATTCCTCCGGCGTCGCATGCTTGGTGGGATAAGCGACCCGCCGACGGGCGGAGTCCTCGGATGAGGACGGGGAAGGCGAACGATGACGGCGCTTCCGGGAGTGCCTCGAAGAGGCAGAGGAGTGGCGGGACCTAGTCCGGGACCGAGACCCCCTGGACTTCCGACGATGCGGAGAGTCGCCCCTCGAATCGTCCGTCAAAAGCCCCGCAGACCTCGACTTCCGTGGCTTGGACACCTTACCTACCAACAATTTCTTCTTGCGCTCCCGCAAGGCTTTGGACGTAAGCAACTGGCAGTCGACACAAACATCCGTGTCATGGGCCTCCCCGAGGCACCAGAGGCAGGCGTTGTGCGAGTCCGTCACCGACATCTTGGACCCACAGTCCCCGCACTTCTTAAAGCCCGGACGCGGGGTGGAAGACTAGGTAGACATCACGAAGGATAACTTCGCAAACAGGTTCGAAGAACCGAAAGAACAGAAACTCCAAACAGTCGAGGCGCGCCGAGATCTCCGAAGCGAACATGTTCGCGGAAAAAACGGAACTGAGGCTACGGGCGTCGTGCGTCCTACTTATAACATCCAGTGATGACAGACGTCGGAGAAGGTCCTCGAGGGCGGCGTATAGACGTCATCGACGCAGGACGCAGACGCCAAAAGATTTTCCGAAGCAGCAAAGCTGTGGTGATTACTGGAATAGATATGGAATACGGAGGACCCAATCCCCTCGAACTACTGTATACCTTGCTTATCTTGTGCCACTCTAATCTCTGAACTATCCCTACTTTCATATCCAGTAACAGTGTAAAAATCTTTAGTGCCATCTTATTCTGTCTAGTTGCTAAAGCACCATTTTCATAGTCATCTTCAGTTGTGTAACTCTGATCCATAAATCCCAATTTGAGTGTTTGGACTGGTGCCGCCGGGGAAGGTGATGGGGATCTGTTACTGAAATCATGAATCAGTCTCAGAGCTTACTTCGTCCCGACTTGGTTGCCTAGCCTGAATGCTCCAGCCTTGAATGAAAGCATAAGCCATATTTTCAGATTCTAAACTTAAGTCCTTGTCGAAGGTCGTATCTTTATTTTCGAAAAACACCTCTCACTAAAACCTCCATAACTCCCTCAGTTTTTAAGATAGGTACAAATGGGAGTTGAAATTTCATTTAACATCCTCAGCTACATTCACAACTCAAAATCGCATTGCAAAACATTGCGGTTGACCCATTTTTATTAAAAATCACAAGTTAAGGTTTGCCGCGAATTTTGACATTTGGAAAAGTTTTACATGTGTGAATTACAGTTAAATTATTTCCCACTTGGCCTTTGGGATCCCAACTGTTTCCTTTTGATTAAATCATTGCTTGTGTTTGCTTGCATCTGTTCAAAGCGGCTCCCGTAGGAATTTATAATTAAGCATTTTTTTACATAGTTTGTGTTTTTGCTCAGCCAATTTCAAAGCCATTCTGACAGTGAAAAGTCAAATCCGTATTTCTCTTGTGTTTAAAGGGGGAAGGTGGGAGTGATATTTGGTTTGGTCTGTGTTATTCCCAAGTACCTGCTCTCTCCTCACATCTATTTAAATTGCCTATTGGTGGGTTGAGGGGTGTTGCAGGGGGAACCTCTAACCCTAGTGCAATCTGTTCCAAACAACCCAAAAGTATTATTTTCTTTGCTGCATTCTTTGTGTTCATTACTTGATTCCTAGTGCATTAAATATATTATTCATTGTTCCCGTCACCCCATTGGTGATTGTTGTTACCTATTAAAACTATATTGTGATTTTAAATTCTAAATAAACAAATATTTACCTTTACAACTAGCCTGATTCCTGGTTCAGTGTAACCTGGGGGGTATTTTGAGAAGGGTGCGATATGAGTGGTATATCATTCAGAATAATGAACTTATAGATAAAAATAAATAAGGATTTCATTTGCACACTACATGCTGGGTGAGCCTTGGGTGTGTGCCTGATTGAATTCACTTACAGAACTACAAAAAATGTGCACCTTTCTCATGCGCACACAGTTGCATACTACGGGGGCTGCAGGGGTTTCCCCGGCAATCCCTGCTTACTATACTACAAAGTACAGTGAGCGAGGGTATAGTGTACTGTAAAGTATAGTGAGCGGGGTGTTGCGGGGGAAACCTCTGCAGCCCCCTTTTTTTTTCTCTGCGGGTGTGCTGCGGGGGTGTCCCCCACAACACCCCACTCACTATACCACACAGTATAGTGAGCGGGGTGTTGCAGAGGACACCACTGCAGACCTGCATTCTTTTTTATTTTATTTTTTACTTACCTGCAATGCTACCACCAAAGGTTCGACTTTTTGGTGGTAGCATTTTTCGGTCATATTGTATGGTCGGACCTTTTTTTCTTTTTTCGGTCCAATCGTACAATACCTCCAGAAATGTATATAAAATGTATATCCAATTGATATACATTTCATATATTTTTAAAAATGAAATGTGAATCAAAACGATCAGGGGCTTTAGCAAAAATATTCGGGGTATAATCAAAATGATATAACATTTAAATGCAAAACATGTTAGGGGCTTATCAGATTGATATCAAAAGGGGTCAGGACTATGGACACAAGGGGGCGTGGCCACCGGTCAAATTTAAAATTGTGGTAAAAAGGGGGTGCCTAGTACTACCAACTACACAACAAATTAGGTTTTAAGATTAAAGGAGTCAATGTTGCCCACCTGGCCTAGCCCCAGAGGCCATCTTCTTCCTCCCCTCCTCCTCCTCCCTCACTACACTTGTTTGCCTCCAATCTACCCCGCACTCCCATAACACTATTCATCTCACCCAGCCCCACCAACAACACATCCCCGCTCATACCCACTCCCCCTGCACCCCACAATTCTTGTTTACTGTACTTGCACGATCTGAATGACAATGTCGAGTATGGACGTAATTGTTGTTTTTACTTTCCCGGCCCACCTCACCCCCCCCCCCCTTCTTGTCTTTTTTAAATAAAAAATTATTGGTTTAATCAAACCTTTAAAAAGGAAGATGACATCACATTTAACTTTTCATATACATAAATAACGTGAATTGGGAATAAAACAAAAAAGCAAAATTAAGAAATTTAAACAATCAAAATAATTAAAAAAGAAAAAATAAATAATAATGAGCACTGAATTGGGCAAAATACATCACAAATCACAAGCCAATATTTAAGTCCATTTTTCGTGTGATTTGGCCAATTCCTCATCAATGTTTTTTTAGGAGAAATGTCAGAGCATATGTTAATTTATTATTTACCTCTGTAAAACATTCCACCCACCATTCTTCCATGGTATGAAAAGGTTTATTTGCCACAATTGATTCAAACAGTGTCATTCTTAAGGTGGAGAAAGCTTCGCAGGTAAGAACCAAGTTTTTGATGTTCTCTTCAAAATGGTCACAGAATCTACATTTCGGATTCAACTTCTCATATTTGGTCCATCGCATAATTAGTTCTTTAGTCTTAAATTGATTCAGCCTGAATTTCATGAGCAAGATTTTTTTTTTTTATCTGGACATTTTTCAAGGTATTTTTAAGTCTAATTGTACGCTTTTCCTTCACAGGGAACATTCTTCAAGAGCAAATAATTAGCTCTTTTTGTGCAAGTATTTATCCAATCGGTTTCCCACAACTATTTCTTTACGGCATCTGGGTTTTCATTCAAAGTGATTATATCACTATTTATGTCCGTTAGGATTTGGTGACATTGATTCATCCAGGCTGAAGTCAACCAAATCATGTAGAATTTTCATTTACGTGCACCATTTGGCAGGATTATCTTGCGAAGGATTGACAAGGTGTTACATGTGACTCTTGCATTTACTGAAATTAGCCCCAATTCGTATCTTATTACAGCTGCTGGTATTCCTCTAGCAACATTCAAAATTCTTCCCCATAAGAGGTTTTCAATGTTATCCCACAATTTTGCGGGACATCCAAAGACAGTTTCGGCGCCATAGATTAAAGCTGGGACTGCCTTTTGTTTATAAAATTTCAAAGTGGGAACTAATGAAAACCTACCATATTTTTTATCTAAGGCCATAGCTTGAGCACTTAATTGACGACATTTTGATTCGGTTTTCTCAACCCGGTTATGATCATTTATGTTGGAATTTAGCCACATACCCAGGTATTTTACCTGTTTTACCTGTTGAAGTGGTTCGCCATCAAGGTGCCAGATGAATTTCTTAGATGTACTTTTGGTCAAGTTTTGTAATGTTAAAATGACGGACTTGCTTGGATTTATCTTGAGCCCATTAGCTTGGACATATTGTTCCAACACATGAAGTTTCCGTTGTAATCCAATGGGTCTAAGGTCCATTAATACCAAGTCATCTGCATATAGAATACCATTCAAAGCAGAATCCATTATTTTAGGATCAAATCCTTTTGCTTTCCCAAGAGCTTCACCGATGTCGGAGATGAAAGCATTAAAAATTATGGCCGCAAGAGGACACCCTTGCTTAACTCCACAGTAGGTGCAAATGGGTTCCGATAAAGTGCCGCTTGCATCTAACCGAATATAGATTTTAGTGTTGGTATGCAAATCCTTGATCGCATGTAAAAGGCTATTGGGACAATTCCAGCTTTTTAATTTTGTCCAAAGGATTTCTCTGTCTATGCTATCAAAAGCATGAGACAGGTCAACAAATGCAAGGTACACTTTAGATTTTTTCATAATCATGTCCATTTTCATTAAATTGATGAGTATTAAATTTAGGCAACAGCCAACACCCTTCACAAACCCACTTTGTCTAGCATCAATATGATTACTTAGGACTAGCCATTCCATCAATTTATGCTGAAGTTGTGTTGCATAAATCTTGCCTATTACATCTAGCAAAGCAATAGGTCTACAGTCCATTGGGTTTGATCGGTTGCCCTTTTTAAATATAGGAACAATGGCTTTTTTCCATCACGCAGGGGTAGCACCTTTCATGGCAATTTTATCAAACAAAACCTCACAAAACTCGGCCCAGGCTTCCGGATCAGATTTAGACATAGCATTAGTTATGCCATCCGGACCTGGTGCCCGAGAATTCGAAAGTTTTTTGATGCCTGACAGAATGTCATCCTGATCAAACTGGATGTCCCAATATGGGAGGGCTGGTATCAGAGGGTCAGGAATATTGCCTTTTTTTGAGAACAGGATTGAGAAATGCTAAATCCATTTTTTTTCAGTGACCATGTTTTTGTTCGAAGCCATCTGTGTTCCAGATTCATTGTTGATAATTGACCAAAAGTCTGAAGAATTTTTCTCTTTTAGCGACTTCATTATTTTCTCTGCATCATGTTGTTCAGTTAGGGCCCGATGTGCCATCAGCCAATTTTTTATAGTTTTGTTTGATCTTTTTCCTCATCTTAAGCTGGTCCACTTTACTGTCATTTTTTAGTTGTCGCAGGGCCCTGCGCATTTCTCTTTTTCTTATGACAATTTCAGGATTGTAAATATGTGAATATTTTTGAGACTGAATCCCATTCGGATTTCTCAAGATCTTATATTGTTCTAACAAAGGGGTATAATCGACACCCAACAAGTCAATGTGTTTCTCATATTCATTTTTCAATATATTCACTTGCTGTGAATTGAGTTTTAATCTATTACCACTGCAATTTGGTGTTATATTCCACTTCCATGTTGTTGATAACAATTGCTGTGGCATTTCGAGAAGTGCCGTTATATTTTGGTCGCTGACTTGTGCGTTATGAACTTCGAATTTCAGAATCCATAATGATAGATTTTCAGATACAAAAATGTAATCCAAAACAGAGTTTTGTTCTCTCCTTTGCCAGGTTGATTTGGCGGGTATGTCTCCCTCGACATTACTGTTCAGCCTAGAGATTCTCCGTAAGGTTAGTTCTTCAGACCATTTTTGTATCAAGTTCTGTTTCCTTGGAGGTTCATTCTTACCTCCCTCTATAAAATCTAAATTGAAATCTCCACATACAATCAGGCCAGCACTGCTGTCTTTGATCATCAATTTGTCAATTATGTCCATAATTTGTTCAACAAAGGCCAATGTACCTGCTTTGCCATGATGCCAATACAGATTTATAATAAAGAGTGTCAGATGTTTGTTATCGTCATTATCATTCCTTGTAACGGTAACAACTTGAATATATGATGATATAGTGTTGTACTCTACCACTCTGCAATCAGAAGCTTTTTTCACAAGAGTGAGAAGGCCTGTGCTTGGGCGCCCCTTATTTCCTTTAATAGCGGGATTAAATGCTATTTCAAAGTTCTCTGCAATGGGACACATATCTAACCAAGTTTCTTGTAGGCATATTAGATCTATCTCACTAACCCATTTTCTCACCATTTATATTGCCATTTTTTCCTTGAACTTTGGAAATATTTCCCTTCCCTTTAAGGGAATTGCGATCTGCAGGTACGTTATTGGCAACGTTTTTTTTTTGTACCAAACAGTGTATCCTCTTCTAATATTTTTTGAATCTTCATGTTTGTAATTAGAAGCCCTATTCATTATTGGGATTATGTTACCTTGATTTAACAATATTGATGTGATTTTTTTCCTTTTTTCGTCTAAGGTTTTAAAGGGGCTCACTATTTGTTCCTGTGAATCAGAATTTTTTTTTTTTGTTCGATCACCCATTCACAGAGACACCCAGTTGATGAAACATCTTTCCTTATCGTTTCGACAGGCCCAGACGAGTTCTTAGTCAGAGCCGGTTCAATTGCTACCTTTTCCATATCATATCCTGTTTTTTTGATTTCCTGTAGATCTTCGTATGTTGAAAGATTCATTAATGCTTCAATGTCAGTTGCTTCAGACTCCATTACTGAGTCTTGATCTGAAATGGAAGATATGGGTATTTCCTTTTGCATTTCCTGATCTTTCAAAGGCATTTTGTTTGGATTTTCTTTGTTAGAGTACCCATCATGATTATTTTGCAAAGTGCCGCAGCGGTTGGCTGATACATTAACAATAACTGATTTCAGATTTCTTAAGAAAGCTTGTGCCCCCATTTGGTATTTTCCCTTTTTTTTTTATTTCTTTTTTTGCAAAACTCCCTTTGGAACTTGTTTTGATTTGTTTTTTGCAAATATATCGAACAGCACCTTAGGTACTTCTCTATTTTTTTCTTGCAGATTTTTAATCTTGCTTGTTGTATCCTTATTCATCTTTTTTGCTTTGTCTTTTTTTTTTTTTTTTTTTTTTTAGCCTGGATCTTCATTTGAGCTGTCAATAGCGTTTGTTTTAGTTTGAACTTCGCTGGCATTTCGTCCATCTTTTATTTCAATTATTTCAATTACTTCCTCTACTTGGGATCTTTCCAAGCTTGCAGTATTTCCACTCAGCTTAGATTTTGGGGTACAAACACGCTCATTTGCTGGATCGTCTTATTATTTTTTGGCATATCCAGCCTTTTCTCTTGCAGACCATTTACTAAGATCTCGCGTTCAGCCCTGGGTGCAGTAAAGGATTCCTCTGAAAGTGGGAAGCACCCTCGCCAGACTTTTCCTTTGTCTTTTTCTACAAGTGAGGTTAAATTCTCTATCTTTTTCCAAGTGCGAAGTTTCTTTCTTTTTGTACACCAGTTCAATATTTCCGCACTCAGAATTTTGTTGGACTGCGGGCAGGTGATATTTTTCCATATTAGGAGCATTGCAACAGCTATCTAAACTGTCGCTGCTATTTACATCATCCTTTAAGGCAGTCAGATGAGGTTTGTTGAAAAGTTTTAGGGCTTCTCGAGCAACTTCAGCTATTAATTTTTTGTCCTCACGTGAATTGTGATTAGTATCTAGAATTAGATTGAAAAAGTTTGCATTTTGAGTTTTTTCCTGTTTCAAATTATGATTTCTTTGTTGTTCAATTTCCATGTTAGCAACTTTGTTATTTAACAAAGCTATTAATGTAGTTAGATCTTTAATATTGCCATCCATTTGGTCATATAATTTGAGATACGGAGCAAGTACGATGTTCATCGTAGACATAATCACTGTTTGTATGTCCGGTATATTTGTTTCCGATATAGCATTTTTTTTTGTAAATAAGACATTTTCTTTTTCCAATGCGCACGTCTTATTTTAGGAAAAGGTCTTTCCATTATAGACGAGTCATCGATATCAGAAGTGGAAGAGGACGACGAAGATGAAATATTTCTTTTCTCATTAGCAGATGTTAAAATTTCGGTTAATCCTTTACTATGCGTTTTGTTTCTGCTTGCAGTTGCTGAAAATCTTACTGGTGAATGTAGCGTGTATAGCTGATTTGGAGTTCTTGTCTGAGCAGGCGATTTCGCCCGAAAGGCTATTTCTGCTTCTTTTCCTTTTGCGTGCAGGGCTATGGTGTACTTTATTTGTATCAAAATTTGCAGAGGAGTTTTTTTCTAGTTTCTAAGTTTTCCACATGTGCATCATCATGAGATAACAGCCGTGTCATAACGCTTCCTTTATTTTTAAGTAGATAAACTCTTTGATTTATTGTTAGTCCGGTTATTGAAATAGAAATTCATTTTTATTAGATCTTTCAAAAGTTTGTCTGCCACACTAATTGAATACCTTCTTTCATAGTTCGATTTTTCATTATTTAGGGAAAGCGTTTGCAGATCCAATGTATTGCAGTTGTCAAATTGAGGCTGTTTGTTGTCTATGATTTGTAAAGCATTTTTTGCAGTCATGTGAACTGTTCCAAGTTCAAGTCCATCTTGTCTCTGGTCAACACACATCAACTCTCCAGGATGTGGCAAAGTAATCAGTTGTTTGTCTCCATTTATACATTGTACAGTTTTTGCAGCCAGAACATGCAATTGAGTAAGGATATATATTGATGCCAGTTTTTCAGCGTCTACATTTTCATCAATTTGAAACTCAGAACACGAATAATATTTATGCCCTTGAGCTCCATCTTTAATGACAGTGCTCGATGCAGGCACAGTGCTAGTGATATATGGAGATTTGTTTTGATTGTTTCACTTTCAATTTCGGTGATAAAGCAGTCGTTATCATTTTCATTAATCAAGCTACTACTGATTACGTCAGCACCATTCTCATTCTGCTCATTCTGTTCATGCTCATTCTGCTCGTGCTCATGTTTATCATACTCACTGCACTCATCAGGCTCAATAGTCTCACTAATCTCACTAGACTTGCCATTCTTACAACACTCCTGCATACGATCCTGCATACAAATCACGGCGCTGCCGCCCATTAATGGATGCATCTTAGGAGTATGTATTAAGTCAGCAGTATTTCTGACAATTGAGGCAGTACTTAGGTTAATTGTATCAGCACCTATTATGGGTGCCGACGTTTTCCTTCTCACCGCGGGTTTGGCGAGTTCACCTCCTCCACGACGCAGGCCAGACCGAGTCTGCGACAGTTCCATTACTTCACTCGTTCCAGTAAGGGTAATTGAGTAACTCGCACTTGCTTAATAAGCAGGTGGAAAGACAAGAAAGAAAGCACGCCTTCAGGGTCTACAAAGCCAACGGATCAAAGGCACCAAAGACACACTAGACTCTGTGCCGACTACACTGCTACTTATGCATACAGATCCAAGGGCTCATGCCCCGCAGTCTCTGCAGCTAAAGTAGCTACTAGACCCGGTATTTAGTGCCCAAACTTCCTTATTTACATAGGTCAAAGGGCCAATACTAAAGTCCCTCATTTTCTGCTGCACGAACCCCCGCAGTTTACCACAAATTATTGCTTTATAGAGCGCCAGATTAAGTAGCCTTGGACGCTAATAACCTTAGTTTAACCACCTCTGGATAATTCCTCATATATAGGTCAATTATAAGTACTACCAAGTAGTCAACTTCACACATAGGTACAGTCATCTAGGCCAAAGGTAATATATCTTGACGGTCTTGACCATCAAAGGGCAGTTCCTTAACCCCCTTTGCCCCCTGCCCCCCCTGCTCTGCTGGTTAGCAGTGATCAATACACACTACGCAGTGACCCACCCTATCGCTAGCCAGCCATTTCTTTAAAACTTCCAGTACTTAAAAGTACTTACAAAGGGCCAGGCTGGGCACGGGACGCTGCAGGCTCAGCCCCAGTATCTGGCTTGCGGGGCGCAGTTGGTTCCCGGGCGTGTCACTGATCCCAGAGCTCGTGCCAGGTCCACAAACAGCACAGTCCCAAAAACGGCTGCAGGCGGCGTCCCCAGGCGCCGTCCTGTTTCGCAGCCTCACAGACGCTCACAGGCGCTCTCAACCGCTCTCCTTCACCTTACCGAGCTGGTAGCATCCGAGCTGCCTCAGACGAGATCTTCCGGAGTTCGAGTAAAGGACCCCACGATTCAAGTCCTTCAGCGCGAACGCGTATTGCAGGCAAGGAGTAAACAAAAAAAAACACCCGGAAAGACGTCAAGCCGCAGCGACTACAACGAGACGGACGAACTAGTCCGAGATCAGCCGCTTCAGAGTTTCATAGAAATGGGTTGGAGTAAGCACAAAGGGCCCCTGCCAAGAGCAACTTCTGAACCCACAAAGTCCCTAGCACTATCTCCCTTCTCAAGGCTTTAATCCTTCTATGTGCAATATAAACATCACAGTAAACTATGCAAGTGTCTTGTTGCACCTTGAACCATCATTTGCTGTATAGGCGCCTTATAAACACCAAATAAATATATTAACCTGACAACCTATTCAGCAGTATGAGCCAAGAGAGTAATTTATCTGAGCTAACTAAATCACCAGGAAATGATTCACTTAACTCCAATTACCAATGGCTACAAATAGCTGCCATAAGCATCTGAGCAGATAACTGCTTTATAAAGCGGTTCCATTTGAACACAGTTGTCTAATCGAAGGCGAATTTAATTCACCTGCAGTATGGCTTTTCCTGAAACATCACCGCCATGCTTTGCCCACAAGGCCCATACAAGACCTACCAAGGATGATTGCTTGTAATAGTTGGGGTGTGTTTATTTTAAGAATATAGTAGTACAGCAATGCACAAAGTACATACATTCTAGATTAATGTTAATAGAGTTAGCCTCGTTAGCCCGTGCAGAGCGGCAAAACAAGGAGGGGGAGAAGGTTTTGTAAATGAATACATGGTTGACTATAGAGCAGTGTCAGATGGGCGAGTCATCTATCTATAAAGACACAACGAATCACCATCAGTTTTATAAAGATATACATGAAATAAAGTAAATTCAAATATGAAATAGTACAAAAACATTTTGATAAAATCCTTACTTGGCTATTGGAATCGCCAAATACCGTGCATAAGTGTGGAACCAACTTGCTTAGAACCAACTGCTGTGCACCATAGCTGCAACATAAAAATGTAAAGATAATTACAAACTGCTAATAAATACATTACAATACAATACAATACATGAATGCATACGTTTGCGCACAATTACATACGATTAGGTTCTCCCGTCCGACTCGGAAACAATAGTATAGGTCCAATTCACAGACCACATGATGTTACATAAAATCCTGTTTTATAACTTAGCAAAACGAGGATAAAAGAGAAAACGAGGATAAAAGAAGAGCACAGGTGGAGGGTGTGGAGCGGTTGACCAGGATGAAAACTCTCTGGAACCGATTCATTTCTAACTCCACACGAATTGAAACAGTGGTTAGAAATGCCCATTTAAGCTGGATGAGATCACACAGCGATAAAGTGACCAATGAAAGACGGTCAATAGGGGATGATGTTAGTTTTGTGTAGCCCTCCAGAAGTTCTTAACTACAACTCCCATGGCCCTTCACTAATGGGTGAGGCTAATGGCAGTTGGACTCCAAAACGCATGGAGGGCTGCATATTAAGTAATCATGCTCAAAAACACATATGGAATAATAACTGATGTTGAACTTTAGCACATCAAATCTAATATAAAAAAAACACCAACA